>NC_073258.2:46477500-47102500 GCF_029289425.2 Pan paniscus | reverse complement strand
CCATCTTCCTGACTAGGGCAGGCCCAGCCATTCTGGGTCACAGGGAGAACAGGGAGCCAGTCAGCATCGGAAAAGCCCCTGGGAGCTTGCTAACCCTCAGACCTCTGGGACCTAGCCCTAAGATTTGGATTCTGCAGGCTCAATGAAGGGCCCAAGAGTCTCTGTTTTTCTCATATCCCTGGGAGGTCTACAAAGTTAGCTTCAGAGACCACAAGATGAGAAGGCCCCTGAGGTTTATCTGGGGTCCAGGGCTCCAAGCAAGCTGAAAATTATGGCCCCCAAATCTGGGGGACATCCAAGTCCCCCAGCAAGCTGAAAATTATGGCCCCCAAATCTGGGGGACATCCAAGTCATCAGCTAATGGCCCATCTGCCAGTCAAACCCACATGGAACCCTTCCAGGTCATTTCCAGCAGCCAGAGCCCAGGTTCTCTGACATCACCCCATGTGGGCTTTGGCTCTTGGCCTCTGCCCCCTCCTCTTCTAGGCAACCCAAACTGGATGGTTGATGCCACCGGCCTCCTGCTGGGGCCAGCCAGCATGTGTCTGGAATGGAGACTTTATTCTCTGGAAACCCTCCTGCCTCCAGAGAGAGCCTGGGGCTGGGGTGTGAGGTGGCCATGGCCTTTTCTGCTTACCCAGAGGTTTGTGGTGGGGAATGGAATGTAGGGAAAGAGGTGCTGTGAGCCCTGCTGGAGCCTATGGCTGGGGTGTGTCAGGGACTCTGAGATGTCCACCTCAGCCCTAAAATCATCTTCAAGGAGAGGGGTTTACATGGGGACCAGGAGGACCTTGCAGGACTGGCCTTATCCTCTTGGGCCCACTTCCTAAGGGGGTGCCCCCAGGACCAAGGGTCGGAGAAACAGGCCATCTGTATTAATCCGTTCTCACACTGCTGTAAAGAAATACCTGAAACTGGGTAATTTATAAAGAAAAGAGGTTTAATTGACTCACAGTTAGGCATGGCTAGGGAGGCCTCAGGCAACTTACAATCATGGCAGAAGGCACCTCTTCCCTGGGTGGCAGGAGAGAGAGGTCAGTGCGAGCACAGGAAAAACTACCATTTATAAAACCATCAGATCCCGTGAGAATTCACTCACTATCATGAGAACAACATGGCGGAAACTGCTCCCATAATCCAATTACTTTCCTCCCTCGACACGTGGCGATTACAATTCAAGATGAGATTTGGGTGGGGACACAGCCAAACTATATCACCATCCTCATGGTTTTCTGGTGCATCCATCCCACCTGGGTCTCAGAGCTGCCTTGGAATGCTGAGCCTGAAAGGAACTTAGAGGTTACCCCAATTCTACAGCTCAGGAGACTGTCCAGAGGGGAGGGGACTGGCCAAGAGGCTCATAGCAAAATCAGAGCTGAATGGTGTAGCCAAGGCTTCCAACCTGGGTACTCCTGGCCACACACCAGGCAACCTCCAAATGCAGCCCAAGCCAAGCCCAGCCCCAGGGAAAGGTGACTCTGGACTCGCTGCTGTTGAACCTTCTCTACCAGATTATAAACCCTTTGGTGATCAGGACTGTTTCTCCCACTTCCTCTGAGTCCCTTCAGAGAATACAGGGGTTACTAGATGGTGCCCCCCAATAAGGATTCAGTCATTATAATAATGTTGTCAGTGTCATAACTGCTCCTGCTTCACGTGTGCCAGGAACCATACTAAGCACTTTCCAACATCACCTGAAAAGTGGGTGAATTATTCCTGAGTTACCCAGGGGTAAACTGAGGCTCAGAGAAGGTGAGTAAGCTTCCCACGTGGCCCAATCGGTGAGAGAAGAACAGGGTCTCAGATGCCAGAAGGCACATGGCTGCTAAAGGCCAGGGCACCTGCCGGCTGATGGGCACTCACAAGGCAGAAGCAAGTGGTGAAGAGGAGGAGTTGGCAGCCCCGAGTCCTGGGTTAGAGTCAAGACCCTGAAAACTCGGGCAAAGCCTGCCCTCTCTCTGACTCAGTTTCTGCCGCTTCTCACAGCCAAGCCTCAGAGTGGGGCAGGAGCTCTCCCTTCCCACATTGCATCCCCACCAGGGCCTGGAGCTCTGAAAAAGACCCTTTGAAAGACAATAATCCATCCCAAAATATGCAGGGCTGTTGCTGGGACAACCTGGCCCACCACACTGCCCAGATTTAAATATTTAATGGCTTCACGGGTATTAAGGGGGCCTGGGAACTAGGAGGGAAAGGGCACAGTTCTGAGCCAGGGGAGCGCTGGGTACTCCTGCCAGCACAGCCTCATTCCCACCCCTACCCCAGCAGAAAAGGGTGCAGGGAGCTTCTGGCTTTCCTTGGTGCATTTAGTGTCAGACAGGATAAAGCAGGTGGTATTTGGAACCCAGGGAGAGGGTGAGACACAGAATTCCACACTGGGGCTATGCAAGGGTCAGGAGAGGGGAAAGGCGGGCCCCAGGGAGAGTTTCCCTTTTGCAGGTGAACACAGGAAACTTACTTTTACCTCCTAAATGCCTACTGTGCGGTGGACACTGTGCCAAATTCTTACATTATCTCCTTTGAACCCCACTATAGTCTATGAGTCAGGCATATTATTATTCCCAGTTGACAGCTGAGAACACTGGGGTCAGAGAGATGAAGTGACTCCCCCAAGGCTATACCACTGCTGAGGAGCTCCAAAGCCAGTGCTCTTTGAGTACAGTCAGCATGTATGAAGCACTTTCTACAGGCCAGGCACTGTGTTAAGGACGTTGCATGTTCTAATTCACTTGGCCCTTGCAATGTCCCTATCAAGTAGGCATTGCCACCCCCATTTACAGATGTGGAAATTGAGGCCCTGAGAGGGGAAGTAGGAGCCAAGATCAGAGGTTGGGGCATGGGGCAGGGGCCCTGGATTCAGGCCTCAGCAGTCGATTCCAGAGCTGAGGCTCTTCATCTAGCTCTTATTAGCCGAAATTTAGAAAGTCAGATAATAAAAAATAAAAATCAAATCTAAAATCCTTTTTCACTCTGGTACTTTGTCCAAGTCCTCCCCAGTTGGTTAGGACAGCAAGAGTAAATTCTTCCAACAACTCCATAATGAAGATGAGTCAGCTGGAGTTCTGGCTCCAGCCTCTTGCTCTACACACAGAGACACGTGCAAACAAACCCACACAGACAATATATACCCAGGCACACAGACAAGCTGTGGATGCAGATCACACACACACACTTATGTGCACATATTGATATGGCCACTGATCACTTTCCTGCGTGAATGAACTAACTATAGTGTCATGAAAAAGACATCCAAAGTCATTTGGCCAATGCCTCTGTGAATATCAAGACTGTTTCTCAACAGCCAAACTGACCTTATTCTTACAGATCTTTAGGAAGGAAGGCAACCCCCACAACCTTATTCCCACGTCTCCTCCTTAAGTGGGGAAGTCCTTCCTGGCATCTAACCCAGATTCCTTCCTCCTTTACATGAATCACAAAACATCTCTTTGCATCGATTCTCTGCTTCACAGCCCCGAAAGCCCTCCGTGTTTATGTTCTTGCTTGATCCCCACAACCGTCCAGCAAAGCCAGCACAGCAGAGATGATTCTATTTCACCAGGAGTGGTGCCCAGAGAAGTTAAGCAGTTTGCCTGAGATGACACAGCCGTGTTGGAGCCGTGCTTGCTTGGGATGAACTAAGTGGCGTGCATTTGATTTTACTGCTGATTTCACAGCTCCTTCAGCTACCCCAAGCTGCCATCAATGTCCCATCAATTTCACTTTGTCTGCTCCTCTCTGCAATGAGCTTTCTCAGCTCTCAGCCTGTGTTCAGTAAAGAGACGTTGCTGGTCTTGTGTCACGTCTCCTCCTGCCTGAATAATGCTCGTGTGCAGCATGAAGGAGAGGTCTCTCAGAACTCAAGGGCCTGAAGCTCCCAGAAGCTTCCAGATCCAGAGGCAACAGGTGTCTTCCGGTCCCAGGGAGGGCAAGTTTCCTGAACCTCGAAGGCAGGCAGACAGTGGAGGCCTCCCTTCCTTCTCACAGCATCCTCCAGCTCCAAGGCAGGCTTCCCCCAACCCCCAGGGCCCAGGAACTGTCATCAGAGCAGAAATCAAGCCCAGTCCCAGGCCTCACCCCACAGGGCATCTGCCCCATTGATATTTGCTTGGTAATAAATACTAGAGACAGAGGGTCTTCTCAGGGCAACTGCAATTGATTCTAGTCACCTGGCCCGAATTAGGGGAGGCCACAACCCCTTCCCATAAGAGGAATGACTACAGGCACTCAGAGCTCAAATTATGGAGGGTGAACAACCGGAAGACAGAGAGACCGTGACAGAAGCACCCTGCGTGGCTGAGAAAAGCCTGCGAGGAAATGAATCAAAGAGAGAACCTGGGGCTTGGGCCTGAGTAGATGGACAGGAGGGAGTCAGAGAGTCCTGTTTTCTTTCCTCCCCATAAAAGACATCCCAGCTGCTCCTTGGAGTCATAAAGAAAGATGTGCTTCAGGGGTTGGGGGAGGGAGAGGGCTGGGCTTGGAAAGAGACAGGCAGGGTGCTGAAACAAAGGGAAGCTGAGAAATGCCTCATCCTTCCACAGAGGACCGGTCACCAGCTCCACCAACCCGTCAGGCTCTCCAGGCCCGGAAGGACGCTGGCAATCCCACCAGGAAGCCCAGGGATAAGCAAGGAGTCACCCTTTCAGAGCACCAGGACAATATTTCTACTTTTCTTTGGGGGAAAAAAAATAATAGTAACAATCATCATTATCTTCTCCAGGTCTTAGTTCCTCCATCTGTGGAATGGGGACAGAAATCCCCACCTGGCTCACCTCATGGGAGCTGGGCAGGATGGAAGGTAATAAATACCGGAGAAGGGCTTAGGGAAGGGACATGGATGTGATGGGGACAAGAGAGGATGTGCCAAACACTGGTCTAGAGCGGTGTTGGTAACTTTTTCCATAAGGGGCCATATAATACCTATTTTAGGATTTGGCGCCATATTGTATCCATCACAGCTATCCAGATCTCCTTTGGGTTGAGAAAACAGCCATAGAGAGCACGTGGACAACTGGGCGTGACTCTGGGACAACCCCACTTTAGTTACAAATTAACACTGGGCAGGATCTGGCCCACAGATTATAGTTTGTGGAACCCTGACTTTAAGAACTATTGAGGGAGTGACTTTGGGCTAATGCAGAGGACTCTCAGTGAATGCTTTTCCCTCTGTTGTGTGGGGACAGAGAATGGAGAGAGAACAGAACTGCCTATCCAGAAAGCTGGGTTCAAGCCCCATGTGGCTGTGCAGCTTCTGGCAAGTCTCTGCACCTCTCTGAGCCTCAGCAGCCTCATCTGGAGCATAGGAATAAAGATGGCACCCACCTCCCAGTGTCATCATGAGGGTCAAATGAGGCCCTCATGGGTCACAGGCAATGCCCTTAGCAATGAGAAACACTGGGCGAGTGGTGGCTGACTTAAACCTCTGCAGGGAGAGCTCTGGCCGTGACTCCTGGGAGCCAGTGAGGTTTAGCCAAAGCCCCGAGTGGGGAATGTGAGGGGCTGAACCGCACAGGGGGGATCTTTCCAACAGAAGAGGCTAAAGGAACTGGAGGAAGTCGAGCTGATCGCCCATCGAGGCCAGGGGCCTGACGCTGCTGCCCTATTTGGAAACAGCAAGCCCCTCTACCCCCACCCCTGTACCACATGGGAACGGAGCTTTGCTGCATAAGGGTTGCCAGAGGACCAGGCAAGGAAGGCACATGGAACGGTTGTGCTGAGATCTGTTTGGGCAGCTTCGGTCCGCCTGCCTGCTGTGGACCTTGGCCCCGTCTCTGGGGCCATAATGGATGACAAATGACCCATCCAGAGCATATGATAAGCCAAAGGTGTGCACTTTGATTAGCCTGCTGTGCCTGGGAAGGTCTCTTCCCTGCTCTGCTGAGGCCCAATAGCAATTAGAAGGGGCAGGGAGGCTGGAGGCAGTGTGGGCAGACCTGGGGCAGAGAGGAGGCTGGGCCCCTGGCAGAGATGAGCCAGTCATCTCCTGTGCATCCCTGGGGAAGAGACGATATGGCAGTAATGGTGATGATGGCAATAAGAGTTAATACAGAGTTCTTGCTAAGTGCCAGAAACGGTTGTAAATACCTTGCATCTGTTAACTCATTTAATTTTCACAACAACCTACAAAGTAGGGACAATTATTATGCCTATTTTACAAATGAGGAACCAAGGCACAGAGATGTGAAGTCACTGGTCCTGAGTCACACAGTGATTAAGCTGGCATCCGAACCTAGGCAGTCTCTCCAGCATCCGGGCTCAGAGGTGTCCAAGTCCCAAAGCTGGTAGGGCAAAGCGTGGAGCAGAATCAGAAACCCCACTAGAAAGAGCGTTGTAGTGGGAGTCAGAGGACCCAGGGTCTGGCCCTTGCTCTGCCACTAACCAGACTCTGATGTTGAGCAAGTTACTTGCTTGCCTTGGGTTTCTCTGGGCACACATCATGCAGAGTGGCTAAGGGACCCAGAGTGGCCTGGGTGGAGTTGTCTCTGCCACTTACTACCTGTGTGGCCTTGGCCATTCTGAGCCTCAGCACACCCTGTAACCTCACAGGTCATTGTGAATGTTGAATGAGACCACACCGCATGAAACACGGAAAAGAAGCACGCGCTGTTATGACTCATTTGGAAGCCACACCTTTTGCTATCTACCGAGGGCCACTGTGCCCTGGTTTCATGGTTCCCAGTGCCAATGTTGCAGAAACATCTAGGTGCCACTAGCTCCATTTCTGGGAGGAAAGGATTCAGGTATTGTCCTTTTGGAAATGGAAATGGTGGTCTGAATATTTGATGAGCCAGCCTCGTCATTTAAAAATGTACATATAGCCCAATCCGTGGCTTGCAGAGCTAAGAAACGTCACTAAAATGGAAGGATCCAGGTTTTAATGAAACAGAACTCTTGGGAGCAGAGGGAAGGTGGGTCTCACCCTGTAAGAGCACTAGATTTCAGGGGCTGTTGTTCCTGCCTCATGGTGCCCAGTGCCTGAGCTTGGCAGGGGAGGTCGCAGGTACAGTCGGGCACACTCATGCTGCCCTGCTAAACACAGACAGCAATGGTGCCTCCACCTAGGAAAGTGCCCTCTGTGTGTCTGAAGTAGGGGTGCTGAAAGCAGGACTCCGACGGGGCTTCAAGCCAGGCTCAAATCAGGCAAACTGGTACCTTTTCTTCAGTTCTTGAGGATGTAAGAACAAAAGGCAGCGCCCTTGGGTCTGGGGGTCTGGGTTTAAGTTCAGGCTTCACGGCCAGCCAGCTAGCTCGGTGTCTCGGCCACACCCCACTCTCTGGCCTTGAGTCCCATGTGCCAGGCTGTCCCTCTGTCTCTCTCCATCTCAGAGTCTTGTCTCTCTGTCTCTGCTCTCTCTTCCCTCTTGGAACACACACATGCATGCACGCACACGCTCTCTCTCTGTGTATGTGTGTGTGTGTGTGTCTCTCTCTCTCTGACCATTTCCTGGTAAGGTGGAAGGCTACCTGCTAACATCAGCGGCAACACATCCTCTTAAAGCACACCGCACCCGGGAGCCTGGGCATAAATCCCCTAGCCCTGCCCTGGGACTGTGACCCCCAGAGGGAGGTGGCTGCCTTTAATTTAGAGGCTCTGCATGTGTGAACCACTGTACAAAGCCCTGCTTGCCCGAGGTAGCCTCAGGACTGTGGAGACCCGCTGGGAACAGGGGCCTCAGGGAGCCTCCTCAATGGGAAAAGGAAGAACGGGTAGGTGTTTCATTTCCCCCCAGCTGCCCCTTAATTAAGGAAGAGGAAGTTCCAAGGGGCAGGGACAGGGTTTCCCAGGGACCACATGGATGCTGCGCTTCTAGGGGAATGGGAGGCGGCTTTAGAATGAGGCTGTCCAGGGTCTGATCTGACCCTATCCCTGGGTGCTGTGTGACCTTGGGCAAGTCACTTCACATCTGAGCCCTGGTTAGGTGACTCCAGGACCACCAGGGACCCTAACCACTTGGACAGAGCTGGGTCAGAGAGAGCCTAAGAAGATGGGCCACACTGTGAGAGCTGGGAAGATGATTCTGAATTTAGCCTGAAGTCATTATTTCACCAATGACCCCTTCCAAGGTATAATTCCAAACAGCAAATGTTATTAGAGAAGAGATTCTATGGGAAACAGGTCCTTTATAGAAGGCATCATATCAGGCTTGCCAAGGTAAATGTTCTGAGAAGAGACAAACCTAAAGTAGAACCTGGATCCTATCTCCTGGGTGCCTGCAACTGGAGACAATGAGGACAGGGTCAAGAATGGTTGGCCCTGGTCTGAATTCACCGACCACCTCCTACCTGTGTGCCCTTGGGCAGGCAGTGCCTCCCTTGCCAGTTGGAAAGGATGAAGCAGGTGGAGCGTGTCTGAACAGTGCCTGGCATACAGCGGGCACTTGCATTGCTGGGCTACAGGTGGCGGAGATGTATTTTCCCATACAGTTCATTGCAGCCTTCCAACAACCTTTTGAGGGACTGATATCCTCAGTTCACAAATAGAAAACTAGGATGAAGACCGTTTTTAGGTCATGTTTCCCTCGGAAATAGGGATGTTGGAGTTCTTTGCTCAACTTCTTCAGTGATGCTCAAAGAAATCCTTCCTTCCCATGACCTGTTCTGGTCATGATATTACAGCTGCCCAGCTGCTCCTGGAGGGAACTGGTGTTCAGGGGCGGCGGCTGAGGTTCGAGGGGGCTGGGGTCTGGGAAGGACCTCCTCCATCAGCTGTGGAACTGGCTCACCAGGACAGGACCTGGCTGGGGACCTAGTTCCAGGAAAACAACCAATAACAAGAGGAGTTTGCACTTCTACAGATCTGCGAGTGCCAGACATGGTTATCCATTCCTGTAGCCCTGGGTGGTCATGCTATTATTGCCCCCATTTCTCAGCAGTGAAGACTGAGGCTCAGAGAGGTTAAGTCACTTGTTCAAGGTCACACACTAGAAAGTGGCAGAGCTGAGATTTGAACACAGGCAGTCAGACTGCAGAGTCTGGGCTTATAACAACTGCCCAACATTACTGTTCTCCCAAGCAGGACAGCAGGAGTCCCACGCCTGCTACAGGAGGACGGACAGCCAGTCCCTCCAGCCTGCAGGCCAGACCCTTTGCCCAGCAGCCCTCTGGAGCCACAAGGTGTCATGTTGCCCACCCCTGCAGTCTGCTGTCCTGCCCAGCATTGAGCGGTGCTGCCCTGGCAGGTGGGCTCTCACGGAGGAATCAGTCACTTTCCCATCATACACAATGTCAGGGCTGGAGGGGGCTCAGAGGTCCTTGAGTCCAACCACTTCATTATACAGAGGTCCTTGAGTCCAACCACTTCATGCACAGATGATCGCTCTGAGGACCTGGCCCTGGCCACATAACATGTTCTGAAGGTCTTTGGCAATATTACACAGTGGCTTGGTCTTAAGATTCATCTCTCAGTGGCCTACTTCTCAGCTGAGCTGTGATCAGGTCGTGTAGTTCAGAGGGGACTATCAGACCAGGCCTCTGTACCCAAGGGCTCACACTGGGTGAATATGCCCCATGTGCCAGGAGACCTTCTGTGTGCTTCACCCGCACTCTCATTTAATCCTAATAACATCACTATCATCCTCATTTTACAGATGAGGAGAGGGAGTCCCAGGGAGGTGACACCCCTTCACCAGGGTTATGCAGCTTGGGAGAGGCTAACAGAGCACAAGGGTCTCTCTATCCACAAGCACAGAACTGGCACAGCTTCCAGCCCTGCGTATGGGACCTGGCACCAAGGCTGCCTGGCTGTCCCACTCTCCAGCATTCCTGCCATACATCTTGGAGTTCATTGGTGGGGCTACGGCTTGGAAAACCTCACTCAGTGGCCATCCTGGCGCTCTTCTGGCACAGGCACTGTCATGGGTGCCTTTTGGGTTGGTCTTTGACTGTGCAGTTTGTCCAAGATGTGGTAATGGAGGCCCAGGATGGATGACGGGCCAGGATTCCAGAAAGGCAGGCTACTCCTTCCTCCACCATCCAGCCTCCCCACAGCGTCACCTCCTTGGTGCGGTGAGGCTCAGCTGTCTGGGCTGAAACAGCTACTGTCCAGTTGGAGGAGAGACAGCTGGGAGAGGAGCCATCTCTTGCCTACATTGGAGGTCCCTGATGGCAGCTGGCACTCATCCCTTGACCAAAGACAACTTGCCTTGAGTTTCCAGAGGACAATGGGACACGCTTCTTCGTCCCCTTTGCCATCTGGCCTCCAGACACTTATCCTGGGAGGCCACAGACATCCAGCTCTGGCTGAAGGAGTCCTCTACCCCCATGCTGTCATTTACTTACCCCTGCCACAAACTCACAACAGCTTACAAGGCCCTCAGTGACCTGGCCCTGCCTTGTTGGGCTTACCTCCGACCACCCTCCTCACCCTGTTCCAGCCAGCTCCAGCTGCTCTGGCCTTTTCCACCATGGCAAGCACATTCCCACCTCAGGACCTTGGCACCTGCCAATCCTACTGCCTGGGACTCTCTTCCCCCAGATATTCCACATGGCTCATTTATTCGATTTATTCAGGTCTCTGCTCGAAGACAGAGACCTTCCCTAAGCCCCTCTCACACAAAACCCCATGCACTCCGTCACTGTCTGTCCCCTCATTGTGGACAGGATCTCCAGCAATGTTTTCTTTCTGTTATTCATCTTCTCTCCCCTTCTCTTGAATGTAAGAGGGCAGGGGCTATGGTTCATGGCTGAATCACAGCACCCAGTATACTGAGTGCTCAATGGATGTTTAGGGAAAGAAGAAGGAGGAAGGAAGGGAGGGAGAGAGGGAGGGAGGGATAAATCTCCATGTGGGCTTCTTTCACACATTTCTGATTTAATCCTTGCTAAAACTCTGCTGAAAGGTGCAGGACCAGCTACATCATTTCTGGGGAGCAACTATATCATTTGCGGGGCTCAGTAAAAACAAGGGGGTCCCTTGTTCAAAAGTTATTAAGAATTTCAAGATGGCAAGAGCAGAGTATCGAACCAAGTGTGGGGCCCTTTGAAGTTCAGGGCTCTGTGGGATTGCGCAGGTCGCGTGGCTGTGAAGCCAGCCCTGGGGAGGTGCTATTAGCATTTCCATCGTGCTGCTGAGGGATGGGAGGCTCAGAGACGTATAGGGGTTGCCCAACATCACACAATGGGGAAGCTCTCCCTTCTCAGTTCCCGCAATGGCAATGGAAGACAACATGTTACCACCACATTTTTGGAGATTGGGAGACCCAGCCCAGACACAAGAGTGGGAGAGCACATTTGACTATAAATCTCCTGTTTTATTTCACATATTCATGCAATTATTTTGCATTTTACTCTAAAATATACCATATATTTTAAAAATATGATTTTTAAATAAAAAAGTAGTTGTGATCTTCCAAATCTTCAAGAATTAATGTTCTATTAGGATGCACAGGGTGAACCCTGAGACTTTGTATACCCTCTGGTTCAGGAAGAAGTACCCCAGGGCCCCGTGGGTACCCACCACTCAGTTTAAAAAGCACCATCCTATGCAACATTTCCTGGCACAGGCTCAACAGCCCATACTGCATAATAAATGTTAGTTTCACTCCCTTATTCTTTCCTTTCCTCCTGCTTGTTCCAAAGGAAACCTCCCCCGGGCTGGCCCCAGACCCACAGAGCAGGGAGCCTTCCTCAGGCCGGGATGGAGACGCTGGATCTCATTATCTCTACAGCGTCCAGAGGGGAGCCCAGCGTGGCTCGTTCCCTCCTGGGGCGGCGCCCCTCAGCCTGTTAGCGGGAAGAGGAGAGCGTTCTTACACGCCCGGCCAGCCAGGTCCGCTGCCGCTCTAATTGGAACACGTAATGGTTTGTTAATACAGTCTAATCTGGGGAGGCCTGGGAAGGAGTCCCCTGGGGTGTCTGGGGTGGAGCTGGGGGAATGGGCGTTTAATGGTATTGTCAGCGGGGCCGGAAGCATGGCTGAAATGCTGTTTGGTTTTTGGTGTTTGCTTTGCCAGATGACGTCTTAATTCAGGATGGAAAGATGCAGTCTATTGTGCTTCTGTGTGTGCGTGTGTCTGTGTGTGTGCACGTGCACACACACAGGAGATACGGTGGTGAGTGGGTATGTGCAACTATGTGCCTGTCCACAGTGCAGGGTATTAGGCCAGGAGCAGTGGGGAGAGGGAGAGAAGAGAGCCAAGCTCTATTACACCTAAAGGTAGAAAGCCGTGGTCTCCTCTTGAGAATGCAAACAAAGACATCTATTTACCCACGACTAGCTTACCCAGCCCCTATTCACACTAATTAGGAGGCCTGGGAATTTCTCCTAACTTCATAATTACCGTTAACAGACTTCACAGGGGCTGTGGGCGAAGTGGAACAACCCATCCTATTTTCGTAGCCAAGATGATGGTGGCTCAGGTGGTCACCATAACCTGGCTCTTTCTCCCCGTCCCCTCCCTTCCTGGCTTTCTGAGGCCCCAGATGCTTGGACACCCGGGGAGATGATCTAACAAAGGAGCAGAGGCGGGGGGTCCTCATGGGCTGCTTTCACTCCTTTATTTAGTTGAGCGGGTCCTGGCTGAGGCTTCTAGAAAACGTTCTCTGTGTTGGGGATGGGAGAAGGGGGCCAGGAGCCCAAGGAATGGACCCTGAGATCCCTGCAGCCTGCACCTCTCCCCTCGAATGACCATGGACAGACCACTCCAGGTCACTCTTCCTGGGCCATACACTGCCCCTGCCCAACCCCACCCAATGTCCATTAGATGAACCACATTTTAAAGGCGGCCCTGGAGAACTGGCAAGATCACAGTAGTGACTTCACAATGTCATCGGGCTCCCGCCCCAGCCTGCCATACCCTGCAGACATCGTAGGAAACCACAGTGAAGCCATTATGGGGACCCCTCGTCTGTTTGGCAGCGGGATGGCCACTTTTGCCAGCTGACAGGCCCAGGGACTTCCAGAAGCGGCAGTGCATGGCCCTTCCCACAGGCTGCATTTGTGCACACAAAGATCCTCCCTCTGGGCCTCCTTTCCTCAGAGGCGGAGAAGTCCCTCCATCCTGGCGTCCACTGCAGGCTCTGCAGGGGCCTGGGGGAGGAGGCACCAATGCTCCTGGTGGGCTCTTCCCAGTCCCAGCTCTGTGAAACCCTGTCTGTCTGTCTGGGACTTGTGGCCTGGCTCTGCTTCCAGAAGACAATTCTTTGTTCTTTGCTGCCTGCCCAGAAGCTGAGAGTCTCCATATATCAGGGAGCTTACAAGCCACTTTCTCAATCATGTTAAAAAAAAGCTGAAGCAGTACCAAAGAGTAGCTGACTGTTGGTGATTTTTATCTTATTCTTCATACTCAAATGATTTCTACTTTTTACAACAAGGAACATGTATTATTTATGTAATTAAAACAAATCATTGTAAAAGAGCCACCCACCACTTAAACCCCATACTCTGATGTTACCGTGTCTTTGATGGTGCTACAGCCTGGGCCTGGAATACCTTTTCTTCCTTGGTCAGCCTGGAAAACTCCTTCTCACACTCCAAGGCCCAGCTTGATGTCTCCTCAGCCATGAAGCCTTCCCTGATTTCTCCAGCCTAAGCAGTGGTCCCTTCTGTTTACTTCCAATGCCTTTACTTTGGAGATAAGAAAACAAAGACCAGAGAGGGACAGGGATCTCCTCAGGCCACACAGCAAGGTCACATGTGGCGAAGGTCACTAAAACTCAGAGGAGTGCCTTCTACAGTGTCCAGGCTGGGGACGCTGGCACACACCCTATTTGACACATAACACCCTCCTCCCTGGAGTCAGCCCCTGTCCTCTCAGAGACAGCATTGACCCACCTTTGTTCATCTGGGGAATGAGCCAGGGTGATCTTCTCCCAGTCCCCGGGGCACAGGTCACTGAGGTATGGGATAAGGAACAGAAAACAGAAAAACTTTTGTTCCACAAAAGGGGACTGGGGACAGCAAGCACAGGGGTCCTTCCTCTCCGGAGCTCCAGGCTGTGTCTCAGTGGTACCCCCAGCCCCATGCAGGCCAGGCTAGCTCTTGCCTGGGCCTTTTCCTGACCAGTTGGTTGGAGGCCTGGCTCCCACAGGGCCCACCACCTGGGGTCTGAATCTCAGCTTTGCCACTGAATAGCTCTGTGACTCCAGCCAGGTTGTTTCACATACCCGAGGCCTATTTTACCAGAAAGACTAAGATTTTATAATATCACCTACCATTCATTAAGTACTACTATGGCACCAGGGCACGGATGAGGCGTTTTATATAAATCCTAGCTCATCTTCCTAAGCACGCTTTAGAAAGCTATTATCACTCCCATTTTACAGGCAAAAAACTGAGGCTCACAGGAAATGAAGCCACTTCTTTGAGGTCAAGAGCTAGAAATGACTGAGCTGGGACTTGAGTCTGGATCAATGTGGGGGCAATAAGCTCGACTCCCAAGGTAGTTATAAGGATTTGATGAGATAATTTTGCACAGGGCAAGTGCTCTGCACATAATTACGTGCTGAATGCTGTAACATCTTCTCAATTCCATTTCGTAATGAGAGCAAGCACTGTGAACTGGGTTGTGCAACCAGCTAGGATGAGGGAAGGTTGGTAGGTAAGATTTCCTGGTGACCTGGAGGGAGGTGGCAAATCCCTTGGCAGCCCCTAGCCTCTGAAGCCCCAGGGCCCAGACTTGCTCCCAGCCAGAGAGTATTGTTTGAGGATAAATATTATTTTATGCTCTAGCTTAATCCAAACCAAGCTTATCTTTCCCACCGAAATGCCCACAACCCAGAGAAAGCTAAGCCCTCTGCTGCTTGCCTAATTGCAGGCTTAGAGGTCTGGTTGGGGACACCAGCTCTCTGGAAAAGCCTGGTAAATGGTCTGGTATTTGGCAGTGGCATCAGAGAAGCTGGCTATGAGTTGGGCTGTCTGGTGTTCTAGGCCCACATGGGCTGGGAGGGCCCCACGGGGGAGAATGTACCTCTGTAAGGGGCTGGTCCAAGGCCTCTCACTCTTGCATGGAGCTGCTGCTCCAGCCCTGGGGAAGATGTAACTACGGGGGAGCAGGGGAAGTGGGTCTTGCCCCCTCCGTCCCCCATTTAATGCTGATTCTCACTTGGTTGGAAAAGCAAAATGGGACTGTGGGCTGCGGGACCCCTCCTTCTCTCCGGTTATGTCTGTTTCCCTCCCTCCTCTTCCAGTGGAATTCTCTGAAAAAGGGTTGCTAAAGGGAGGAGCGTGGTCTCAGCAGGCTCCATGCTGTCGAGGGCTGGAAGATCCTCAAATGGATCAGGAGCCAGCCTGGGTGGAACCCAGCCCCAGCCTCTCCTCACAGCTTCCCCACTGGGAACTGCCAGGCCCGGCCAGCCATAGACCTGAGGGACAAAGATGTCCCCCTACCCAGGCACCAAGCATGCAATTAGTTCTCCGGCTGGTTCCCATCTCACCATTTTCCTCTTTCTCCCTGGGGTGTTTTTAGAAGGATACCAGGGAAGAGAGGTGATTAGTGCCAGGCTTTGCAATCAAGATAGACTCGGGCATGAATCCTTGCTCTGTGACTTGGGACAGCTGAGTTGCCTTCTCTGTGCCTCAGTTTGCTTGTCTGTAAAATGGGATTGCTATAGTACTATCTCACAGTGTTAGAGGGAGGGCTAAATGACATCGAGTGCCTGGCACAGGGAGTGATCATTCTGGCTCTTCCAAGGGTAGAAGAGGGAGGTTTTGCCCAGAGGCAAAGGCACAAAGACCATTGACTATTATGGGGCCAGATGGGCCCTCCTCTTGAGACCCACCCTTTTCCCCATGCCCAGGTCACCTGGCTGCCATCTCTGAATCAGGCGGAAGAGGTGGAGGTGAAACTAACATTGGTTACTGTATGTCCCATACCGTGCTAGGCCCATCTCCTTTTTACAGATGAGGAAATTGAAGCTCAGTGGTGTGAAGGAGTTTGCCCAGGAGTGCATGGCTCCATGGTGGAGCAGGAATGTGTCCTCATGCTTTTATACAGGGGTCTTTCCCACCCCACTCAACTCCTGAAGCCCTCTAAGAAACAGATGTAGGGCCATTCCCATGCTGCGGGTGCTGGGTCCAAGGTGGGGACAGGTGAAGCCACCCAGCTGGCCTGGAGAGGCAGAGCTGGAACAAACCTAGCTATGCCAGCCTGGGAGGGCCCAGATCATATAAGCCCCCTGAGGGGCCAATCCTCATGTCTGTAGGTCCAGGAATGCCAGCTCCCTTCGCAGATAACAGCTCCCTCTGGGCTCTGCCCCATGCTCTGCTCAGAGGGCTCTGAGGACCAGTGCCTCTGTATCCAGGCAACAGGCACATCCTAAGTCCTCTTCAAGTCACATGCCTACAAGTCAGGACAGCACTCCCCACAGACCTCCTCGAGGTGGCTCATTTTCAGCTTCCCAGAAGGAAATAAACCCTAAGGAGTGCAGACCCCTCAGCTTCCCCAGGCCTTGGAGGGACTGGGCTTTCAGCCACATCTCCTTAGACTTTCCTCCTTAGACTTAAGCCCTGTAAAATGCATCACTGGGTACAGTCCCTTCCATGCTGCTTTCTTTGTCCCCAGTCAAGGGGTTTGTCTGCTATGAGCTTGCATATTGTTCTTTCTGCAGCCACAAGAATAGGGCCACAGAACCCTGGAGCTGCCATGCAATCTCTCGGGTTGTCACAGAATCCCCAGGGTCCAAAATGTCTGCAACTTCCTAAAGCTGCTGTGGCATTCCTGGGATTATCCAGAATCTCTGGGCTGTCATGGTGTGCCCAGACCACATAGGTCCCTTGAGTGCTGGAAAAAAATCTGGGCCACCATGAAATTCCCTGAACTAACATGTAACCCCCAGGTTGCCACGAAGTGCTGGGCCACCCCAGGGTCTCTAGGCTATGCAGGGCCCCTGTGCTGCCAAGGGACCACTGGAATATCTTAGAATGGAAATTTTTGTCTGAGTCCTCCAACAATCCACAACCACATACTGTCACCTCCAGCCCCTTATCCAAGCATTTCTCCCATCTTCTTCCCGACTTCAGCTGAAACATTCCTACCTCCAGGAAGCCCTCCCTGGTGTCTCTCCAGGCCTGGCTAGGTGCCACAGCCCTAGGTATCCTGGGCTCCATGACAGTTCCCTGGGTCTGCCCTGTCAGAACACTCAGCATGCAGTCCTGCCACTGCCTGGTCATGGATCTATCTCCTCTGAAGCACAGGCACCCTGTGCCCAGGCTGGGCAGGTGGCACTTAATGAATATTACTTAATATTAACTATAATATTATTTAACTGTGTGCTATTAACTTACTAGGCACTTGATGTCTGTGTGACCTTGGGCAAGTTGCTTCACCTCTCTGTGCCTCAGTTCCCTTTTGTATAATAAGGATACTAAGAGTATAGATCTCATAAGGCTGCTGTGAAGCTTCAATAACTTATGTAAAGCATTAAAGCAGAGTCTGGCATATAGTAAGCACAATATAGATACCTGCTATCATTAAATAACATGTGAACTGTATTCATTAGGCTTTCACAGGGTCTAGACTTGCAGCAAGGATGGAAATGGGATACTCCCATAATGCTCAGTGCTCTGATGATAGCGTACACTAGCACAGCACTTAGCATGTGCCGGGCACTGCACTTGATGTTTTACATGCATTCACTCAGTGAATCCTCGTGGCAACCCTATGAGGTTGGTGCATGCTATGGACTGAATTATGCCTCCATACACCCAAATTCATATGTTGATGCCCTAACCCCCAACGTGACTTCATTGGAGATAGGACCTTTAGGGAGGTAACTGAAGTTCAGTCAGATCATAAGAATGGGGTCTTAATCTGATAGGATTGGTATCTTTATAAGAAGAGGAAGAGGCTGGGCACAGTGGCTCATGCCTGTAATCCTAGCACTTTGGGAGGTCGAGGCGGGTGGATCACCTGAGGTCAGGAGTTCGAGACCAGCCTGGACCACATGGCGAAACCCTGTCTCTACTAAAAATACAAAAAAAAAAATTAGCCAGGCGTGGTGGTGGTGGGTGCCTGTAATCCCAGCTACTCGGGAGGCTGAGGCAGGAGAACTGCTTGAACCCAGGAGGCAGAGGTTGCAGTGAGCCGAGATTGTGTCACTGCACTCCAGCCTGGGTGACACAGCGAGGCTCTGTGTCAAAAAAAAAAGAGGAAGAGAAACTACAGAGCTCCCTCTCTTGCTTTGTCTCTGTGCATGGAGAAAAGATTGCATGAGGGCATAGTGAGTGGCTTTTAACCACTACTCTGAACCTGCCTCCAAGTCCAAGGGTATGGGCTGGGCATCCCTGAGGCAGGTGTACAGGCATGAGCAGCATCTATAGCAAGCAATACACATTGGGAAGAATGGATGAAGAACAGGGCACATTTTGGCCAAGACTTTCAAGCTGCTTCTGGGACCCGCCTGCCAGGCCCAGCATCCTGAAGCCTGGTGGTATGAAGAGGGACTGGCTATGTCCTGCTGGTTGTGGCAGAATCAGAACTGCTCCACCATGGAACAGGTTCCCAGGTAAGGTGGTAAGCTCCCTGTCTTTGGAGGTAATCAAGCACTGCTGCTGGACCATCACTTACTGGTGATGTGTGGGGAAGAATAAATAGTACTGTGGATTGAATGTTCATATATTGAAATCCTCATCCCCAATGTGATGGTATTTGGAGGTGTGAGGTAATTAGGTCATGAGGATGGAGCCCTCATGAATAAGATTAGTGCCCTTATAAGAAAAGACAGGAGAGCTTGCTTCCTCTTTCTCTGCCACATGAAGATACAAGGTAAAGATGGCCTTCACCAAGAACCCTACCATGCTAGCACTCTGATCTTAGACTTCCAGCCTCTAGCATCTTGAGAAATAAATATTTGTTGTTTAATCCACCTAGTCTATGGTATTTTGTTATAATAGCCCAAACTGCAAATGACAGACAGCAAGAGTAAATACTCTAGACAGTTCCCTCCAGTCTCAAGCAGTTGTGAAATATTTAAGAGCTGGCAGTTAAGAGTCCCTGGAAACTCTTCCCTACAAGCTCTGCCCATTAATTCCTGCTTATCTTTCAAGTCCCAACTCAGACATCACCTCCTCTAGGAAGTCCTCCTTGCTTCCTTCCTCCTCTCCAGTCTCTATGCCACTCCACTCTCGGGTTGGTGATCTGTGTGAGTCTAGTCAGCAAAACTAGAAACGATGAGTAGAAGTCATTAACATAAGACAGAGTGAACCCCAATACAAAGATGAGTAGTCCCCCAGCAGAATGGAGTGTAGTGACATCTTTAACAGCTGAAATGTGGTGCAGGTGTTAAACAATGTGTTTGAAATCAGAGAGACGTGGGGTTTAAATCCAGCCATCCTCTGTGTGACCGCGGGTAAGTGCCTCAACCTTTCTGAGCTTCAATTTCCTGAGCTGTAAAATGATTCCATCTCAAAGGATGAAACCAAAGATCAAATGACACCAGCAGGCCTGGCACTCTATGTGATCAGGATCTGAGAATTTCCTGTAGTCTCTGGCAAGTAGTGAGCTGCGACTAGGTGTATTCAAGCAGATGTCAGAGGGGTCTCAGTGTGGAGATTGGTACCGAGAATTTCTTTCTTGCACTGAAGTAAAAATTGCACTCAGGGGCCTCGATGAGCTCTTCCAACTCTTAAAAAGAAACCACACTTCTGCCTTGGCCTTAGCTGGCTGTGGGGAGACAGGCATATCATTGAGCAGACACTGCTCCACCCACGTCCACACATGATGTATGAGTACATTTACATGAAATGTCCAGAAAAGGCAAATCTATAGATACACAGAGTAGACTGGTGGTGGCCCGGGGCTGGGGTGGGAACAGGGACTGATGGCGAATGTATGCCACATTTCTTTGGGGGATGATGGAAATATTCTAAAATTAGATTGTAGTGATGGCTGCAAAACTTTGTAAATTTACTACAGACTACTGAATAATATCCTTAAAACAGGCAAATGTTAGGGTGTGTAAATTATACCTCTATAAAACTGTTTAAAAAATAAAATAGGAACAAGGGCAAAACAGGATTGCAGAAAGGTATGGTAGGGGGCAAGGCCCATGCCCTGTGGGAAGTGTGGCACTGCGGGCTGAGGCCTGAGGTCACAAGGTCAGAAGTCACTGCCAGTTTCAGGGACCACCTCTCCACCTGAGCTGTTATACTGGTGCTTTCTCGTTATTTCCTGTGGGAGTCGAGGCAATGCTGCCTGCCTACCCACCCCAACCTCATTAAAACCCTGACACAAAGCCTGATAATGTGAGGAGGGTGGGCCTGGGAGGGGACTGTGTGAGGGACGGAGGCCTCCAGAGAGACTGAGCCTCCTAGAAGCCTTTGAACACTGGGCCCATGTGACAGCTCAGGGCATCCTGTGGTCTGCGGCCTCTGAGTTAGGATAAAGTCATGGACGGGGCCTGGCTGTGTCTCTAAGGCACTGTGGTTCCATCAAAGGGAGGTGGGGGCAGCACCAATCACATCCTGGCATCAGCTACGTGCCAGGGAGAAGCTGACATTTATCCTGCTGATACTATTGGACGTGGGACATGTACATTTGCTGAGAAGACTGTCTGGGCCCAGTTTCTATGCACTGTGGAGAGATCCGACTTGTTCCTGGTTGTACAGTTAACTGGTTTTAACCTCTCCACGAGTGAGAAGCGGGTATTTACCAAACCCATTTTAGACTAAAGGAAACCAGAGCTCTAGAAGGTAAGTCACTTGTCTGAGGTCACACAGCAAGAGGCAGGGATAGGATTTCAACCCAAGGCCTTTGCACAGCATGGGAATGACTTTTTTCAAAGCAGTCTGAACACTCTCTTGGTTGGTAGTGAGCTCCCCATCGCTACAGGTATGTAAGCAGAAGCTGAATGAGCACCTCTCAAGGAGTCAAAAACGATCACCTTAAAATCCCTCCCGGCCCAGTCTGCAAGGCCACACATCCTTGCTGATCACTTTCTTCGAGAGTTAAATCTATATACTAAGAGTAAAGCAGAAAAAAGGGCCTAAGCCCTCCTAAGGCAACGCCTAGTGGGCAGAACCTGGCTGGCACCCCCTCAGCCAGAACCACAGCTCCTCCAAGTGCTCACCACAAATCAGCAGTGATTGTGGGTTGGGGCTAATGTGATCCTTAAGTACACACAGACCAGGGCCAGCATCACCTGGCTCCAAGCAACTGCTCTTTAAACTAGCACCAGCAGTGGATGCATTGGAAGCAGGAGCTGCCAAACTCAAAGCACATAGAGTCCCCATCTGGCCCTCCAGCCAGCGGCCTATTTCAGACCTGCCTCACTTTCTGCCCTGGTGTGGGCACTCCACCTTCCCCCTCTCCGGTTCTGCCTGCCCCAAGGACTCAGGACCCTAGTTGTGGTTTGCAAGTTTTCTCCTCCCGGCCAGTGGCTGGACTCACTGTAGGATGAGCTCATTGGAAGCTCCTTTCCAAGCAAGAGCCCTGATCCTGGGAGAGGCGAGTCCCCATTCCCTAAGCTGTGCCCGCCTGGCCCTAGGAAAGCAGCAAGGAAGGCTGGGGTCTCTGAGGAAGGGGCTGGGCTGGAGCTTCCTCTGCTTCCTCCTCTCCATGGGGCTCCCAACGCCAGTCCTGAGGTGGGGAGGCCAGGTGCCCTCCACACCCATACCCACAGCCCAGCTCCCACCTCGGGCCCCGACAGGATCCTCTCCTGGTCTCCTCCCAGCTCCACACTCAGCTCTTGCATGTCCTGGTGCCTCCATTCCAGGCCTAGCACCCAGATGTGCAGATGGTATTTTGTTTTTCTCTATCCCCAAAAAGATAAAGGGGAGCATGCAAAGATGAATTATAGTGCCTGGCAGCAACTGAAGGCTTCCAAGGCACTCAGAGAGTGACGGCAGATGGCCACCTGGGTTCCAGCCTCCAACTGCGTCCCCTGAGGGAAGGATCTAGTAACAGGGCAGGGCTCCTGCATGACCTGGGTATCCACGCTGCACCCGGCCTCCTTTTTCTCCATCTCCCCACAGGCCCAACCCTGCCCTCAGAAGCCAGCCTGTCACCAGCTGGAAGCCTTGCAATGACTGCAACTGAGTCTGTTCACCCTCAACCATTATCCCACCTCCCTGCCATCTTCTCAGGGCATCACCTGTCCTCCTCCTCTGCATAAACCCTTTTATGGCTCCCCAGTGCTCCTGGGGAAAAGCCCAAACTCAGCACAAGCAGCCTATCTCATATCCCTTCCCCTCCTCTACTTCCTCTGCTCACTCCACCCAGTGGCACCATTTGTAGCTCCTTGAATGCTTCTGCTCTGTCATGCCCCAGGGACTTTGCATGTGCTGATCCCTCTGCCGGAATCTACTCTCTCTCAACTCACACACAGACTCCTTTGTCCCCTTTTAAAACATTCATAAACGAGCCGGGTGTGGTGGCTCGTACCTGTAATCCCAGCACTTTGGGAGGCTGAGGAGGGTGGATCACCTGAGGTCAGGAGTTTGAGACCACCCTGGTCAACATGGTGAAACCCCATCTCTACTAAAAATACACAAATTAGCTGGATGTGGTGGTGCATGCCTGTAGTCCCAGCTACTCAGGAGACTGGGGCAGGAGAATTACTTGAACTGGGGAGATGGAGGTTGCAGTGAGCCGAGATCGGGCCACTCCACTCCAGCCTGGGTGACAGAGCGAGACTGTCTGGAAAAAAAAAAAAAAAAAAAAAAAGATTCATAAACCAAGACTTCTCCAGTACCTCCCCCTTCCCCAGAGTGCATCACCTGGTCTATGGGCTGATGCATTGCAGTGTATTAGACAGACCACTGCCTGCTGTTGCCCTCAGGGACCCTCAAACTTGAGCTTCCATCAGAATCTCCTGGAGGGCTTGTCAAAACCCAGGGTGCCGGGCCTCACCACTCTCAAGTTTCTGATTCAGTGGGTCTGGGGTGGAGGTCTGAAAATCTGCATATCCAAGTTCCCAGGAGATGCTGGTGATGCTGGTCTGAGGATCATGTTTGAGAACCACTATTTAAACCCTGAGCAACTTGAGGTTGGTCTTTTATTATTTTTTACCTCCAGTCTCTGAAAGAATCTGCTTTAAGGTTGGTGCTCAATCAATACTTGAATGAAAGGTATTGATGCATTTGTTGCAGCCAATGAGAGTGACAGGATTATGTCTTGAGACTTTTTTTCCCCAATTTGTTCACTCTGCAGTGGGCATTCTTCTCTCTTCTTTCCCAGGATGGTGGCGAAGTCTTTGGGTCCTATGCCTTGGGGGTGGCTGGTTTCCCAGGCCAGTCAGAAAATGGCTGGGTCTAGGAAGACAGCTTAGGCTGAAGCCCATGAAGGTGGCTGCAGTGTGAGCCTGCAGAGGAGAGCAGCAGAGGCAGCAGGCTTGAGGGGAGGGGTGGAGAGTGTTTCTGGAGATCAGCCAGATTGGTAGGATCCAAAAGTTACAAGCTCAGGTGCCCTGTTCCCGGAACAGCTCTTCCAAGAGGTGATCAGACTTTAATGGAGTGATCCTGAGATGCCAGGGAATGGTTGGGAGACTGAACACCGAAGCTCATAGCTCGGAGTTGCAACCAAAGACCACAGCTGTGCCCTGGCTAGCACAGAAATAGCTGCTGCCCACCTGGCCTCATTAGACCCTGAGATTGGCAAAGAAGCCTGTCTGTGGGGCCCCTGTGTGGGCTCAAGTCCAGCAGCCTTTCCCAAATGTTTCGGATCACATAAGGCCACCAAGACTCCTATGTGATCCTAGGTGGCAAGAAATCCACTCCCCAACATAATTGGGATTGAATGTCTTTCAAATGCGTGGAGGGAGCTGAAGGCAGATTTAATCAGATTTAGAGAAGTAAAGGCAGACGGCACACCTTGTACCTGCTGCAAGTCCATTTAGCACCGATGATGTGCTGGGCCCCATGCCAGTCCTGCTGGAACCTAATGCCAATTGTGTTCACTTGGACCTGGGCCTCTGCCCAAGTATGGCAGCAGAGGGCACAGCTGGGAGTGCAGACTGTCAGAAGGTGAGCAGGAACAATCGATTGTGCTGCCGGGGTCACAGAAGCTGGAGCTGGACTGAGCCCTGGGGCACCGTGACAGAAGAGGGGCCCCCAGCAGGTGGCCATCCACATTGTTTGTGAGCCTGACACTCCAAGCCTGGACTGAATGTGGTTCGGCTCAGGCCACTCCCATCCCCAGGACTCTGAGACCCCATAGAGTGCTGGAGACCCCTGTGACTCAGAGCAAACAGTGCTGGGGAAGCCAGGCTGCCTAAGGGACCCGACTGCTCCTGCTCCTGTTCCTGCTCCACTGAGACCCCTTGGCACCAGCCTCAGGACTTTTAGCCTGGATGACAACTGGCTGCAATAGCCACCAGGCTACTGTCCCCTCCTGACTGCATACCTGTCCCCTGTCCTTAAGGAGAGAAAAAAAAGAAGAAAAGTTCTAGTCTTGAAGAACCCCACATTCAAAGAGAATGTTGCTAGGAAAAGGGACTGATGGGGTTGGCAGGTGGAGGGAAGAGGAATTTGCTTTTTAATTTAAATCCTTCCAGATCATTTGAATTTTTAAGAAGCCTATATTGCTTGTGTAATAATAACTTTTCAAAGTAACTTTTTTGTCTTACAAATGCAAAGTAGTCTGGAAAAACCCGTGTGGGAGCAAGAAGATGCAACAAATAGCTTAAGGGTGTTCATTAAATACACCATCATCATCCTTTCTTGAGCATTTACCACGTGCCCAGAGCTCTGCAACATGTTTTAACACTCATTATTTAATTTAAAGCTCATCGCAGCCCTATGATGCCATTAGTGCTACCATTTTCTAGATGAGAGTTGAGAATTTGAGAGAGACTCAATAACATGCCCAAGGTCACCCAGCCTCAGAGCTGGCGTTTGCAAGCTCTGTCCTTAAATCAGGGTACACACCAGGCTGCCTCCCTGAAATCAAACTGAGAAACTTGATCAGCTCAAAAGCCATTTGTTTTGAGTCCATTCCACTACTTGAAAATTCCTTATATTCCACGGGAGCCAAAATCAAATTGTCACAGAAAAACAAGCCAAGAGATTGGTATCTCCAACCACCCCGGCTGAGGCTGGGACAACACCGATTCTAGTAAATCCACTGTGATCCTTTCACCCATCCATCCATTCACCAACCTCTGGCTGATGCCCCACATGGCAGGCTCTGCTGGCTGCCAGAGACCAGAGAGGGTGAGATACCCACAAGGAGACCGCCAGGCAAACACAGGGGCAGACTGGACCCCCAGCACCTTCCATGTACAGGCTTGGCGTCCTCCAGAAATAATCAAAACCCTTTGCAGTTCAGGATCCAAAGAAGCATCAAAGGGGGGTGAAAAATGAAACAGGACCTTGCCATTGGCACCCAGGGCAAGCCCATCTTCCCCGTGAAACACTTAGTTTTCCTGATGCTGAACTGGGACTTGGCAATCCACCCCATAAGGTCCATGTGCAACACTGGACCAGTCCATTTTAGTGGATGCTCTGGCATTTCACCCAGGCCTTAGGCCCAAGATGGCAAGGGAAGGTTGAACAAAGCTTCGGGTGCCATGGGAAGCTGGGGTGGGATTTTCCCCAAGGCCTCAGCCTGAAGACCTGAGCTGCCGAGAGCAGGGACCCTGAGCATCCTATCCAATAGGACCCCATGTGCCTCTCAGAGGCCCAGGCACACAGTAAGTGCTCAATGAAGTGTTGGTGAATGAACGAATAAATGTGATTCTGGGTAAGGCAGCCCCAACCCCAACACTTTTTGGAGATGGGAGGGGTGTGACACCCCACCCCATCACCAAGTTTTTTTTTTTTTTTTTTTGAGACGGAGTCTCACTCAGTCACCCAGGCTGGAGTGCAGTGGTGCGGTCTTGGCTCACTGCAACCTCCGCCTTCCAGGTTCAAGCAATTCTCCCACCTCAGCCTCCCAAGTAGCTGGGACTACAGGCGAATGCCACCACACCCGGCTAATTTTTGTATTTTTAGTAGAGACGGGGTTTCACTATGTTGGCCAGGCTGCTCTCGAACTCCTGACCTTGAGATCCGCCAGCCTCAGCCTCCCAAAATGCTGGGATTACAGGCATGAACCACCGTGCCCGGCCCCCATCACCAAGTTTTTTGGGACATGGACCAACAGGCACCTATACACTGAAGACTCCCACAGAGTTATATTAATATGATTGAAATATAAATAATAACAACACCAAATAGCATCAGTACTACACTGAATGCTGATCCCTGGCAGGTGCTCTGTTAAGCACTTTCTGTCATTCAAGTATTTCCTTCCATCTTCACACAGTCTTATGAGAAGTGTACTATTACTATCTCTAACTTACATATAAGAATACTGAGGCTGTACTGCTAGCAGAGCTCAGATCCGAACCCAGGTCTGACATGGAATACAATGTTTCAAGCGGAAGGAGCTTGACAAACTATAGGCCAGGAGGCTAAGGACATCAGTAGTGCAGCAGGGACCCAAGTCTCCCAACTTCCAGCCCAGGGTCTGCCACTAGGGCAGCTGCTTGCAATGCTCTAAGTGAAAATGAGCCCTAAGCTCTGTAAAGTATCTCAGGAATGAGAGGATTAAGAACTCTTGGTCTTTGTGCAGCACCATCTCTTTGAAAGGGCCCTCCAAAACTCCCTTTCCCAGGGAAGAAGAGGACAAAAGGAAAAGGGAGGCGCTATTAAACTCCGTACCCAAGCTGTAGTTGAAAGCAGCCTTGAAGACAAGATGGCCCCAGGCCCAGCACGGCCAAGCCTGGAGGCCTGCGGGAAAGAAGGCTGACCGAGTTCATCTGGCTTCCTGCCTGGCACAGTCTTTCAAGCCTCAGGGTCCCACTGTCAGGCCTTTGCTCTCACTGTGTCTTCCTCCCAAATGTCCTTTCTAACGTCCGAACCTGGCCTATATCTAGGCACAGCTCACAGGCCTTGCATCCCCTGATTTTACACCACCACTGTGCAGCAGTAACATCTCCTTCTGGCCTCTGAACCCCCAAGCCTTCCTTTATATTTCAGCTCTGGACCCTCCCATTCTTTACCTTGGATGTCTTGACTTTGATCGTCTCCCTTAAAAATCTGGCCTCTGAGGTGCCTGTTGAGTGCATCTGAATGAATGACGAATGCCTGGGAAGTAGAGCTTGTATGATTCGTTTTATTAACAGGTGCACACTCCAGGAGCAGGTCTGCATACAGATCTCTAACAGCTGCCCTTCCTCCTCCCCAGGGCCATGATAAGTGGCACCTTACACCCTAAGTCCTAAAGGCTGAGAACCAAGTCATTCTGCTATTTCTGCTGCATCAGGCACAGGTGGGGGCTTTACAAAATGGTGTGGAAAGTAACTGACCGACATATCTACCAAGCCAGCCCAGTTATGGTTTAGCACTGTCTGAGACATCAGGCAAGGGGTTGGGGGCAAGACACCCAGAGGAGGGTCCTGCCCTCAGGAGATCTCCCAGAGGAGAGGTCAGGGAACCCTGAGGACAGGGACCTTTGGGCTTTGCTCACCCTCAATCCCCAGCATCTAAAACAGCTCCTGGCGCATGGTAGGCACTCAACAGCCATTGGCTGAATAAATGAATTAACACTCATTGACCCAGAGGTGCTGAGCTCACCATATAAGGCAGGGTGGTGCTGAGCGCTGAGCTGGCTGCATGGTGAGTCAGAGCTTTGGAGCCCACAGGCGAGACACAGAGCGAGAGAGACTGGGGGAGGGCCAGGAGGTTTGTGGTTGACCAAAACCAAGCAAGGGGCAGCTGCCTGGGAGGCAGCATCACAAGCTGTGGTTTTCAGTATTTTTTCTGCAGAGGAATATTTGCTCAAATGAAACCACACATCGCACCCTAAATGTAGGACAGAGCTGCCGCGGTGGAGGGCAGCAGGGCTGCCAGGCTGGCCTGGCCACGTGTACCCTCGTGCCCCCAGAGACGGAGCTTCCACTCAACCAGTGCCCGTCCCCCTCTGCTCCCCTGTCCCTCTAAGGGGCTTCAGATAAGCAAGGCTGTGGTTGGTCTTCTGGGAAGGGGCCCATTTAGCGCAAAAAACCCTAAAGAGGCTCAAGAAACTCCCCCCAGCCATGAAGGAGTGGAGGTGGGGGGAAGAAGGAACAGGCCTTCCCGGCGAGTGGAGGTCTACTCAAGGCAGCCAGGCGCTGGGGTGGCTGAAATAGTGGGGCGGCCATCAGAGAGTGCAGGGACTCTTTATGAGAAAGACCTTCTGGAACAATCTTTTTGGAACGTGAAGTACCACTCTCAGATCCATCAGAGGCATGGGGGCTGTGTGTGTGTGTGTGTGTGTGTGTGTGTGTGTGAAATTTGGGCTTTCAGATACTAGATTCACTAAAAATGAGGCACTTAGAGAGAGGCCAACCCTGGTACCATAAATCACAGGAAGGATCCCAACTGGGACACATGCGACCACCTGGGTGCTTCATCGCCCCCAACTCCCAACATGACACCAGTAGGGAGAATCTGCTGCTTTGTCTGCCCAGCATTCCTTTCTCCTTTTTCTAAAAATAATGCTTGGATTTTCCCTTGCAAGTCCATCCCCTCTCATGCATTCAGGCTGACTTCCCCAACCCACGACACCTACCGACCTCACCACACCACCCCCAACCACCGACCCCCCGCCCAGCACCGACCACCCCCACCCCAGCACCGACCAGTCGCCACAGCACCGACCACCTCCCTCAGCACCACCCGCACCCCACCAACCCCCGCACCGACTGCTCCCCGACCAACTGACCCAGTCTGGCCAATCAGCATATCTTATCCTCCAGGTTTCAGTGATTGGGCAGAGGTGTCATGTGACCCAAGACCATCTAATAAGCCTTGACTTTGGGATTTTTGTTGGACCGCCTGGGAAAAAGAAGCTCTCCTTCCATTGGATTTGAAATGAGCAAGGCGTCAGTCTGGAGCTGCAGGTGCCTGCCCTGCGGCCACATGGAGAGTGGCTGCCGAGGACTGAAGCTCACAAGGAGGGAGGCAGAGGACACGGATGTGGTGAGATATGGTCCTAACAGCATCATTTGAGCCCTGGATTCAGCCCTGCCTGCCTTGAAACCAATAAATAGGCCCCAAATATATTATTTGGAATATATATATTTGGAATATATATTATTAGAAACCAATATATTAGAAACCAATTTTAAAAAGCTAATAAATGGCCTGTCTTGCTTAATCCAGTTTGAGTGTTGGCTCCCAAATGATGCAGCATCTGACCTCAGTTCAGCCTTTGCCCTCTCACCACCCACTGCAGCCAACCTTTACTTCTGACCCACCACTGGTTCTTGCTTACCTGGGCAACAGTTCCACCCTTCCCCAGTTGAGCTTGAGGGGCATGGGCCAGCAACCTGGTGGGCTAGCCTGCACCTCAGCCTTCTCAGCTGTCTGGCCCCTCCGAGGGTTATCTTCTTGGCTAATCTAGTGAGACCCCAGCAACCTTGGCTCAGATCCACTCACACTATCTGCACCCCTTACTATCCTGCCCACGGACCTTTGGTGTGATGGGAGAGACAGACACTAATGCATGAAAGAGAATGACAGGTGCCCTGCTGATGGTTACCCTTAGCAACAACAACAGCAACAACAAAAGTAGCAGAAATCCCCTTGCTGAACAAGCCTAACCTCTGTTACCTGGAGAGCCAGCGTTGAGATGTCTGCAAAAGGATTATGCTCGCGTCTCCAGAAATCAAATTCAAGGGGTTCCAGTTGCTTTGATGGTAGTGTTAGAAGCTCAGCTCACCTGAAGCTTGAGGGTGTCCAGGAGATGCTCACCTGTGAGAGGGAAGCAGAAGCAGCCGTGATTACCCGCCTGAGCTGCGGTCTCTTCTTTCTGTTTGAAAGGCTCTCCTGGCCCTGCAGGAGGCCAAGTGATGGAATCAAGACTGCAGGAGCCTGCAGGTGAGCATCAGGATTGGGGACTCAACATCTAGATCTGACTGAAGTAGCCTGGAAATAATTCTAAGACACAAAGGTATGCATGTGCCTGTGTTTGCATATGCTGAGTAAAAATACATAAGCGTCATAACCCCTGCATCTAGCACAGTGCCCCTTGCAGAAGGGAGAGGAGGTTCAGCAAATGTTTCATGATTTGCTTTGATGTAAAACATAATTTGTGTGTCTGAGTGCAAGGCAACTCCATGAGTCCAAGCAGATTGGAGAGAAGTTTCTTCCTCGTGTGAAAATGCATTCCTGGGATGCTCCATGCCGCCAGACCAATAGCCTCTTTTTACCAATAAGGAGACTGATACCCAGAGAGGGGCACTGACTTGCTCAAAGTCACACAGCAAGTTGGTGGCAGAGCAAGGCCTAAACTCTGGGTCTCTCCTGACTCATGCTGAGGCCTCTCTCCAGGGCCATACCCTCTTCTGTAGCTGTCAGACTGGAGCAGCCCCAGGAGCATAGCAGGAGCCTGTTGCATGCTGTGGTGGCGGACGGGGGAGGATGCTCACCACCTCTACCCAGTCTTGGGCCTCAGCAGACAAATGCTTCTTGGTTCTGCTCAAGCCCAGACAAAGAACATGAGGTTGCCCACAGTGGCCAAGAGCACGGGCTTTGGAGGCAGGTGGACCTTGGCCACAAGCTGGCGCAACCTCTTTCCAGAAGAGGCAAGTCAGGTGTCCTCTCAGAGCTTCAGACTCTTCATTTGTAAAATGGGAATAATAATAGCATCTTTTCCTGAGGATTGCCGGGAATTAAAATGACTTTCGTAAGTCTGTGAAGCCCACAGAGGAGCATTTGGCATCTAGAAATTGCTCAATAAATGTTAAGGAGGTGACGCAGAGGATAGTGCATGAGCATGTCAGGGGACCTGGAACACCAGACTTGGGGTTGCCTTGTGTTCTGGCAAGACTTTAGACAAACAGCATCTCTAAATTCTGCCAGATATTCGTCCCCTCTGCACCCACCTTCGCCCCCTTCTCTGCGTCTCAGAGACCTGCGTGAGCCCCCAGACCAGCAAGCCTGCCCCTCTTTCTAGGCTGGGAACCTCCCATTTGCCTAAGGATCTCCTTACCCCCCATCACCAAGCACAGCCCACATTTCACCAGCCAGCAAAATGCAAATGTCATTAGCGCTCTGCAAGCTGGTGAGCACGAATGTCACACCAGACGGTGTGAACTGGGGAGCAGGGGGAGGGTGCATTCCCCAGGAGGGGTGGCATTCCCAGCATTTTCCAAAAGGGCATGATAAAGAAATAAATAAACAGCTGCAGGAAAGAGGTGACAACAGAGATTGTTTCAATAGCAGCATACACAGCCATGCCATCCTTGCGGGCTCACCAGGGTCACCCATGGTTCCTGCTTCAGCCAACCCTGTCCCAGTCCCCACTCTTGGCCTCTCCTCCCCAGCATCTCCCACTCCTCTCTGTACCCCACCATCACACACAAGCTCATCTGGGGACCCCCTTGGCCTCCATCTATCTCCCCCAACTTCCATGCTCCCTCAAACTGGCTGAGAGAACCAGGTCACCCACCTAACTAACAGATCCATGGATGGGGGAGTCTTCACTCTGAGAAGGAGGTGACAGCTGTGGACCCACAGGCAGGAGTCCTGGGTTCCAATCCCAACACCACACTAACTTGCTGTGAACACTCAGGCACACCCTCACCTGCGTGGGGCCTCAGTTTCTCCATCTGTGAAAGGGGATCACGGACCCTCTGTCAGTCTCTGCCATCTCTCAGGCCAGCTTTGAAGCCTGTGCTTGTAATAACTCAAAGGGAGAGGAGCTTCTCCTCCTGTAATTCCCCTGATAACACCCGCGAGCATGTGAAGGCTTCCTGGAGGAGGGGGCAGACATGGGTGTGTGGAGATGGTAGCAGGGTGCTGTGGACAATGGGCCCAGGGTGAGCATAGGCGTGGAGATACCCAGATGTGGGAGTGGGGGGCAGGCATTTGAGACCACAGGCTAAGACTGCCTGTGGGAGCTGAGTAGAAATGAGATAGAAAGGTCCCATGGTCAGTGCTTTACATATGTCCACCCATTTCATTCAAACAGTGCTATCATCCCCGTTTTATTGATGAGAAACTGAAGACTGGAGAAGCTAGGTAACTTTCAGACACACGGCTGTGAAATAGACTGGATTTGAACCCCTATTTGCTTTATGAGCGGAAGCTCTCGATCACTGTGGGATGCTGCCACCTAGACTGTTTAAAATAGAGTGTGAACTAGAGACATTCAGGAGGGCGTGTGTCACCCATGTGTGCACATGACTGTTGGCAGCATGTGGGGGTGGCCATGCATCTGTGTGTATCGCGGGGAGGGATTCAGTGTGTGAATATGTGTCGTTGTAAATGCACGTGTGTGTCATCCTCAGATAAAGCTCCTTTCCCAAGTCCAGGCCCAGAAGTGCCAGTTGGGGAGGATATGGCTGAGTGGTGGATGGGGCTGTGAGTGGACAGTCACAAGGCCCTGGTCATCCCACAGCAGCTCAGGAAGCCCAGCTCTGAGGGCTGTGAGCCAGGCCTGGCCCACGTCACCTGTCTTCTGATCCCACACTCCTTGAGGCCAGATCCCTCTCGTGGAGGCCTGGCCTGGCATTTTCCCTGGTTCTGTCTCCTTCACTCTCTAGCTAGCTGCTCCAACCAGGAGAATACATCCTGTAGATCAAGTCTGGTGTAAACACAAGGCTGCTGCCAGCAGGTAGGGAAGCCAGTGAGCATTGGCATCCACGGGGGAGGCGGGGAGAGCACAGCTGTGGCACAGCCCGACTTGCATTCTACCCCTGGCTCCACTGCTAGACACTGGCTCTGTGGTTGACACAGGCAACCCACCTCTCTGAGCCTTGGTGAAAGCTCACAGAGCAGCTGAGATGCCTGTCGTAGGTCAAGTTCATGCAAACTGTAAAGTGCAGTGACCACCAACAGAGTGGTAGTTCTAATCCCAGTGATCAAGATAACCCAGGAAACAGCAGAGAGTTCCCCAGGGAGACTTGACTGAGGATTCAGCAGATTCCTTTACCTAAGTCCCTCTTTCCCCACCTCTGGGCCTCAGTTTCCTCATCTACAAAATCCTCAGGCTCAAAAACAAAGTGTTGTGCAGCCCCTGGGTATCTCGTTTTCTTCACCATTATCCACGATGAACATCACAGCTGGAATTAATTTGCCAGAAACCAGAAGGCCATTTACGCAGCAGTAAACCAAGTAAATGGCACCCAGGACAGGTAAGTTTTATGGAAGAAGAGAGGAAAACAGTTTTGTTTGAGTCACTGATCAAGAAGAAATGTGACAATTCTAGGAAGACAGAGGGAAGTGTGTAGGGAGGGAGGGAGGGAGGGAGGGAGGAAGAGCTGTTGAAAGCAGGTAGAACTTGGACAAGTATTTCCCGAAATTTGTGTGGGGCTTGTCTTGAATTCAACAGAGAAGACAGGGAGTTCTGTTTCCTGGAGACCATGAGGAACATGAACATTCACTCATTTGGAAAGCATTAATTGAACACTTGCTATATACCTGGGATTCCAGGGGCACCAAGGATGAGAGAGGCACAGATTACACCTTCAAAGGTGCTGTTCACTGTTATGGGCAACAGAAGATGATGCCTATGGCTCTGTAGTTCCAGGTGGCTAAGGAGGGGTTCATCATATCATTATGAATTCAGAGGAGTGAGAGGCCCCCAGGGAAGGCTTCCTGGAGGAAGGGGAAGATTGGAATGTATGAAGATGAGGAAGGCACTACAGGCAGAGAGACCAGGGCAAACAAAGGCACAGGGTACCTACATGTGGGCGGGTATTCAAGACCGTGAGCCAAGACCATGAGCCAAGCCCGCCTGTTGGGGCAGAGTGGGAAGTGAGACAGAAACGGAAGGCAAGGGGTGGATGGTTAAGGTCCTTGAACGCCAGACCAAGGATGATGAAATTTATCCACAGGCAATGGGGAGCCACTGAAGATCAGAGGGCAGAAATGTGCTTCCAGGAGATTAAAAGCAGCAAGAAGGCTGGGCACGGTGGCTCATGCCTGTAATCCCAGTACTTTAGGAGGCTGAGGCGGGTAGATCATGAGGTTAGGAGATCAAGACCATCCTGGCTAACATGGTGAAACCCCATCTCTACTAAAAATACAAAAAATTAGCCAGGCGTGGTGGTACACACTTGGTAGTCCCAGCTACTCGGGAGGCTGAGGCAGAAGAATCACTTGAACCTGGGAGACGGAGGTTGCAGTGAGCCGAGATCACACCACTGCACTCCAGCCTGGGTGACAGAATGAGACTCTGTCTCAACAACGACAAAAAATTAAAATAAATAAATAAAAGCAGCAAGAAGCCCAGGCAATGGAAACAGAAAATGAGAGGATGAAAGGAGGATGGGCAGGGCATGGTGGGGGGTGGGGTGGATGGGGATAAGGAGATGTCGGGGGAAGGTGGGTGGGTGGTGTGGGGGGATACTGAGTCTGACAGGCTGAGGGTAGGAAGACAGATGTGGGAGGGAAACTGTTGGCTGATTTAGATACTGTGAGGGTTAATTTGAGGTGTCAGCTTGACTCATACAGACTTGTGTTTGCATCCCAGCTCTGCCACTGTCACCAACTGTGTGGCCTCAGGCAAGTCATTTAACCTCTCTGGGCCTCAGTTCCCTCCCCTATAAAGTGGAAAAAAAAAAATAAAGCCATTTCAGGAACGTGAGATTCAACCACCTTATATATCAGAACCACTTTGAATATAGTAAGTGATTGTCGAATGCTTGCTTTTTAAAATGTATTACTTTTATTAACTAGTGATACCTTTCCCCTATTACAAATAAAGACACTGAAGCTCAAGGTCAAATAACAGGCTAGAGTTGGCTGTGCTAGGCCTCAAATCACAGGAGAAGCAAGTTATGAGCAAATAAACCTGAGATGACTCAGAAAAGAGTCTTGATTTTAAAATATTGTTAAAGAAAAAGGGTATTTTATGACTTTTGCACAGTGTGCTTATTAAACCCAAGCTATAAATGTGAACTAATAAGTAAAATGAGTTAAGTTAATGAAAAAAAAAAACCTTCAGGATGAATCCATATTATCTAATGGCAGTCCATAAACATAAACATAAAATTTTAAAATACAACAATGAATTGCAATGCCCAGCAGTTCAAGGAATCTGCAATTTCTCTGTCTGAAAAATAAAAGCTATTGATTTTAGCTGGGTTCTCATTGCTCATGAGTGAGTCTTTGGGAAGTCATAAAGGAAGGAATTATTTCCAATTGTTTACTCACTAAGGATCATATGTATTGAATTTAAATTGTCTCCGATTCCTAATTAGTACAAACCAAATTAGAATCTGAGTACAGCAGCACTGGAAAGGCCCTTGGAGGCCTCCAAGCTCAGTTTTTCTTTGTTTTATAGACCAGGAAGCAGAGAGACAGAGAAGGGGAGTGACTTGCTCAAGATCACACAGCAAGGGTAGGATCCAGGTGAGAAACAGGGCTCCTGCACACAGGTCAGCATCCTGCTTTGGTCCCCACAGTGTCCAGGATCAGGTTATTAAATCCAGTCCTAATGGGTGTGCTGTGCTGGTACCGGGGCCTCAGCCCAAGTGGTTCCTACAATAAGTAAGAACTTTCTCCCAGCTGCTGGGGAAAGGAATCTGCCCAAGAAAGGACACTCAAAGCCGAACACAGTCTAAGAGGGTGCAGGAGGGGACTGGTGGCAAAGTTTGCAGTGAGTTCTAAGACATGACAGCACATTGCCACGTATGGAGCACTTGAGCCCCGTGCCAACCCGGCTTGGCCTGGCAGCCCTGCCAGACAGGAGACACCTGGGTCTCATGTTCTGTTCTGAGAGGGACTGCAGGGTGGCACAGCCCCAGTCCTAGGTCAGTTCCTCCCGGTGTTCCAGGTGAGGCTGGGGAACAAAGTGCTCATTGTATGGTGGGGGAGGGAGAGGTCTCTAACTCAGCCAGGCTCTGTCAAACACACCCACATCACACGCACACAACCCCCCCCCCCCACCCCCTGCCCCAATGAGCAGAGACCAAGGAGCTCTGCATGTGGCACAGGCATGTGTGTATGTGTATAAATGTTCAGCCTCAGGCTGCACACGATTATCAAGCAGATGTTTAATTACTACCTGAGTGTAATTAATCAACACGATTAATACACAACCCATACCACATAATTACTTTGCAATTACACCAAAACGAAATATTTTATTGCCGAGGGTTTGCTAATTACCCGGCCTTGCCAAAGGACAGGTATAATGGGCAGCAATTTTTCTTCCTTCCTTTCCTTCCTTTCCTCCCTCCCCTGCCCTCTCATTAATCTTCTGGGCTGATGTCCCCACCACACAGAACCGGGAGGCCCAGAGGGCTGCGGCCTCCTCCCCGAGGTGCTGCTTCTGCACTCCGGTCAGTTTCCAAGTGAAGCCCTGGTCCTCTCCTCTCAGTGCTTCCTCTTGGAAATGCATGTCCACTCCAGAAATAAAGACAGGCTCCTGCAGGCCTGTGGATGGAGAGGTGCATGGGGCGGGGGTTACCAGCAGAAGCTCTGCAGGCAGCTGCCTGGAGTGGAATCCTGGCTCTACCAGTTATTGGCTGGGTAATCTCTGTCAAGGTAACTGTGCCTCAGTTTCCCCAAGTGTAAGATGGAGACGATGGCAGTTATCACCTGAGGGGATTCTTGTGAGTATTTAATACAGCAAAAGCCATAAAGCACAGTGTCTGACACAGAGGAAGGCCTATATAGCAATTACTGTTATTATTGTCCCAGAAATGGCCCCTCCAGGAATGCTTCCAGTCATTCAGTCTCCCAGACTTATGGGCCTTCGAATTCCACTCTCTCTCCCTTCCCAAAACAACTCAGTCCCATCTACCTGGAAACATCTCCTCAATGAGGCCCCTCCCTTCTCCCCACCCACTCCATGGACTCTACGTCCCTAACCCAAGCTTTCATCCCCTCTCACCCAGTCCCCAGCAATAACCTCCACAGTCTCTCTGCTGCCCCTCCATTCCATCCTCCACCAGGCAGGAAGACAGATCTTCAGGAATGAAGCTTGGACCATGTCCCTCTCCTGCTCAAAAACCTTCTATAGCTCACCATTGCCTCTTCACCAAGGTCTAACTTCCCCACCTGCTGTTTTAGGCCCTGGAAGACTACCAATGCCCAAGTCCCTCCTTCATTTCTTAGGGCGTTAGTATAGCACGAACACTTGAGCTTTTGATGAAACAGTGAGCAATTGATCACATGAATGGACGTTTTGGTAGATATTAGATGCATCTGTGCCTTCCAAGTTGGAATGGCCCGGAGCATTTTTATAAGCTTGCATATTTCCCAAGAGTCTCCTGGGAGGTGAGGTTTATCTGTCACAGTTCATTTGCAGACCATCTTGGTTCCTTTCCCCTTCCCCTGACAAACATCCTCCCTGCATTTAGGAACAATTGATCCTTTTGGGCATAGTAACCCCCATGTCTGGCTGAGCAAAGAGACTATATAAGGACCCTCAGATGCAGGGCCAGTGGATGGTCCACTTGAGAGGCAAGAATCAGGGACAGGACAATAGACTCCAGCACAGGTGGCACACACTGGAGAGAGAGCCAAGGGGGGCACACACATGTGCACGTATGCATGGTATGTACATGTTTGCACAAAGAAGGCCCCTGAGGCCACTCCTGAGTGTGAATTAACTCTTTCAGAAGCCAACATATCAAGTAGCAACATGAGTCATTCATTCAGTCACTCAATAAACATAAGAGGCTGAGTTCTGGAGTCAGAGTGCTGGTGTTGGAGTCCTGTCTCTACTTCTGACCAGCTGTGTGACTTGGGGAAAATGCCTTAACTTCTCTGGGCCTCAATTCTTATTTGTAAAATGGGGATAATCAGAGTTCCTACTGATAGTGTTGTTACTACGTGTAACATTGCACATGTAACATTGCCATTGCCTCTTCACCAAGGCCTCTTTAATCAGGGCCTGGCACAAAAGAAGGGCCAATGTTAGCTATTTTGTTGTTATTATAAACAAGAAGAATAAACCCTGGGAACACAGAAACTTGGTGCCTAGAGCTGAACATGGCATACAGTACTCGACCAATGGGTGGTGAAATCCCTGCAGAGACATTACAATAGAAGGCAGTACGTGATATTCATCATTCATTCATTCAGCCAGCAAACACTCATTAAGTGCCTACTGTATAACTCACTATGTCAGGCATTGGGGGAGGGCACAGAAATTCTGGCACTGTCTCTGCAGTGAGGCTGAGTTAGCGACGTGTTCCCAAATAGCTGAAAAGACAGAGGCTGGGGAATGTTCTGAACCACTGTTGTATTCCCAGGGTCTGGAATGGTATGTCATACCTGGGCACTGAATGAATGGATAACAGCGCTGTTGAAGATGGAGAAAGTAGCACCTGGATGGGTGGCTTAGCTGCAATGGGTGTTGGAGATGAGGAAGAAAGGTGCTCTAAGCAGAGGACACAGCCAAGGCAACAGCGCAGGGCCTCCATTTGCACGGCAGGTGTAGAAAGCAGCAGGCGGGCTGTGCTTTGGCAGACGTATGAGAAGAGAGAGGAGGGAGGTAGACAGGGACCCAGCCATTGGGGGGGGGGGGGTGACAAGAGTACCTGGGCTAACAGGGACCCAGAGGAACTTCATGGCAGGGGCAACAGGGACCACTCTAGGTCCTGGGTTTTGTTTTTCCCCCTTGTCTGATGTTCAAACCTTGATCTTTGGAACTCTGAAGTCCACTCTCCAGAAGCTGATGGAGACATTTCCAGGGAGCATTGATCTATTTCTGTCTCCACGGATTTGTATAAAACCCCCTGTTCAGCCAGAGGCCAGACTACAAAGAAAGTACACAGGCCTTAGAGGGCAACCTCTGGGTGGTCAGGGGATGCCGGGCTAGCCCCGCTAGGAAGTGGGAAGTGTGACATCCAGGGAGCTGTAGGAAGGAGCAGGTGACGCAACCTTCTCCAGGGGAACTGCTGTTGGCTGTGAAGCCACCTTGCTCAGAGATCCCTGGGAGGCCACACCCCCATCTGCACCCCCAGGCCTAGCCCATAGCCACTGACAGGCTGACATGGGGCTATAACAGTCCAGCCCCCTTGCCTCTGTTGGGGGCAATGTCTGAGAGGCCATTCATGCCCCAGAGACCAGGCTGAGGCTAGCCTGCTCTTAAACCTCACCCTTGCTTAGCTACTTCTTCTGCCTTCTCCTGCTTCCCTTGCTGGTTTGCAGAGCTCTCCTGAGAATCCTCCTTCACTAGTTCACCTGGATAACCATCCTCACTCAGGTCCTGCTTTTAGGGACCCCCACCTAAAACACAGGGAGCTCACAAAGGAGACAGACACAGTCCCTCCTGGCACGGGACTCAACGCCCAACAGGAGTCAAACCTGAGACAGGAATCAACAAAGATCACTTTGACTGTCACCACTGCCCCCCTGCCCCCTGCTGCCACCCGTAGCCTCTAACGTAAGAGCTTACTTACCACAAGCAGGTGCTGTACAATGCACTTTCCCTCCTGATCTCAAAACCAACAACCCAGCTAAGAGATGTGTTCTCCCATTTTAAAGATGAAGAAACGGAGGCTCAGAGAGAGAATTTGCCCAAGGTCACTTGCAACGCCTACATGGCTGCACTTGGACTTGAACTCAGTTCTGCCTGACTGCTGGGCCCCAGCACCTGCCTCCTGATCACCAAAGGGACCTGAGTACAGCTGAAGAGACAGGGCCAGCGGGGGTGGGGGGAGCCCCACGGTTAGAGTCCTCCCCTAGGCAAAGCTCACTGCTGTCTTCCTTTGTCACCTTGTGCCACTCATGGGCCATGTGGCCTCAAGAGAACCACAGACTCCAGGAGGCAGCTCCGAAGAAAGAGGGGGAATGGGGGTACCCCAATGATTGCTTCCCTGGGTGCCGCTGGCCTCTTCCCACATCATGAGTCTGGGGCTCTCTCTTTCTCTCAATTGAGTCCTGTTGACACTGGCTCCCTTCCCCCGCCCCCTCCTCACTCCCAATTCCTGTTATGTTGCAGACTTTGCAGCTCAGCCAGGCGAGTAACAGGCAGAGAATGGGAATTTTACCTGTTAATTTGGTTTCTGAGCCCCTGCTGCTTGCCAAGCCTGAACAGCTCTGAAGAGAAGGAAAGAAGTAGAGAGACAGCAAACAGCAAATGCAGCATCAGTGGTCGCTAAGGGCACACTCCTTGGGGGAAGGCAGCTCAGTGGAGCCAGCAGAGCCAGCCTCCCTGGCTCCAAGAGCAGGAAGGGGCCTGGTTCCTAGGGTACCAGCCATCTGCTCACTTTGCCCCATCTTTGGTGCGCAAAGGACTGAACGCCTCGAAGAGCCAAATGGATCAGGGCAGGGGCAAGGTCAGCCAGGCACAGGAGACCCCTGCCCCTCATCCTCCTTTCCCACAACCTGTCAGCCTTCCCTAACACAGCCTCTTCAAAAGGTACTTTGAGGCTGGGTGTGGTGGCTCATCTCTATAATCCCAGCACTTTGGGAAGCCGAGATGGGCAAATGACCTGAGGTCAGGAGTTCAAGACTAGCCTGGCCAACATGGTGAAACCCCTATCTCTACTAAAAATACAGAAAAATTAGCCAGCCACGGTGGCATGTACCTGTAGTCCGGGCTACTTGGGAGGCTGAGGCAGGAGAATTGCTTGAACCCAGGAGGCAGAGGTTGCAGTGAGCTGAGATCACGCCGTTGCACTCCAGCCTGGGCAACACAGTGAAACTCCATTGGGAAAAAAAAAAAAAAGCAACAAAAGGTACTTTGAGCCCTCACTATCCTGGGCACTTCATTTAATCTTCAAACCCCTTCCCATCCTCCCTTCATTATGAGACAGCTATTGTTATTATCTCCATTCTGCAGGTGTAGAAGTTCAAAGTGATACTCTGTTCTCAAAAAGTTCAACCTAGAGGTACCATACAACCCAGCAACCATTCCCAGGTCTACACTCAAGAGGACTGAAGTCAGGGACTCAAACAAATACTGGTACACAAATGTTTATAGCAGCATTATTTATAGTATCCAAAAGGCCCATCAAGAGATGAATGGATAAGCAGATGAATGTGGTATATCCATGCCATGGAATAGTATTCAGCCATCAAAAGTAATGAAGTTCTGATAAGTGCTACAACGTGGATGAACCTCCCAAACATTATGCAAAGTGAATCGCACACTTTAAGATGGCTAATTTTATGTTATGTAAATTTTGCCTCAATTTTCTTAAAGAAGAGGTGATGTAACTCACAGGAGGTCAATGAGCTCATAAGTGAGGGAACCAGATTCACACTTGTGGCTTTCTGAGCCCAGGGCCTGTACCCTTGGCCACTGTCCTGTGCTTGTCCACCTCCAGGCCTTTGCCTCTGCTTGCTGCCCCCACCAGGAAAGCCCTTCCTTCCCATTTCCATTGTCAAAATCCTTCCCATCCTTCTAGAGCCTTGGTTAAAAGCCACTCCATCCCTGAAGCCTTCCTGTATTTCCTGGAAGTTCTCTTTGGCTTGGAGCCGCACAGCCCTGGGTCTCTCCCTCTCCCACAGCAAGCGGCTCCTCTGCTTCCTGCTGAAGTTAGTGCTTCGCGAAGCTTCCTACCAGCCTGAGGGAATACCGCAGGCGCAGGGCCCTTCCGAGAGTTAAACACTATGAATGCCCCTGGAGTTCTCCGCTCTGTGCATGGCATACAGTAGGCATTCAATAGATGATGGTTTTTAATAGGCTGGGTTCATTCCTGAAGAGCGGGGACCTGCCACTCCCAGGCACAAGTCCTGTGTTCAGCAGGATTCCTCAAATGGCTGCAAAGTAGAAGGTGGAGAAGAACTTCCCTGACAAAGGGGCACCTTCCTACCTGGAGAGAGCCTGTATTTCCCCTGGGCAAGAAACCTATCTTAGTTCACTGTTTATGTTATAATAAATGCAACTCCACTTCCTCTCAGCTAGGGTTGGCCCCAGCACAGGTGCATACGGACATACATAGACACACACACACACACACACACACACACACACACACACACACACACACAGCCTCTTGGAAGAGCCCAGCCCAGAGCAGACTGTTTCTGTTAAATATTCGGGGCTCCTTAGACTTGACGTTTGTCAAGTGTTCTGATCCCTGAGGTGTCCCCATGACCAGGTTTCACAGGTCAGGGGAAATCAGAAGCTCTGGCCTCAGGGGAGACAGGCCCCTGCCAAGCACTCTCCCCCATCACTGCACAGGCCTGCGCCCAACACTCCACAAGAAGGTACAGCCATGTTCATTAAACAGATATTCATTAAACATCAGAGATGTATGTTGAGGCAGTGGGAATGGAGTGTGAGCAGGAAGATCTCTTGGCTACAAGCCGGAATGCTAGAGTCACACAAAGCTGGTCTGGTTCGGATTCTGCCACTTCCTGGCTCTGTGAAATGCTGGACAAGTCATTTTACCCCTCTGAGCCTCAATGTCCTCACTATAAGATGGGAATAATGAGACCCACCGCTCACAGGGCTGTTGCATAGAAGAAAAGAGATGCCACCTGCAAAGTACTTGGCACAGTGCCTGGCACACAGTAAAGAAAGGTTCCATCAGCATGGCCATTATTGTCATTTTTATTCTTCCCATCTTACAGATGCAATAACAGTGGCCCAGGAGGGGAAGCAGGAGTCTGGGAGAGTCATAAGGTCCCCAAGCTGATGCTTTGCTCTCCACTGAAAGTCCATTTTTCCCTGCTGCCTTGGGAAATGCCGTAGGTCTGGCATTGGCGATGGCTCACCCTACCAGGTGGAAATAGCACAGGTGGTGCCTACCCACCCACTTCCATGTCAACTGTGTGCCCTGGAGAGTGTCAAGGAGACAGCACAGAGGGCAGACAGAACACAGGTCTGGGATCTGGGATCAGGCAACAGGCTCACCCATTTCTAGGCCAGGTAGCCTTGGATAAGTCCCAGCTTCAGGCTTCTGTCCATGCAGTTCTCTTGGTCTGGAATGTCATTCCTCTCTTTGCCCACCTGATGAACTCCTATTCATCCTTCAAGACCCAGTTCACATGTTGCCTCCTATGTGAAGGCTCCCATCTATCCCACGGCAAAGTGGCCACTATTGTGCTGTGCTCCCATTGTGTTTTCTTCATCTCTACAAGCTCCGTGAGGGCAGGGAGTGCTTCTGGTGTATTCCCTGCAGGGACCTCATCAACAAGCCTGGTATATACACACCATGTCAAAACTCAGTGAGGTACTCATGTGCCAGGTACTGTGCTAAGCACTTTGCATGCAGTATCACCTTTCATCGATGCAACAGCTCTATAAGTTGTAGGTCTCATTAAATCCATCTTGCAGATGAGGACACTGAGGCTCAGAGGGGCAAATCATGAATAAGCCTCTATGATTTCACCCCATATTGAATGTTGACTTGTATGTCTTACTCATTCGACTTTGAATGCCCAAATGCAGGACTAAATTCCACTGTGTCCCCCTGCTCTGGGTGAGTCTTCAGTAAAAGTCTATGGGACATTACCTCTCTAATAACTGTTGCCTGCCTACCTCACTGGCTTAAACTAATGATGGAATAAGACAGTCATCAGGGAAGCACTTCATAAACTAAAAGAATTACATACATCTAAAGTATTGGCATTAAGGATAATTCCAAACACCACATTCCAATCCTTTTGATACCCCTTTGGAGCCTCCTTTGAATCTGCAATGGTGATGATGACTCCTGCCTCAATGAGTGGTGATGAGCACCAGGCAAGGTGAGGTAGACGGACCAGGCCTGGTGCAAATGAAGTTCTCAATAAACATTCATTTTCTTTCTTCTCAAATGATTCCTGGGCACCGTAAGAAAGTAAGAAAGCAAAACACAGACTGGGAAAAGTATTTGCAACACTTATCTACAAGAAAAGACTTATATCCGAAATATATAAAGAACTCCTACAAATCCATAAGAAAAAAAGAGAAAACAACCCAGTTTAAAATTGTGCCAAAGACTTAGGCACTTTCCAAAAGAAGCAATCCAAATAGCTGATAAGCATATAGAAAGGTGCTCAGCATCTTACTACCAGGGAAATGCAAATTAAAAGGCACAATGAGGTATCACTACAGACCCACCAGTTAGCTAAAACTGGGCAGATGATGCCAAGTGTGGATGAGGAGGTAGGGCAACTAGAACTGTTCCACACTGCTAGCAGGACTGTCCTATGACATGCCCACTTTATTTGACAGCATCTATTAAAGCTAAACACAAGACACAGCATTTCAACTCCCAGTTATACACCCAAGAGAAATGCCTGCCTAGACCCACTAAAAGACATGGACTAGATTATTAGTTGCATCTTTAATCATAAGCACCAAAAAAAAAAGGAAACGATCCAATGTCCATCCACAGAAAAAATGATAAGTTGTCATATATTCCTGTTGCGGGAAGTCAGGGACCCCAAACAGAGGGACCGGCTGAAGCCATGACAGAAGAATGTGGATTATGAAGATTTTATGGACATTTATTAGTTCCCCAAATTAATACTTTTGTAATTTCTTATGCCTGTCTTTACTGCAATCTCTAAACATAAATTGTAAAGATTTCATGGACACTTATCACTTCCCCAATCAATACCCTTGTGATTTCCTATGCCTGTCTTTGCTTTAATCTCTTAATCCTGTCAGCTGAGAAGGATGTATAACGTCTCAGGACCCTGTAATAATTGCGTTAACTATATAAATTCTACAGCATGTGTGTTTGAGCAATATGAAACGTGGGCACCCTGAAAAAAGAACAGGATAACAGCAATTGTTCAGGGAATAAGAGAGATAACCTTAAACTCTGACTGCTGGTGAGCTGGGCAGAACAGAGCCATATTTCTCTTCTTTCAAAAGCAAATGGGAGAAATATCGCTGAATTCTTTTTCTCAGCATGGAACGTCCCTGAGAAAGAGAATGCGCACCTAGGGGTAGGTCTCTGAACTGGCCCCCCCGGCGTGTACCTGTCTCTTATGGTGGAGATTGCAGAGGTGAAATAAACTCCAGTCTCCCATAGAGCTCCCAGGCTTATTAGGAAGAGGGAATTCCTGCCTAATAAATTTTGGTCAGACCGGTTGATCTCAAAACCCTGTCTTCTGATAAGATGGTATCAATGACAATGGTGCCCGAAACTTCATTAGCAATTTTAATTTCGCCTCGTTCCTGTGGTCCTGTGATCTCGCCCTGCCTCCACTTGCCTTGTGATATTCTATTACCCTGTTAAGTACTTGATGTCTGTGACCCACACCTATTCGTATACTCCCTTCCCTTTTGAAACTCCCTAATAAAAACTTGCTGGTTTTTGTGGCTTGTGGGGCATCACGGATCCCACCAACATGTGATGTCTCCCCCGGATGCCCAGCTTTAAAATTTCCCTCTTTTGTACTCTGTCCCTTTATTTCTCAAGCCAGCCGATGCTTAGGAAAATAGAAAAGAACCTATGTGATTATTGGGGCAGGTCCCCCCATATATTCCTACAATGGAATATTACATAGAAATACAGAAGAACAAACTACTGCTATATGCTATATTAGATATATATGGAAGGATCATAAAATCATGTTGAGCTAAAGAAGGCAGAGTCAGAGGAATGCACACTGTATGATTCCATTTATATAAAGTTCAAGAATAGGCACAATTGCTTGAAGGCGATAGAAGCCAGAATGGTAGTCACCTGGTTGGGGGAAGGGTGGGGGAAGTGGGAGGGAAAAGGGAAGCACTGATTGGGATGGGGCATAGGAGAGCCTTCTGGGCTGGAGGGATGGGAACATTCTATACTTTAATCTGGATGATGGTAACTTGGTGCATAAAAATTCTTGAGCTGCACACTGAAGATTTATACATTTTACTGTTTATATGTGATTCCTAAATGGAATTTTAGGATGGTGGATTGAATCATGCCATTGCTAAGGCCTACCAGCTCTATCATTTTATAATTCTCAGAGCCTGGAGAATGACTCTCAGGTTCTAATGCTGGAATTCAAGGACTTCATGCTCAGTTTCTTCTTTCTCTTCCCTTTCACTGCCCCTGGCTTGCCTAGGAGGCCCTCTCTCGCTTATTATCCCTCCCTGACTTCATGGAAGTCAATCAGCCATTCTTGGCCTCATCATCCCATCTGCACAAAGTGGGTCATGCTGCCTGGACTCTGCTCCAAAAGAGAAATACACGGTCATGCATAGAAAATGCTCTGTGCATCACAGAGCAAAAATGTTAAATGCATTCCCAGAATTGCTAGCAGATGTATCTTTACATGGGGTCAAACACGTTCAGGCAGAATTGCAGTTACTACAGTGAGCGTGTGGCTTAAAAATCCAAATTGGTCCATGTGTGTTTCTTTGGCATGAAGGGACCTAATAGTGGCCATGAAGCAAAAGTCATGGGCAAGGGGCAGCCACGGTTGGACCTGAGGAGGCCTGCTTGCTGGCATGGTTCCTCATCCTTGAAGGAGACTGAGGCTGTGCCCACCTTGGGGCTTCTGCCAGCCTCTCAAAGGAAGGACCACTAGAGCTGGAGTCTGAGGATCTGGGTTCAAGGGCTGCTTTTGCCCTGATGTGTTATGTGATGCTAACAACCTGTTTCCCACCTCTGGGGCTCAGTTTCCCCACTGCACAATGAAAAGGTGGGCTAGATCAGATTTAGAGATCCTTCCAATCATAACTGTTGATGAGCTTACAGACGGCTCACCTCTTAAAATTTAAATCATAGCATGTCCCTTCCTGTTTAAAGCCTTATCTATGACTTCATATTAGACTTAGAAGAAAAGACTAAACTTATCATTTGGACCTGATGGTGGGGTCACTGCCAACCTCTGCTGGAACCACTGCCCCATCTCTCACTGGGCCCCAGCCATATTGCTCTTCTCTCTACCCATGAACAACCCAAATCTATTCCTGTCCCAGGGCCTTTGCACATACTTCCCTCTCAGATGGAAACCTCCTCTTCCTAGCTCTGCATGGTCAGCTTCACCTGCTTTAGGGCACCAGCCCAAGGGTCCCCTCCATAAAGGCCTTTCCTGACTACTGTAAGTAAGGCAGCCTTTCTTATTTTAAAAAAATATTTTCCCACCTTCATACTACTTATTACAACATGCAGTCTTTTTTTTTTTTTAGATGGAATTTCGTGCTCTTGCCCAGGCTGGAGTGCAGTGGTGCAATCTCAGCTCACTGCAGTCTCTGTCTCCTGGGTTCAAGTGATTTTCCCGCCTCAGCCTCCCGATAGCTTGGATTACAGGCACCCATCACCACTCTCGGCTAATTTTGTATTTTTAATAGAGACGGGGGTTTCACCATGTTGGCCAGGCTGGTCTTGAACTCCTGACCTCAAGTGATCCACCTGCCTCAGCTTCCCAAAGTGCTGGGATTAAAGGCATGAGCCACCACGCCTGGCCACATGCAGTCATTTGATGAATTCCTGGCTACCTTGTTTTCTGTCCACCTCCTATGCTGGAGTATTAAGCTCCATGTAGGCAGCCACTGTGTCTGTCACCACCAAACCCTCCGGCACATACGCAGTAGACACTCAATAAATCTTTGTGTATCTTTAATCCTGCCAGGCAATACTCCAGGGCTCCTGCTGCCCTGGGGGGTGCTGATGCAAGAGTTCCCCAAGGGATGAAAATGCTCAAGTATTGAGGTCCCAGCAGGTACTGTGATGATACCAGGCTCTTTGCATCCTTGTGTCATTTAATTCTCACTGCGCCCTTGGAGACAAGGAGGAAACTGAGGCTAAGAATAGTACAGTTGTACCCATGGTCATATAGCAGTAACCAGGAGCCCTGAGCTTGGAGGATGATGGCCCCATGCCACCTGCTGGCTACGGAAAACAGGGATGTGATTCAATCTCTCTAGATGGTGCTTTTCTGTCTGCAAAGTGAGGTTAAGGTTTCCTGCCTGAAATGCAAGCTGTGTCATGATCAAGCAGGATAATGAACGTGGTGTGTTTTGCGCACCATCAAGCAGCATGCCGCTGCGTTTCTGTTGAAACAGAAACAGAGTCTGGGGCTTGCTTTGCCCATGGGAATCTGTGCCTCACCTCTCTGGGAGGCAGCCTGGGGCTGGAATCCTGCTCCATCCCAGCTCTGAGCTGGGCACCCTCAGACACTGATGCTACTTCACTGCTTTGAACTTCAGTTTTCTCATTTCCAAAATGAGAAGAATAATTACCTCACCTTAGGGCTATTAGGAGTATTAAGCAAGATCACCTGCCAAAACAGCTTTATCCTTTACAAAGTGCTGTGAAAATGTTGCTTCCTCTTTTGATGTCTTATGACATCTAGTTATTATATCAACTCTCCCCAATGAGGGAGAGAGGCCAGCGGAAATGGGCAAAGACCCTCAAGGCTGCCTCCCCCACTCCCTGGCTGGTGAAAACAGGCCAGGCACTGTGCCATGCCCTCGCCAAACAGTCTCCTTAAGTGCTCAGCAGTTAGTCATGCATGATCAGCCCCATTTCATAGATTCACAAACTGAGCCCTCAAACAACGTTGCTCAAGGTTCCCTGGCCTCAGGAGTTTTCTCTCCGTGGAGGACTTGGCCGAGGCAGCACATTGGTTTTGCGCAGAGCAAAGCCCAGGTTGACTTAGGATGATGCTCACTCCTGACGTAGCCATGAGTTCTGGGGAGGTCCTTGGCCATGGGCCCCATCACAATCCTGTGAGGGACTGAGGACAGCCATCCACCCTGGGTGTGGCATCTAGGATTATTTCTGCAGAACAAGCCATGTGCTTGGGAGGACTGGGCCCCAGGAGAGCCATCCTGGGGAGCACCAGGGAATCAACAAGTCACGCTCACCTCTGCCTCCCTAGGCCTACAGCCACTGGCCTTCCCTGTCCTCTGGTTGCCCCCTGGTCCCTAAATGGCCCCTGAGCTTCTGCCCCACAACACTTACCTCCCTCCCCCCCTTGCATGCTCAGTTCAGTGATGGTGCCTGTCTTAACTCCAGGAAGCAATTAGCCAAGATTAGAGGGGCAGAGAGAAGGCAGGTGGTGGTGGTGTTGGAGCAGTTGGTAGAGGAACCCCTGGGGCAGACAGGGGGAGGGCAGGAGAGACAGAGGTGGGCTAGATAAGAGGGAAAGAATGGCAGAGGAGTTTGCATCCCGAGAAGCTGTTGCAGGTGGGACAGAGGAAGACAGGAGGATATACTTTCTTTCCTTGTGGGAAGGAAAGTGATGAATGCAGAGATCCAAGGAAAAGGGAAAAGAGCCCAAGGGAGAAGCTCATTAGGGAAAAACAGACAGACACAGGCTCATTTATTTGGCCTAATCCCAGGAGTGTCTGAGAAATGGTTTCTCTTTTTGCAGGAGGCAAGGGAAACAGCCTGAGCAGACAGAGGACAGACTGGGGAGCCGGGGGGCCCAGAGTCCAAGCCCCTGACCCCTTCCACTGCATCAAGGTGAAATGAACAGAAACGTATTTGCATGTCCACCAAAATGTTCAGAGAGATGTACAGTCTGAAAACTGTAGGGTAAACAGTCGGGTTGGAAACTCAGGCAGGAGCTGATGCTGTAGGCTTGAGACAGAATTCCTTGTTTTGTGGGAAACCCCCATTTTTGCTCTTCTTGCCTTCCAATGGATTGGATAAGGCCCTCCTACATACCTAAAGTCAACTGACTGTAGATGTTAGCCACATTGACAAAAGACCTCTCTAGCAATACCTAGATGAGGATTTGATTAAATAGCTGGGTACTCTAGGTAGTCAAGTTGACACATAAAATTAAATGATCACACCACCTAAAAGGGTCTCCTTTGGCTGCTGCAATGAATGACCACAAAGTTAGTGGCTAAAAACAACACAAATATATTATCTTCTTAATTATTCTAGAAGTCCTTTTAAATGGTACACAGTGTCTGCAGAGTCACGTTCCTTTTGGAGGCTCCAAGGGAGAACACTTTTCCTTGCCTTTTCTAGATTCTGGAGGTTGCCATCTTCCTTGACTCATGGGTCTTTCCTTCTTCAGAGCCAGCAGCGGCCAGTCCAGTCTTTCACAGGTGGTGTCACTCCCACACTCCTCTTCTGAAGTCAAACTTCCCTTTGCCGCTTGTAAGGACCCATGTGATTTGATTGGCTGCACCTTGACATTCGAGGACAACCTCCCCACCTCAAAAACATTAACTCAATCACATCTACAAAGTTCCTTTAGCCACGTGATATGGTTTGGCTGTGTCCCCACCCAAATCTCATCTTGAATTTTAGCTCCCATAATTCCCATGTGTCGTGGGAGGGACTGGGTGGGAGATAATTGAATCATGGGGGTGGGTCTTTCCCGTGCTGTTCTCATTATAGTGATTAAGTCTCATGAGATCTGATTTATAAAGGGGAGTTCCTTTACACAAGCTCTCTTGCCTGCTGCCATGTAAGACATGCCTTGCTTTCCCTTTGCCTTCTGCCATGATTGTGAGGCCTCCCCAGCCATGTGGAACTGTGAGTCAATTAAACTTCTTTCCTCTATAAATTACCCAGTCTCGGGCATATCTTTATTAGCAGCTTGAGAACAGACTAATACGCCATGTAAGAAAATGTGTTTACAAGTTCCAGCGATTAGGACATGGACATCTTTGTAAGGGATGTGGGGGCATTATTCTTGTACCCCACCACCCAAATCTCATCAATATTTGGGTGGATACAAGCATATCTCAGTGATATTCAGGTTCAGTTCTAGCTCATCCCAATAAAGCAAATATCACAATAAAATGAGTCACACAAATTTTGTGGTTTCCCACTGAAAGTAAAAGTTATGTGTACACCATACTGTTATGAAGTGTGCAATAGCATTGTTTAAAAAAAATGTAAATACCTTAACTTAAAAATACTTCATTGCTAAAAAATGCTAAATATCGTCTGAGCCTTCAGCAAGTAGTAATCTTTTTGCTGGTGGATGGTCTTGCCTCCATGTTGATGGCTGCTGACTGATCAGGGCAGTGGTTGCTGAAGGTCATAATGGCTGTGGCAATTTCTGAAAATAAGATGGTGAAGTTTGCCACACCGATCAACTCTGGTTTTCACAAAAGATTTCTCTGTAGCATATCATGCTGTTTGATAGAATTTCACCCACAGTAAAACTCCTTTCAAAATTGGAGTCCATCCTTTCAAACCCTGCCACTGCTTTAGCAACTAAGTTCATGTAATATTCTAAATCCTCTGCTGTTATTTTAACAATGTTTAAAGCAACTTTACCAGGAGTAGTTTCCATCTCTTTGCTTATCCGTAGGAAGTAACTCCTCATCCACTAAGGCTTTATCATGAGATTGCAGCAATTCAGTCACAGCTTCAGCCTCCATTTCTAATTCTAGGTCCCTTGCCATTTCTACCACATCTGCAGTTACTTCCTCCACTGAAGTGAACTCCCCAAAGTCACTCATAAGGGTTGAGAATCAACTTCTTCCAAACTCCTGTTCATGTTGCTGTTTTGACTTCCTCTCATGAATCATGAATGTTTTTAATGGCATCTGGAATGGTGAATCCTTTCCAGTAAGTTTTCAATTTACTTTGCCCAGATCCATCAGAGGAATCACTATCTATGGCTGCTATAGCCTTACAAAATCTATTTCTTAAATAAGAAGACTTGAAAGTTGAAATGACTTCTTGATCCATGGGCTGCAGAATAGATGTGTCTTAGCAGGCATGAAAACAACATGAATCTCCCTGTACATCTCCATCAGAGCTCTTGGATGACCACGTGCACTGTCAATGAGTAGTCATATTTTGAAAAGGAATCTTTTTTTCTGAGCAGTGGGTCTCAATAATGGGCTTAAAATATTCAGTAAACCATGCTGTAAACAGACGTGCTGTCATCCAGGCTTTGTTCTTCCATTTACAGAGCACAAGCAGAGTGGATTTAGCCTCATTCTTAAGGGCCTTAGAATTTTCAAAATGGTAAATGAGCACTGGCATCAACTTAATGTGACCAATTGCATTAGCCCCTAACAAGAGTGTCAGCCTGTCCTTTGAAGCCTTGAAGCCAGACATTGACTTCTCTCTAGCTATGAAAGTCCTAGATGGTATCTTCTTCCAGTAGAAGGCTGTTTCATCTACATTGAAAATCTGTTGTTTTGTATCGCCGCCACCTGCATCCATGATCTTAGCTAGATCTTCTAGATAACTTGCTGCAGCTTCTCCATCAGCACTTCCTGCCTCACCGTGGGCTTTTATGTTATGGAAACAGCTTCTTTCTTTAAACCTCATGAACCAGACTTGGCTAGCTCCCAGTTTTCTTCTGCAGCTTCCTCACCTCTCCCAGCCTTCACAGAATTGAAGAGAGTTAGGACCTTTCTCTGGATTAGGCTTTGGCTTTACGAGAATTTTGTGGCTGGTTTAATCTTCTATCCAGACCACTAAAACTTTCTCCATATCAGCATCTGTGTGTTCACTGGAGTAGCACTTTTAATTTCCTTCAAGAACTTGGCATTCACAACTTAGTTAACTAGTGCAAGAAGCCTAGCTTTCGGCCTGTCTCATTTTTCAGCATGCCTTCCTTATGAAGTTTAATCATTTCTAGCTTTTGATTTAAAATGAGAGATGTGCGACTCCTCCTTTCACTTGAGCACTTAGAGGCCCTTGTAGGGTTATTCATTGGCCTCATTTCAATATTGTCATGTAGTTGGAAATAGGAAGCCCCAAGGAGAGGGAGAGAGACAGGGGAATGGCCGGTGGGTTCAGCAGTCAGAACACATATAGCATTTATTAATTAAATCCACCGTCATATAAGGGTGCAGCTTGTGATGTCCCCAAACAATTACAACAGTAACATCAAAGATCAGTGATCACAGATCACAACAACAGACATATTAATAATGAAAAGTTTGAACATTACCAAAATGCAACAGAGATAGGAAGTGAGCACATGCTGTTGGAAAAATGGTGCTGATAGATTTGCTCTATGCACAGTTGCCACAAAGCTTCCATTTGCAAAAATAAACAAAAACACAATAAACTGAAGTGCAATAAAACCAGGTATGCCTGTAACATTTTGCTACCACCGCCCCCTGTCCCCCCGCCCCCCACAGTAAAATACAATGTGTTTGTGAGAAGAGACAAGTTGGGGAGGGGCTTGATCCAAGCTGGGTTGCAGATCGCTGTCTCAGCAAAATCAGGTCTGGTCCAGTAATGCCTCACCCAAGCCTTCCTCCTTCCCTGGGAGCACTCCAAACCCCCAGGGAAGGCAGGAGAAGGATTCTCAGGAAATACGAAGAAGATCTCAGCTTGAAATTCCAAAGAACTATGTATGACATTAGGAGATCTAAGCCTGTCTGAGAAGGGACTTACTAACTCCAGTCCCTACATGGATATGCTGTGCCTCTGCAGGTTCATGTCCTAACCTTTCTGTGATTCTCATTTGCATGAATTGTCCAGTGACTGACCCAGGACCATGTACTGAACGCTCGCTGTATGCTAGGCTGGGGGCTGCCCATACTGCAGCAGTGCTGTCGGGGACCCTCCCCCCCGGCCCCCTCTTCTGTGTGTTTCTTCCTTAGAGGCCTGCCCAAGCCATTCTCATGGGAGGATGACCTTTGAGCTGCCGGAGCCCCCTGCTCCCATGTGCAGGCAGCCAGAGGTGCCCGGAAGATTCCATCCCTCCCCCACCCTCAGGGTGGCCCTTAGCCAATGTCTGAGGGTGTGGAGGATGAAAGCTCAGTTCTCTCCTCTCGAGTTAACAGAAACTTACAGGTTTCCCTGTGGGATCAGCAAGAGCAGCCCTCTGCAGGGCCTAACCTCGCCCCCTTGCTTTCCTCCCCTTCCCTGTCCTGTTCCCCCAACCCCCTTAGGCTTCTTCTGGGAAATCATCCTTAATATACCTTCTGTTCACAAATGCTTGCCTTGGTGTCTACTTCTAGGGCATCTGACAACCATGCAAATATTATCCCATTTAACAACAGTGCTTTGAGGTGAGTGTTGTGATTATTCTCATTTTTCAGATAAAGACATCGAGGTCAGAGAAGTTTAGCAACATGACCGGGTTACAGCTGAGCAGGATCTGAACCCACATCAGCCTGGTGCTGAGCCTGCCTGCCTAACCCCCTCTCTCTATGACTTCCCCAACTCCCTAGAGAAGCGAGAAAATGGAAGAAAGGGTGCTGGGGAAATGCATTTAGCAAAGGACAATGGTGAAAACTCCTTGTGAGGCCTTGGGTTTCATCAAAGTGGAAAAAAAAATAGATTCATCATTTGCCAACTTCACAACCCAGGCACACACAGTGTGCTCTGAAACCCAACCACTCAGTCCTCTCCCTGGGGCTGTTTCTTCCTCCCTAGAAAGAACCCGTGTGGCTCTCTCCTTTTGGAGCCAACAAAAAGCCCCAGCTTAGGCAGGGATTTGTTTTCTAAGCAGAGGAGAGAGGCTCCAGGGGCCGAAAGGAACTGGCAGGTCTTTTTGCCAGAGGTGCCCGAGGTGCAGGCTGGAAAGAAGCTAATAACTCACTGTTCTGTGTCCCAAGCCCCCCACCTCGCCTCCATCTCCCTGAGGGTCCATTTGAAAGGAAAAAAAAAGAATCCTAAAAAGCCCCTTCTTTGCTCCTGGCCTCAGCAATCTCGTGGTTCCTGCCTGGGTTTAAGCCTTGGAAACAAAAGCTGATCGCTGGGACTGCCTGTAGCTGGGCAGAGTGAGCAGCAGTAATTAATTATCTAGGAAGCCGCCATTATAAATTCCTTTTCAAAGGGAAGCCACACCCAAGTGTTATTTACCTGCCCAGCAGGCTCTCTTTGGGCAGGCAGGTTAGGGACAAAGCAGGTTCCTCTACTGGGTGGGGGTGAGCATCTAATTGCAGGTGATTAGATGGGGAGGGTGTCTTTATCCCCAGCAAGTCCCAGATCCCAGAGACCCACCAGGTGACTTTTAAGAAAGAAGAATCAAGGCCCAGGTGGGGTGTCTATCAGACCTGGTGTCTACATACAGGCTGCAGTTGCCGGCATCTTCTCTGCTCGGTGGGGTGACCTGCCTGCTCCTGGGTCCCTCTCCCCTGTCCAGCCATCGTTCTGGGTTAACAGTGATCCATAGTGACATTTAGCCACCGCAGATGGACTCTTTGAGATAAAATTATGTCATTCATCCTTATAAGCCTTTTCTAGCACAGAAGATAAAAATCATTCAAATAACGATTCTAAGCAGGGAAAAGTGCTTATTAATGAAGTCATTTGGTGGTAACAGGAAGGAGGAATGAAGCCTGGAAATCCAGGGAGGGCTTCCTGGAGGAGGTGGAAGGTAAAGCTCTTGCAAACAAGGCAACTAGAGTCAAATGAGAAATAATTACCTAAGAGTCACCATTTGCTGCACCATTTGCATAGAGGTAGGGGCTTTGTCTCTGATCATTAAACCAACCCAAGAAGGCAATTTTATTATTTCTCTTTACAGATGAAGGAATGGGGCTCAGAGAGGTTAAGCTACTTGCCCAAGGTTACTAAGCCAATAGGAAGGAAAGCTAGCATTTGAACCCAGGTTCACGTGTCCGTCCAGGATCCTGCCCTGTCCATTGTGTCCAGGACAGCCAGGCACCGAGATAAATGATAAGGGGCAGACCACAGGCTTTGGAGCCCAGAGTGAGGAGACAGTGTTTCTACTGGAGCAGTGAAGGGAGGGCTCCTGGAGGAGGTGTCTTCAAACATGGAAGCTTTAGGCAGGCAGAGAAGGGAAGAAGGGCCTTCCCAGCAGAGGACAGCGTGTGGGCAAAGGCACAGAGAAGGAGTGTAGCCTTATTTGATAGACATCCAGGGAGCATTGTTGGCAAGTAAAGTCCCAAAGATATCCTAGATATTCAGACCAAGCCACTCAAGAAGGAGACCAGCAGTGGAGAGCCACCGAGGTTTCCCTGGATAAGTGAACCTGGATAAGTGAAGTCAGTGGGTGGTGAGGCTGTCGTCTGAACAAGGAGAAGGCTGCAGGCTGTGGCAAAGCTAGGCAGGAGCAGGTGCAGCAAGGATCGAAGAAGGAGGAACAAGGAAGAAGGTCAGCTTCGGAAGCCCGACTACGACAGCTGTTCCCCAGGGTCCCCGGGACAATGAGGGTGCCGCAGAGAAACAGATCCCTCCAGGGCAGTGGCAGTTTGGGAGGAATATGATTGGCTTGTTCCGGGCTTCCGTTCCAGCTGTCAGCATGGGAAGAAGCAGCCCAGAGCTGGAAAAGCTCCTTGGCAGCTGAGGAAGGTGGAATTTGGGGGACTAGGGTAGAGAATTGGAAACAGAAACTGGGCTGGGGAGGGATGAGAGAAGCACAGGAGAATGAAGGAAAAAGAGGGGGAGTTGAGGATGAAAATGAGGTTTACCCTCCATCAAGTGGAGCACGAACAAGCATCATTTATTCATTAATAGCATGGACTGTGCTAGGCATGGAGCTGGATGCCACAAACATAGGCCTTGGTAAGATGCAGAATGCATACTGATGGAAAGGAGGTGGCTCGGAGGTGGGCTGCCTGGCTTCACATCCCACACACTGCCCACCTAGCACGGGCAGCCACTGGGGTCGAGCGAGGTCGCCTCCTCTGATGAAGTGAGGATAATGACGCCTGGGTCATAGGTAGGGAACTGAAGGTCACTATGACATGAGTCAAGTGCTTGGACAGGTGGCCGCTATTTTCCAGTTAGGGGAGCGATGGTCTCCTTCACTCTCCTTCCCTCTCACCCTCTTTGATCAATGACCTTTTTACTGTTCCTTGAACTCTGAGCTGCTGCATTTCAGGGGCCATGGTGCTGTTTCTCCCTCTGCTTAGAACCTCTTATCCTGGATCTTAGCTCAGCTCCCTCCATTTCATTCAGGTCTCTGCTCAAATATCCCCTCCTCCAAGAAGGCTTCCTGGACCAGCTGTCCCAGACAGCTTCCCACCCCACCAGCCACACCCTGCCTTCTCAGCCTAACTACTGCATGACATCATGTTATGTATTCATCTCTTGACTTGTTACTCCCACTAGAAGCCAAGCTCCATGAAGGCAGAGACCTTGTTCCCTATTTCCTCAGCATGTAGAATGCCAGTGCATACTGGACACTCAACCTAGATTTGTGAATAAATGAATGAGTAAGTGAGCGAGTAAATGAATGATCCAAATGCTCTGATAACCCAAGCTTCTCCAGTAGGACCTAGGAGTGGTCAAGGGGCCGTGTAAACAAGCACAGTGATGCCCAAGTTTGGATCCTTGGACATGCTTTTTCCAAAGCCAAGTTCTGGGTTCCCCTGGGGCTTGTGAGGGCCTAGGTGAGGGACCTTGAAAGCCAGGGACAAAGAAATGTAACCACACTTGTCAGCTCTAGTGCACTGCAACATCTTGACATCTTTTTTGGGGCCACATCTTTTGTCTGACTCTGTAGCTCTGAGCATACATAACCTCTTCATCGGTTCCTGAGGTAGGAGACAGCCTTTCAAAAGGTCTGAAAAGGTGGAACAGATGGGGGTCCTCAGAGAACCTCTCCTGCTTTTCTGCTCCCTGGACCCTAAACCAGAGTTGAAGAAAGTGGATCATACCTCCATTGGCATAACACAGCACTGGCATAGTGGCATTTTGTTTTGTTTGTTTTGTTGTTGTTGTTTTTGAGACAGAGTCTTGCTGTGTTGCCCAGGCTGGAATGCAGTGGTGTGATCTCAGCTCACTGCAACTTCCACCTCCCAGGTTCAAGCAATTCTCCTGCCTCAGCCTCCCGAGTAGCTGGGATTACAGGCACCTGCCATTGTGCCCGGCCGGCACAGTGGCATTTTTTTTTAAGTGTGAATTAGCTTGGTAATTTTCAACAATTGGAAAACATCTCTTTAAAAAGCTGAGTTTCCAGCTTATTTTTAAATACTTCAGAAGACCTGAAAATACTGGAGCTAGCTGAAAAGTAAGTCTCCATTTAGACAGGGTGTGTGCTGAAGTTTACTGCAGTCCCCACCACTCTCTGGTATCTTCCAGATCCTAAAGCCATAGTTTAAATGACTGAGCCTGAGCTGCTGATTTGCTTGTTTGTTTTTCACTGAATTTGCTTAATTATTTGTGTTAGGTGCCTGGCCCTGTGGGAATTTGAATGATCCCTGCCCTAAGCCCCCTTTGCTTCACTTTCGTCACCTGTAAAGTACAGATGATCTTCCCTCATAGGATCAAAGAAAATAACAAACGTGAATGTGGCCAGACTGTGGCTGGTGCCTAACCAATGCTCAATAAATATTTCCCTTTCCCTTGTCTGCCCAACTAAACTGGCCCAGCCATTCATTCTCCAGTCAGCAAATAAATATCAAGCCATACCTTTATGCCAAGTACCACGCAAGACACTGGGGTGTGATGGTGAGCAAACTGGCATGGCTTCTCCCTGCTATGGCACTTGCAAACTATAATCCAGCAAATAAATCTGTAAGTCCAGTTTGAAATATGTGCCATGAAGGCAATAGATAGAGTGGGATGAGAGAGAAGAGGAAGGTTTCTCCAAGGAGATATATCTGCATTGAACACTGAAGAATAAGAGGGGCCAGCCAGGTGGAGAGGGCTGGACAAGAGCTCCAAGCAGAGGGAACACCCTGTGTGCCCCTGAGTTAAGAAAGAGATCGCATGGTTCTAGGAACTGAAATGAGGCCTATGTGGATGGTGTGGAGTGGGCTAGGGGAAGGAAGTGACGTAACCTCGTGAGGAGGGCAGGGGAGGATCATGCAGGCCCTTCAGACCACAGAAGGAGCGGGAATTTTATTCTCAGTGCAGTGGGAACCACAGAATGCTGGGAGAGACACAGTTGGTTCATATTGCATGTTTCAAAATGTCTGGGCTATGAAATAATCTTTTTCATACCATATGATACCACTATACACCTATTAAAATCACTGAAATCCAAAATCCTGATAATACCAAATGCTGGCATGGATGTGACTCTTATTCATTGCTGGGGGGAGTGCAAAATGGTGCAGCCACTTTGGAAGAGAGTTTAGCAGCTTCTTATAAAACTAAACATACTCTTATTGTATAATCCAAAAATTGTACTCCTTAATATTTAACTAAATAAGGTGAAAATTTGTATCCACACAAAAAACTGCACACTAATGTTTACAGCAGTATTTTTCATGATTGCCAAAAAATTGGAAGCAACCAAGATGTCCTTCAACAGGTAAATGGGTAAACAAATTGCATTTGTCCAATATAATATTATTCAGGGATAAAAAGAAATGAGCTATCGTACACAAAAAGACATGAGGGAAACTTAAATGCATATTGCTTAGTGAAAAAAGCCTGTCTAAAAAGGCTACATACTGTATAATTCCAATTATATGACATTCTGGAAAGGCAAAACTATGATGAGTGTAAAAAGACTAGTGGTTGTGGGAGATTCAGGAGAAGGAAGGGAGGGAAGGTTAGATGGAGCACAGAGGATTTGGGGGATAGTGAAACTACTCTGTAGGACACAGTACCGGTAGACACATGTCATTATACAGGTATCAAAACCCATAGAATGTACAATGCAAAGAGGGACCCCTAATGGAAACTATGAACTTTAGTTAATCGCAATGTATTGGTTCAACTGTAACAAATGTATCACAATAATATTAGATGTAAATATCAGGGAAACCATGTGTGTGCCTGGGTAAGGGGAGTCTCTTTGGGAACTTTGTACTTTTCAAATTTTTTGTAAACCTAAATTTTTTCTAAAAATTAAGTCAATAAATTAAAAAATAAACATTCATTTTGAAAACTGCGTTATAGTAGAGAGATGGGATTGATGAGAGGGGCAAGAGTAGAGGTGGGGAGACCAGTTGTCCAGGCAGGAGATAGTGGTGGCTTCCACAAGGGTCGTGATGGAGAGAAGAGGGTAGATTCAAGAGCTATTTAGGAGGTAGAATGGAAAGGCCCTGGGGATGGGCTGGATATTGAGGGGGCTGGAGTGAAGCAGGGGGAGAGTCAGGGAGGATTCCCTGGTCGTGGCCTCGGGCCATGAGTGGACCGAGACTCCCCATTCACTGCAGCTGGGCTACAGAAGGGGGGAGGGAATGAAGGTCAGGGAAGCTGTTAAGTCAGTAAAGGACCCATGGGACATCCAGACACCAGGGGTCTGGAGTGTAGGAAAGAGGTCTAGCTAGAGATTCAGAAGCCTCCATCATACAATGGCAGATGAAGCCACACAAGTGGGCTCACCTTCATGCATTCAGCTCAGACCACCTTTCCGGGGCCCCTGCCGCAGTGCTTATGGCCTTGTGGACTTACCTGTGGCAATACCAGCCCTGCAAAGGCCCTGAGCACCCCTTCATCCTCCTATAGGTAAGGAAACTGTTCTAGACAAATCAGAATTGCCAAGATCCTCCAGCCAGCTCATGGAAGATCGAGGCTTCCATCTCTCTGCCAGCTTTTTTTGTTGTTGTTGTTTAATTAAAAAACCATTTTTAATGCAGCAATCAGTCAATAAGAGAACTGAACCGGATTTGGGATCAGAATGATGCAGTCCTCTATGAAGATTTCAAAGCTAGATTTTTCACCTCAACCTCCAGCCTTTCACATAGGTAAAGGCCATACGCATCTCCAAACCCTCATTCCCCCAGCCTCTACCTTGTGGCACTCTGCACAGCCACCTGTGCAAGACACCCAATGCTTACACACAGAAGACCCTCAACATAATAATAATGATAACAATAAGGTCCAAAGCCCATGAACTCCCAGGAAGAGAGAAGTCTTCCCTGTGGGGAAACATGAGTAAGGTTGAAGCCAAGGCTCAAACCAAACAGCCAGGTGGGAGTCTGCAGCCTGCTTTCCTAAAACTCCTGCGCCCTGGACTCTCCCAGGAGGCCTGTCCCGGCCTGCAGAGGATGAAGGCAGCCAAGTTCTCCTGCTTCAGGACCCAGCCATCCCTGCTTCCCATGTCCCTCTCCTTTCTCTGCCAACATCTTTTGCACAATTCCACACTGCCCTTTCCTCATGCATCTGTCTCCAAACCCCTCAGCATCCATTCTCGCAAATGCACACTGAGCTTCCCACGTGGAAAGCTATCTTTTGTGGGAACAGGTCTCTTGAGAGGTATTCAAAATCACAAGTGGTTTGGGTTTCCACATTTTGAAAGGGGGATAATTTTAACCTGAGTTCAGGCTAAGGCTTTATTCCAGCCAGGTCCCTGATGACCCCAGGGTGGGATATGTCCCCTTTCAGCATAAGGAAATCACCTACCTGGAGACACCCCCATCTTCCCTACCCGCCCTGGCTATGCTGCCTCCCAGACTCCAGGCACTTCCCCAGTCTCCTTGCAGAATCACCTACCCTCCTCCAGGGCCTGGGCCTGGGCTTGGGTAGGGCACACCTGTCTGCACAGACATTCAGGGTCCAAGACTCAGCAGGGGCTGAGGGAGAAAGGGAAGCTATGGCGCAAGGTACCCAAGGCTTGCTGGTCTTGTTCTGTCTGCTGGCTTCCCATGCTGGGATCCCTGTTGTGTGGTAGGTAAGTAACATCAGGGACCTGGAAAAGCAACCCCGGGGCCTAGAGCTCCTGGGACAGGCTCAGAGGACAGATTATAGCAACCAGCCAGAAAACCATCAGGCCCCCGGAAGGGTCATGTGTAAGCAGTGACCTTGGAGGCGGGAAGGAGCGCGGTGGCAGAGTTGGCGGGATCCACCCAAGACTCCAGCCCAGCCCAGAGGGGCCAGACATCCAGTCAGGGCCCTCGTGAGCTAAAAGGCTCTTGGCCACAACAGGAAGCACCCAAGAGTCCAAATGCCTTCACATGTAGAAGACAGAGTCCCTCCTGCCCCCAATCACGTAAGACTATGGTAAGCTGGGCACAGGCGCCAATAGGTCAGGGAGGGCAAAAAGTGTATAAAGGAGAAATGACATTATACAGAAAGAGAGTAAAATCCTGCCCCTACCCCAGGCTCCCCAAGGCACTCCCCACACTACGGCTGACTCAGGCTCTGTGCAGAATCCAAACCCCTGTGTGTGTCTATCCACAAGGGCACACAAACATCCAGAGGCAAGGCCTGCAGCGTAAAGAGCTTTGGCTTTAGAGTCTGACATTTCTGGTTTCAAATCCTGGCTCTACCACCTATTAGCTGTGTGACTTTGGGCAAGTGACTTAAACATGCTGTGCATCAGTTTCTTTATCTCTAAACCCGGTGAGACAAGATGAGCCAGGTAAAACCCTGACAGCAGTGCCTGGCACACAGCAAGCTTAGGTGCTAATATCAGTGGTACCTGCCGGCAATAGACACATAGACGATGATCCAAAAATATCCACCCTTCATGTACAGGCAAATGCAAACTTTTTTCTTTTCTTTTTTGAGACAGAGTTTCTCGCTCTTGTTGCCCAGGCTGGAGTGCAATGGCGCCATCTCGACTCAGTGTAACCTCTGCCTCCTGGGTTCAAGTGATTCTCCTGCCTCAGCCTCCCAAGTAGCTGGGATTACAGGCATGCACCACAACGCCCAGCCTAATTTTTGTATTTTTAGTAGAGACGGGGTTTCTCCATGTTGGTCAGGCTGGTCTTGAACTCCTAATCTCAGGTGATCCGCCCACCTCAGCCTCCCAAAGTGCTGGGATTACAGGCGTAAGCCACCACGTCCGGCCCTTCTTTTAGCCTTGCCTGTTCCTGGAAAGCCTTCCTTTCTGCGATGGCCCCCTCACTTTGTGTATGGTGTAAGAGTGTCGCCCCTATCTCCCACTATCTTTCCTCCAGCCTTGTAAGGTAGATCTTATCCTTGTTTCATTGTAATGATGGGAAATGCAGGCTGAGAGAGGAGAAGCTCCCAGCCTGAGGCCCACAGTCAGAAAGAGGACAGAGTGGGGACCCACACCCTGGTTTTCGAGGCTGCCTTGCCTTCCATGTGCTGCAAGGCCTGTAGACAGTAGACAGAGCGAGCATCCAACCCTAAACACACTCATGGAGAAACAAGCCCACCAGGGTCTCTGTTGTGAACTGGGGACGTCTGAGGATCCGTGAAATGGCCTTGTCTAAGAAAACAGGCCCTGGGTGTAAAAAACCCAGCCAACCCCCGCTTCAACATTTCCATCAGGTTCAAATGCTGAGACGGCAACATCCCTGAAACCTGTAAGGAGATAGCTGCATGGCCCCTGACTCCTGTTTCCAGCTTGAGTCTGTCAGGAGACTTCACACAGGAGGGGTCCCGCTGGGATGCATCAAGTCAGGCAAGACCAGCCTTGTTCTAGGAGAGGTTCAGCCTCTGCTGGTGCCTGAGAGCCCACCAGTGGATCGGGGCGCACACTGCAGAAGGTGGCAGGACCCAGGGAGAAGCTTGAGAGCACTGGAGTCAGACTGACCGGGGCTCCCACCCAGGCTGCCCATTTCCTAATAATGTGAACTGAGCCATTTACTCAACCTGGTGGGGCCTCAGTCTTCTCATTTGTGAAATGGGGAAAAAGTCAGCCCTCCCTTCTTGGCTGCGCTGAGGTGATCTGCAAAAGCTCTCACACAGTTTCTGACACATGGAAGGTGCTGGATAAACATCAGCCTCTACCATGTTGCCTTCTACGTGTCCTTCAGTTTGGAGTCAAGAGAAGAGATCAAAAGGGAGCTCTGCCCTCCTTTGATATTCAGGAGTCAGCAGGAGCACTCAGGTCAGAACTCCTCCCCGAGTTCGGGGTGGTGGGGGGTGGTGGGAGAGGGCTCTGACCTAGCACCCTATAAAAGGAAGGTAAAGCTCCAGCACTGGCACAGCTTCATGCCCCTATTGTTGTCTGACCACACTGAACTGGGAGGATGGGTTTAGTGTCTGTCTCTAGGACCAGAGAAGGGTGTAGGGAGGACAAGGATGAGCTGATGTTGATTTTTACATTATCAGCCCCAAGCGAAGCCTTTGGCTGGTGCCAATCAACATCTGTAGCGTGAGTGAATGAATGAATGAGAGCATCATCCCCGCAGAAGCATCAGACACACAGTCTCTCCTTTCTCCGGCTTCTCCCGAAATTGAACAATTATCTCAACAATAACAGCCACAATTAAAACCCAGCACTGGCCCTGTGAGCCAGGAAGCCCAGTGTGTTTACTCTGAAGGCCTCCGCGGCTGGGATGTGAGGAGCCGGCCTCTGGAATCCCAGGCACAGGCCCGTGGGCCCCTGGCTTTATCTCCCTGCTTTCTCCTTCCTCCCATTGTCCTGTCTGGCTTCCCACAGCCCTAGACAAGGCCCCAGCTTTGTTTGGAGGTCACAGGGTGGCCCTGACTGCCCCAGAGGTATTCGGTTAGGGCAGAACGGCCAATGCCCCTCCTAGGGAAGCATTCCTTTCTGAACTTTCCCAGTGACCCTCCCCTACACAGCTTGGTTTCCTGAAAGACATCAAGGCCACCACATCCCCTCTATCCCTGCCCCCAGCCCCAGTTGGGGGTGGGTGATCAGAGGCCCCCCAAAGAGGCCAACTGATTAGCTAAGGTAGAGGGCAGGCGAAAAATTAACAAGACAAATGAATAGCCAGGACCAATAAATTAAAATACTACATAGTGACAGCTAGGAGGGGTGTGGGGTGAGGGCAGGGTGCCAATCCATCCTTCCCTAGCAGAGGGGAAATTCAAAAGCACCAGAGGTTTCTGAGGACTGAGGTCAAGAAACAAATGATCCCTCAAAGGCCTGAACTCCAAACCCTCAATGATGGTAGTGAGGCAGGCTTTATGTTGAGGGAAGACCTCGACAGCAGGAGGTGGAGCTGGGGGCGGTCATGACCAAGCCTTGCTTTTTAACCGATTCCCAGCGACTGGCTACAGCGCGGGACTCTAGTACCTCTTTTCAGAGACAGACAAGAAATAAGCTCCATAAATCCTGGTTTTCCGGTATGAGTGGTGCCCAGCTCCGAGAGGGGGGCCTCTTTCATATTCTCTTCCTCCCCTCCTCCAGCTACTTGACTCAAATGAGCTTCTCTGATTGTCTCAGAGGGTGATGGAAAATGCTGATGACAAAAACATGATGATATCAGTTCTATTCATTTTGCCTTAAACCTAAGCCAGGACCTTTACTTTTGATAGCAGCAGGAGACAAATAGGGGCAGGTCCTCAGTGAAACCTCACCTCCAAGCTGAAGACAGTTTAAAGCCTGAAAGCCAAGCTACAAGTCAAATCCATGGACCAGATTGAGAACCTGTCTTCCAGTCTGGCGTGCTTTCCTCTGATTGATCCCCACCCTTAACCTATTCTACACTTACCTACCCTTTCCTAATTGGTTTTCTACACTGTTGTGCCCACCTTTGAGTGGTGTCTTTACTTTAACCTTTTTTGCATACTCCTAAATCAATTGGCATGCACTCGCCATTGTGAGTCCATAAAAAGCCCTGGACCCAGCCACACTAGGAAAGAAACCACCCGACTTCGGGGGAGGGAAAGCCCCCCACTGCATCGCCTCTCCACTAGAGCTGTTCCATTGTTCAATAAAATTCTTCTCCACCCATCCTCACCCTTTGAATTGTCAGCATATCCTCATTCTTCTTGGACACAGGACAAGAGTTCCAGAACCACCAAATGTGGGTACAAGCTATAACGCAAGCAGGCCGAGTGGGCAGGGTGCCTCTAGTGGTAGGCCTGGGGCTGAGCAAGGCCTGGGCAGTGGGGGGGCGTTGCCGGCCGTGGAGGTCCCTGATTGGCAAAGTGGCTGAGAAAAATTCTGCGTCACTTTCCAATGTTGTAATGAATGAAGTGATGACCTGGATAGTAACATCAGCAGCTCACATTCACTGGGGGCTGACTATAGGCCAGAAGTGTCTTGCTGATCCTCATTGCAAGTCAGGGAGAATTTGTACAAGGACTCAGAAAGTCTAAGAAACCTGCCCAATGTCACACAGCTGGTGGGAGAATCAACTCAGCTCCGCCTACATGTGAGACCCTCAGTCCCTTTAATTCCCTTAACTTGGTTTAGCAGGACTTATACTATACAATTGGAGAAAGTGAAGCCCAGGTCAATGATTTATGTCATTTGTCCTCAGAAGCAGGGTCCTGGTCTTCATTTGGGGTCTGACATTTTCCCAGAGTTAGCCTGTGTCTCCTCAGCCTTTGGGGAAGGACAGCTGAAGGGGGTTGTAATTCCAGAAGGGTGGCTGTCCTCCAAACACTGGGATGCTCCTTTTAGGGCTGTGGCTGGGAAGGGCTAGCCAGCCAGGAACTACATTTTGCAGCCTCCTTTGCACCTATGTGGTCATGTGACTCAATCTCACCAATGATAGTGGAAGTGACGTCTCACCAATGATAGTGGAAGTGACTTGGGCGTCACTTCCACTATCATTGGTGAGAATGTGATGAGAAAATAAGTGAGCCCTCTTTACTCCTTCCTTCTTCCATAATGACCTTGGAAGCCACATGTTGAAAATGGAAGAAACCTGGGACCCAAAATACTGTGTGGACAGCCACCCACCACTTTCACTGAATTGTTGCTGAGTGAGAAATTAATGTGTATTGTATTAAGCCACTGAGATTCTGGGTTTACCCCTTGCAGCATCTGGCACTGCCTTAACCCATTACTAGCAGTTTTGGTTCTCAGTTATTACCAATCATCTTACCCACAACCATTCTTGAAAGTGTTAAGAAAGACCCCCATATCAAAGTTCATTTAAATTGGGAACTATTTACTGAACGCCTCCTATCCCTGGCCCTGTCTCATCGACACACAGAAGTTCTCTAATGTCCCTATCCCTGTACCCCCACCCCACCTTTCCTGCCTGTCACAGCCAGGCCTCTCGAAGGAATTGGCTATACCTCCTGTTGCCATTTCTCTATCTTCTATTCACATCTCAACTCCTCCAGTCTGGCCTTCACCCCCAGCCATCCTCAGAAGCAGACCCAGCCAAGGTCACCCTTCCTCCACGACAGTCGAGATTGCAGTTCTGATATTCTGGAACCTCAGCTCTTGTACAAATGGCCCCACCTTTCAGGAGCACAGCCAAGCTGACCACACAACCTGTCCACAGACCTGATTCCTCGTGACTCTTTCTACTACCTTGAGGGATCATTTAGTTAGTTTCTGTAAATTTATGCAGAAACCCAGTGTGTGCTAGACAATGTTGTAGTCAGGGATATAGAAGAGGAAGAGGAGGTAAAGAAGAAACCATCCCTGACCTTGAATGGCTTTCAGTCCAAGTAGGGTCAAGTATATCCCCATTCTTCAGATAAGAAAACTCAGGCTCAGAAAAACTAAGTGTCTAAAATAACATAGCTGATGAGTGTCATCTCACCCACTGACCCCACAGAGAAATTATCTGAGAAAAATAATGAAGATGATGTACTTCAAGAGAGGCCAGAACCTTAATACGCACTTAACTAATCATCCCAATATGGGTACAAAGAAACAGAACAATCGCAGGTTCATCTTTTCTTCTTCCTGATTCTACTGTTTGTAATGTTCTAATTAAAAGTCAACCACTCTCAATAATCCCCAGTGAGACTCAAGGAAATGTCTTGGCCCTAATTTTAGCCCCGTGAGAAACAGTCCAATATCCTATTAGATAAAATTATTTGACCTTAAAAAGGACTACATCCCCTCTCTGTGCTTCAGTTTCCCATGTGTACACTGAGGAGTGTAGAGTTAAACTTGATGATCTCTCGGGCTTATTGCAATGTTCGATGTCTGTGATTTTAGCATGTTGCCACTTGTTAATCAGACACTGGCAGCCGCCTCATCTATCTTTCTGCACCCTAAAAGTTAACATTTTATTGAGTGCCTCTCTGGTGTATCACAAGCACCAACTCATTGTATTAGTCCATATGTATTGCTCTGGAGGAATACCTGAGACTGGGTAATTGATTTAAAAAAGAGGTTTACTTGGCTCATTGTTCTACAGGCTGTACAAGCATGGCACAGCATCTGCCTGGCTTCTGGTGAACCCCCAGGAAGATTTTACTCATGGCAGAAGGTGAAGGGGGAGCAGGCATGTCACATGGCAAGAGAGGGAGCAAGAGAGAAGCTATGCTCCTTTAAACACCTGCTCTTGCATGAACTAATAAAGCAATAATTTACTCATTATTGCAGGGAGGGCACTAAACCATTCATGACATAAAGGATCCACCCCCATGAGCCAAACACCTTCCACTCCACCCCACCTCCAACACTGGGGGTCAAATTTCAACACGAGATTGGGGGTGGGGGGACAAATATCCAAACCATATCACTCATGTATCTTTCACGACAACCTAGGAAAGTATCATTTTATGGATGAGGATCCCAAGGCTTAGGAAGTTTAAGGAACTTGCCCAAAAATGCACAGCAAGTGGCCAAAACAGGATTCAATCACAAACAGTCTAGCTCTCAAGTGCCACGTGGCACCTCCCACAGTCTCATCTATTGCAAAAAGCTCTGTCCATAGCTTCTGAGAAGTGGACAGTGCACCATATGACCCTGTCCATTTGCCACAGATGACTGGACCAGGGAGGACACCTGTGCCCAGAGCAGTCCACCCCTTGACCATTAGCAACAGAAGGCATGGCTGGGTGTGGAAGGCCCCACCTAACAGCAGGAGGCATTCAGGTTTGCATAGGGAGGCTCCTAGGGCTCTGGCCAGTTGGCTATGAGAAACTTAACTGAAACCCATGAGAATGTGTGGCGCAGGCACCAGTTGGGTCAAGGTTATCATGAGTGAGTAGAACACGCTAGTGAAAGCACAGAGAGCATGGGCCACCCTGAAGGAGCCTGGCCAGAGATAGAATTCTTCCATTTGCTGGTCGCAGGGGCTCAGAGGTGTCCCAGTTTTGCCCCTTGGATTTCCTTAAGCCCTGACTATACCTTGACAGCAACCCTCCTTGGCCGGTGCTAGTGCAGATGGTTCTCTGTGTCCTTAGTCCCAGGGAGCTTTCAGAAACCAAAACTTTTGAGCAAATCAACTCCCTTTCCCCTTGCCAGACACCTTTGCCTGGATCTGTCTGTACCTTTACAAAACCAACAGAAGGTAATAAGTAATAAGTAAGCCATTGGCTCAGGCTCTGGACTTTTCTGTAATATAGAGATTTTTGCTGTCACAATATTTATTGTAATAGGATTTGACAGAGCACTGGCATGAGAGACAGTATGCATAAAGAAAAAAAAAGGAAAGGAAAGAGGAAAAAAAAAAGCCTTCCAAGCTCAAGAAAATGGAAAAAGCAGAGTGCATAAGAGAGGGGAGAAAAGTCAATTAAATCATGATAATTACTTCCGCTGCCGTGCCCAAGAGCAGCATGAGCGTCTATTAATTAGGAGTTCCATGTTGACTGTGCCGTTTGACTTCAACGAGGCTGCCAGTGTGCACCATAATAACATTCTCCTGGAGAGCAAATGTGTGAAAATATTTTCACCCTGACAATTAGCAGTTTTAAAGAACCCGACACACACGCACATGCGCACAGTCCACCTCCCTTCCCAACATACACACAGAGCAAGTTCCCTGGGCGCCTGCGATTAGCCTGAAATGCAGCCGTTTCTGCTGTCCCCAATATCTATTCCCCAGAAGTCAAGTTTCCCAACTCCAGTCCCTATAATTACCAGCTCCTCTCATTAGCACTCAGCAGCTTGCGTGGGTGCAAATTCCCAGCCAGGGGCACAGAGCAGGAGCCTGGAGGCGGCAGCAATCCCTGGCCAAAGGCAAGATGGGGCCAAACCACTCCAGAGAAGAGCCCGCCTGAAGGCAGCCTTGACAGAAGGGGGCTCAGAGCAGCCTGACTCCTTCCCCAGATCCAGCTCCACATCCGCACACCAGGCGCGTCCGTGGCTTAGATTCCAGGGAATGTTCTAAACAATCCATGAAACTGGGACCTGGGGAGACAGGCAAATGGCCAGGCTGTTTACTCAGGAGGGTTCTGTCTGGCCCAACCCTGGACTACCAGGGTTGGGAGGGACGTAAGAGATCACCTAGGCCATTTGGCAAATGGGGAAATAGGTTCAGGGAAGTCAGGCCACGTGCTGTTAGTGGCAGGACCAGAACTCAGGCCTAGGCCCCTTGAGCCCCAGCCAGGACTCCCCCCTTATATGACAGGCTCATCTAGGACATGTTATATCATATATTATTCTTTCAATATAATAACCATTGCTATGTAGGGCCTGGCACATGAACGGTCAATACATAACTGTTCACTTCTTCCTCCCTTTCCTTGCAAGGATAACAGTCAGACATTGACTACTGTGTTTCCCAGCCCTGGGGGATTGGAGATGTGGGGATAGGGCAGGCAGGCAGAGGGGAATGGGGGATGCTCTAGCTCTTCCCGGAGTGAAGTGGGCACACAGGAGAGAAGCCAGGAGTCAGGTCTCTGACAAATGCAGGACGCTGGGCCACCTGTTCATCTGCCCTGATCAGCTGGAAACAGAGAACCCAGGCAAGGACACAGGATCGGGCCCCTGCTGATGCTCTCTGGACAGCTGGGGTGCTGAGTCAGGAAATCCTCTGGCCCTCTGGCCCCAGGCTCTCCATTGCTTCAGAGCTGGGGACAGAGGAAGGTGAGGGTCAGGGCCCTGGGAGGGCTGCGTCCTGGAGGATGTATAGAAATAGCATCCCCTGCCCAGGGAGGGCTGCACGGGCAGGGCCGTGGAGGGAAATGGGCTTTCCTGCCATTCACCGTCAGTTCTGCACCAGCCAAGTTAAACAACAGGGACTTGCCCACATCACCCACCTAGCCATTTGCAAAATTGGGATATCCTGACTTGCAGGACAGTGCTCCCTGCTCTCCTAACTTAACACAGGCTTAAAGGCTAATGGGAACAGATATTAGCAATCAACATGGAAAAAATCAGAACTCTGCAGATCCCTACCCCAGCCCCATTTCCTGGATAGGTGATCTCAGCTACAGGCCTCTCCTCTCCAGCCTCAGACCTTCCATTTACAAAGCAGGAATAATTTCAGTTCCCACTGAGGACTGCTGTCCAGCTGGATGAAATGAAACCACACTGGCAGAAGTGCCTGGACCACAGTGGTCAGGTGACCTGGGTGACTTCAGCTCCTGGAGCCTCATTTCCTGTCTGTGAAGTAGATGGGTTGGATACCATGTATTGTATCAAAGCCCTTCTGCACTTCGGTGGCATGTTGAATTAGGGTTCCCAAGTCTTCCCTCCCCATAAAACAATGAGTCACCCACATTCTTGCTATAGCCTCACATGGGTGGAGTGACTGTCCACCCCTTGAATTTGGCCCTGTCCACATGACTTACTTCGACCAATGGGATGTCAGAGCAGAGGCATGACTGTGCCCAAGGCTGGGAGGGTCTTCTTGGCCTCTGGTCAATTGCTGTGAGAAGAAAATCTCAGTAGCCACTGCCCCTTCAGCCTAAGTCGCAGCATAAACACACGTAGAGCTGACCACAGGGTCCAGGCAGCTGCTGGCCCAAGGAGGAAGAGAGACACAGAGAGCAGACATCAATACAACCTGCAGCCAAGCCTGGAGCCGAAAGCCTAGGGCCAGGCCAGCCCAGCCATGTGGCAGCTAGCCTACAGCCCTTGAGCTGAGAGTAAACGTTGGTTTCAGCCACTGAGCTTTGGAATCTTTTGTTATGTGGCATTACTTTGGTGATAACCAATATAAATCCCATTTTACTCTGAGAAAGAGGTTGAGTGACTTGCTCAAGCTCACAGTGAGGGCAGGCAGCAAAGCCAGAGCTGGAACCCAGGATGGCCCACCGTGCATGCCATCAGCTGCCTCTTCCGTGTGCTGATCTTGTGGTGTTCACAAGGGCATCCCCAAAGGGAAGCTAAGCAGGCCCCCAACCCTGCTCCTCGCCTCCAGCCTCACACTTCCCTGAGAGGAAGCCTTCATTCAAGTGGCCCCACCTCGCTAGCTCCAGTAGCTCACTGCACATGTGGCACCAGAGCCCAATTGGCCACAGGATTCCCTGACCGGAAAGTTGCCTCACCAGGGCCTGGCACTCTCCTGTACTGCTCTTCCTTGGCAGGGACAGAACAGAAGTGCAATGGAGGAAGAGGAGAGGCAGACAGCAGCTTGGAAAAGAAAGCTGCCAGGCTCCTCCTGCTCAGGAGGCACCATGGCCCACCTCCTTCCTGCACCCAGACAGCAGCAGCTTGGGAGCAGGTTCCCACAGGAAGTCTACACTCACTTGCATTTGGAGGCAGAACTCACTGGAGTCAGGCAGGCTCGGGGAAAGCAGGAGGACACGGGAGAAGCTACCAGTCAGCACCAGCTTCTCATCAACTCATTCCCCAAGCAATTCTCAGGGTGCAGTCTCTGAACACGTGTGGGCCCTCACCTGCCTTCAATCCCCATGTATGGAGAGAGGAGTTAAGATCCTCTCCCAGGGTTGCTGGGAGGACTGCACGGGTTATGAGCACCAGGGCCTGGTGTCAACACAGAGGCAGCATCACACATCAGCTGCTATTATTCTCTGATGTTCATCTGTGCCAGAGCACACATAGCACTCGATTCTGATGAACCAGAGGGGAAAAGACACAGATGCTGAAGCTGGTACAAGCACATGCATATCCAATGCAGTCTCTGGACAATTTCAGTTGCGGGTGACCCAGGAATGGCAAATGTGTGGCACACATGCAACTGCCTCCTGGTTCTCACCCATGGCAGACATCACTAATCGATTACAGTACTCTTTGCTGATCCACCTGGAAGGGAGCTCCGTGCACCTTTTCAGTCCAGTGCCTTGGCAGCTGCTATCATCGGTCTACGTTGGCGCTAACAATAAAAGTGATTTATCATCCCTTCTCCAGTCCAGCAGTCTTGTTCACAGACAAGAAACTAAGGCCCAGAGTGGGCAATAAACTTGCCCCAGGTCACACAGGAAGGCACAATAAGAGCTCAGGTTTTTATATTCTGGCGCTTTCCCCACTGCATTTGTGCTGCACACGGACACTGATTTTGTTTTCTGGATATATTGGGGAGAAGGCTCCGTGAGACTCCATCATCTGCTCTGCTCCCTCTGCCCAGCCACCCAGCCTCCTCTTGTGCCCTCATTGCCTTTACTGGTCTCTCGGCCCGGCACACTTCTGATGACACATGGCTGGTGGGCTGTCAAGCTTGCTCTCAACTGCCCGCTCCTCCAGGAGAAGCTGCCCCTGCCCAGTGAGCTGAAGTCTCCCGCACCCTCCCTACTCCTCCATCATGCTCCATGAGCTCCTTTTATTTTGTGGGCACTCACCATGGCCTGAGTTTATCTAAGGCATGTATGTATTTATCATTATCACCATGGTATCCCTGGGGCCATTCTAGAACAATCCCCAGCACAGGGTAGGTGCTCAATACATAATTGTTGAGCAAGTAACCAAATCCCATCAGCCCTCAACTCCCCAGACCCCCCTTCACACACCACACACTCCAGGGACAAAAGAACACACCTCGGCTGGGCAGGCCTCCAGACCACACACCCTAACCCTGAGGCTGCCCCCATCCGGCCCACAGTCCAGCCACCCCTGAGGAAGGGCTGATCAGCAGCAGAGCTGAAGAAGTCAGCCTTTGGCCTCTCCATTCTTAGTCATCTTCTGGGCGTGCACATGGGCTCATTTTGGTCCCTTGTTTCGACACAAGATGGATTGAGAAATGAGGAGAGAAATGCATCCAGCCCATGGATCACTCTAGTCTGTGCCTGGATCCATATGTCAAGGTAGAAGGCAGGTCCCAGTGGGGCCTGGAAGCCCCCAGGAGTGCCTGCCCTACATTACAGGTGGGAGCCTAGCTGCCTGCCTGCTGAGCCCTTCCTAGGCCCACAGTGAAGCCTCTGACTGGCTTCACCATCTGCCACTCTAATCTTCCCACTGCCATGCTCCCACGCCAAGCACCTTTCTATCTTGCCGTTTCCTCTGCCTGGAATGCTCTTCTGCCAGCTCTCTGCATAGTGAGATTCTTCTCATGGTTCAGGTCTTCTTTGCACAATATTCTCCCATCAGAGGGACACACCCAAGCAGCCCCCATTGTCACCCTTCCATCTTATCATATTTCATCATCTTTGCGTCACTTTTTACTCTCTGAAATTATCTTATGTACTTGCTTTCTTTAGTTTTAGCAGCCTGCTCTATCAGACTTTAAACCCAGTAGGCAGTACCTTGTAGGCCCTGTTCATAGCTTGTACTCCTGGTTGGCTGGTCTATTGTAGTGGCCACGCCATTTACCATTGATGAATGAATGGGTGGGTGGGTGGATGGATGGATGGATGGATGGATTCTACCACCAACTCCCTCTGGGACCCTCCTAGATGGTGTTTCTCTCTGAAGCCCCAGTATTAACTCAGGCTTGGTGCATAGCATGGCACAGACACAAAGTGTTGCTGAGTGAGTGCACTGTATTATTTTCAGGATCTCAGTTTTCACATCTGCAAAATGAGGCACTGGGACTAGTCAATGCTTTTCAAACCATGTGGCTGGAAACCTTCTGGAAGGGGTTCACACATCCTGCTCTGCTGCTGTGATTTTCAAATAAGCAAGTGAGAAAACTCAAGACAAGACAGTGAGTTTTCATGGAGCCACGTGTCTTCATTGTAAAGCCCAGTCCTTCCTATCTGGGGGATGGGAAGAGGGGCAAATATTCTTTCTTCCAAGAAATAATGGTGATAAGGGATGATTGTTATCTTAAAAAAAAAAAAATCCTTATTCTGCAACAGGAAGAGATTGGCAACCAGATGCAGATGTCAGTCCTGACTTTTTAAAAAAAATTATTGGTAAAGGAAATGAAGTCTGGGAACCTCCATTCTGGTTCTCTGCAGAGATGCCACAAACAATGAGGCATTTTCCACCAAACAATGAAGAATTAAACTGCCTGAGGACTCCTTTCTTGCTTTTGTCTGTTTTCTATTTGGGCTTTCCTTTGAAAAAGTGGCTTTGCTGCTTTATAAAGTTTGACGATCCCTGAAGGATCTATCTCCAAGGCCCCGTTCCCAGGATCTCTGCACCCTTGATTTTTATTTTTACATCTTGGCCCCTGCATTATGCAGGCTTTTCTCCAGGTCTGGGCATAGTTGGATCCCAAGGGTGCAGAGGACCCAGGAGGGCTCTGCCCTGCTCAGCTCAGCCCTCTGTGATAGTCTGCCCTCTGGTCTATGCACTTCTTCCTGGGCCTCTCCAGGCAAGGTTTTGTGCATCTTGCAAAATAACAGCCTCTGAAGTGTATTTTTGTCATGCATGCAGCTGGGACCCTGGCATTGATAGTGGTTGTACAATTCCCGTTTCTAACCTCATTCAGAGAGTCCAAGTGTCTTATTCAAGGTCACACAGCAAGGAGGGGCACAAAGCCAGTTCATAGAGGTCTTACTCCCAGCAGTGCCTGCTGAGCGGAAATTTCAAGAGCCCTTTGGCAGCCACTCCTGGACATGAGAAAGGGTAAGACTGTCTCCAATTCACTCACACTGTGCTCATAACCACCGTGTGCTGAGCACTTGAACTGTGCCAGGCACTTTATATACATCATTTTAACCCCACAAATGCAAGAAGTATCATGATTCCCACTTTCCCCCTCTGGAAACCAAGACTCAGAGAGGTTCCCTGACTTGCCGTGATCACACAGTGAAAACTAAGCCAGGATTTGGCCCATATCCACTCAAAGCACACCCTCTGCTTTGTGTCTGTCCTCATGCCGTGGCCTGTGGCTTCCTGCGCACAGGGCATGCAGATGGTCTTCCCCTGCTCAGGGTCATCTCTCCAGAAGCAGCCTGACCGGGTGCCTGGCCTGCAGGAGACAGAAGCGCCAGGCCGCTAAGGCCAGGAATGGACTGGCAGTACTGGGAGAAATCAAGGCAGCCCATTCCCTGGGAGAGTGAGGAAGCTGGGCACAGAGAGACGGCCAGTAGGCTGCTGCAAGGTGAGGGTTATGGGTGGCCCCAGAAAGAGCAGGCCTGGTGTCGGGGAGCCACACACAGACACAGGGCTTTGCTCCCTCATTCAACACATGAAGCATTAATTTTTCTCAGGGCAAATAAGCAATAGTGCTCTGTGTGTTTATGTGTGTGTGTGTGTGTGTGTGTGTATACACTGGTCTGTCTTAACATTCCTAGGAACCCTAGGGACCCCAATGGTGCCAAAGCAGCATCACAGCCTGAGGGCAGCCCGTGGCACCCCCTCTCCCTCCCTCAGATACCCGCTTTGGCTAAGAATCCTGCAGCCTCTCTTTGAGCCCAGTAAAGCTATTTCATGAACCTGGTCTGTGCCTTAATGATCCCTGGCACCCTTTGGGGGTGGGGTCAGTGGATGGGCAATAGGAATGTTAGCCCCACCTTTTCCACTATTCATTCTCTAGGAACCAGATTAGGGAGTCTGTGAAGATGGGCCCCCATCAGAGTTTGCGCCACCTCCCCTGGGTTCCAGCAGCACGTGGTGCCCCCTCTATGAGTCTGTTTATGCGTCATCCCCACTGGACTGCCCTCCATGACAGCAGAGGATTCTTTTAGTTTAACTGCAACATCAGTTACACATCAGACACAAGAAGGTCCTACATCGTACACACAGCAGGAAGGAAGGAGGGAAAGGGCATAGTAACGACAATCACAGATCTGAGCCCTAATACGCACCAAGCACCTCGCTGAGCACATTACAAGCTAGCACTCATGTCATCACTCCTGTAACCCTATCAGGGAACTGAGGCCCAGAGAGGCTAAGTCATTTGCCCAAGGTCACACAGCCAGGAAGTGGCCAGGCTGGGTTTGGAACCCAGGCCTGCAGATCTACAAAGTGCATGCTCTTTGCCTTGGTTAGACCTGCCTGGCTGTACAGGATGGAGGATGCCCCCAGCTTGCAGGCCCACCTGGCAGAGACCTGGGAGGTAAGCGTGTTTGATTACTCATTGAGAGTGATGAAAGAAGGAAACCACAGGGCCTGTTTCCACCGAAGTCGACCACTAGCAACATATGGCATTGCCAGCCCTGCCCACTCACAGGGCTAACTGGGACAGCTGTCATACCGGGGAATGAGCTGACCCTTCTGTTCTCCCCCTGGGGGTTCCTAATTTTACCAATAGCAGCCATCTTCATTAAGGAACTTGTCAGCACATCAAAATAGTGTTGTGATTAACTCCTTGAACAAATATTTGCAGAGCCCTGACTTTACACTCAGGGCTAAATGTTCTTTAAAAAGCATAAAACATAGGCCGGGTGCAGTGGCTCATGCCTGTAATCTCAGCACCTTGGGAGGCCAAGGCAGGTGGATCACCTGAGGTCAGGAGTTCGTGACCAACCTGGCCAACATGGTGAAACCCTATCTCTATCAAAAATACAAAAAAATTAGCCAGGTGTGGTGGCGGGCGCCTGTAATCCCAGCTTCTTGGGAGGCTGAGGCAGGAGAATCACTTGAACCCAGGAAGTGGAGGTTGCAGTGAGCCGAGATTGTGCCATTGCACTCCAGCCTGGGCAACAAGAGCGAGACTCCATCTCAAAAAAAAAAAAAAAAAAAAAAACAAAAAACAAAAAACCTAAAATGTGGTACATGTCATCAAGGAGTTTATCACTAGGAGACTAATTGTGCTTACATTTCTGATTCCCTTTCCAAGGCTAATTGTAGAGTGTGCCTTTCCCTCCCTCTCTCTTCTCACGTCCAGTGAATGGTGCTGAGTATCTAATGAAGGCAGTTAAAAACAAAACGAAACAAAACAAAACATCAGATTATGTGACTAAACATCAACAGAGGTGCAATCTCCCAGTTGGACAACAACTAGTGGAAAAACTGTGGCTACAGTATGAGAAGGCACAGGCAGGGGTGTGGGTGTGTGTGTGTGTGTGTGTGTGTGTTAAAACTCCAGTTATTGACTAGGGATATAAAAGAGTTTCAACTGTGTTTGTAGAAAAGGAAGCCTGCTATTGTTTGGGGATGAGACGGATATCAGCCAATTCTTTAATTAGAAATGCCTACTGGTTACATCATATTACGAAATGACAATGTAACATGCTTCTGCCTCTTCTTTTAAAATATGAGGAAATCACTATATACTCAAAAGAATTGAAAACAGGTTGGGCATGGTGGCTCACACCTGTAATCCTAGCACTTTGAGAGGCCACGGCGGGCAGATCACTTGAGCCCAGGAGTTCGAGACTAGCCTGGGCAACATGGCAAAACCCCCTTCCTGCAAAAAAATAACAAAAAATTAGCTGGGTGTGGTGGCATGTGCCTGCAGTCCCAGCTACTTGGGAGGCTGAGGTGGGAGGATGGCTCCAGCCCAGGAGGAGGTTACAGTGAGCCATAAGCCGAGATCGAGTCACAGCACTCCAGCTTGGGTGACACAGTGAGACCCTGTCTCAAAAAAAAAGAAAAAAAGAAAAAAAATTGAAAACAGGTGCTCAAACATAGCAGTGCTGTTCACAACAGCCAAAAGATAGAAATAAATATTCATTAACAGATGAATGAGTAAGCAAATTATGGTATATACATACTATGGAATATTATTCAGCCACAAAAGGGAATGGAGTTCTGATACCCACTGCAACAGAAATGAACCATGAAAGCATGCTAAGAAGCCAGACACAAAAGGCCACATAGTGTATGACTCCATTTATATGAACTACCCAGAAGAGGTAAATCCATAGAGAAGGAAGAGGAATTGGTGGTTGCGAAGGGCTGAGGAAAGAGGAGGGTGGGGAGAAACTGCTTGATGGATAAGGGGTGATGGAAATGTTTTGGAACTTGACGGAGGTGGTGGCTACAGGACACTATGAATGAGCTGAATGCCACTGAATTGCACACTTTAAAATGCTTAATTGTATGTTATGTGCATTTCAGCTCAATAAATGGTTTTTGGAAAAAGAAAAAAGATGCAAGAAAAGCCTGAGTTTTCCCAATGATATGAAGGCAAAAGGGTGATACGGGATGAAGGCACTGGTTTTTGAGCCAGAGCTCCAGGTCCGCTCTTGCTCCATCACTTCCTAACCCTATGACCTATGGTAATCATTTTTGTGCTGTTTCCTCCTCCATCAAATGGGGCCTTGCAGGGCTGCGTGAGGACCCAGTGGGTGCTAGATAAGAAAGTAATTTTGACAATATAAGATGCATTAAGCTAACATTTACTGAGCACCTATGGCCCAATCGCTGTGCTGAACACATTTCACTGTGCATCTCACTTATTCCCCATAACAAACCCATTTTACAGAAGTGGAACCTGAGGTTTAAAGAAAATCAGTGGTAGAGCCAGATCAGAAGCGCATGCTGCTCTCAGCCATGGTGCCAGCCTGCCTTGCCCATGGCATACTCACTACCATCATTCAGAAGAGCTATCACACCTCTTGAGATACACACTCCAAGCACCCACCCCCTCAAGATTCAGCAATGCACCTCAGCTCTGTACTAATGTTCAGCATCAAGCGAGAAGCTGGGTTATTCGGGCCCATGTCCTGACAGCCAGACGCATCTATGGACCTGTGGCTCTCTGCTTCTCAAATGGCTCCTTCCCAATTCCTGGGGAGCCACTGATGTGAATTTCCCTGAAAGTGAATTTCAGATTTGAATCCTTTCGTGACAAGAACCTGATTGCATAGTCTCCATGTGCCAGGTGCCATGCTGGGTCCTGGGGATGCAGAATGAAGAAGCTTGTGCCCCAGCTTCAGAGACCTCTCGGTGGAGATAAATGGGAAAATATATGAGTGCTCCCCAGGGTTAGAAACTCAGCAATGGACATCTGCACAGTGCATGATGGGTGTGTGTAAAGGAACTCCTGGGGAACTCAGAATGGCACAGTGTTAAGAAGGCAGACTCTGGTTCTATTCCTGCTTCCACCACAGATGGGCTGTGTGGCCGTGGGAAGTCACCTAACCTCTCTGTGCCTCAGTTGTAAAACAGTGTTCATTGTACCTGCATCAGTGAACAGTGTGTGAAGATTAATAATTTAGGACATGAGAAGTGTTTAGAACAAGGTCTGTCCCATGGTAGTTGCTATAGAATCAGTGTTAGCTCTTATGATTACCATGATTTCTGAGGGGGTGTAAGCCTGGAAAGGAGTCAAGGCACGAAGTTCAAGGATGACACCTGAGAACCGCAATAGACCCAAGTGCCAAACTAACACAGGCCTGTTTTCAAGCAAAGAGTCCATGTGGAAATGCAAATCTTATACGAATATGGATAATCAGCAGTTATCACAAACCACGGTGAGGGAGACGGAACCGAGATCTGTCCACAAACCCAGATTCGTTGGGAAGTGAGAATATCAATTTCCAAGAAACGTTAAATTATATCGTTTTCTCCACACAGCTGCCAGGCCCCAGAGAGTAACTTCATGTTCAAATTGCTTTCTGATCTCCTGAGATTCCATCTCCCTGTTCCACGTCCTCACCTCCCTCCCCCAAGGTCTCTGGAGGATGTATTTGTACATGTCACTCACTCCTACGCTGCAGAGAAAAGTGAGAGCCACAGATCAGGTGATGATCCCGTGTTCCCGCTCTAGAAACACGGGGGAAATGAGCAGAGCCTATGGATGCCTTTACCTAGGGAATCCATATGCATAAATAGGCTGTTCTTTACACAGGCATAGGATTTTCTGGTCAATTTCCTGTCTCTCCCTCCTGTACTAGGTCTGTCCATCATCACAGCTGTGGTCTGAATCCAGGTTCAGAAACACCCACCCTCAAGATGCTGGGGGAAGATGGTAGAGGTTTCCAATCCTCGCACCACCTCTTCTAGCTGTGTGACCTTGGTCAAGTTACTTCACCTCTCTGAGCCTGAGTGCCTTCATCTGTAAAATGGGAATAACATCACTTTCCTGGGGGAAGTTGTTGCAGAAACAATGAATATTCATGTGAAGCTCCTGGCACATAATAGGGGTTTATACAAAAAAAATCAAACCAAAGCTTCCCGAATTACTAAAACAATATCTGCTCCTGGCCCTATTTCAGTCTTGGATCTTCAAGTGCTACCTCCTGAGACTGCATCCCAGGGTCCCACATTCTAGGGGAGATCCCCAGCTCAGAGCCTCGGAACTCAGCCACCCCCAAACGGTCCTCTACTTTGAGTAACCCTTGGGCAGCTGGGGTGCGCGTCTGTCTTCCCGTCCCACTGGAGGCCACATGCAGCTCATATCAGCTCTCCTTCTGAGCCCAGTGCTCCACAGGGATGTTCAGCTGGGCCACAGAGGTTTTCTTTACAGATGAGGAAACTGATGTCCAAAGGCATTAGGTGACTTGTCTGGGGGCTACCAGGCCAGCAGGCAGCGGAGCAGAGATTCAAACCCAGGTACCAATGCCAAAGTCTCTAATCCACTCAACCAGTGATTCCCAAACTTGAGTTCCCCCCAGGAATTTTGCAATACCCACACCCACTGAATACCACCTTCGTTCACTCATTTTACCTTCTCTGTATCCCACCTGTGCTATTCTTTTTTTTTTCTTTTCTTTTCTTTTTTGAGATGGAGTTTCACTCTTGTGCCTATGCTGGAGTGCAGTGGTGCGATCTCGGCTCACTGTAACCTCCGCCTCCCGGATTCAAGCAATTTTCCTGCCTCAGCCTCCCAAGTAGCTGGGACTACAGGCGCGCACCACCACACCTGGCTAATATTGTATTTTTAGTAGAGACAGGGTTTCACCATGTCAGTCAGGCTGGTCTCGAACTCCTGACCTCAAGTGATCTACTCACCTCGGGCTCCCAAAGTGCTGAGGTAATAGGCATGAGCCACGGTGCCCGGCCTCTTTCCTTCTTTTTTTTTTAATAGACAGGGTCTCACTACTTAGCCAGGCTGGGTGCCAATTCCTGGCCTCAAGTGATCCTCCCACTTCGGTCTCCCAAGTAGCTGGGATTACAAGTGTGAGTGACTGTCCCTGGCTTGTACTGTCCTTTATTGAATCTGTTTCTTTCAAATGACTTAAACCCAACTCATTTTTTAAACTTTGTCTTAAGCAGCACTGTTCAGGAAACCATGGGTTTTATGTGCTAAATATACTTCATCAAATACTCACTCGGATAACTATATAACCATTGAAATAAAAAGCGTTCCAGTTCATCTGAGTGCCACCTAAAATTGTCTGACATACCACATGCCTCTTATTGCTAATACACTTCCTCCCTGCTCTGGAGGTGTTGAAGGAACCAGCTCGAAAAGTTATGTTTGATTTAGATCTGCCAAAGACTTCCCAGATTATTCAACCAATGTTCCAACAATTGTTGGAGAGAGTCTCTGGAATCAGAAAATGTTCTTTCAGCCCCAAGATGAGTTAGACAGATTTTTATAGTGGAACAAGTAAAACTGAAAAAAGGGCTTTCACAATTTCCTTTAAACATCCAAGCAAGTTTGAGGTTGTATCATACAAACACTACAGGTGTTGTCCTTAAGCAGTTATATTTCTGGGGCAAAGTTTGGCTTCTTGGACCCACCTCGCCCATTCTAACAGATCTAGTGCAAGTTGAGCTGAAGTTGGCTTGTTAGGAATGAGGCTGGCAAATCCGGAACAGTGTCGTCCTTATCTGTGTGCTTCTCCAGCACTAGGCACCCAACAGGCACCTAATAATTGTTTAGGAACTACATATGTTTGACTTCATACAGTATAACAATGCTTTAAATATTGGCCAGGCGCGGTGGCTCATGCCTGTAATCCCAGCACCTTGGGAGGCTGAGGCAGGTGGATCTCCTGAGGTCAGGAGTTTGAGAGCGGCCTGGCCAACATGGCAAAACCCTGTCTCTACTAAAAATACAAATATTAGCTGGGTATGGTGGCAGGTGCCTGTAATCCTAACTACTCGGGAGGCTGAGGCATGAGAATCACTTGAACCCGAGAGGCGGAGGTTGCAGTGAGCCAAGATTGCACCACTATACTCCAGCCTGGGGGATAGAGCGAGACTCCAAAAAAAAAAAAAAAAGGAAAAAATAGTGTTCCCTCAAAATGTGTGTCCACCCAAAACCACTGCATGCGACCTTATTTGGAAAGAATCTCTGCGGAGGTCATTAATGAGGTTGAGGTCATATTGGATTAGAGTAGGCACTAAATTCAATGACTGTGTCTTTTTAAGAGGAGAGGAGGCAGAGAGAGACAGACACAGAGAGAGGGAAGATGGCCATGTCATGAGAATGATGCGTCTACAAACCACGGAATGCCAAAGATTGCCAGCAACCCACAGAAGCTGGAAGAGGTGAGGAGAGATTCTTCCCTCGAGGCCTCAGAGGGAGCGCGACCCTGCCAGCACCTTGACTTTGAACTTCTAGCCTCCAGAACTGTGAGAGATTACATCTTTTGTTTTGAGCCACCCAGTTTGTGGGTGTTCATTGCAGCAGCCCTAGCAGATTAACACAGAAGGCAAACATGGATGACCAGGGAGACCGTGTGACTGAGCTGAGATCCCACTATTAGTAAAGCTCAGCACAGGACTCGAACTCAATCTCCCTGGCCCAGGGCCCCAATCTCATCTTGAGAGGAACACGGGCTTCCTGGAAACTGGAGCCAGAATATGAGGTTAGGCATCAAGACCCTTCCCACCAAACCTTCCCTTTACCCAGAAAATGCCTCTGTGGAAGCAGCTTACATATGTATTTACTTCTGCATCACAAAGAGCTGTGAAATGTGGCCAGGAATGCCACCTGTCTTTAGCCACATCCCTCTGTACAGTTCTCCCTGGCTTTCCTGACAGATGCACACAGATGCACGCATCTGCCGCTCCCATTTAGAGCTGCCTTTCTTGCTGCCAAGGAGACTCACCCAGGCATTGATTAGTCTTTATGAAAATGACCAGTCTTTATGAAAAGCGATAACCAGCTCTGTTTCTGCTGGGCAGCGTCCAGTGCCGGCTGCTCCCGCCCATGGTTGGGAGGACCCCCTCCCACTAACAAGGTAGCCAGTCACTCCTGATTCCCCCAACCAAGGGCGGCCACAGCTGCCCTGCTAACAGCCGACCAGGAGAAGATCTATTATTTCTCCACAAACTGACTTCTTCTCTGCATCCTCCCCAAGCCCTCCCCAGGGGGCTGGGCTTCTTGCTTGTCCCACTTAAACAGCCTGTTCTGTTTTTCTAGCTCTACCTCCGTCGGAACTCATTATGGGGTGGGAAGTGGAGAGGTTCTCTTGCTTTCTCCTTCTTCTTCTCTCCCCACCCCCACCCTTCCTCCTCAGAAATGCAATCCAGTTGTTGTTTTAGGCTGGGGTTTGTAAAAGCCTTTGGACTTGAAAGAAAAATTTAGATCCAGACCTTAAAGATAAACACACCCCTGCAAGCACAGCAGCTACCAGAGGGGAGCTCTGAAAACCTCAGCTTGCCAGGAATCCCTCATCGCTGCTTGCGGGACCCCAAATGTTAGTTACAGAGCTTCTGAGGGCCAGGCTCTGTGCTGAACTGAGATGGATAAGGCATCCCTCCTTTCCTCCCTCCTTCCCTCCCTCCTTTCCTTCCTTCAGTCCACAAATATTTGTTGAACTCATCCATTGCCAGGTGCTGACTGTGCTGTATCCTGGGTCCACAGAAGTCAAAAAAGAACTGATGTGGCCTCTGCCTGTGGCCCTCAAGAAACTTACTGGCTGGGCGCGGTGGCTTACGCCTGTAATCCCAGCACTTTGGGAGACTGAGGTGGGCAGATCACAGGGTCAGGAGTTCGAGACCGGCCTGGCCAACATGGTGAAACTAAAAATACAAAAATTAGCTGGGTGTGGTGGCACATGCCTGTCATCCCAGCTACTCTGGAGACTGAGGCAGGAGAATCGCTTGAACCCGGGAGGTGGAGGTTGCAGTGAGCTGAGATCGCACCATTGCACTCCAGCTCTGGGCGACAGAGTGAGACTCTGTCTCTGGGGGAAAAAAAAAAGAAAAAGAAAAAAAAGAAATTTACCATCCAGGAGCAGAAAGAGACGAAGCAGCAAAGTAATGATGAACAGCAATGTAGTCTGATAAACAGCACAGGCAGGCTCAGTGAGCTGGTGACATTTCATTCTTATTTTTCAGGTGTAATAAATGCTAGTCAAACTTCCATCCAAGTGCTGAGAGAATACTGCTGGAATGGGGTTTTCATATTGGAAGGCTGATGGAGTAAGAATCGTAACATTTTTGCCCTAAGCTGAGTTTATCATCTCTCTGGCCCCTCTCACTAGCTTTTCCTCTATCCTTTGAGTTCCCACCATTTTTCTTAGTAGCCTCAATAATCTAAGCATCTCAGCTCAAATACACAGAGACTCAGAGCATTTCTGTTCTTGCCCCATCCAATTCATTCCAAAGTCCTTTAGAGTTGTCCTGCTACCTCCTGCATCAGCCCCTCGTCTCCACCCCAGTGTCCCCTGCTCCACTCCAGGGCGGCAGCTTCTATTCCTTGGATCCTTGCAGTAGACAACTTGTTCCAGTCTCTCACTTCTTCAATCCCTCCTATACCCTCTCTCAGAGCCATATCTCCAGACCACTGGCCTGATCCAAAACCTTCAGACTCCTAATGACAGAACAATTAAATCCAAATTCAGCATTCAAGAACTTCTGTACTCTGGCCTCAACCTCCCTCTCTGATTTAATGTTTCCCTACTCCTGTACATGTTCCCAGAATCCCCACGCGAAAGGAGGATACCTTCTTTGCTGAAAAAATACCCCCCCACCCCATGCTTTCCCACATCTAAGCACTGGCAAATGCTGTCCCTCCACCCAAAATGTCATCTTCCCAGCCCCAGTCCTTCAAGGCCACCTCAGTAAATCCTTTCTTGGCTTCTCTGTCGACTTGTCTTCTGAAAAGCCTTATCTGCCTGTGTGAATTTTGCTCCTGCCCTGTTTACATCCACGAACACTCACTTGTGTTGTGGTCTGCATACACTCCCTTTTCTTACTAGGCTGAATTCCTAGAGGACAGAAACTTGGTTTCATAGACCAGTGAATAACTTTTAACACCTAGTAGGGACTGGAATGTGTCAGGCCCTCAATCAATGGGTAGTGAGTGAAAGACTCACTTGTGCCCCATGCCTCCGCCATGACTCTCCCCAAACATGGGTCCCTCCACTGTCCCCACCATCTTGGAGCTGGTGCACCTGTTTATCAGAGCAGCTCAATGTTAAAATCAGAACAATACTCTGAACAACAATAATAAAAGGAATGGGTCTGAGCAGACCCCAAGGAAGGCTTCTCTAGTAAAGCCCTTTGTATTATTTTGCTTTCACTATTTCCTCTTCTATTCCAGCATTTTGGGAACCAGTTTGGACAAACTGGACCTTTTATCTAGAGGCCCTGGAGTCCCCACCCACAGCCTTTACCACCTGCAGCCCCAGCCACCTCTCCCCCAGTTCTTGAGCCCACTCTGCCAGAGGTTGTGTGTGTGTGTGTGTATGTGTGTGTGTGCAGTGCTTCCCAGCCCCCCACTCCCGTCTGCTCCATCCAGTGGGGGCTGGGGAGGCAGCCCTGACTTCTATCTTCTCTGGTCTCTGGCTCCTACTTTTGCTCCAATAATCCATTTTCCATGCAGCAGCCAGAGGGATTTATTTAAAATGCAAATTAGAACCTGGAGCTTCTCTGCTTAAAACTCTCTGAAGGCTTCTCATTGCACTTAGAATAAAACCCAAACTCTTCAAGGCCCTGCAGCCCCCACCACTACCCCCTCACTTCATCTCCCACAGCTCTCCCCCCACCCACCTCAACCACTTTGTGCTTTGCTTCTCTGGGTCCCAGAACCCATCTCAGAGCCTTTGTGTCTGTCTGCTGTTTCCTCTCCTGCAGGGTTCCTGACCCGTCAAAGACCCCCAGGGGCTGCCGTATTCCACTGTCCATTTCCCAAACTGCCCCTCTATTGCCTTTTCCAGCTTGAGGAGAGACTCTCCAGGTCCTAATGTGCTTCCCAGTGAGGTAGGTCTAAGACCTAGCAGGGAAGTGCATGGATGATGACATTCTTGAACACTGATGGCTAGAATCTTTTTATGTTCGAGACAAGGTCTCACTCTGTCACCCAGGCTGGAGTGCAGTGACTTGACCATGGCTCACTGCAGTCTTGACCTCCCAGGCTCAAGCAATCCTCCACCTCAGCCTTCCGAGTAGCTGGGACCACAGGTGGACACCACCACGCCCAGCTGATGTTTTTTATTTTTGTAGAGACAGGGTCTCACTATGTGGCCCAGGCTGGTCTCAAACTCCTGGGTTTAATTGATCCTCCCACCTCGGAGTCCCAAAGTGCTGCGATTACAGGCATGAGCCACTAAGCTGGCAGCTAGAACTATTATTGCCACCATTCTACAGGTGAAGAGATAAAGGCTTGAAAAGGCTAGTAACTCCTCCAAGGTCACTGGGAAAACGGAGCTGGGATTCAAATGAGGCAGTTTCCTTCTGTCTTTGGAGCTCTTAACCACCACCCTGAGGCACTGCTAACTTATGAAGATTTTTTTTTCATTTTTTCCCATGATTCCCCACCAACTCCTTGAAGCTAGTGTGGTTTCTCTGGATGCTATATGGATATTATTTCCTTCCACAGGTATGTACTGGGTACCTTCTGTATGCCCAGCTCTGTGCTGGCAGATAAGGAGATACCTATAAATGAAGCAAACATAGGAAGCTCCACTCCAGAGACAGAGACAGACAGGGACAGATAAGAAAAGAACCTCATGTTAGAGTAACTTCTATGGAGGAAGCAAAGCAGGGACTGTAGAGAATGGCAATCTAAATTTTTGTTCTGCAAAAGTCCTTCTGAAGTGGTAACATTTAGTTTATCACGTGAACTCTAACTTTTGGCAGTTTTCAAGCACACACAGAGAGAATACTATAATGAACCCCTATGTACCAATTGCTCAGCCCCAACAATCCGACAATCCTGATTTGGAAGCTATTTAAACATAAATAAATAAGCAAATACTCTAAGGGCCTTGAGCACCTGCATATTTTAGCATCCATACAACCAGTCATCCATAGATATGGGGGGACAACTGTACAGTTTAAAAAGCTTCAGCCTAGGGGTCAGAAGATGTGAGGCTTGGTCCTGCTTCTGCCCTTGTCAGACTGTGCAGGTCAGGCCCCCAGCCCCTCGCAGCTCAGGCAGGCCCCTACGTGGTAAAGACTCATTGTGTCCTCTTGGCCTTTTCCCGGGAGACAGACTTTCTGGGCAGACACTGTGCCTCTGTGGAAGGAAGCTTTGCAATTAGCCCGATTTATGACCCCACTGACTGCCTGAGAAGTCCCTGCCCCCACCCGTCCCCAATCCTAGGAAGGCCCCTTCTCAGGAAGAGACTACGAGGGGGTTGGGCCAAATCTGTTCCAGGTAGGGAGACCAGAAACTTCTGCAAACAGGTGTCACCGGGCATCCTGCTGAACAGCCCAGAAAGGGGCTCTGGCAGAGAACAGCTGCAAATGAGCTTTGAGCGAAGCCTCCCATCACTGCGCAAATATAGGCCCTATGGAAGGGGAAGTTCATACAGCCAGGGAAAGCCCTGAACCAGGTGGCCCGTTCTTACCCAGACAGAGGGGCTCACCCAGCCCTGGTCTCTTGCAGGTAACCAGGCTTTCATTTACGGCACAGGTATTTAGTCCTGACACTGAGCTGAGGGCTCAGTTGAGATGTAAGTGAGGCAGAAGAGGCTCTAATCCCAGATCCGCCAGATCCACCAGCTCTGGGGCCTCTGGCAATACCATTCACTTCTTTGAACCTCAGTTTCTCCATCATCAAAATGGGTCCTCTAATACCTGCACAGTCATCCTGAAGACTGTGGTCTGAATGTATGTTGTGAATCTTAAAGCATGTGCCCTGGGGAGAGGCTGTTCTAGTGGCAGAGAGTACCTGGCTCAATAAGTACTTGCCAGGTTGGGCGCAGTGGCTCACATCTGTAATCCCAGCAGTTTGGGAGGCCAAGGCAGGTGGATTACCTGAGGTCAGAAGTTTGAGACCAGCCTGGCCAACATGGCAAAACCCTGTCTCTACTAAAAATACAAAAAAAAAAAAAAAAAAAACCCACAAAAAATTAGCCGGGCGTGGTGGTGTGCACCTGTAATCACAGCTACTCGGGAGGCTGAGACACAAGAATCGCTTGAACCCAGGAGGCAGAGATTGCAGCGAGCCGAGATCGTGCCACTGCACTCCAGACTGGGTGACAGAATGAGACTCCGTCTCAATAAATGCCAAGCATTCTAATAAATGCATGGGTTGTTAAGAGCAGCTCTGAAGGCAGTCTGCCTGGGTTCAAATCCTGGCTCTGCCACTTCCTGACTGTAACCCTGGGAATGGGTCATCACTCCTCATGCCTCAGTTTCCTCTTTCGTAGAAAGGGAAAATAGTAGCACCTACCTCATGGGTTGCTGTGACCACAGAGATCATCGCTGACACATAATAAACACCCAATCGATGTTGTGCCCCACGCAATAGGCCTGGGAGGGTCACCCTTCTAGTCCCCCCGGTACCACAGTGCCCTCTTCCAGCGGGAGCTACTGCCCGCTCATTGACGTTCTCCCTTACTTGGAGGGCTAACAGATGTTTGTGGAAATGCAGTTGAATGGGGGCTGGGGAGAGCTGAGTGAAGAATGAACTTGCTAATCTAATAAAACTTTTAAATCCGAGGTTGGCATGGTGTTGTGGGTGTGTCGTTTGGACCAAGGTATAGGGTGTGCAAGGGCAGTGGCCGCTCCGAAGTTGGGGTGGGGTGCGGGACAGGCTCCTTAGGCAGACAAAAACCCTCTCCCCATGAGACCAGTTTAGTCTGGTTTTCCAAGGGGACGAGGGTTCAAGAAGGTCTCGGGCAAGGCTGAGGAATGTTGGACAGGCCCCTGGGGAGGGGGCAGGAGAAGCCCACAGTTTCACAAGAGTTCCATTGTGTCCTCTCTGGACCGATGGCCCCTGCAGTGGCCCACTCTCTGGGGAGCTCCCAGAGGAACAAAAAACAAGGGAGGGCAAGGGTGAGGAGGGGGCGGCACTGCCTGGGAGGGGGTGGGGTGCAGAGCATGACACAAAAAGTCACAAAGGCGGGGTAGGGATGGGGATAAGTCCCATGAGATGAAGCTTCACTGCCCTGGGTCCCCTAGTTGGCCTCAGTCTCACCAGATTCAATAAAGAGGGACTTGGGAGACAAGAAAAACAAAAGACAGTCAAGCCTGGACAGGGCTGAATACAACTCCTTTATCTATCTTCATATCCCTGAAATGCACAAACTGGAAACTCTAAATCCTCCCTCTCTATTTCTTTTGGATGTGGCTGTGCCTGGCAGAGCTTCCTCACTCTAGCCTGAGCTCCTGACCAAAATTATACCAGTTTCCTGTTTAAAACTCTCCAATTCCATGGGTTTCTAATATACTCAGCATCAGTTCCAGGAAGGCCAAGGGGAGGGCAGGGAGGGAGGACTGCCCAGGGGGGTCCAGACTGAAGCTAGCAATGCAAATACCAAATCTGGGGCCCCCGGAGTGGCTTAGCCATGGTCTGGGCCAGATGGGGGAGGCTACCAAGTCCCTCACAGGACAGGGCAGTGGTTAGGCTTGGGGGAAGGAAGGCACTGGAGCTTTTCTGTGACTACATCTGGCTCTGCTACTTTCCAGCTGTGTGACCTTGGACAAGCGACTTAATCCTCCACGCCTTGCTCTCCCCGTCTTTCCCCGTCTTTCCCTGTCTGTGAAATGAGGATGGTGATGACAGTACCCACGTCACAGGGCTGCTGTGAGCCTTACATGAAAGACGCAGGAAAGCTGCTCACCACATTGCTCAGGAGTTTAAGGACTGAGTAAGTGAAGCAGCTATTATGATGCTAATGATGGTACCATCTTCAGAATAATCCTCAACAGCAGATAGTGATTTCCTAAGAGCTGAGTGTGGGAGGGCACGGGCCTCTCTGACCCTCTTCAGGGACGGCCAGCCACTGAGCACACAGGAGGGAGGCTGGCCTGAAGAGCCTTTCTAGAAGTGTGTTCAGATGTTAATAACCTCAGCAACAAAAAAAGGCACTGTGGTCCATGAAGTCTGGGAAATGCTGGCTTACCCCAAGTTAAACAGGCTCCTTTGTGCAGGACGTATCAGAGCCTTTATTTGACCCAACAAGCGTCTTGACTCTCTAGAAATGGAGGCAGAGTACACACTCGTTCCTAAACTTCTCTGCTGAGCAACTGTTTAGGGCCAAGCATTAGTGCTCTATGTCACCCACTTAGAGAAAGGCCAGAGGTCGCTTCACCTGAGGCAGGGGAGTGTTAATTCCTCCCGAATTTTTCACTTTCATGCCTTTAGGAGCTCCTTCCCCTCCCCCATTCACATGTGCTCTTGACAAACCAGTCCTGAGAATCTCATCCCATCAGTGCCTTTGCTAGACACAAGGATAACAAAATGATGAATGTGGCACAGAACTGGTCCTTAAGAATCTTTGAGTCTCACCAAGGAGGCGTTCGTTGCAGGTGTGTTTGCTCCCGTCCCCATTTTCATTAATGGCAGGACTTGGCTCCCAGGTGCTCAGGCACAGAATCCATTCATCAGTCTCCATACTCCTCCCCATCCCGCCATCATCCCTCACATCGCTCAGAAAGTCCCACCAGATCTATCCTATAAATAATAATGGTGGGTACCGTGGCCCCCACCAAAGCCTTTCCCCTCTCATTCCCTCACCCACTCACCTGGCCTCTCAGCCTCTTCTATTCCCTAACACCCACCTCATCAGGCTACAGCGGGGGCTCAAATGTCCAGAGTCTGGTTTGTGAACTCACTGGCCACGTGACTTTTAGGGGAATCAACTTCTTGGAACCTCTCGGTTCTCATCTGTAAAATGGGCAGAAAGAATCTTTGCTTTGTCTGCCTCCTGGGTTGTGAGAAATCAGACAAGCCAAGGGTCCAACCTACTCAACAGACATGAGGGGTTGTTACTACGGATTTCTTGTGGCATCAATGAGTCACTCCTCCTAGGAACATCCAGAATATGGAAGATGATGCTTATCTCCAAAGGAAAAAATCTCCACAGGTAGGATTTCAGGTCCTGTAATACCTGAAGTTGGGTGAGGATGCTACTCAGAGTCAGGACAATGTTCTCAGAACCCTCAAAGCCAATACCATAGGAAACCCACCAGCCATGGCCTTCAAGAAGCCACAGTTCTGAACATACCCTCTAAGCCAGTGTCTCAACGTGGGTGATCATTTGCTTGAGAAAGTCCTTGCAGACTCAGGTCTTGGGGCTGGGAATATGCATGTGAACAGATACCTACACACCCTGCTCCAGCCAGGGCAGAAGCCTAGAGGACAGACAGAGGGTGGGTAGGCTCAGGCTGGCCCGGGCTCAGCAGGTCTGTATTTTGGTTGTTGCTGTGTGACTGAGGCTATCCTTGTCCTTCTCAGGTCGTTAGTTCCCTAGTACATAAAACAAGGATCGGGGGAGACCTGTAGTCACCAACATTCTCCCTACTTTGACATGCTGGGTTCCATTCTGGGTGCTATGTGCAGGCAAAACCCGGAGAGGTGTTGCCTCTCCAAGGAGAAGAAACCCAGCTGGAAACAGGGACGATGACTCCACCAGTCCCCATGACCGACCCTGAGCTCCAGGTTCTTGCTTTTATCTCCACCGTGTGAAGGGAGAATAATTCTTCAGTGGCAGTGGAGGAAGCCACAGGAGTGGGGCTAAGGCTGGGGCAGAGGACCCTGCCATCCATTTCCCATGAATCAGCAAAAACATCATAAAACTGAAAACCAATCTCCCACTGCCATGGCTTCTCCACTGCACAAAACATACACCTCAGGTCGCTTGCCAGTGAACTCTAAAGAATGATCATAAATAATTAAAATGAAATTACAGTTGTCAAAATAAATTAGCAAAGAACCAGGAGCCTCCATTTTCTCCTCCTCCTTGCCATTCTGTGACATCTCAGGTTGTTGTTCTGTAAAAGCAGATGTGGGCAAAGCATCTCCTGAACGCTGGGGCAAATGAGTGAGATGCAGTCATGATGTGGCATGGAAAGGGCAACGGAGGGACCACAGGGAGGCCAGAGGGCACAAAAAAGGAATAGAAAGTGCATTCACAGCCATGGCTCACCCCTGAGGTTCGGGAGAGGTAGTGACAGTGACAGGCTGTGTCTGCAGGCTACAGCTCCACATTTAGCAGGCCTGGGAGCAGGGAGCCCTGGCTAGTCCCAGATCACCCCAAAGCCTCCAAAGGTCCTTGATGCCAGCCGGCAGTGGGCTCAGGGCACAATGCATCTCATGCCTGTACACCCCAAGGTCCCAAACCACATGGAAGCCAGTCAGGTTCTGAGAGGTCAAGACTCCAGCGGGGTCTGGTGAATGAAATGTATCCTTTCTTCCGGCTCCTGGGGCAGAAAATGGGGTCTGGGCCCCAGAAGCTTAGACAATCAGAAGCGGCAGGAGTAAGGGTGTGGCAGTGAGTGGGTGTGAACTCATCCCTGGAAGTCCAGTGCATGCCTGATCCTCACACCTGTGTGTCAGGCTGGCCACCGCCAGAACTCGCTTGGACTATTGCAGTAGCCTCCCAGCTGGTTTCCTGCACCCCCACTGCCCTACTGCTTGGATGAGTGGAGGTAGGATACCATCATGGCCACTTTGCAGATGAGGAAGCTGAGCTTTAGAGAAATCATCTGGCTTACCATGACTGGCGCAGGCAGTGGGACCTTGGATCTGAACCCAGGCAGGGAAGCTCCAGGGCAGGCATCTTAAACATCGCCTGATGCCAACATCAGGACCAGGGGATGAGGCAGCAGCCCTTGGATGATGTCAAACCCTTCCATGCTGGAGTGGGCCAGTGAGGGAAGAGTGGTCCCAGGAAGAGAAGCAGCTGGCGTGAGGACAGGAACTGGCCCAGCTTGTTGAAGGAGCCCAGGTGGTGAGGATGAGGCTGGCAGGAGCCAGCTACGATAAGGAACTTAGATCTGACTCTAGGTATGATGGGAAGACCCTGGGCGTGGGGGTGGGGGTGGGGGTTCCAATGGCGGAAATGGCAGCAGGTCTTTGAGGTGGTCTTGGACAATGCCGATGTCTGCCTAAAGCCAGTGAGGACCCCCTCTTTATGCTTCAACCAAGCTGGCATCATTTTTCCCATTGATTCAGTTAATGAAAATGCATGTTAATAACTAGCATTTATTAAGCACCGACTACGGAGTAGGCACCGTGCTGAGCACCGTTAGCCACATACATTCATTCTCTCTTAAGTCCTCACACCCACTTCATCAGACAGGTGCTTTCATTATTATGCCCATTTATAGATGAAGAAGCTGAGGGCTCAGCAGGTTAAGTAGCTTATCCAATACCCCAGCCGCTGATAGGACCAGAATTTGAACTTACGTCTCAGAACAGAGCCTGAGTTCTCCCTTTTTTTTTCCTGAGACAGAGTCTTGCTCTGTTGCCCAGGCTGGAGTGCAGTGGTGAGATCTCAGCTTACTGCAGCCTCCGCCTTCTGGGTTCAAATGATTCCCATGCCTCAGCCTCCCAAGAAGCTGGGATTACAGGCCTGTGCCACCACAACCACCTAATTTTTGTCTTTGTAGTAGAGACGAGATTTCTCCATGTTGCCCAGGCTGGTCTTGAACTCCTGACCTCAGGTGATCCACCTGCCTAGGGCTCCCAAAGTGCTGGGATTACAGGCATGAGCTACCACGCCTGGCCAGAGCCTGAGTTCTTAATACCAAAGACCCTGGGCTCTACACACACATGCATCCACATGTGCACACACACACACACACACACACACAACCACACATGTGTGAAGCTCCAGGTTCTTTTGGCCAGGTACTCTCTGGATACCAGGAAACACTTGGTAGGAGTGAACCTGGTAAAGGCTAGAGGGCTGCAGTTTCTCAGACAAAACTTGACCATGGTTCTTTCTCTGTCTTCCTCTTGCCAAGCGTCCAGAGGTAGCCCCTACTCTAGTTCATGAGACAGGATGCCAGGGGAAGGGGCCCTGCTTCTCCCTCCTCTAATGGCTGATTCCTGGATAACACAATCAGAGCTAAAGGATTAATGGACGTGGCTCTTGCTTTCAAGTCCCACCCGCTGACAGATCGCCTAACTCCCCCCACCCCCCTGTTCCTCAACCTTTCAGAAAAAAATACAGGCGGCTTGCTTATCTTAGAGTGGGGTTGCCGTGGAAACGGCATCCCTTGTGAGATGCACTGTCATAACATTTCAGTGCTGTTCGGAACACTTAAAGACACAGCCTCCTCCTCTCCAGGGCCTCAGCTCATGGGCAGTTGTCAAACGGCTGGGGAAGGGATGGGAAGGGAGGGCAGTGGAAGGTAAAGAACAGGAGGACGTTCCCCAGCTTTGGAAATGTCTGCTTTCATCATTCCAGGCCTTGGGGTCGCCCAGTGCCTGGCAAGTGGAGAGGAGGGCTTAGAGAACAAGCATTCCTGGCAATGCACCAGGGTAACATGTGGTGACTCTCACCAGCATCCCCACAAGGTTGGCTCTATTATGATCCCCATTTTACAGAAAAGAAAACTGAGGTTGAAAAAGGTGAGCTCCGTGTAGCAACACTGTTGCTGCTCTGGATGACCGACCATCCTGACTTCAGCACTCAGCATCCTACTTCCAGGAAACCCCTGGGTCACTGGCACACTGGGAGGGTTGGTCACCCTAGCTCAGCCATTTCCGTTCTGATGCCTGGTGCGTTTCTGAGTACATTTGCTCCTAACTCCTGCACCTAGGATTCTTCTTCAGCAGGTGGCCCTTGAGTCCCTGGAGTGGCTCTGCTCCACAAGCAAAAGTCAAAAGTGCTCTGAGCCTCCCCACCTCCTCAGCCAATGACCAGCAGGCATGGGGTAGGAAAGCACAGCTCCCTTGCCACAATGTGGTACAAATAGGTGGGCGTGGTGGCACACGCCTGTCAGCCCAGCTTCTTGGGAGACTGAAGCATGAGAATCACTTTAACCCAGGAGGTGGGGTACAAACTCTGAGGCACAACAGACACCCTAGACCCCACAGGGCTTGGCCTAGGATCTCACCCTTGTTTCACTGTCTCCCTTCCCTTCCCATTTTCCCGGCTCCCTCCCCTTCCCCCTGGGAGCATATCACATCTCAGGGTCTGTTTCTGGGACAACTTGACTTTGAGTCACACGAGACGCCTTGCAGGAGCTGGACCACTCCCCAGCCTCAGCTCCTGTGGCTTCCCCATCCTCCTGCAAACCCTGGATTTCCAGCCACAGTCACTGCCAGCCCTTGCCCCACAAGCCACACTCTCTCCCACCTCTTGGCCTTGGCAGGTACTGTTTGTCCACTCTGTTCAGTACATCCTTCCCAGGTTACTTCCCCGGGGTGAAGGTCCACTCCTTCAAGAGCTAACTGAGGTGTCACCTCTTCCAGGAGGAACCCCACTGAGTGAGGATCAGAGGGGCACAGAAACCTCTTGGTTTCTACATCACTCCACACAGCTCCACCAAAGCCCATGATGGAGAGGCCCCGGCTCCTTTCTGAATTCCCACCGCCCTGCGCAAGGTCTGCCACTGAGAAAGCTCTAATGAAACAGTGGTTGAAGGGAAGCACACTTAGGTAGCACCTACTGTGTGCCAGGCAGTCAGCAAGACAGACACCACACTCAAGTGCCCGCAAGGCCCCTCATGACCTTCCCTGGCCACCCCCGCTCACCTCCTTCCACTCAGCCCCTGTGAACTTGGCTCCAGCCCTGGGACTCACCAGCCCCTGGCTGCTCCAGGCCGTGCGTGCCTGCGGTCCCCTCTGCCTGCGACTGTCCCCGCAGATGCTCCAAGCTGTTCCCTCACTTCCTCAACACTGTTTAAATGTCACCCCTCACAGAGGTGTCCCTGACCTGCACCAAAACCAGCTTCCCCCGGCATCACTCACTGAATTTCTCAGGACTATTATGTAGATATATATAATTAATATATGAGCCAATAAGAAATATAGATTTAATTATGCACATGAAATTATATAATATTTATATAACATACAAACAAATACTGTCTATAAATAAATTGACATTGAATACCTATTCAACTGTCTGCCTCTCCTACTAGAGTGTCAGCTCCCCAAAGGAGGGGCTTCTGTCCACTGCTGCACCCCCCTATCCAGGACATTGTCTGCAGCCCACTGTAGGTGCTCAATAAGTATTTTTGAATGAACAAATAAAATGCTAGCCCCAAATTTACTGCTGGCAAACCACCATCTGCTGTGAGTGCGGTGACAAACCGAAGCTCGCTGGGTGAAATGGCTTGTCGAGGTCACATAGCCAAGAAGTGAGGGTGCCTTGAGTGCTACAGCCAGGGAGCTTCACTGCTGCCCTTGGCCACGAGCCCTCCGTGAGCCCTCTCTGGCAACGCCACTGTCCACTGCACATTGCTCCCGGAGCCCATCCCCTCTTCCCAGAGCAGATGCCCAGACCTTAGAGACTGGTTCCCTGGAGCCTGGGGACACAGGGGGGACCAGGAGGAGGAGACAGTCCACAGAAGAAGTGACTAGGATGCCTCTGAGTGCCTCCCAGTGCCCAGGAGAAGGAGGCGGGGTGGGTGGCATCAGGGCGGTCATTATTCAGAATGGAAACAAATGCCCCACTCGCTCCAGAATCATTGCCAAGGCTTCCAGCCTTCACATGTGGGGGGACAGATGGATGCTCTCCAGCCTCTTCAGGGGACCTGGCGTATCCATTATTAATTAAACAGATGAGCCAATTAGTTCAAACTTGTGCATAAAGTTATTATAGATGCACTTCAGGCATATCTCCCCGGCTACCCCCCAAAGTGGGAGGAGCAGATTGGCTCCATGGCTCTCACCCTAGGTGTGTGCTGGAGTCTGCCAAGGGCTAGCACTACATCCAGGGCACTTCCCCACTGGTGATGCCCCTGCCCCCATTCAGTGGTGTGAGGGGAGACTGAGAAAGGGAGAAAACCACCCCCAGGCCCAGTTCCCCAAACTCAGAGGGAATGGGGTCTCTCGGGAGGCCACTACTCAAACCAGACTTGAGACAGCAGCAGACTGGACACCAGGCCATGGGAACCAGGCTAGCCTTCATTTCTTGAGGGTCTGGAGAGAAGTCTCAGGATAGACTCTGCACTGATGCCCCCAGGAGAAGAGGGGACCCAGGTAGAAGGAAACTCCAGCTTCAAACACAAAAATGACATCTCCTGAGGGGATCCACAAGAGGAAGCCAACTTTAGGATGACAGCCTCACCACGTCACCCTGTCCTGGCTATGATTTGTCCTCCTGGCCCTACATGGACCTGTTCTCCGACTCTGTGAATTAGCTACTAGCAGCCCCACTTTTCAGATGAGGAAGCTGAGGCTCAGAGGGAGATGGAGGATTCTAAGCCTCATGGCATCATCTTTTTGGGTATCTCACTCTGCCTGATAAGGTTCCAGGTTTACTTAAACATCTGGCATCCCATGTTCTTTTGTGTTCTCCTATAGTTCACAGCAAGTGTACACATGCACACACACACACGAACACATGCACACACGCACACACACGAACACATGCACACACAAACATGCACACACATGCACACACCACAAACACATGCACACACGAACATATGCATACACACACATGCACACACACGAACACATGCATACACACATGCACACACGAACACATGTACACACACATGCACACGTACAGCACGAGCACATGCACACACACGCACACACAAACATGCACACACGCACACACACCAACACATGCACATGCGTGCACAAGCATGCACAAACACATGCACACACATGCACATACACGAACACATGCACACATACACATAAACACATGCACGCACACAGGCACACACAAACACATGCACATACACAAACATGCACACACACAGACACATGCACACACACATATGCACACACACACATGCACACACGCGGGTGGAAACATGCAGCAGTCACACCCCTTAGAGCCTAGCAGTGAAGCTGCTGCCCCGACCCACCAGGGGCAGTAAGCCCATGATATCTGAGGTCTCAGACTCAGGGACAGTATGAGGACACCCCAGAAACCCTGAGAGACCCAGCTACCCTGTGGACTCGCCAGATCATCCTTCATGCCCCTAACGCACTCAGAAAGGGGCACAGGCATTGGAGAAGAGCTCCAGGGGGCCTTCCAGCTCCTCTGAGCCTGGCACAGCCCCACAGAGACAAGAATTAGGAGGAGGGCAGGGCTGCCTTTTCCAAGGGCCCCTGGAGATACATTTTGAACAAGATTATTATTGTTTTTTCCTTTTCCAGTGCTTGTGGTGTCCTGTTGACAGTCAAGGAAAATACAGAGTCATTTCCTACTGATCTGGGGTATTTTTTTTCTTCTCATTCCACAAATACCATCATTCTGGGTATCAGGCCCGCAATTCACCCCTGGCTTGCTCCCAGCTCAGAATCACCAATCTCGAAGCCTCCTCAAGAGCTCACCTCCCTCTGCACAATGTCATGGCTACTTTCAAGGATGAACAGAGCTTTGTTACTTGCCAAAGCCAGCCTCACTTTTTGTCTCATCAAATTTCTACAATCCCCCTTCAAGATAGGCCTTTGTCAGGTGTGGAAACTGGGGCTCAGAGACATTAAGGAACTTGTCCTAAGACACACAGCAAGTTCATAAAGGAACTGACAAATTGAAGAGCTTTTTTCTTGGCAGAAGGAAAAGCCAATAGAGCCATTTTTCTTCCAAAGGCTCCAAATTGGATAATTTAATCTCAGTTTTGGCTAAAGATGGGAAGATCCCTACAAGATTTGACGTTGGGTAGCTGTTTTATTCCCCTGCCTGTGACTTATTTCTGTTGGGAAATAAGAACCTCAGCTTCTCTGATGATCACGGCTCTGCGTCACGCAAACACTGGTAAGCTGTGAAAAGAATTCATTGATGAATTCATGCAACACTCTCTCCCTGGGTGAATGAAACCCAGAGACTGACACGAGGGTGTTATTGTCAGGTTAGCGCGAAGGGAAAATCCGCAAGTCTTCCTTCCCTTGCTGTTCCTTTTCCTGTCTGGACAACACACGTGCCTGCGTTGCTTTTTGTGGTTTTCTCCACATGCCGAGCCCAGGCACCCCACGTAGATGTGTTTGCAGAAAGGCAACACCAGCTGCATGCATGGATTCTTCCAGTCACTTGGCCCTCTCTTCTCTCCATGAAGTGGCAGGGAGGGAATCAGTGTAAAATCAGCTCTGACATATGACCTCCTCTTAATCTTCAGGTACAGGAGAAACAAAGCCACCAGCAAGGTGCCGCCAGCTCTCACAAATACTTCCCTTTGCAGAAAACCCCTCCTCCGGGCCGGGTGCGGTGGCTCAAGCCTGTAATCCCAGCACTCTGGGAGGCCGAGGCGGGCAGATCACAAGGTCAGGAGACAGAGACCATCCTGGCCAACATGGTGAAACCCCATCTCTACAAAAATTAGTTGGGCGTGGTGGCACATGCCTGTAATCCCAGCTACTCGGGAGGCTGGAACAGGAGAATTGCTTGAACCAGGGAGTCAGAGGTTGCAGTGAGCCAAGATCACGCCATTGCACTCAAGCCTGGGAGACATAGCAAGACTCTGGCTCAAAAAAAAAAAAAAAAAAAAAAAAAAGAGAAAAAAAGAAAACCCATCCTCCAACCTGCACTGACCAATATAGTAGCCACTAGTCACGTGTGCCTCTTGATGTTTAAACTCATTAAAATTGAAAAGCTAGTCCCTCGGTTGCACTAGTCAGTTTGATGTGCAAGTGGCTCTCGTATTGGACAGCGCACGTAGACAGCATTTCAATCCACACAGAAAGTTCCATTGAGGAGTGCAGCCCAAGAGCTGCTGAGGTTCTGCAGTGACCAATCCCGCCCATCTGGGGACTGCGGGTCCTGGGATGAGGGCTGCTCCCTGAGTCCCTGGCCCTCCAAAGCTTCAACCACCAACTGTGTACCGAAGGTTCCTGGGCCCCTGCATGAACCATGGAGGAAAAGGCACGAGAAAAAGTTTGCCAGCCAGCTCCCATTTCCATGCTCAACCTTTTCTTCATCTGCAAAATGGGGATAATGATACTTGTCCCACCAGAGAGAATGCCTGGAATGTCCCTGGGCCTGGACCAGGCTCCTAGTAGGTCCACAGTGAACAGAAGCCAGTGTGACTGTCTGCCCTGTGTTGTAACGAGGGGCTTTAAGGCAAACACACAGGCTGGGAAGGGCGAGTTAAGTGAGCAGTAACATTGGGGTCTTCTGAGAACTCCAGAGAGCAGCCTCGCAAAAAAGGACTGCTACAGATCCCCTCAAAAGCATCCCCTGGCAGCTGGAGGACAGGTCAGCCGGATCCCTGGCTTTTGCCTGGGCACAGATGATCTTCACATCTGCCGATATCTATTCATTGCTTTGGGCCTGGCGAGTTTTAACGTTTTACATGCAGTCTCTCTTTAACCCTCATAAGAAGCCTATTAAGTCAGATTGTTATTATTTACACTATACAGATAAAGAAACAGAGGCACAGGGAAGCCAAGAGAGCCAGGCAGTGTGGCTCTTACCCTCTAAGCCTGCTGCCTTCCCACTCTGTCTAAGAGGATGAGAATCAACCTGCACAGCCAGCAATGCCAGCACACTGAGTTGTCCACTGCAGGAATTTTTCCAGCTCTGCACCACCCATGACTGTGGAAAGATCCGAATTGCAGGTGGGGATGGGATAAGTTCAGGTTCTGGAATCCACATGAGGTGACTTTGAATTGCAACTGTGTTCCTCACTAACTACGTAAGAATTAATTCTCCTCTCTGAGCCTCAGTTTCCTTATCTGTAAAATGGGAATCCTAAAAGTACATACATCACAGGGTTGATGTGAGGATTAAGTGAGTTGATGGAAGTAATAGTGGCACATAGAAAGCACTCAAATATCGGCAGCTTAGATCACTGTTTTTCAAGAGTTGAAATTTTTGCCCCAAACAATTTGTATAGATTTAGAATCCATTCTATTTATATTGTGTCTCCGTCCAAATCTTGTCCCCAGCCCACAAGCATCATATGTATGCCTTCCTAATTAGGCCCTGCCCTGGCTAATAGTCAGAGCAGTTTGCCGTCCTAAGATCACCCTAAATGGTGGCAGAGGAAAATGGAGCAAGGGTTAAAAATGCTAACTGGACAGGCCAGGAGCGGTGGCTCATGCCTGTAATCCTAGCACTTTGGGAGGCCGAGGTGGGCAGATCACTTGAGGTCAGGAGTTCAAGACCAGCCTGGCCAACATGGAGAAACCCAGTCTCTACTAAAAATACACAACTTAGCAGGGCATGGTGGTGGGTGTCTGCAATCCCAGCTATTCAGGAGGCTGAGGCAGGAGAATCGCTTGAACCCAGGGGACAGAGGTTGCAGTGAGCCGAGATCGCACCTCTGCACTCCAGCCTGGGCAACAGAGTGAAACCCTGTCTTTAAAAAAAAAAAAAAAAAAAAGTAAGTGGATAATCCTGTGCAGGTAGCAGGGAAGTGACCACATCACCCTACATCCTGGGCCAACTTCCACTCACCAGCAGGGTCCGGGGGAGGAGAGCCCTCATGCTTGCCCCCTAGGGGTAGCAGATGCCACAAAACTGGCAGGGAACCACACTGAGGACATCACCGAGTTTCAGTCTGAACCTACCCAACGCCAGCTTTCAAAGCCCAGACCCACAGAGTTTCTTTCCCTGCAGCCTCTTCTACCCTCTGTCCCCAGCCCCAGAAGCCCATCTGGCCCCTCCCCATGAGGAGGCCTGGGGCAGGCAGCCCACAGGACAGAAAGGAAGCTCCTGCTGTGCTCTGTCACTTACCAGCAGGGACCATCCTCTAAGCCTCAGTCTGCTCATCTGTCAAACAGAGATACAACCTACTGTGCCTACTGGGCACAGCATCGGGAGCCTGAATGATCATGGTGGGTGTGCCAAGCTTTTTAAATCCCAGACTGCCAAACACCACGGGGCCCTGTGGCATCACTTGGTGCCCTCATCTCACCTGTCCTACTGACAGCTAGCTGGGTGGGGCCCTCGCTGTGCATGAGGCACAGTGCTCAGCACTTCACAGGCTCTGCCTGCCTAACCCTCAACATGGCCCAGGTAGGCACGACTGCCGTATCCACCTTGTAGAAAGGGAAACAGGAAGAGTTAAGTGACTTGCCCTGGGTCACACAAATAGCAAGTAGCAAGTGTTTGCAACCCTCTGCCAGCAAGTTTGTGGGCACCTCCCACTCTTGCCCCTCGAACCCCAGCATCGAAGCTGCCCTGGCTCCACTGCTTGGCAAGGTGGCAAGATTGAGAGATCCCAGGAGTGAAGTTATGCTAAGTCCAGTCCTGCTAAGTACAAAGTTCTACAAAGTCCCGCCAAAGACCCAAAATACATAGACTGAAAAGGAAAGGGGCAGGGGGAGGCCCCAGACAAAGGGAGCATTATCAACATTATAAAACCACCTTGCCAAAGCCACAAGTACTTTGTGGAAAAAACTCACAGGGGGCTGCGGTTTGGGCCAAAGCACAAATGAGGCATTTGAGGGGATAAAAGCCTGCTTCAGGGGGCGGTGGGGGGCAGGGGGCATGTACCATGAGGATAACTTTTTTGTACGAGGGGGGAAAAACACCTCTATTTCTTCCTTTTCAACAACTGCACAGCTACAGGGGTGGGATTCGGAAGCTCTGTAACTCTATCCGTGGTTGCAGAGCTCAACAAGCATTTGCCGAACAAATATATAAATGAATAGAAAACATTAAAGTAACAGATGTGAAAAAGCTATTAAAAAAAAATCAAGAGGGAATACATGGAAAATCTGGGATGGGAAAAAGGTGACTTCAGGCAGAGCATACAGGGTTTTCCATGTCTCTGGATCTGGTTGGTGGGTACTCATGTATTCAGTGTATTGTTATAATCCATCCCCTACATTTATTTTATAAATATCCTTTTGCATCTCATCAACATTTAACAAAAGCATTCACAATGCAAAATATATCAGGCCCCTAGGAAACATCTGGATTTTAGCACTAGCCCTGCCCAGATTTAGAACCACGCTTTGTCTCATTACCATGGTTAGGGATGATTAAAATCACCATAGATATTCTTAATGATACATTTTATTTATACAGCACTCCACATTTTTATAGCATTCACCACTCACATTATTAGGTTTAAACTTAGTAGTGCAGTCGCCTTAGGGTAGAAATATTCAAAACCAGATCTGCTGTTCACTCACAACCCTGCCTTTTGCCAACAGTGAGACCCTGAACAAGCCATTTAACTCCCGGAGCCTTGATTTCCCAATTGGGAAAATGGAGAGAATGTACTTGTGCTGTCTACCTTGCCCGTGGTTGCTGGGTTATCATCACTGATTGACCAAGTCATGGAGTGATACCTGTGTACCAAGCACAGCCCCAAGGGCTGGGGACGCAGCAGAGAACAAGGTGGGGGTGGCAGCTTCCTTCACAGAGTCTTCTGTCCCGGGATGGAGACGGACAGTGAACAAAGAACACTGCCACAGTATTGCATTACACTGTGATAAATAGGGGAAGTGATAGCACAGAGTCTCCAGAGCGATTAGAGCAAGGAGTCCAACCCAGTTTGCGGGGCTGACCTAGGGGCATTCATGCCTGAATACATTCTCAACATCTATGGCCTTCGTGGAGAGGTAATGGATGGACATGACTGTGGTAAAGACAAGAGTAAAAGCAAGACCATGAGCTGAAAACAGAGGCCCTGGGAGCAGGGCTGAGAGCCTGCCTGTACACACCAGAGAAAAATGCTGACATACGCTGGTACAGGTTGGTCCTCATATGTCACTGGGAGCCCCACAGTCTAACTACAGCCTCTTCGGTCCCTCTCCATTCCCTAGAAGCTAAGGCAGGAATGTCTGCCCCAGAAGGGGCCTCTGGATCTGGGACTATGGCCCCGTATCCTCTCCATTTTGTCAGTACCAGCGCCCCCTTATTAATGGCATGTTGCATTTTACCCCCAAGTCAAGGGATGACTTGCATTTTTACCCCCAAGTCAAGAATCCCAAGGGATGGGATTCTAAATTGTACTCCAATCTCTCCCTCAGCCAACAAGGCAGGCTGTGCTCTGACCGCTCCCTGGCTGTGCCTCTGGGGTCCCAGGAGGTTTTCCTTTGGAAGAAACATTGAAACTGAGCCCTGAGACGAGAGGGGTGAGGGAGCTTTGTGAACAGCCAGGAAAAGTATGTTCCAGAAAATAGCCTCTGTGAAGGCAGCTGCCAGGGTGAAAGAGTTTAGAGCCTTGAGGGACTGACAGGCCATGACACACGACACTGGCACAGACATTGATGGGCAGAGGGGCGGGATTTGTAGGACCACACAAGGCCAGGCAAGTGCCTGGCATAAGCAAGTCCTCAGACATAGTCTTGGGAGGCCGGGCGCGGTGGCCACGCCTGTAATCCCAGCACTCTGGGAGGCTGAGGCAGGCGGACTGCGAGGTCAGGAGATTGAGACCAGCCTGGCCAACATGGTGAAACCCCGTCTCTACTAAAAATACAAAAATTAGCCGGGCGTGGTGGTACGTGTCTATAGTCCCAGCTACTCGGGAGGCTGAGGCAGGAGAATCGCTTGAACCCAGGAAGTGGAGGTTGCAGTGAGCCAAGATCACACCACTGCACTCCAGCCTGGGCGACAGAGCGAGACTCCATCTCACCAAAAAAAAAAAAAAAGAAAAGAAAGAGTCTTGGTATATCATATTGTTGTTGTGATTATTTTCTTCCAGTCTGTAGCTTTCCTATTCATTTTCCTAACAGTGTGTTTCGATGAACAGTGGTTTTTAATTTCAATGAAGTCAATTTATCAAGTTTCCCTTTTATGGTTAGGTATCTAAGAAATCTTTGCCTGCCTCAAGGTCATTAAAGATATTCCCCTGTGTTTTCTTCTAGAAATTAAAGAATTCCTTTAAAAAGGACAAATTATACAATAAAAATTGGGCAAAAGAGGCCGCATGTGATGGCTCACACCTGTAATCTCAGCACTTTGGGAGGCCAAGGCAGGCGGATCACTGGAGCCAGGAGTTCGAGACCAGCCTGGCCAACATGGTAAAACGCCATCTCTACTAAAAATACAAAAATTAGCCGGGCATGGTGGCACACACCTGTAATCCCAGCTACTTGGGAGGCTGAGGCACAAGAATTGCTTGAACCCAGGAGGCAGAGGCTATAGTGAGCCAAGATCTTATCACTGCACTCCAGCCTGGGAGACAGAGCAAGACTCTGTCTAAAAAAAAGAGCAAACGACTTGAACAGATATTTTACAAAAGAAAGTGTTCAAATGACAATAAGCCCATGAAAAGATGCTTAATATCAGTAGTTAAATAGGGAAGTACAAATTAAAACCAGAATGAGATACCGTTACGCAACTATTAGAATGTCTAAAACCAAAAAGCTGACCATAGCAAGCATTGACTAGGATGTGGAGAAACTGGAACTCTAGTACACAGCTGATGGGAGTGGAAAACAATACAAGCATTTTGGAAAACAGCTTGGCAGTCAGTTTCTTTTCTTTTTTTTTGAGACGGAGTCTCACTTTGTCACCCAAGCTGGAGTGCAGTGGCGTGATCTCTGCTCATTGCAACCTCTACCTCCTAGGTTCAAGTGATTCTCCTGCCTCAGCCTCCCGAGTAGCTGGGATTACAGGCGCCCACCACTATGCTCAGCTAATTTTTTGTATTTTTAGTAGAGACGGGGTTTCACCATGTTGGCCAGGCTGGTCTCGAACTCCTGACCTCATGATCCACCCTCGACCTCCCAAAGTGCTGGGATTACAGGTATGAGCCACTGCACCCAGCTGGCAGTTTCTTCTAAGTTATACATACACCTACCCTATGATGCACTCACTATATTCCAGGATACTTCCAAAAGACAAAGTAAGGCATGTGTTCACACAAAGACTTGGACTCAAATGTCCATAGCAGCTTGATTATGTAGTAGCCAAAAATTGACAACAATACTACATCCATCAAAGGGTGAATGGATACACAAATTATTATATATACATAAGATGGACTATTACTCAGCAATAAAAAGTAATAAACCACTAATACAGGCACCAATGTAAATGAATCTTAGAAACAGTAAGCTGAGTGAAGGGAGACTGACAGGAGAGTACCTACTGTAGGATTCCATTTATAGCAAGTTCCGGAACAGGCAAAGCTAATCTATAGTGATAGAAAGCAGACCAGTGGTTGCCCCTGGGAAAGGAACAGAGATTAACTGGGGAGGGCTAAGAGGGAACTTTCTGGGCCGATGGAAAATTTCTATCTTACGGGGACTGACATATACAAGGTCAAAATGGATGTTATTGTACACTTTATGTCTGTATATAAATGATAACCTCAGTAAAGTTTGTAGCTCTTTAGGGGGAAAAGGAAAAAAGTTGCTGGATAAGTGTGTATGAAGGTACTCAGGCTATGTTAAAAGACTCCAGAGTCCTGGGTTGTTACCAAATGTGCCCGGGGCTGTGGGAGAAGACAGATGCCCAGCGCAGGCTGCTGGAAGGTTCCAGTTATCCATCATCCAGCAAGGATGTGCTGTGTCCTACTGTGTAATGCTACTGCAGCTTCTCCTGCAGCCTCTAGAGCAACACAGACACAATAGTGTCCCACAGTGTCCCAGCCATCGAGAAGGTAACAGTCCAGTTTTCCAATGACCAATTAAGGTTGTTATAACATTTTAACAAACAAAAGCAGCCACTTAGCCACCTCATGGTTTCCCCAGGCCCTGGGCAGCCCCGGCTTCTGGACCTGCATGGAAGAGCTCCCTCCCTCCCAACAAGAGCCTCATGCTGGACACTGGGTGACGGCAGGCAGCCACCCACCATGCTCAATATGCTGACATCAGCGAGATTTTCCCAGCCTTCACCAACAGGCTTCCTATCTCTACTCTACAGATGGGGAGAGACTGGCCAGGGCCCTCCAGCAAGGCTGCAGGCACATGATGAGTAAGCCACCGGTTCCTGGCTGTTCCTGGCTGCTCCTCCGGCCCTCTGCAGAAACCTCTAGAGCATCAGATTTCCTTAATGTTTGTGATAAGCCAGTCCTTTCGCAACCGCTTTCTCTTAAAGGGACAGAAAAAATAAGCTCACCGGCCGTGTCTGAAAAGCAGGTACTCCACAGATAGGCTCAAAGTCTCACCAGGAATTCAAAACTGTTTCCCAGGGTCCCCACCCTAGCCTTAGGAAGCTGGCAAGTTGTGGGGCCCTGTTTTAAGGAAGGTTTTGTTGATGAACACAGAAGTCCCCAAGTCTGTATTCACAGCTGCCATTCACAGGGCTCAAGCCCCTCCCCAGGAGTGAGGAACCATGATCCCTATTTTACAGATGGGGAAATAGACAGAGGCTTGGGGGTGACATGACATAGCCAAGGTCTAGCAAGCGGATTCCAGACACAGACTGGATTCCAGGACTGAATGTCTGGTTCCAAAAGCAAGTATCAAAGTCCGACGTCATTTTCTCCTCAACAAATATCAGAACCATGAAGGAAATGATGAAGTTGGTGGACTGTAAGAAGAAGGGAAGCTCTGTCAGGGCAAAGGCCATGTTTTTGTCTGGATCGCTGCTGTCAGTAAGTGTTGGAATGAACGGATCGTAGGTGAATGAATGAATGAATGAGCAGAGGAAGGTATGAAACAGGACTCAGAAAATGTACCCAGCCTCGGAGGGCACTTGTACTGGGCCCAGATTGTCCCTGTCTCAACCTTCCCATCCTCCCTGGAGCCCCTGCTGGGCTTGGCATCCAGGTAAATGGATAATCTGGAGTAAAGAGATAATCCTGAGTCCTGCAGGCCCAGAGCAGAGAAACAATCAATTTCATCTAATAGCTTGGTTGCAGCTTGTGAACGTGTGTGTGTGTGTGTGTGTGTTGCATACAGTGGGGAGAGGCAGGAAGGACATATTTGAAGTGAATGAATCTGAAGGAAGATGTGTAGGGAAGGACGTGTGGGTGGGTGCGTAGGAGCTCGGGGGTGGTGTAGGAGAGGTGTGTGAAGACGTTTGCACAAATGGGTGTGTGCATGTGTAAGTGTGTACAGGTGTGTGCATAGATGCGCATAGGAATGCGGAGGCAGGTGTGTGCAGGTATGTGCATAGGCAGACAGGGATGCGGGTAGGTATGTGCATAGGTATACACAGGTATGTGCGTAGTTGTGCACAGGGATGTGGGCAGATGTGTGCATAAGTATACACAGGTATGTGTGTAGGTGACCACAGGGATGTGTGCATGTGTGTGCATAGGCAGACACAAGGATGTGGGTAGGTATGTGCAGGCACTTAGGAGTGTACATAGACATGCACAGGCATGTGGATAGGTGTGCACAGGTATGTGGGGGGTGTGCAGGTATATATGTAGATATGCACCGGTATGCAGGTATGTGTGCCAGTGTGTGTGTAAATATGCACGGGTATGTGGGTAGTTGTGTGCATGGAAGGCAGGCATTAAGGCATAGCATGCAGCAGTGTGTGTACCCATTAGCAGTAGAAGGCCATCCATGTCTTCACAAGGCCATGGTGGTATACTCCATTTTCTCCATGAGATTGATGAATTTCACCCACAACTCTCATCTCAAAGGCTCCCAGCCTAGGACGCTACTGATCCCATTAACCTTCTCCAGGGTCTAAAACCAGCTGACCATTCCTAGTCACTCCTGCCCAGAGCAGGTCAAGAAGGGGCCTTCACTGAACACAAAAAGGACACAGTGTTTTTATTGGCATCTGAGAGCATCTGGCCCCAGGGAGCGCCTAGACAGTTCAGAAATGCCTGGCCTTTCCCTGGCCCTATTTCAGAATCCCGAGGGTAAAGGGCTGATCTCACTTGACATGACCTGGGGTAAACTGAGAACACAGCCATGGAGTGGGTGGGGAGGAATGGTTGAGGAGGAACATGCGCACCTAGAAGGAAACGGAGCACAATGGAGGCCTCTCCCCTGCCAAAAAGGGCTGTGGGGGTCAATCCTGGGGCAGGCTCCCAGGACAGATACATGTGGCCTGGGGCTCTTTCAGGATCCCCAGTGGCCACAGCTCCTCACTTGGCTCAGCAGGACCTGGGTCCTGGGCTGTGGCTCTTACTGCACAGACCGAGCCTAATGGCATCTAACCATCCTGGGAGGATGCCTGGTGTGTGGGCCCAGAGACCAAGACTAATGTCCCCAGAGATCCCCAGGACCTCCAGCCACTGGACAGCTGGCTGCACTGGGTGCCATCTATCTGGAAGAATCAAGACAGCCCTGCCCTTGGTGTCAGCTGACCTCAACACCTGAGGTTCTAAGAACCACAGACTGCCAGGACTGTCAGCTTCAGGAGGCCAGGTCTCAGCTGCCAGGATCACCTGTGTATCCCAGGGCCCCACCTGGCACCAGCCAGAGTAAGTGCAAATACGCTTAATGGAAAGACTAAATAAATGCAGGTATTAACAAATGCTGGCTGGCTACCACTGGGAAAGTCCTCAGAGAGCAAGTGAGCCATCCCTCTCCCCATTTTACAGGTAGAGAAACTGAGACACAAAGAGAAGAAATTTCCTCCATTGCAAATTCATTGATGGGGCTACCCTAAGGTCCAGCCACCCACCTACTAGAAGGCCCTTCACCTTCCTTCTAGAAGGCCAGCTGGAATCAGTAGATAGTGCCTGCCTAGCTTGTTTTCCAGAGGATTCTGGAACCAACAAAAGTGCTGCGATTGATTGGTGATGTCTGCGGGGAAAAAGAGAGGGAGGAGTGACAGACCGGAGACCTCCCATTTACACCTCTTGGCCCCAAGGAAAGGGGAGATGAGGGAGAAACTCCCCTCTCCCCATAAGAGGCTACTATTTGCCAACTCAGGCCCTTAAACAAGAGGTGTGCTCCTTCTGGCTAGCTACACAAGTTGCACCATCCTGGGCAATCTCTCCTCTCTCCCCACCTTCCTTCCCCACCTCAGAACTAGAAAGAACCCAGCCCAGCCCCCATTTCTAGTCCTACCTCCTTCTTCCTCCCATGGGTGCTCTAACCACACCAGAAGACTAACTGCCCCACCCCCCACCTGGAGCATAATTCCCATCTGCTCAACCTCTCCAAGGGTTCTCCTGTGCTCTACCCCCTAGGGTATCCTTTCTGTTGGGGGGAAAAATCCTTTAAGTGGCACCTTCTCTCCTAAGCCAGCCTGCCCCAGAGCCCCGCAGACAGAACCCACACATGTGGTGCCTACCTGGGTACCCCTAGTCCCTGAACCAGGGCTTGGCATACAGTTAGCGCTCAATAACTGCATGGTAAATTAAATTGGCACGTCTACCCAGACACCCTCCTGGAGCTGGCATAAAGACTACAAGGAGTTGCAAGAAAGAAAAGAGGGGGGAGGTGGGAGGCAGGCTTCAGGGAACCACAGCGTGATCTATTAACAGTGGGAGAGGAGAGAGAATGAATTCATTTCCTCCCTGTAGTAATTTGCCTGTAAATATTCACAAACCATGCAATTTCTCTCAGCCTTCCCATTAAAGACAAATGCATAAATAAACCAGCCCTACCCAGGGGCTTTGCACACAGGCTGTTGTTCCTCTCCTAAAATAATAGGGTGACTATTCACTTAGCTGCAACCTCCCCATCCCCACAGAATTCCGGAGGGGTCCTGGGAAGTGGGTGAGCTGGAGAACGAGGCAGCAGCTTGGCATAAGTAGGTGCTGGTGACTGGGAGCTGAAGCAGAGTTGCTTGCAGGACCCAGGAGGTGGCTAAGCCAGCAGCCCAGAGGCCAGATGAGGTGGCCTCACCTTGGCAGGGTGTCCTCCCCACCCCCAACCCAATCCCCCAAAAAGGGTTCAGAGGTCACACATAGGTCTCTTCACTCCATGGATCTCTTGATATGGAAAAAACCAAACACCTCTTGAGATGCTAGAAATGTATGACATATGGGGGAGCACAGAAGTTCCCAAATAGGGAAGCTATTTGAGGGCCAGCATCCCCCAGGCAGGGTACCCTACTTCAGGGGCCATGGCAGGGCAGAAGCCTCCCATCTAGGTCTGCTCCTAAGCTACCCTCAGGTCTCTCTTAACATCTTTCTTTAGAACCAGGCCTGGGGAAACACCCAGGGAGGGGTAAAGTGCCAGACAGTGCAGGAAGCCAGCTTGTGAGAGGGGGTATCTTTCTCCTCCCCAGGCTGCCCATGCAGGCTCCTGGGGCACCAACAGGGAGCTTGGGTCCCAAACCCAATCCCTTTAAAACGCTCAGAATATAAGCCAAATCCAGAGAAGCATGGTGAAACTAGACTCACTCAACCGGGTCCTAGGATGACAATGGCCAGCCCTGACCCAGCACTTCCTCAGCTACCTTCCCTGGAATCCTCATGGCAGCCCTGGGAGGCAGGTTTCGATCATTATCCCCACTTTATAGACGGGGAACTGAGGCCCAGACTGTAGTCACACGGAGAGTCGGGGGCAGAGACAGGGCTCAAACCCAGACATTCCAGCTGCAAGTTCTGAGTGTAAAACCGCCAACACTCAGAAGAAGGACGGCAGAGCAGAAAGAAGCTGGACACAGGGTCCCAGCACTGGTATGTTGATTTCTTCTTCAGGAGAGGTGCTATTTTCCCTTTAAATATGAAGGCTGTGGTCTGCAGCCCACCCACATCCTCACCCTTAACCCCAGCAGTAGCTCTGCAGGGAAAGGTTATCGTGCCCAATTCACAGATAAAGAAACCAAGGCTCGTGAAGCTTAATGGTCTCCCAGCCAGCAAGTGAGAGCCAGGATTTAAATCAGGGCCAATACCACAGCTGTCTCTGCTGGCTTCAGTCCCAGCCCCTCCACCAGCCAGATGTGACTCAGGCCAATCTTTCCCCAAGTGGACCTCAGTTTCTACATCTATACAGTGGTCTTACTAGTTCCTTTCCTGAGTCCCGGCCCAGGGTGGCTGGGCAGACAGAATGAGAAGACAGCGAATGTGAAGGCCACTGCAGAGCACACCAGCCTGCACTGCAGGCTGTAAAGCCCAATAACTGGGCCACTCGGTGAAGACTGACATTTACAACAGTGTGCCCAGACGCCCCACAGGATCCTCTGCCAGCAGAGAGATTCAATTATGGTCATTATGGTGCACTTAGGAAAACCAGGGAGCAGCTAATACATTTTAGAAAGATTGGCAACAACAGAGTTTGAATCAAAACGAGTTTTCTACTTAACCCTCAGTTAAACAGAAAATCCATTTAACCACAAGGCAACACCCTGTCTTCCTAGCCTCCAATCACTTTTTAAAAAAAACCGTCTGCCACTTAGCTTTATATTTTTATCACCCTGAAAGCTGCCTTGGAATTAAAAATAAATTCATTGATGGAGAGAAAGATGTCATCGACCTCTATAGGTTAGCAGCCTGGAGCAACATCCTCAAGCCCTTGCTCCCTCCAGCGTGGCAAGAACACAATCCTTGTTTCCATCCCTGCCAAAGATGCTGGCAGACGCTGGAGAAAGCAGCCCCAGAGGCCCAAGAGGAGTGCAAATGTACACCTCCCACCGCTCCCTCCCACCCCCGCCACTAGACGGAGCAAACCAAACCTTTGCAGTCACTGGAGGCTCCCAGAAGGAGGCTGGGAATGAAACGTGCCTGGAGAGGACCTATAGGGATTCGGTGACCTCCAAGTACGCTAAGCTGCAGAGCAGTCCAGAAGTGTGGGCAGGAACAGGAGCGATTCAAGTTAGGAAGAGTGTTCCCAACAAATGGGGAGAGGAACATATTAGCCAGATAGTTCTCCCTATTATTAAGTAAAGCAGCATTGACTACACACGTGCAAAAAGATACTCCAGGTACGGGGTTCCCAGATAAAATACAGGATGCCCAGTGAAGTGTGAATTTCAGATAAACAACAAATAATCTTTCAGTGATTCTTCCTAAATAGTACATGGAACAAATATTGCTTGGGGCAGACTTATGCTAAAAATTGAGTCATTGTCTATAGGAAGTCCAGATTTAGCTGGGCATCCTTTAATTTTATTTGCTGTACCTGGCGACCCCTCCCAGGAGGCATGCAGGTGACAGCGGACACTAGACACAGCTGAGTGTCCAACAGTAGGGGCCCTCCAGCCCTGTGATGCCCAGGAAGGAATCTCACAAACTGTAAGGCCAGGAGAGATGGGAAAAAAAAGCAGGAAGCCAAACTGAACAGACTTTCTGGTGTCAACTATTGAACACATGCCTGAGTGTGAACAAAAGCAGGAAACGAAGGAGGCTCTGGTCCTGAGAGAGGAAGTGAATGATTTCTTTTCCCTTCATTTTCCAAGCTCTGAATTGTTTTATTGTCTTAACAAGAACAGCCACACACACACAACCAAAGTGCTCAACTTTTCTTATCTTTTGAGATCAACCTGGTTGTTCTATCGGGTGGTGAGTCCTTCGAACTCAGGGAGTGGGAGTTTTTCATCTCTGAACCCCAGTGGATGCCTAGTGAATGGAGGAAAGAAAAAAAGAAGAAAGGGAGGGAAATAACGAGGGAAGAAGGGAGGATGAAGGAGGCTCTGTCCATGCAAAAGCCAAGAGCTGGGAGGTCCCCAATTGCAAGGTGACTTCTGAGGACCACAGGGACCTCCAGGCAGAAGGAGCCAACTCTGTCACCCCAGGTCTCCTTGCTACCTCTCCTGAATAGAGAGGCTTTGAGGTCAGGAGCCTGGATGCTATCTGGACAGCAGTCAGCCCAAAGCCTGGCCCCAGGCCTGTGGGCCACCTGCCATCACTTCCTCTGCATTTACTAAGAGAAGCTGCCCAGCATGGGGACACACTGTGAGATGCAGGAATGAGCCTGTCTGAGGAGCTTCCCCCAGGGACAGAAAGCAGATACCACACCCCTGGGCTCTGCCCCCTCCTTCTCCCGTGGGACATGCCTGCCTGCCTCTTGGTTCAAGTTCAGTTTAAACAGATGTTCTGTTCCTAAGAAGCCCTGTCTTTGAAGTCCAGGAGAAAAATCTCAGCTCCAAAGGGACCTTTCCTACTGAAGAGACTCTCCGGGGAGTCTCGGCAGAAATAAAAAACAAAACCCCTGGATCCTTATCTCCTGGTATTTGTGAGATTTTTAATTAGAACAGCTGCCTCCATGGGCTACACTGCTAAAAGGGAAAGGGAAGGAGAGAGAGGGGCTGAGGGTGGGAGTCCGACTGAGGAGCGCAGGACCGGGAGGGAGGCAGCCTCGCAGGCTCCAAACTGCCTCTGAGATGAAGCTTTTAGTGCCCAGCTCTCCATAACCCCAAGCACGGGTACACAAATGGTGCTCAGAACCCTGGTGGCTTTTACGAACTGCAACCAAATACTTATTGACCCAGGGTTCCCAGGACGCCAGGGGTTCCCAGGCTGGTCTTGAGTCCATCCATTCCACCTGGAGACTACCTGGTCCTATTGCAGGACTCAGCTACAGGGTCTCCCCAACCTTCTGACCACCGTTCCATCCCATCCCCCCACAGCAACCCTCTTGGAAGCATCTTGCTATGGGCATGCCAAGAGCGGGGCAGTGGAAGCCGTCCTTCCAGGGAGCTGGCAACAAAGGGATGAACTGCCTGTAGGGAATTTTAAAACAAACCTAAAACCCACAAGAAGCTGACAGTTCTAAACAATGTCGGTGATAAAATGCTCTGCTTTGAGAAAAAAAAAATCTTCTGGTGATCTAAGTTCTAAACAATTGCTGCAGTCACTGGTGGGTTTGTTTTTTGTTTTTTGGTTTTTTTTTTTTTGAGATGGAGTTTCACTCTTGTTGCCCAGGCTGGAGTGCAATGGCGCAATCTCAGCTCATCACAACCTCCGCCTCCCAGGTTCAAGCAATTCTCCTGTCTCAGGCTCCCTAGTAGCTGGGATTACAGGCATATGCCACCACACCCGGCTAATTTTATATTTTTAGTAGAGACGGGGTTTCTCCATGTTGGTCAGGCTGGTCTCGAACTCCCGACTTCAGGTGATCCACCCGCCTTGGCCTCCCAAAGTGCTGGGATTATAGGCATGAGCCACCGCGCCTGGCCATCGAGTTTTAATAATGTGTATGTAAGCTTCAAATGAGCATATTTTTATTACTTAGGCTTTAAAACACATTGTGTTTGCATAGGTGTGAATTCAGAGAGCACCTACTTATTCAGTCAGAAGCCAACATGTGTGGATCCTATGATACCTGTTCATTTGGAGAACAAGAACTCAAAATTGGGCCCAGTGCAGTGGCTCACGCCTGTAATCCCAGACTTTGGGAGGCTGAGGCAGGTGGATCACCTAGGTCAGGAGTTCGAGACCAGCCTGACCAACATGGAGAAACCCTGTCTCTACTAAAAATACAAAATTAGCTGGGCGTGGTGGCACATGTCTGTAATCCCAGCTACTAGGGAGGCTGAGGCAGGAGAATCGCTTGAACCCGGGAGGCGGAAGTTGCAGTGAGCCGAGATGGCGCCATTGCACTCCAGCCGGGCAACAATAGCGAAATTCCATCTCAAAATAAATAAATAATCAATAAATAACAATGCAAAATAATACAGAAACTCCCAATACAGTGTATTACCTATCATGAATAAACTAGAGATTATTTAAAGTATACAGTATATAAGCAAATACTACTCCATTTTATATCAGGGACTTAAGCATTAATGCATTTTGCAAGTTTCTTCATGTATTGTTTTCTCTTTTGTCAAAATATCTATTAACGTAATTAAGAACTGTTGACCCGTTACCTTTTTACTTTTTCATGTCATAACGGTTGTTTAGTGGCATGGTTATACATACAAAGTTCACAAAAATTTCAGTCTGTTTCTTTTCTGGCCATTATTCTAATTGATTTTATTTCATCATTATTATTGAAAATAATTTTGTTGTATAGAGGAAGCAAGTATACAAAAATCATGTGCTCTAGGTGTCATATATCCTAGAGTGATGGATAATTTGGGTCAAACATTATTCTGGGAGTGTCTTCCAGGCTGTTTCTGGATGAAATTGACATTTAAACAGGTAGATTGAGTAAAGCAAATGGCCCTCCCCAATGTAGCTGGATCTCATCCAATCAACTGGAGACCTAAATAGACCAAAAGGCTGAGTAAGAGGAAACTTCACCAGTCTGACTTCTTGAGCTGGAACACTGGACTTCTCCTGCCCTTGGACTGGAACTTACACCATCAACTCTCCTGAGTCACAAACTTAAAGTGCTGATCTCAGGATTTCTCAGCCTCTATAGTCACATGAGCCAATTCTTCATAATAAATCTCTTTATATAAACAGTCATCTCTTAGAATCCACGGAGGTATCCATCCCTTGCTTCTAGGACCATCTTTGATATCAAAATGTATTAATGCTCAAGTCCCTGATATAAAATGGAATAGTATTTGCTTATAACCTATGCACATCCTCCTGTACACATTAAATCATCTCTAGTTTACTCATGATAGCTAATACACTGTATTGGGAAGTTTTTGTATTATTTTGCATTTTTTTCTAGAATATTTTTGGTTCACAGTTGGTTGAATCCACAGATACAGAATCCATGGATACAGAGGGTTGTATATCCTATCGGATATATATCCTGATATCCTATCTGTATATCCAGCTGACTGTATATTCTATCAGTTGTTTCTCTGGAAAAGCTGATTAACACACCTAGGAATGCATCTGCTGCTCCTGTCACATTTTATGTCAGGCATCAACAGCTGAATGGTGGCCTCCTCCAGCTCAGGCACTACATGTCATTTACATCTGGGGCCCACAGGTAAATAGCTCTGTGCTTCCAGCACAGTTGACACTTGATAAGTGTTTTTGTTCATATGAATGAATGAATGAACGATCCGACAAAGACATTAGAAGATCCAGCCAGACCTTGCAGCAAGGCACAGAGCTTCATTTCTCCACTCATCCTCAAGCCTCTCACCTTTGCCCCTGCCTAAGGTGCACACTTCTGTTCAGCATATCCACCCTTGCCTGGGACCAGAATTTTCTCAAATAACACATGACTGCCCTTGACAGTGGCTCAGTCCTCTGTCATCTTTTGCATCTTCACTCGCTACCTGAGTGATCTCATTATGGTCAAAGGTTTGAAATACTCTCTATAAGCTGATGGCTCTCAAATTTGGAGACCAGCCCCACCCTCACCCCTGAACCCCAGGTGCATATCTCCATCCACTCCTCTCCACCTCCACTTTAGTGGCTAATAAGCATCTCAACTTAAAATGCCTGAGAAGAACTCAATATGCCCTCCCTCCACTCTCTGCCAGAACCCACCCTAGGCTCTTCCATCTCGGGCCAGAAGCTGTGGTTGGCCTTGACTCCTCTTTCTCTCATCCCCATCCTATCAGCGAGTCCTATCAACTTTGCTCTCAAAATAGATCCTGAATGTTGTGGCTTCTCAGCACCTCCACCACATTCCACCTTCCAAGCCACCTTGCCTCTTCCATGGATTCCAACATCAGTGTTTGTACTGGTCTCCCTGCCCCCCTGCAGACTGCCCTCCACCCAGCAGCCAGAGTGATCTTAGTAAAATATAAATTTCATCTTGTCTCTTTCTTGCTTACTGGCTTCCTGCCAAACTTAGAGTCTTTAGATTCAAAATCCAAAGTCTTCACCCTAGCTAGCAGCACTGTGCAGGCTGGGCCTCCAATTCACTCCTGGCCTCCTCTCCATCCACACTACCCTGGGTGTAGCACCCCAGCATCCTCACTGATTCTCCAACATGCCAGCCAGCCTAATGTGCCTTACCCTTGCTGTTCCCTCAAACAGGAAGCCTCTTCCCCGAGATTATGTCAAGGCTTGTTCCTCATTGCCTTTAGGTCTCTGCTAAAATTACATCTGATTAGGAAGGCCTTCCCTGTACCTCCTATCCATAATAGCAATCCTCCCCCAACCCACCACCCGAGTCATTCCCTGCCCCTTCCTGTCATTATTGAACTTCATAGCACCTAATAGCACCTGATATTCAATGTATTTGTTTGGTTTCTGTTTCCCTCAACCAGAAGGCAAGCTCCATAAGGGCAGAGACTCTGCTATTTCATTCAAAACGATATTCCCAGCATGTAGAGCAGTGCCAGGTACATGGTAGGGGCCCAACAAATATTTGCTGAATAAATGAATGTGTACTCACATTTGACCTTTGCCCTCAAGCCAACTCAGGGCTAGGCATTGTTATCACCACACCCATTCCGCAGATGTAAAAATTGAGATGCAGAATCAACGAGATTTACCGCTAAGCCTCAGATACTTAGTGATAGAGCCATGATTAAAACATAGCCTTCAGAAAACAGGAAATCAATTCAACAAATCCAAATGCTGGTTCTTTGAAAAGATCTATAAAATCAATAGAACTCTGGCTAGGTTAACTAAGAAAAACCAGAAAAGACACCAATTACTAATATCAGAAATGAAAAAGGGGATATCACTACAGTTCCCATGGACATGGGAATGTCCCATAGACATGAAAGGATAAAAGAAATACACAACTCTATGCCCACAAATGTGCACAACTTTATGCCTACAAATTTGATAACTTAGATAAAATGTACCAATTCCTAGAAAGACACAATCTGCCAAAGCTCACACACAAAAAAGAAATTGACAATCTTAATATTAAAGAAATCTAATCAATAAACCTTGAAAAAAGAAAGTATCAGGCCCAGGTGAGTTCACTGGTGAAGTCTACCAAACACTTATGGGAGAAATTATACCAATTCTCAATAATCTCTTCCAGAATATAGAAGTGGAGAGAATACTTCCTAACTCATTCTGTGAGGCCATCATTATGCTGATACCTAAACCAGAAAAAATCATTACAAGAAAAGAAAACTACAGACCAATATCTCTCATGAATGTAAATGCAAAAATCCTCAACAAATATTAACAAATTAAACTCAAGAATGTATTAAAGGACTTAGATACCATGATCAGGTGAGATTTATTCCAGGTACACAAGACTGGTTCAATATTAAAAAATCAAATAATAGGCCAGGTGCAGTGGCTCACGCCTGCAATCCCAGCACTTTGGGAGGCCGAGGCAGGTGGATCACGAGGTCAGGAGTTCAAGACTAGCCTGGCCAAAATGGTGAAACCTCATCTCTACTAAAAATACAAAAAAATTAGCTGGGCATGGTGGCATGCGCCTGTAATCTCAGCTATTCGGGAGGCTGAGGCAGAGAATTTCTTAACCTGAAAGGCGGAGGTTGCAGTGACCAGAAATCGCACCACTGCACTCCAGCCTGGGCGACAGAGTGAGACTCTGTTTCAAAAAAAAAAAAAAAAAAATCAAATAATATAATCCATCATATCAACAATCTAATGAAGAAAAATTGCAGGATCATATCAATAAATGCAGAAAAAGCATTTGACAAAATCCAATATCTATTCATGATAAAAACTCTCAGCAAACTAGGAATTAAGGGGATCTTCCTCAAGTTGATAAAGAGCATCTACAGAACACCGATAGTTAATATCATACTCAATTATGAGAAATTTGAGGCTGTCCTGCTAAGATCAGGAATAAGGCAAGGATGTCCCTTCTCCCACATTATACTGGAAGTCCTAGCTACTGCAATAAGACAAGAAAAGAAAAGGCATACAGATTGAGAAGGAAGAAGTAAAACTGTCTTTTTTTGCAGAAGATATGATCATTTATATAGAAAATCTGAAAGAAATTACAAAAAAAAAATCCTGGAACAAATAAGCAATTATACTAAGGTTGTAGGATAGGAAGTTAATATAGAAAAGTCATTGCTTTCCTATCTACCAGCAATGAGCAAGTGGAATTTGAAATTTAAAAATACAAAACCATTTCTATTAACACCTAAAGAAATAAAATACTTGAGAATAAATCTAATAAAATATGTGTAAGATCTGTATGAGGAAAACTACAAAACTATATTGAAGAAATCAAAGAAGTAAATAAATGAAAACACTGATCAGTGTTCAAAAATAGGAAGACTCAATAATGTCAAGATGTCAGTTCTTCCTAACTTGATATATAGATTCAAGACGACCCCAGTCAAAATCCTGCAAGTTGTTTTATGGATATCAACAAACTGATTCTAAGGTTTATTTGGAGAAGCAAAACACCCAGAATAGCCAATCAAAAATTGAAAGAGAGGAACAATGTTGGAAAACTTGACACTACCCAACTTTAAGAGTTACTATAAAGATACAGTAATAAAATGGTGTGGTATTTGTGAAAGTACAGACAAATAGATTATTGGCACAGAACTGAAAGCCCAGAAATAGAGCCACATATATATGTCAACTGATATATGACAAAGGAGCAATGGCAATACACTGGAGAAAAGATAGTCTCTTCAACAAATAGTACCAAGGACAAGTGGATGTCCACATACACTAGAATGACACTGAATCCCTACCTCACACCATATATGAAAATTAACTCAAAAAGAATCTATGACCTAAATATAGGAGCTAAATAAAACTCTTAGAATAAAGCACAGGAGTAAATCTCCATGATCTCGAATTTGGCAATGGATTCTTAGAATACCAAAAGCTTGAGCAACAATAACAAAAAAATAGATAAACTGAAGCCTGGGGAATCCATAGAAATTGCCTTCTCTCACTCAGCCTGCCTCAGGCCCTATGGGCAGGGGAGATAAAAACATCAGGAGACTTTCATTTCTGCCTGAGCTCCACACTCAGTGCAAGACTGGGTGGTGAATTGGAGAAGAGTGCCACCATGGGCACAGAGGGCACCTCTAGATGCAGAGAATGCCATGAGGAGCTCCCACAAACACTGTCCTTGGGCTAGGAACCCTGTGTTTGGGTCCTTACCTTGCTGCTTTTTAGACATGAAGCCTGGAGTCATTTAAATAGCTTATTAATGCCCGCCTTCTGGGGTGTGGGTAGGATTAACAATTATCTACAGAAAGACTCCAGTAAAGATGGCTGTGAGTGAAGTGTCAGCCATCAGCTAGAGGCTTGGGATGAACTGCTTATACTTGAGGTAGCTCCAAGTGATAGCACATCAGGACAGGGAGCTGACACAACCCAGGTCCCTCTCACAGCCCTTTTTTAGACCTCACACAGAAGGAGTTATGTGTCTCCAGGGTAACCCCACTGTTTGGTTACAAACACCCAGCTCTTACATCCCAAGAGCCTGGCACTCTTCAAAGAGGTCACCTTGGGAGGCTACACTATTCCAAGGGGGCTGCCATTGTTCAAAGCAAACAGGGGCTTCCCATGGTAGTCACCTTGACCTTACAACCACCCAGTGGGGTGCATGCTCTTTGCCCATCTTACAGATGAGAAAACTGAGGCTATGGGGGATCAAGTCACTCACCCCCAAGCCAAACAGCTACTGAAGGGCAGAGCTGGGACTCAGCCCCCAACCTTCTGGCTCCAAAACCCCAGCAAATCTTTTCCATGACAGCGCATGCCTCTCTGCCTGTTGCTTTGTGGTCATCTTTATATTTTCCCTGTGATGCTATAATGTTTATCTGTTTCCTGGCTAACAAGAGGGGCAAGGCTAAATAGCTCTGCTCCCTGGGCTGTCCTCCTGAAAGTAAACCAAGAACAACAGCACCCCTGCTGCTTTGCTCTGCACTTAAAGAGATTTTTTACTCTTATACACTGAGGCTTGAGGCCCATGACTTCCCCTGATGGAGAAACGTCCCTGAGAAGAAAGGTCCTGGGGATGGGAAGGTTTTTCTGACTCACTTCAGCGCCTTCTCCAGATTAAGAATACTGGGCAGGATCCAGGCTCCGTGATAAGGCAACCGCTTCCTGTGGGGATCAGGGCAGCTGCTGCCAGGAGGTTTACAATTAAGATTATGGTCCTGGCAGCTGGCAGGGTGAGCCGTGGGACACAGACGCTATCAGTGAGGGACAGCCCGAGTAGGCCCCAGGCCTCACTTCTCCTCCCACACTGTCCACTAAGGCCTCAGCCTGGCCCTGTTTTTATCTGCCCCTGGGAGCCGGCCACCCTGTCTTGGATTCCAGCTTAAAATAATCTAGGGCAGCCAGTGGCACACTCCAGAAGGGTGAGTGAACTATCAGATTGGTGACTAAGAAAGTGGCCAAGTGCTTTCTGACTATGGGCACAGAGGCAGCCGAAATAGAAAATGCCATTAGGCAGTGGTGCAGCACTTTACAATCTGCACACCCCAACCACCTACCAGCAACCCAGGCAGGGAAACAGGTGGAGCGGGTGTTGAGGGCACATGTACAAGAAACAGTGCGGGGAGCTTCCTAAGTCTTCCTCGTCTTCCCCAAAGCAACCTGTGAGTAGGTGTCACTGTCCCATTTTAGAGATCAGAAAATCAAGGCCTGCAGGGATTTCATGAGATGCCCAAAATTTAAAAAACAAAACAAAACAAAACAAAGTATAGGACAAGGAAACAAACCATTTTTATGTTTTTACAGGACATGGAACTTCAGAGAGATGATTTGGCTAATTATTTTTAATCTTAAGCTTCAAGTCACAGACTGAAGTAAGCAAAAGACACAAGAATTGTATGGCAGTTCAGGCAGTGGCTTCAAATCTCGATGACATTACTCAGTGCTGTGTGACCTTAGACAAGTCACTTAACTTCTCTGAGGCCTGGTTTTCTCTTCTGTAACGTGGAGGTGATCATAGTGGCAAGATGACATGACGGATGAGAGGACAGAATGGGATGGTGCAGTGAGTGAGCGTCACACTGTGCCTGGCGCATGAAGCCCTCCATCATATTGCTGGTTTCTCTTCTGATAGGCAGGGACTCAAACCCAGGTTCCTCTGCACCTCGGACCCTGTGATTTACCACCAAGGGTCGGAGCCATCGTCCTTTGCCCAAGACAGGCAATCAGATCTCCTCAGAGTTTTCAGATCCCCTCTCCTCTCCATGGCCTTCCACAACCTCCCAACCCCTGACCTGTCACTTCTTCTATTTCAGCCCTGGTCTTGGAATCCCAGAAATGGAGGGCGTGAGTGCTGGAACAGAGATTCAAGTTGCAGCTGCCTCATTTTACAATGAGAAAATGAGGACCAATGAGGGAAATGACTTATAAGTCACATTGGTGGCTGAGGCTGCTCAGAGGACAGACATCCTGGCTTTTCATCCAGAAAGCTTCCAGGAGGCCACCCAGCCCACCACCAGTCCCAGAATCATGGTCAGCTCAAGAAGGACTTCCCAGAGCCTCCGAAACAGACCAAGGCTTTTCTGTTCTCAGTTTCACCATGGAATGTGGTGATTGATCCTAGTACTTGTGGATTTAGACTTTGTCCAAAAGATTATCGAGGGCAGAGGGAAGGTAATCACCCTAGGAAGCGATCTCCTTCTCACGGTCCCAAGACTGTGGTGGGTATGGGGGAGGCTGAGGTCAGGGAGGGGTCCTTGATACAGATTCCATGAGCCCTCATGACCCTGCCTGGAGCCCCCAGGAGCTCTACTCTTCCTTGAAGGGCTCACTCCCTGCCATCCATCAACACTCACTTCCTGCACCAAGGTGGCCCCGTTGCCCTCACCCATGAGTAAATGTCTAGGGTTGAGGACAAGAGTGAAGCCACCCTTCTCCTGCCCTGCACCCCTTGGGCAAGAGCTGAGAGCCCTCTCACATGGAAGTGGTGGTTTGGAGGGCAGGAAGAGAAGAAGAGAGAAGAGTAGACCCTCTTGTTCGAGTAAGTGAAGATGCCACCCTGCCATGTTGCCACATCATACCTCTTTCCACTGGTGTCTTTCCCTTTGGGCCCAGAGGTGCCAAGGTTCTCTTACAGTGTCCTCCTGACAGTAGCTTCTGTATACACTCTAGAGAAAGAAGAGAGAGAAACACATTTCAAAAAGGCAGGAGTCCTTGGGGACCACCTCAGTCCACATGTGGCTCCCACTCCCCAAGGTCTCCTTTCCCCACTTCCATTACTGCAAGCACAGAAGCCAGACAGGGCACCCATGACTGGTGATATGGTTTGAATGTGTCCCCATCAAATCTCAAATTGAATCATAATTCCCAGTGTTGGAGATGGGGCCTCAGATCTCCATCCAGGCAGGTGGGAGGTGATTAGATGATGGAGATAGTTTCTCATGAATGGGTTAGCACCATCCCCTCAGTGCTGTTCTCATGATAGTGAGTGAGATATCGTGAGATCTGGTTGTTTAAAAGTATGTAGCACCTTCCCCTCTCTCTCTTTCTCCTGTCCCTATCTGTCACTATGCGTGCTTCCCCTTCCACCATGATTGTAAGTTTCCTGAGGCCTCTTCAGAAGCAGATGCTGTCATGCTTCCTGTACAGCCTATAGAACTGTGAGCCAATTAAATCTTTTTTATATATATAAATTACCCAGTCTCAGGTATTTCTTTATAGCAGTGCAAGAATGGACCAATACAGCTGGAAAGGCAGGACTAAGCACCAGCCCCACAAAGCTTCCCAGGATAGCATCTCCAGAGCCTGTGAATGGGGGCATATTTTCAATCTTCCCAAGTCAGCCCGGAGCCTATACATCCATGTGACGGCATTGAACATGCTAATCAAAACATCACACTGTGTTTCTTTGCTTCTAGCTAGAATATTATCAACTTGGTGTGGGAACTCCAGTTTCCTCAGGCTGAAAAAAAGGCTTTCTGAGTCATTTTGAAACTAGGAAAAAGAATTAATCATTGCCTAATGAATACAGGCTCTTTGGGCAGACCCAACACTTTCAAGATCTGCTATCCATGAAGAGATAAGTAATAGTAAGGAAAGTCTCTGGTGGTAAAAAAAGAATTCAGTTCCAGAATGCCAGTGGGGTTAGAAGTCCAGCCTCTCCAACCCTTCCCTTCTGTCAGTTTGATGAAGCATCCCCAGGTCACCAGAGAAGGATCAAATTCACCATGTCCAGGCCACATACCTGCCAGCAGAGACAGGCCAGTCCCAAGAGATTGGCTTAGTCACATGCACAGCTGAGAAATAAGAGCAAAACTTACAGCCTCCAGAGCACAGGGGAGAAAGCGAAGTTCCCCAATCTCTCCTCTCCCAGGCTCCTCCTGCCCTCAGAGACTAGCTGCACAGTGGAAACCCTGATCAAGTTTCAGGTCTCTCGAATGATAATGATGATCAACCTGATGCCCCTTACAACCCCAGGAGAAAGTGTCACCACTTCAGGAACGAGGACTGTGAGCTCAGAGGAGTTAAATAACTTGCCCAAGGTTACACCACCGAAATGAGGCTGAGCTGGGACTAGAACTTTGGCCATGGGAAGTCAAGCCTGGTGCTAGTGCCATCTCCACAGTGGGAGGGATGTAAGCAGGAAGGTGATGAGTTCGAGGTCTACCCCACAGAACCCAGCATCAGGGCAGCTCATGCATGCAAGGGAGTCTCTGAACTCCCGTTAACTGATGGAAAATAGGGATTGGCTGGAGGATGGGACCTCATTTTATTTAGCTATCTGGGCCTCAAATGTCCATCCAGGCAGTGTCAGCGCAGGGGGACCTCATGCATCATTAATCAGACTAAGGCTACAGTCAGAGGAATTTGTTATATTTATAAACCCATAAACACACACACACACACATACACACACACATATATGTGTACACATAGGTATGACCTTTGGCAAGTTATTTATACATATATAAATTTTTCATTTTTAACTACAAAAGTATATGTGCTTCCTTACCAGCCATCCTGTTTAACAGAGAGGACCACTGCAAATGCTCTGGAGTCAGACCCTCTAGACTTTATTCTACCTAATCAAATACGTGTATGCATGTGTGTGTAAGCATGTACCTATGTGAGGACACATGCAGTGTGACTTTTTACAAAAGTGGGATCTTACCACATACATTCTGCAACATCATTTGTCAATGATATCATGTCCAAAATGGATCTTGAGTCCTTTTCATAGCTGCACAGTATCCCATAGTACATGTGGGCCATAATTTATTTACCATTTGTTTATTTCCCACCATGGCTCTGTCGAATATTTCCATTTCTGGCCTCTATAGCCTTGCTGCAATGACCCCTCGGGTGCCCATCTTGGTGTAGAAATGTTCATGCAATTCCAAAGCCCAGAAGCTTAGAAGTTGGCAGAGGAGAGGCTGGCCACATCCCGCCTTTGGGTAGTGCTGACAAACTGCCTTCCCAAAATGCTGGATTGAGTCACCTCACAGTGCAGGGCAGAAGGAACCCCTTTTCTTTGATGTCAATTTGAACCCAGGGTTCTGCCTATGGAATGGCTTTCCTAGGCACATTCCAGTGGCCTGGTAAGCCAAGGGCCCTGGACAAAGGGAGACGTGTGGGACTTGGCTGGCGCAGATGTCCCTGCTCTACTGTCTGCAGCATCGCAGAGGAACTCGGGCCTACCTGAGCCAGGAACTGCATTTATTGGCTCAGAACTGATAATGAGCTTTTATGAGCTCCAGGGACTGCACGGAACACGTATTAGTGTCAAGAGTGCCTGTCAGCCACACAGCCTGGGTGAATGTCACACATTAACGGAATTAAAAGCTGCAGCCATGCCGGGAAGGAGCTGCGGGCTGCATGTCAAGAGGTGTGGGCAGCGCCTGTCAATAACAAAATTACTTTCCAGGTTTTGCGCTCCAGAGCCTTAAGCTGTCTCCTGTCTTCGGTGGAATTTTGCCTTCCTGCAGCCTCAGAGGAGATTAGTTTATTACCAGCCTGCCAGAAGAGGCAAAACCCAGCACTAATCCTAATTCCCATTTAAGCAAATTTGCATTGTGTGAGGGAAACCAGCTGGGCTGAGAATGTTTTCCCCCTTGCCCATGAGATCTCATTGCAGTCCCCTCCTCTCTGCGGGGGAGGGGAGTCACTACAGATGTTAGAGCCAGAGCTGTCCTGGGAGATGGAGAAAAGAATCCCAAGGTTTAAGGCTAAGAGCAAGAACGGGTCCTGGGTGCAAGTGGCAGAGTGTAAGCCTGGTGGGCAGGCGACGGGGGTCACCCTTGACCTGATTAGTCTTGGGCTTTGGGAAGTCCCGACAACCCTCCCAACCCCAGACTTGATCTTGCTCTGTGCACAGTTCTCCCGAATGTTTGGGGTGGCACAGGTTGAAATCCTAAATCAAATTCTTACTAGCTGTGACCCAGAGCAAGCGACCTATCTACGTCGTGCCTGGACTCCTCAGCTATGACACAGGGCTAACAACAGCTGATGACTCACAGGCTGTTGTGAGATTCGATAAGAAATGTGTAGCAGGATTTAGCAGAGAGCCTGGCACACGATATCATGGCTCTTGAATGGAAGTCTCCATGGATTATAATGACACCATAATTTTAAGTACTTCTAAGAAACAGAAAACACTACCAATTAATTAAATTAACTATGATATCACTTTTTGCACAATGCATCCTGGTTTTAGAGACATTAAGATGTTTTAAAAAAGTGTGCCTTCGAATCTGCAAAATACCAGAGCTTAATAGGTGGCAGTAACTACGATGAGTATAAGCCAATTTCACCCATTTTGCAAGGCCTGGCTCAAAAGTTAGAGCTTCTTCCTCCTCTTCTTTCTTCCAAACTAGGGGTGGAGCTCTCAATTTACAAGAAAAATTTGGTCAGCCCACTTCAGTGTCCTGGATGAGGCCCAGATGAGAAACTTTAATATGTCTCCTGATGTTTCCTACTCTACTGTTACTGTTTTAATTGAAATACAACATACATACACAATAGCACACACACCATGAATATATACCCCACTGAATTTTCACAAACAGAGCATCCCTGTGCAACCAAAACCCAGATCAAAGACTGTTGTCTATTTCCCAGCTACTGATTCTATTCACCTCATGTGTCCCAAAGCAGCCTTGACTCTCCATCCTCATAGAACCTGCCATTCCCTGGCTGGGCTCACCCTCCTTACTGTTGTCTGCTTGCTGCACACGGCTCCTGGCTGGTCTGCCAGCCTGCAGCCTTTGTTCCCTGCTCTGCCCTCTCCTTCATTGTCAGAGTGAGCCCATAAATGGAGAGCACTGTGTCTGTCTCCTGCTTTAGTGGGTTCCCTGGCCTCCCTTTGTCTAGACACAAGGCCTTTTATCATCTGATCCCCAATTCCTTTCCAGGCCCAACTTCAAGTTTTTGCCATATTCACAGACCCCACAGTAAAATTGAACTCACCTGGACTCAAAGTGTGCTCAGCCCAACTTCCCTGATGTTTGCTCTTCCTGGAATTCTTCTCTTCCTTTCCTAACCCTGAGTTTCACCCCTCCCCTCACTTGGCAAACTCCTAATCATCCTTCAAAACCTTCTTTCAGTTAACTCCTTTGTGAAACATTCCCACTCTCTCAACAGGCATAAGTCATTGTTCTCCAGGCTCACATCACAAATTGTGTGTATAGGCAATAGTATATTTTTTGTTCATGTGATTTTTCCCACCTACCAGACTATGAGTTCCTCAAAGATATGGGTGGTATCTTACTCCCTCTGAGTCTCTGTTCCTGACTCTGCAAATAATTGCTGGATGGATAGACAGTTGCTAGGAGAAATGGATGGATGGGTAGTGAACGGATTTATAAAAGAACTTGAACGGTAGAAAGAAGGAACTAGGCTATAATTGGTTGAGGGATGGGAAAATGACTGGGTGGATGGAGAGATGGATGAACACAGGGATGAATAGAAGGACAGAGGGAAGACAAGTGGATCTATAAAACAATGAGTTAAATGAATGTGGGAAGGCAGAACTAGGTTAATGGTGAGAAAGAGAGAGAATGAATGACCCTCAACTATTTGTATAATTTTCTCTAGACCCTGAGAAACTGAGACTCTTAGGACTATGAAGAGCCTAGCTTTAGTATTCCAGAGTCAGTAGGTCGGAGGAGAGACCACGTGGTCAAAACACCAGCACCCCCTAGCTCACCCCACTGTACCACCTGCTGTATCCATAGATCTACAGGTAAGGCCTTCGGGAAGGAGTGGTCAGAGCTGCCTCTTGTCTTGGCCTTTGCTGACCCAGGTGCTGAAGAATTCAACAGTGCCACAAGAAGACCAAAGCTTTCCTGTGTCTAAGCCAAGCTCCAGTATGCAGGGCAGTTGCTTTGCCAACTGTGTTCAATAAGCCAGCTTGTGAACAGGCATGGGATAGGCAAACTGCCTAATTTACAGCAGAAGGACAGCTGCTGATGGAAGCCCTGCAAAGATGCCATTTTGGGGGAACTATAAAATCGGTAAAGGGTCAGGATAACTGAACAGCATAGCACTGTTTGGATGGTTCCTGTGAATGGGCTTTGCATAGGGACTAATTCCCCAGTGTAGCCTGCTGCCTATCTGCAACAGGGGTAGGAAACACGGTAGGAGACGAGGAGCCCCCAGCATGAAATCAATGTAAAGCACTGTGGTTAAGAAGCCAGGCTTTTGTGCCCCCGCAAACCTGAGTTTAAATCTCAGTTCTGCCTCTTGCTACCAATGTGACCTCAGGAAAATTCTCTATCCCAGCAAACCTCTGGATATCCACCAGCAAAGTGTGGACAACCATAGTCCCACCTCACAGGCTTGAACTAGGGATTGGATGAGCTAATAGACTGCAAATGATTCCCACAGTACCCAGCCTATCATAAACACTCGATACACAGAAGCAGCAGGAATTTTGTAAAATATAATCTGCCTCTACTTTCTGTAAAAAGGGCACTGAGCCAAGCATTATTCTTATACCAAAACAGACAAAGACACTTACAAGAAAAGAAAACTACAGACCAATATCCCTTATGAGCACTAATGCAAAAATCCCCAACAAAATATTAGCAACCCGAATTTGGCAGCATATTAAAAGGATTATACACTATGACCAAGTGGGACTTATTTCTGGAATGCAAGGATGGTTAAGCATACAAAAATCAAGGTAATACTCCACATCAACAGAATGAAGAGGAAAATACCCCCACACAATTATATCAAATGGTGCATAAAGCATTTAACAAATTCAACACCCTTTTATAATGAAAACATTCAACTAAAAATATAAGAAAACTATCTCAAAACAGTAAAAGTCATATATGAAAAACCCACAGCAAACAGCAGACATCATATTCAATGGTGAAAGACTGAAAGCTTCTCTTCTAAGATCAAGAACAAGACAAGGATGCCCATATTTGCCACTTCTATTCAACACAGTATTAGAAGTTCTAGCCAGAGCAATTTGACATTGGATTTTGTAATGATTTCTTGGATATGACACTAAAAGCCCAGACAACAAAAGGAAAAACGGACAAACCAGACTTCATGAAAAAAATTTAAATTTGTGCATCAAAAGACAATACAAACAGAGCAAAAATGCAACCCATGGAATGGGAGAACATATTTGCAAATCATATATCTCACAAAGAATTAATATCCAGAAAATATAGAAAACTCAAACTCAGCAACAACAAAAAAACCCAATTAAAAAATGGGCAGAAAAGATTAAAAGACATTTCTCCAAAGATGATATACAAATGGTCAATAAATATATGAAAATATGCTCAACATCACTAAACATTAGGAAATGCAAATCAAAACCTGCAATGAGGCCAGGCACAGTGGCTCACACTGCCTGTAATCCTAGCACTTTGGGAGGAAGACATGGGCAGATCTCTTGAGCCCAAGAGTCCAAGACCCACCTGGGCAACATAGCAAAACTCTGCCTCTACAAAAAATACAAAAAGTCAGCTGGGCATGGTGGCACATGCCTGTAGTCTCAGTTCCTTGGGTGGCTGAAGCAAGATGATCACTTAAGTATGAGAGGCAGAGGCTGCAGTGAGCCAAGATCACACCACTGCACTCCAACCTGGGCAACAGAATGAGACCCTGTCTCAAATAAATAAATAAATAAATAAATAAATAATCATTTCTCAGCTTTCTGGCTAAGATCAAGTATAAACAAATAAATAAAACTGCAGTGAGATACAACTTCACACCCACTGGCATGGCTACTATAAAAAAAAAAAAAAACAAAAAAACAGAAAATAACAAGTGTTGGCTAGGATGTGAAGGAACTTGAACCCTGTTCCCACTGTTGGTGGGAACGTAAAATGGTACAACCACTGTAGAAAACGGTATGACAGTTCCTCAAAAAATTAAAAATAGAATTACCATGTGATCCAGCAATTCCACTTCTGGGTATATACCCAAAAGAAAAAGCATTTGACAAATTCAACATCCTTTTATAATAAAAACATTCAACTAAAAATACAAGAAAATTATCTCAAAACTGTAAAAGTCATATATGAAAAACCCACAGCAAACAGCAAACATCACAGTCAATGGTGAAAGACCAAAAGCTTTTCTTCTAAGATCAGGAACAAGACAGTAGGAAAAGAAAGTAGGGTCTCAAAGAGATATTTGTACACTCATATTCAGAGTAGGATTATTCACAACAGCTAAAACATGCAAATAACCCAAGTGTCCATCGACAGATGAATGGATAAGCAAAATGTGGTCTATCTACACAATGGAGTATTAGTCAACCTTAAAAAAGAAGGAAATTCTGACATGCTGCAACATAGATGAACCTTGAAAATGCTATGCAAAATTTTAGAAAGCCAGTCACAAAAGACAAATACTGCATGATTCCACTTACATGAAACATGTAGAATAGTTAAAATCACAGAGACCAGAAATAGAATGGAGGTTACCAGGGGCTGGGAGGAGAGGGAAATGGGAAGAATTATTGCTTAATGGATATAGATTTTCCATTTTACAAAATAAAAAGAGTTATGGAGATGGATGGCATGGACGGTTGCACAACATTATGAATGTATTTAAAATAACTGAACTGTGTACTTAAAAATGGCCGAGATGGTAAATTTTATGTTGTGTGTATTTTATGACAACTAAAAAAAAAATGGGGAAAAAAAGGGAGTAACTACGATTCATGATTCCAAGTTATTCTCCTGGGAACCCTTCCCTCCTTCCCTCCCTCCCTCCCTCCTTTTTGTTCTCACAAAGAACAGATGGGGGCTACACCCCTCCACACACACACGACACACTTAATTCACAACAACTGGACTTCACAATAATTTATATATTAACTTTCCAGATAACATTGAAGACCACTGGTTTAGAGTCTCTTGTTGTCCTAGAATCCCAAGTCAGTCGGATTTCAGAGGAGGAAGAGAGCCAGGAAGACTTCCTGGAAGAGGCAGCAAGGAACAAAGGGGAGAGAGAGAGTTGACCAACCCAGTGATAAGCCTTTCCCTGGTTAGCTTCTGTTGGCAAACTCTCTCTCCATCTCCCTCTTCCCTCCTCCATCTCTCTCTCCATCTCTCTTTCCCTCTCTCTCCATTTCTCTCTCTGTCTCCCCTTCTCCCCACCCTGGCTCTGTACTCCCAACCCTAGTCACCCTACATCTCTTCCTGGCTCCTAGGAGAAATAGCCACCCTTCTGAGTCCCGAGGCCATAAGAATTTGGCCTTATGCCCCAAGAAGGGGCAGCGTCCTCAGGGAGACCCTGGATGCCAGCTCAGCCTCAGACCTCGTCTCCCACGCCGATGCCAGGCCACAGGATCCAGGCTGGGCCACTGCCAGCCTGATGCATTGCTTGTTGACAGATAAAAGCTCTGCAATTTATGGCTCCAAAGCAAAGCCAGGGCTTTGTTTTGCTTTGTTTTAAATTAGCTACGTAGGGGGTTGGTGTGGGGGCAGGGGAGAGGGAGGGGAGCCAAGGCCTGCTCAGGATGCCTTGGGGCTGCGTCCCGGGCTCAGCAAACCCCAGGGCAGCCCTTAATGAAGCCACCTGAGCGCTGAGAACCTTGCAGTGTCTGCCGGGCTCTCCACCTGCACTTGTCTGGCTGGGGGAGGGAAGCGCTTCCCACCTGCTCGCCCTGTCACTGGGCCCAGCACCCTTTGTTCCCAGAATGAGTCCCAATCAGCCTGGCTAATTGTGCCTCAGGGTCTCAGTGGGGCTGGAGTGAAACCATGACATCCTCAGAAAGATGGGGATCTATTCCTGCTCAGAAAGAGGAGGCTGTTCCTTACAGTGCAGCAGGCTCTGGGCACTGCCAGCAAGGGGCCCCAAGGGTCTACCCAGAAGCATGGGCCTTCCAATCTGAGCCCATTAGCTCTTGGTGGGATGAGGAGGGTGGAAGGGCCAGGGAGGGAGGGAATGTCCCAATCCCCATAAATGATTGCCTGAGACTGTTTATTCTCAATGCAACTGCTGTTAAGAATCATTTCCCCTCACACCTCCCATCTGGTCTGGGGCTTTTCTGCAGACAGCACATGCCAGCCAGGGTCTCTGGGTGCCCTCCTGTGTAGGACCTGCCATAGACAGACACAGCCGCACTGGTCAACTGAGTAGGAAAGAGCATGTGTAGCCTGTGGCAGCCCAAAACCTCTTGCCATCGGTGGGCATTGTCCCACATCTGCTCCCTCTTTGTGCTGTCTGAAAGCACTTTCTCATCACTTCAAGGAGGTAAGGACAAGGACTATCCACTGGACCTCCCTTTTCATCTAAATTGCACTCTTCTTTCTCCTACACCGCACAGCTCAGAGGGGTCAGGCATCTTATCCACAGTCACAGAGCCAAAGCTGCCCAAGCCACGGCACTCATTAAGTCCAGCCTGCATTAGGGGCCAGGTGTGGCCAACACCATTTCATCATCCCAAGGATACATCTGAGATCTTACATCTTGGGTCATTGGGCTGTTTGAGCAAAGATACCAGGCTTTCAAAGGTTACAAGCACAGCCAGTGCTTTGGCACATGGTTCAAGAAGAACAGAGACTGTCTCAGTGTTGAAGTTGGCTTTGGTATGAATTGTGTCTCAACATGTTCCAGACCTGAACTCCACGTGGATGCAATGTGCAGTATTAAACACACAGGAACGCATGTCCAAGGATAGTCTGCCTCGGAGAGAAGCAGTATTAAAAAGCCACACGCCAGTAATAGAGATGTTTCTAAACTGGCCACCCTGCAGCTAGCAAGGAAGCTGAAAGCTGAGAACTTTAAACTGGAATTGAGTGAGGAGCCCAGCTCCACAGCCAACCACAGCCTTTCTCTGCAACTGGGGCTATTAATTCAGACTTTATAACCCACAGGGCTGCGGCAGAATACTGGGAAAACTGCACCCCAACTCTTTGTAATGCTTCCCTGCTCAAGTCCATGTAAATATATTCTAATGCAGAAAAGGTCCGCAGGAGGCAAGACCGCAGAGTCATTAGCATTTTGATGGCTTTTCCCAACACATGGAACCAGAGAGCTTTAAAATTCATAGCGTGGAGATTAATCCTTCAAGTCACACTTGTCCCTCCTAAGCTTTAGGAGGCCAAGAACTTTTTACCCCTTTAAGACCTTGATTAGCAAAGAAAGTTAGAAAACCAGAGAGCTCGGTCAAGAGAGTCCTAGAGAAAAGAGGCATGACTGGTTTTCTAGACTGAGTGTGTTGCATCCAAATACAATTAAATGGCAGAATTAGAGATGGGAGTAGTGGATAGGCTGTCACCCTGCATGAGAGGTGGGAGCTGCTTTGACTCAAATACTCCAGAAGAGGAGTCCCTGCCGATCCCTAACAGCAAGCTCATCCTTTTGTAACTGACGAAAGCCAGGCTTCTTAAAATCCATGTGTATTCACTCAGCAAGCCACGCTGAAGTCGATCACTATGTGCTCACATAATAGATGCTTGGGACAATGGGATCAGGAAGCCAGTTCAGCTCAGCAAATCCCTGATCTCAAAAAACTCAGTTCGAATGGAGAAAGAGACAGGGAAATTGGTGATTACAATAAAATGTGAGGGTGGCAGCGGTGAGTCCAGCTACCCTGGGACCCCCAGCAAGATGCTGGGGGCACCCACAGAGGGGGGGTCAAGCTGGGTTTATGAGCAGATCAAAGCTTTCTTTTGAAAATGGATGCGCTGGCTGAGTGCGGTGGCTCAAACGCCTGTAATCCCAGCGCTTTGGGAGGCTGAGGCGGGCAGATCATGAGGTCAGGAGATCAAGACCATCCTGGCCAACATGGTGAAACCCTGTCTCTACTAAAAATACAAAAATTAGCTGGGCGTGGTGGTGGCATATGCCTGTAATCCCAGCTACTCAGGAGGTTGAGGCAGGAGAATCGCTTGAACCAGGGAGTCGGAGGTTGCAGTGAGCCGAGATGGCACCACTGCACTCCAGCCTGAGTGATAGAGTGAGACTCTTTCTCAAAAAGAAAAGAAAATGGATGCGCTATAATATCAAGTGAGAAAGGTGAGGTCCACAGTGTTTTCTAGCATGTGATCAAAAAGAATATATGGATACTGTTAAGAAAAATCATCTTTAATGTGGCAAAAGGCAAAGAGAGGTCTGTGTCATTTCAACCTCATATTGGAGTACTGTTTAGCAAGCCCACCCAAGAATCCTGTAATTACCCAGGGGATTCTAGAGGAATGTAACTTTGTATAAAGTTACACATGAACTTGTAGATTTTTTTGGCTAGTAAAACAGATAAACCCCAAGGTTATGGTTTTCTGCCTTATAGGGCATTAACCAGTTTTATATCCAATCCAGCCATCATATTCAGGCATTCTTTCTCCGATGCCTACATAATCACTATTCCTTGAATTCTCCTGAGAGCTAGCTTTTCCATCTTGCTGGCCTCCTCATTAAATCAATCTTTGACTCATGTTCATTCTAGATTTATCAGAATCATGGCTTTATTGTTTAAATTATACTGACAATACATACTCATTTATATAGAGATATATGTATGCATACATGTGCACGTGAACACACACACACACAAACTGTCAAAGAAACGAAATTTCAACAAATTGAGTTGTAAAGATCTCATTTGTTTTTATTGTGATTCATGAATTGGGCAGCATCCCATCTACAAAACAGAAAGGTGCTCTGTTGCCAAGATAGAGTCACTGCGCTTCAGCCTGGGCAACAGAGTGAGACCCTGTGTCAAAAAAAAAAGAAAGAAAGTTGTTCTGCTGAGCTGAATAGAAGGGATGGGCTTTATAGACAGGAAAAGGCTAAAGAAGGCAGAAACAAAGAACAAAATGTGGATTGGTCATTTAAAGTCACTTTCCTTGTATTGGTTAAAACAGAGAGGACTTCATCACATCAGCTAAAACTAGCCTGTTTTGGAGATTTAGCTATCATCTTCCTCCTGATTTCCTGGAAGGTCAGATCTTACAAGTAAACAATTTAGGTTTCAGTTTGATAATGTGATACTTCAGCATGAATGACTCCATTTTGGGTTGGTGTGTTGGGTCCTAGTGCTAGAGTTCAGTCCAAAACACTGGCTTCTCATATATTTTACTTAACAACATGCAAACATACACAACACACAGGGAAAAAACTGGGAAGAAACATACGCAAAATATTAGCTTTAGGTAGCTGAGATATGTATGACTTCTTTTTTTTTTTTGAGACGGAGTCCTGCTCTGTCACCCAGGCTAGAGTGCGGTGGTGTGATCTTGACTCATTGAAACCTCTGCCTCCCAGGTTCAAGGGATTCTCCTGCCTCAGCTTCCTGAGTAGCTGGGATTACAGGCACCTGCCATCATGTCCAAATAATTTTTGTATTTTTAGTAGAGATGGGGCTTTTACCACGTTGGCCAGGCTGGTCTTGAACTCCTGACCTCAAGTGACCTCAACTCCTGACCCACCTTGGCCTCCCAAAGTGCTGGGATTACAGGTGTGAGCCACTGCACCAGCCTTATATGTGACTTTTATAATCAGAGAAAGTGATAAACATTATTATTTAAACGCAGAAACAATCGCACTCCCTTCTAAGATGCCCTAAAGTAACAGGTAATGCAAACTGCCTGCTGACTCCATCAGGCACTTCCTAAGCATGTATGCTGTGGATTGTCACATTAGGACCTCACCACCACACTGTGAGAAAGGTACTGTTACTATCCCCATTCTACAAGCACAAGCAGTTAGCCAAAGACCACAGATTCATGCAGTAAGAGCCAGCATCTGAACCCCAGGCAGCCTGGCCCTGGAGCCTGTCTGCCTCCCAAGTAGAAAAGGAAGAAATGAAATCTGCCAGGCTGCCAGGGTCAGGCTTGGAGAAGACTGTGTTCTCCACCCACTCCCAGAACACAAAGTGTGCAGGGAGCCAAGCACGAGCCTCGCCAGCCTTGAATTGAATTCACATGTGTTTCTTCCACACTTGCTGGCAGGCACCAGGTCTTCTCTGTTCCTGAACCTCCCATCACTCAGGGACAGCCGGACACACCTTGGGTGATCTCTACCTGCTCTGATAGTATTGCCCATTTACGTGCCCTAAAAGTCATCCTCTAATTAACAGCTCACTCCCTCTCTCTCTTTGGCCACACTAAAGAATTGGTTTATTACCTCCATAATAAAGCAAAGGGCAGCCTGCTTTCAGCAAAGAAATGGTTCAGTGTGTTGGAAAGGGCCCCAGCCTAGGAACCCTAGAGGATGAGGGCACCGCCTGTAAGTCACTGTGTGACCTTGGGCAAGTCACCAAGCCTCTCTGAGTCACTTCACCTTGCCCTTAAACATCCAATGTCCCAGATGTCTTGCAAGCATCCGTCTTTCTTTCGCTGCTCCTCATCCTAGCTGGGATGTTTCACATGCAGCTGGCATAGAGCCCACTCCAGGGACCTCGCCTATTGATTCTCACTAAAGCTCTTCATGTAGCTGGTCACTGCTGGCTAAATCCATGTGGAAATTAGGTTTTGAAGGAAGAAGACCACGTGGTCTAGAACACCAAATTGATGTGGGGGCTGCAAAAGGGGGGATGTGGGAAGTGGAGGGAGATGTCGCATTCAAATAGGACTCTTTTTTTTTTTTTTTTTTTTTTGAGACGGAGTCTCGCTCTGTCGCCCAGGCTGGAGTGCCGTGGCGCGATCTCGGCTCACTGCAAGCTCCGCCTCCCGGGTTCACGCCATTCTCCTGCCTCAGCCTCCCGAGTAGCTGGGACTACAGGCGCCCGCTACCACGCCCGGCTAATTTTTTGTATTTTTTTTTAGTAGAGACGGGGTTTCACCGTGTTAGCCAGGATGGTCTCGATCTCCTGACCTCGTGATCCGCCCGCCTCGGCCTCCCAAAGTGCTGGGATTACAGGCGTGAGCCACCGCGCCCGGCCTCAAATAGGACTCTTAAGATCCCCTACATACCGCCTCATGTGGGGATTCACTCTGGTCACAATTTTTATTCATTTATTTTGTCAAATACATTTTCCCGGGTCTCCAAACACCTGCAGACTCAGGCAGGATTATTTGGGTAAATACAGTGTTTCAAAAGCTTCCAAATAAAAAGCCCCATTTTCCTTGCTTTAACAATAAATATCCATCCAGCCTTTATCTATGGCTATGAGGAAGGCAGGAGAGAGAATAATTCAGAAACGTCAGCTGCTAAGTAAGTGTCAATATTGAAAGACATATCTCTAGGTGATTAATTAAGATCGATGGCCAAAAGAAACACAGGAAAGCCCTCTCATAAAAAAGGAAAACGATGCTGCTAATGAAAATAATTCTAACTGAGTGCCTGCTCAGGTTCCTGGGTGAGTTACTGCCCCTTTCTGGGTCTCAATTTCATCATCTGTCACCTGATGGCCTGTGGTTTTCAAAATGGGTTCCCCAGGGATTCCCTAGGAGATATCAAAGTGAGGAGGTGAGTTGGGGAGGGTGAAGCAGCCCCCATGCCTGCTTCAACAGGGCAGCTCCATTTTGAGCAACTTCACATTTGAAAGTTCCACATGGAGCCGGGTGTGGTGGCTCACGCCTGTAATCCCAGCACTTTGGGAGGCCGAGGCGGGCGGATCACGAGGTCAGGAGATCGAGGCCACCCTGGCTAACACAGTGAAACCCCGTCTCTACTAAAAATACAAAAAATTAGCCGGGCATGGCAGCGGGCACCTGTAGTCCCAGCTACTCGGGAGGCTGAGGCAGGAGAATGGCGTGAACCCGGGAGGTGGAGTTTGCAGTGAGCCGAGATCGTGCCACTGCACTCCAGCCTGGGCAACAGAGTGAGACTCCGTCTCAAAAAAAAAAAAAAAAAAAAAAAAAAAAGAAAGTTCCACGTTCTGTGGCTACAAGTAAAGTTGAATACCACTGCACTAAATCATCCTTCATTCATTCCACTTTAGTGCTTGAAGTGCAATCCCCAAGACACTCTGGTGGCCAAATGGGTTTTATACAAAGGCATCATGATGACCCTTGCGCAATGTCACTTGGGAATGAATCCTTCTAACTCCAGGGTGGGGCCCTGTATGCCAGGTAGCAAGCCCACATGCCTAGCAAAAAAGTTTGCCAAGGCAAATCAGAAAACCACAAAAAGAGCTGACATATGGAAGCACTCACATTGTCCCAGGCAGTTTACCTCCCTCATGCCTCCCAGCAATCTTGAGCAACAGGTTTTAGTTTTCTCTCCATTTCGCAAATGGGGAACCTGAGCATCAGAGGATAAGAGACTCGCTCAAGGCTCATAATAAATTAATAGCAGAGCAAGATTAAAACTCAAGCCTTTCATCTTGAAATCCTGTGTCTTTCCACTCCACCTTGACATAGGGCCACTAAAGACTGCAGGGTGTAGTGGTCAAAAGCTTAGCTCAAGAACCAGAGCACCCAGGTGCAGATCCAGCTCTGCCAGACATGCAGTATGATGCTGGGCCAGGTACTTACCTAGCCTCACCATGCACCAGTCTTACCATCCCAAAAATGGGAATGGATCCACACTTAACCTGTAGGGTTGTTTCAAGGATTCAACAGGGCGGTACACACAATGTGGTACGCTCTCAATACATTCTAGCTCTCTGTCCCTGGAAGTGGGTGGGAGGAGGGATACACACCAAAAGGAAGTGGATCCTTCTGGTGGATGTGGTGCAGGAAATGCAAAATCTTTGTCTTGATTTCCGCCGCCCCTCCCCCATTCACAGTGGCAACCTGACTGCTGCCTCTGTTTCCCTATGTCATCTCTGCTGGTGCATGAGGAGGAAATGAGAAGAATAAAAGTGCGGTGCTATGACACTGTGGCTTCTCTAAAGTGAAGAGTAAATCACAATCTTGAACTTTCCATTTTCTCCCAACTTGTGTTAATTTCTAGCTTGAAATCAAGCAATGTCTCCTCAGCACCAGGAAAAGGCTAAAATACTGATATAATTCCAGGTTGGCACACGGTCTGCCTAATGAGATCCAGTCCACTCACTGGCAGAGTCATGGAATTTAAGATGTAGAAAGAATCTTATCTCAGATCATCTGAAATACTGTGGAAGAAAGTGATGGTCTCTTTTTTTTTTTTTTTCTTTTGAGAAAGGGTCTCACTCTGTCACCCAGGCTGGAGTGCAGTGGTGCAATCTCAACTCATTGCAACCGCCGCCTCTGGGGTTCAGGAAATTCTTGTGCTTCAGCCTCCCAAGTAGCTGGGATTACAGGCATGCCCAGCTAATTTCTGTATTTTTAGTAAAGATGGTGTTTCACCATGTTGGCCAGGCTGGCTTCGAACTCCTGGCCTCAAGTGATCTGCCTGCCTTGGCCTCTCAAAGTGCTGAGATTACAGGTGTAAGCCACCATGCCCGGCCAGAAAATGATGATCTCTCTAAACATAAACCAGTAGTTTGTCTCTTTTGAGAGAAAGGAAACCAGGGCCCAGAGAGGCTGAGTGACTTGGCCCATATCACACAGCCATAGAGCTGGCTAGTAAGAGACAGAGAGAGAACCGAAGTCTTCTGACCCTGCAGCTCTGCTGCAGGTGAGGGAGGGAACTGGGGGGATGAGAGACAGGGAGAGAAGTTTGAGTGTGAGAATGACCACACATACGTGTTTGTGTGTGTGTGTAGTGGAAACAGTGTGAGCCTTTGAGGCAGAAGGAAAAGTATTTGGGCCACTGGAAGTTCCACCTGCACTTTGAGTGTGGAAAGATGAGAGTGAGCAAGTGTGAAGGTAGCATGTGAGTGAGCAAGTGTGAAGGTAGTGTGTGAGTGTGCATGAGGAGATGAGTGCAGGAGTGAGGAAATCTGAGTGCAGAGAGAGAGGGGGAGGGGGGAGGAGAAACATTTGGGCCATTTTCAAATTCCCACAGTAGAATAAATCAAAACAGATTGTTCTGAGACACAGGCCATTTCAAACCACATCCTTTATACCAAAGTCGACCCAGATGGCTTCCCCTGATGCTGCCTCATAACCAGTCGTAATGGCAACCGTCATATTCACGATCATATTTAAGATTCCTGAGCAGCAACCAGGCTCAGTACAAACAGTCCCTCCTCGTAGCAGCCCTAAGAGGCCTCTATGATTCACGCCCATTTTCCAGATAAGCCTACTGAGTCTTAGAGGAGGGAAGTCCCTTGGTCCCCACATCTCCCTGCCCAAGGGATATCTGGGATTTAAAAAAAAGTCGAGAAGGCAGCTGAGATCCAAGCAGCGGGCTCCTTGCTGAAGTTCTGTGCCCCAGAGAGCTGCCTCTTTTAGGCAGGGCTGCTCCTCGCTGCTGCAGGCAGGATGGAGAAGAGATGCCAGGGAGCTGGCATGTTCCTAGGTGCCGGCTGCCCCACAAGGCAAAGCAGATGCTCGCCTGTGAGAGGGCCTGGCGCTGTGACCAGCAGAATTAGCTGCTGGGAGCTGCAGCCACCACCTCGCCTGGGCCTCTAGCCCTGACCAGTCAGAGAAAGGCCCCGTTTTTCAATGCCAGCTGGCTGGGGACACAGGGCTGGGCCAGGGAGGAGGGAACCGCCAGGGCCCCAAGAATGGGTTTCCCACATCTCACCCTGACATGAGCAACGGGAAGGCTGGGTCCAGGCGACTACTCCCTAAGAACTGAGTCTCCCTTCCTGACAGGCACAAGGGGTAGCACCAGGCAAGCAGTGGGGGAAGTGGCAAATGAAGCTCTGCCGAGCATCTCTGCTGCCCAGGCACACCGTGTATTTTCTAATCATAATCTTGTCCTAACCCCAAAATAATTATTTTTTGAGAGAGGGTCTCATTCTGTTGCCCAGGCTGGAGTGCAGTAGTACAATCATAGCTCACTGCAGCTTCTAACTCCTCGGCTCAAGCAATCCTCTCGCCTCAGCCTCCCAAGTAGCTGGGATTACAGGCATGCACCACCATCTGCAGCTAATTTTTATTTTTTTATTTTTTGTAGAGAGGGCCCCCAATGTTGTCCAGGCTGCTCTTGAACTCCTGGCCTCAAACAATCCTTCTGCCTCACCTCTCAAAGTGTTAGGATTACAGGCATGAGCTACTGCTTCTTGGCAAAACAATATTTTGGTGTGGGTACTACTCTCCTTGCTTTACAAGTGGGTAAATTGAGGCTCAGAGAGGCTGAATAACTCACCCCAAATCACCAAGATAGTAAATTTAGGTGGAGTCAGGATTGAACCCCAGCATGACCAGGAGACGTCTGTTCCCTTCTAACTCACCCAACACTCATCTGCAAAGACTCCCTGACAGAGGCTGGGAGTCCCAGAGAGAAGCATTTGTCTTGGGTCTCATACTCAAACCCCAACAGGAACTCTGAACCAAAACAGAAGAGAGCAACGTGCCCCACCCACAGGGGGCAGCTGCTGCTTATCCCCAGCCCATATTTGCCACCAGACCATGCCATGTGTCAAGGAAACCAGAAATCTGGAGTTTTATGCACCTTCTCTCACTTTTTCAACTGATTAGAATCAGCTTTGCTGTTTTTTGTTCTTTGTTTTTGAGACGGAGTCTCGCTCTGTCGCCCAGGCTGGAGTGCAGTGGCATGATCTGGGCTCACTGCAAGCTCTGCCTCCCGGGTTCAGGCCATTCTCCTGCCTCAGCCTCCTGAGTAGCTGGGACTACAGGCGCCTGCAACCACGCCCGGCTAATTTTTTGTATTTTTAGTAGAGATGGGGTTTCACCGTGTTAGCCAGGAGGGTCTCGATCTCCTGACCTCGTGATCCACCCGCCTCGGCCTCCCAAAGTGCTGGGATTACAGGCATGAGCCACCGCGCCCAGCCATGTTTTTTGTTTTTTAATAGAATTTTTTTCGTTGAAGTATAACAGAGAGGGAACAGTACACAGATCTGAAGTGTACTGCTCAATGAATATTCACAAACTGAGCATACCTATGTTCCCACCAGCCAGGATGAGAAGATGAACACACCAGCACCCAGAAGTACCTCGTGCCCCTCCTGGACACCCCCCAACTCATGCCCAAAGGTCATCACTGTTGTGACTTTGACTCCCTTAGATTCTCTTGCTGACTTTGAACTTTATATAAGTAGAATCATACATGCCATCATTTTGTATCCTTGGCCTGTGCACTTCATTTATTTTAGCCACTGGTCAGACCATCTTCTCTGTGAGCTCATTGGAGCCTCAGGGCTCCAATGCTGTGCAGTGAGGAAAACCCTACTCTCTACTGATGAGTGAATTGGAGCCTGAATAGGTTGTCAGTGGTTATACTTACTGTTTCTCCACCAGGATGAAATTATATTAAAATCACTTGAATGGCCTCTTCAAAATACACATGCTCAGCAATGCACTAGCTCAACTCTACAGTACCAACCAGACTTCCTGAAGAAGAAAGATGCCCACGCATGATTATTTTATGATTATTTTGAAATCCAGCCCCATATTGGACCCTCACCTTAGGTCATATAGCAACAAAGCCAGTGACAGGGCATTCAAGTGCCCCAGTCCCTATGCTCTATACCCAGCACCCCAAAGTTCCCCACATCTATTCCCCATCTATTCTTTGCTAGCATTCCACCCTCCTCCAACCATGACAGACGTCAATAATTGATCTTGGCACTCCTTCCTGCTGAGCCTGGGTAAAACAGGCTCATCCGCCCTTCAGCTGCACTCAGGCAGGCCCTACAAATCGATCAGCGTTGGCATTTGAGATGAAAAGTGTCTGCCATCCAGGTACTACCACACCATGCTACCCCTGCTCTTTGGAAGTCCTTGCTACTTTCTTAAGCAGCCCAGCCTTCTCATACCCAGGGTGACTATAAGAGAAGCAGGGAAAGAACCAAATCCACTCCTGACCCCATTCTTCGGCTTATTTGATTCTATTTCCCACGCCAACCCTGCAAAGCTAGCTGTGAAGATAATTTATCCCAACCCTGGCTTGTTTCTGTTTGTGCATTAGGTTTGGGTTTTTTGCCCTGGTTTTTATAGATGGCAAACAGGCCCGGAGAGGAGTACTGCCTTGTCTAAGGTCACATGATGAGTCCTGGTCAAAGCTACAACTTGAAGCTACCCCCCGATTTCTAAGCCAGAGCTCTCTCTCCCCACTCCATGGAGTTTCTTGCAACCAATTAGGAACCACTGGGAAGGCCAGAAATATGACGGTAACCTCATTCATCTGAAACCAATCACATCTGTTTCACTTCTTTCCAGCTAAGCAGTAAACAGTGGAGACAGAGCCCAGGCTGAGACAAGACTGCAGCCCAGAGCAGACGTTCCCCTGTTGATCTCTGGGCTAGAAGAAAGAGGTTTTCTCGAATGCAACTGAGATTGGTGATCTGACATCCCTGAAAATTGGCCTTTTCCGAAGCGATAATACACGCAAACCCAGGGAGGAGGCCCCACTGTGGAGGTGTTTCCAGCAGCAGCCCAGGAGGCCTCTGTTGTCTCACTGCTTTCTGTCTTTATTAACATTTGCAGAAAAACTCACAGTGCATTTTGCTGCAAATGAAAACCAAGCAATCTCATTTTCTCCCCTCAACCAGGCCAGATGGCTCCTTCTTGCTCTTTTCCCCTCACTCATACTGGAAATTAAAAAACAAAAATAACTAAAATAAAATATCTAAAAATTCCCTAACAGCTGCAAATCTGCCTTTCTGAGGGCATTTTCAGCAAAATGTACCCCAAACCGGGTACTCGGATGGTGTTACAATGCCATTTCCTCCATCAGGATCAGTTTTATCTTCATCTCTGAAGTCTTTTCCTTCTGTGGAGCTCTGGGCCCAAGGAAGGCACCTGGCATGCCCATCCACAACCAGGAAGTCAGGCAGGACTCCAGCAACACAGAAACTCCCGAAAGGGCTGCAAGCCTTGGGAGTCTGCGTGTTGCTCTCAGAGGTGGCAGAATAGGGGTGGCGGGAAATGCCCAAGGGCAACTCGAAAGCTGGGGATTTCCTAGCTTGGAGCACACATCTTCCCACGAGGCCTCAAACTTCCGAGGACTCAGCTGTTCCTGCAGAAGCCCCACCAGCGCCATTCTCGGCTTCTCCCCAATCACTTGCCTGCTGTTGTCCCATGTCACATGGAAGGACAAGGATGCCCCAAGACGTAATCAGCCCAAGGTCACACAAACCAGAGAGAGACAGGGCTGGAATGCATCCATGATGTCCTAAGCCCAGGCCTCGGCTCTAACCACTGCACCCCACGGCTCTTTCCATTGCCCACTGAACTGGCAGAAGCACTTGGTTTGATCCTGCTGCTCTTCACCCCAAAGACATTGTCATGCTCTGCCTTTAATGTCACACTTTTCCTGATGTAAACCTTGGTGATGGCTTAAGGCCATCACCAAGTTCAGGGCCTAACAGAACCCATCTGAGTGCATTCGTATGTGCCCAGATGCATCACTGGCTACTGCATTTTTAGGGGGAAGTGCTGCTTTTGTTGACAGCTTCCCCTAACCGACAGGAGAGGCAGGCAGGCAGAGGTGACTCAGGAAGATGGTCTGCCGGTCCCCAGGGGAGGACTCTTAGAAGGATGTTTCCTAAGAAGCCTCCGTGTATTGATGCATAATTCAGTCCTGGGCAATCAGGCAGCATCCAGGAGTATGAGAGCAGATGCCAGCCCCCCCCATGAAGCTGTCCCTCTGCAGATCCAAGACAAGGAGGCCCTGGCCTGGTGGGTCCATCCATGTCCTCAGCCAAGGCCCCAGCCAGGGCCCATAAGAAAGGGTCTCTGTCAATGGGAGAGTGGATGGCAGGAAAGGATGAGGAGTTGGATGCTGGAGAGGCCATCTCCTCCCACCCTCTTGCTCTCTTTGCATTAGCGGTACCAAGCCTGAGTCAGCACGCTGGGGGCAGGGGCTCCTCCAAGCGAGAACAGGGGAGCAGAAACACTCTGTGTCCTCAACTGGCCTCTGAGAGAGGGACAGAGCAGGCCTGAGACAAGGAAGAAGCTTGAGACACGAGAAGTGAACAAGAGGAGTCTTAGTCAGGGACCTGGGAGAGCTCCTATGGCGGGTATGGCTGAGCAGGTTCTAAGACAGACCAGTCCACTGTGCACTGCTGGGCTGGATGACGATGCCACTACCTTCTGGATGGATGACCCTCAGCTTCAAACCTTCAGCAAAAGTCTAGTGCACACAATGGAAGGGAGGGAGGAAGAAAGGGAGGGAAGGAGGGAGGGAAGGAACGAAGAAAAGAAAAAATGAGGGAGGGAAAGAGGTAAGGAAGGAAGGAGGGAGGGAGGAAAGGAAGGAAGAAAGGAAGAAAGGAAAAAAGGGAGGGAGGGAGGGAGGGAAGGAAGGAAGGAAAAAAGGGAAAAGGGAGGGAGGGAAGAAAGAAGGAAGGGAAAAAGGGAAGGGAAGGGAAGGGAAAAGGGAAGGGAAGGGAAAAAGGGAAGGGAAGGGAAGGAAAAAGGAAAGAGAAAAAGGGAAGGGAAGGGAAGGGAAAAAGGGGAGGGAGGGGAGGGGAGGGGTGAGGCAGGCTACAAGAAGCAACACCAAGGACCCTTTCTGCATTCCACATACCTCCCAGGCAAAAATTTCCATACAACGGAAAAGGCCAGGTCTTGCTATGCTTCAGACAAATATTTCCACTTTCTCATACCCCCTCCACCTGCTGGGTGATCTACCCGATTCCATAGCTGCAGCAGGTCTCCATTCTGTAAAATGGAGATAAAAATTCCACTCCAGTTGGATTGCTGGGCATTGAATGAGCTATAACGTATATGGGTCTGGGGTGTATATGGAAAAACTCTGCTGTTTCTGGAGAGGCAAAGGAAAAAAAAGGGAAGGGAGTGGGGAGAGAGCAGAGAGAGGAGAGGAAGGAGAAGGGTGCAGAGGGGAGGGGAGGGGCCAACCTGGCAGGTCGCTCCCATGCCCAGCACCAGGCTAGGCACTTGATCTTGTTTTTGCTGTCCCTTTTTTCTAGATGAGGAAACTAAGGTTCAGAGGGAATAAATAACTTGCCAAAGGTCATGTGGCTGGTAGGGACCGACCCAGGATTTGAACCCAGATCCATGGGACTCCAAAACTAGAATTCACCTCTCTTGCTCACAGCACCCATTCAAATGCCAGGAGGACTCTACAGCTGCCTTCAGAACTTCCTTCTAGCAGCACGTTTCATGTTAATCCCGTATGTCTCACCAGCAGACACGCACGAACTCACACACACAACTTTAGCTACATTATCTTCATCATTATTTCTTTTTCCAAAAAGATTCTATCAGTAAGGTCATTTTTCTTTACACACACACACACACACACACACACATACACGTCTGAGACAGGTTTGAATAGACCTTTGTGAGTGGCTAGACTACGAAGAAACAAAAATTGCCCATTATTTAAATTCGATTACATAGCAACCACCTTTTTAAAAGAATATTTTTATTTGAGCTCATTGTGCAGCCAATCTTCAGACACTTTTCTTTCATTAAACTGCTTTGAGAAGGAAAAATTATCAAATGAAAGGGAGGAAATGTTATGCATATCATCCCAGCTCTTGAAAAGAATGCCACGGATTGTCCTCTTTGGCTCTTAATTTATTTAAACAACATCCCCACTTCCATCAACAACCACGCCTCGGCTTCCTGAGAGCTTTTCTCCAGGGGACACAAGGCTCCGAGGTCATGTTCCCCGTTCAAGACTCTCAGGGGAGACCCAGAGGCTCTGGAGTTAAAAGGAGAACAAGCAGCCCCACTCCCGTGATGTGGATGGGATATCAGAAATCCACAGGGATGGCAAAACCTCGTCTCTACTAAAAATACAAAAAAATTAGCCGGGTGTGGTGGTGCACGTTTATAGTCCCAGCTACTTGGGACAGGAGAATCGCTTGAACCTGGAAGGCAGAAGTTGCAGTGAGCCAAGATCTCGACACTGCCCTCCAGCCTAGGTGACAGAGAGAGACTCCATCTCAAAACAGAAGTCCAGAGGGAACATGAGAGTTTGTCAGAACCAAACCAAGACTGGACTTAAAGATCAGGCTTTCTGGACTCGCAGTCCAGTGCTCCCTCCATCACTCCATTTGAGGAACAATGGAAGACAGAAATTCACAGGCTAGGATGGGGCTGTGGGGGCAGCTCCCCCAATTCTTTGCTAATTCTCTGCATTTCCAGGTGTCCCTGTCTTGCTGAGGGCCCACAGCCTCTGAGCTCGGCCACTACGTCCCCATCAGCTTCTAGGTGCAGAGTCCCCCAGGGAAATCTCCCACCTGTGGCCCAGTCCCAGCCCCTCAGCAGCACCAGGTGCCCCACGCCCCTGGCTGGCCCTGCCCTCTCACAGGACACACAGGTGGCAGCTGTTCCCCTTGGTTGTACAGCCTGCTTTCCCAGCAAGAAGGCTCTGGAAAGGAAAATAAAACAACAAAAAGCCCTTTGATCTGCCAACCGACACCCTTATCACACAATGGAGGAAGGTAGAGATGCCCTCTGTCCTGACCCACGGGTCTCCCAGTCATACATCCTCCCCAAAGGGTCCCAAGGGCTCTTTCCCAAACCCCACCTAGCCCAGGCCCCTGCACCCCACAAGATGAAAAGGAAAAGATGACATTTGCGGGGACAAAGCAGAGATAGGCAAGGGGCGGGCAGAGATCGGAGAGGGCCAGGCAACCATGACAAAGAGAATAAGCCACTGACCCGGTAGCCACCCTACCAGAGGTGTCTCTGCAGATTGTCCATTTGGTGGGACAACAGGAAAGGGGCGTGCATGAAACAAGCAGCTCATTCCACTAGTCGGGAATGACTGCATCACGGCTGGCCGTGCAGTGGCACGCCAGGCACCCATCCCAAAAGGACGTGCCTCTCCCATGTCCCATGGTCCACCCAGGAGAACCTCCATGGCTTCGGTGAATAGCTGTTCCCTCCGGTTCCTCCAACCTCAAGCACCAGCTTCAAACTCTTGGCCTGAAGGCAGGCTGGAAACCCATAGGAGCAGCCCAGGGCTGTCTCTGGGCCCAGAGACTGGTGTAAGACTGAGAGTGACCTTCCATTGAATATGCTTTTGTTTTATTTCCATATTCTCTTGCTATGTTACTCTTTATTTTTTCCTAAGTCTTTCACCAGGAAGACATGATTACTTTCTTTTCTTTTCGAGACGGAGTCTCGCCTGGCTCTGTGGCCCAGGCTGGAATGCATTGGCGTAATTTCAGCTCACTACAACCTCTGCCTCCCGGGTTCAAGTGATTCTCCTGCCTCAGCCTCCTGAGTAGCTGGGATTACAGGCACCCGCCACCACACTCGGCTAATTTTTTCTATTTTTAGTAGAGACAGGGTTTCACAGTGTTAACCAGCATGGTCTCGAGCTCCTAACCTCAAGTGATCTGCCCGCCTCAGCCTCCCAAAGTGCTGGGATTAACAGGCATGAGCCACCGCACCCAGCCAGACGTGATTATTTTCAAAGAGCAGTTAACTCCTGGAAAATCCAAAAAAAAAGATACGGAGAGAGGGAAACCCTGGAATCAAGAAACCCCCCTCACTTCCTGGGATATTTGACTACCTTCCCACCCTGTTGCGGCCTCCACCTCCCTCACAGCCTAGGTGCAGAAGTAAAGGTCCCCATTCCCTTGTAGTTTTGGCAGCTGCCACCAAACGAGGGATTCAAGGCTGGATGGGAGCAAAGGGCCAGGAGAGAAGTCACCAAGACCCCTGGATCCTGATTTCCTCCCCACCCTGCTGTTAAGAAACAAACCAGCTCCAAAAGGGAAGACCATGAGGATCTGCAGAGGAGCAGAGCCAGGAAACAGACCATCTGGCGGTGGAGTGCAGGCTCCAGGTTCGGACTACCTGGGTTTTACACTCCTATACTTGTTCAGCAGCTAGGTGACCTTGGGCAAGTAACTTAACCTCTCTGTGCCCTGGTTTCCTCAACCATAAAATAGGGATAGAGTACTGAATTAGAAGATGTCAGCGGCTGAATTGTGCTTCCTGCACACTCATATTTAAGCCCTAACCCCTAGCACTTTGGAATGTGAATGTTTTGGCAATTAAGTTATAATGAGGCCTTAAAGGGTCCTAATCCAATCTGACTGGTATTCTTAGAAGAGGAGCTCTGGACACACAGGAGACACCAGGGAAAGGCTGTGTGAGGACACGGTGAGAAAGTGGCCATCCGCAAGCCAAGGAGAGAGACGTCAGAAGAAACCAAACCTGCCAACACCATGGTCATGGACTTCCAGCCTCTAAAACTGGAGAAACAAATATTACATGAATTAATTTATGTAATCCTCACAACTCATAAGTTATGTGTTATATTTAGTCCCATTTTATGATGGGAAAATGAGGCACAGAGAGGTTGAGGAGCTTGTCCAAGGCTGCAGAGCAGGTACGTGATAAAGCTGGGGATCCAGCCGGGGGGGCTCCAGCCAGGTGGGCTCCAGCGTTCCCACTGTAAAAAACTCTTCTATTGGTGGATGAAATCTGATTTGTGAGGGCCTGGCACCCTGCAAGTAATCAACACATATTAGCTGTGATCATCTACAAGCCAAAGAACACGGAGGATTACCAGTAACCACCAGAACAACCTAAAAAAGACTGGCTTGCAGAGGAGAAAATGGAGAGAAGGCAAGAGAATTTCTCAGGCACCTTCTGAGACCCTACCAGGTGCCTGGGATACAAGGAGGAACAGACAGGCACTGCCGCTGCCTTCCTGGGCTTACACCAAAGTGGAGGAAATAAATGTTAAAAAAAAAATTACACAGAGAAGTGAACAATCATCCAAGAGTGACAAAACACCACTAAGGAGAGGACTGTGGAGCCATCTGAGCCTACAGATGGGAAATTTGGCCCATTAGGAAGTCAAGGAGGACTTCCTGGAGGAGGTAATGCAGGGGCTGGGATCCAAAGGATGAGGAGGAGTCAGGTAACTAAAGAGGGAGGAAAAAGCAGTCCAGGGGAGGAAGATCACAAAGATTCGTTCATGAAGGTAGGGGCGAGAGAAGAAAACAAGCGGCAGATGGGCTGGAGAAGAGGGAGTGAGGCTTGCGTGGGGAGGGGGCAGAGGTCACATGAAAGCCCTTTGAACACAACAGAGAATCCATCGAAGGGTTTTAAGCAAGGCGGCTAACATGACCACATTACACAACAGATGTTTTCCTAACTAAGTGTGTAAGCTGAACTTCTGTATTTCTTTTTAAGGCAGAAGGAAGCAGTGGGAACTTCAGAGTTAACTTGTCTATAAATTGAATGCAGACTTTCAAATCCAGCTGGCATTTTCATAGATCGGGCTCCCTAAAATGAGGTACGCCTATTGATTTATCACACTGGAGAAGGGTGGGCCTCTCTGGTGTGCTGGAGACGTCAGGGAGTGCCTCTGGTGGCTGTGTCATGGGAGAAACCTCACATTCTGAAAGTGATCTTCCCACTCAGCCACCACGACCTGCTTCCTGCGGTGACCACAATCTTCCCAGACCCCCTTCTCAGCTTCTCCTCATCCTCCAACCCAGCTTGTCCTTTGGGTCCATGAGGTGGCCTTTCTGTCCTGGATGCCCTGAGCATTTTCATGGCATTCTACGGCTCCCTTTGGGCTTTGGTGCTATGGCCTCCCCATGCCCCCACATAAGAGGGGCTTAGGGGCAGAGGCCTTGGTACATAGCAAGGAGGGATGGAATCCCAAAGAAGCTATAGCTAAGAATCTACCCATTCAATCATCCATTTCCTCATTCATTCAGCATGTGAGCATCTGTTCAACCCCAGGCACTGAGCTCCACGCTGCAGGCTCCATGGAAAACCAAACAGAAACATCTCTGCCCTCACTCTATGGAGGAAAACAGATGACAAATAAAATATTTAAAGTAATCCTAACATTCATTGAATACTTTTCATGTACCACATTCCATCCCAAGAGATACATTTATGCATTTTAATCAAACCCTATGAGTTCAAATGGAGTCAGAGAGAATTTAAGTGATTTGTCAAAGATCAAACAAAGGTCATAGTGTGAGGCTGAACTGGCATTTGAACCCAGGCGCTGTGTTCAGAATGTGTCCTAACCCTCCACAGCAGGTTGCCTCCCCTGCTTCCTTGCACCCAGATGAGGCTGCATATCAGAGTCCTCCAGCCTCCACAGCTAAACTCCCAGACCCTTCCGGGCCCGGAGGGAAGGGCTCTGGAGCTGAGAGTCATCTACTGAGCCTCCCAGGGACCCCCCCCCATTCAGATGCCCAGACACTCTCCTGGGGAGAGAAGCCCAAATTGCAAAAGTCACCACGACTTCTGATGCTAAAATGGAACCCAGGAAAAACATCAAGCAAGAAAAATCCATCTCAACTGATATTCTCAACTTGCGAGGAGACGGAGCTGGCAGGCAACTCCAGAAAGGCGAGTTGAAAGAATGCAAATGGTGCCTTTCATTCGGTCAACTCAAACAATTATTTCTAGAAAACATTGTAGCTCCAACTGGTTGTAATTTCTATATGCTGATGTTTCCTGGGAGACATCCCATCTAGGGAGCAAAGATGAATAACACAACTGGCAAACACTTAGCTGCGGACAGAGTGTGTTTTGACACAGACATTCACCTCCTTTGATGCTGACGACTAGGCTATGAGGTAGGTATATAAACCTACTGTAATAGTAAGAGGAATGAAATGTATAGAGAGTAATTTACCAGTCACTTACTAGTTGTATAGGTGTATGAACTTGGGCAAATTACTTAACCTTTTTGCGCTGACTTCTTTGACAGTAAATAGAGCAATGATACTACCACCTCTATGGGTTGATCTGTGTACCCCAAAACGATATGTTGACAGCCTAACCCCTGGCTGTCAGGAACTTCGCAGATATAATCAGGTTAAGAGGAGGTCATGGCTGGGCGCTGGTGGCTCACGCCTGTAATCCCAGCACTTTGGGAGGCCGAGGCGGGCAGATCATGAGGTCAGGAGATCGAGACCATCCTGGCTAACACAGTGAAACCCGTCTCTACTAAAAAATACAAAAAAATTAGCCAGGCGTGGTGGTGGGCACCTGTAGTCCCAACTACTCGGGAGGCTGAGGCAGGAGAATGGTGTGAACCCAGGAGGCGGAGCTTGCAGTGAGCAGAGATCGCCACTGCGCTCCAGCCTGGGTGACAGAGCGAGACTCCGTCTAAAAAAAAAAAAAAAAGAGGAGGTCATTAGGGTGGACCCTAATCCAACATGACTGGTGTCCCTATAAGAAGAGGAGAGGCAGACACACAGGAAGAATGTCATGTGATGATGGAGGGAGGCATCTACCAGCCAAAGAACACAGAGGGTTGCCAGTAACCACCAGAAGCTAGGAAGAGGCAAAGAGGACCTTTCCCTAGAGCCCTCAGACAGAGCATGTTCCTGCCAACACCTTGTCTGCAGGCTTTTAGCTTCCAGAACTGTGAGAATAAGTTTCTGTTGTTTTAAGCCATCTAGTTTATGGTGCTGTCATGGCTGCCGCAGGAAACCAATAAGCCGCCTCAAAGGGCTATGGAGCTGCCTCAGAGCTGCTGCCCTGCACCACAGAAGCTGAGGTCTGGATGCAGGAGTGAGCGAGGTGTCTGAGGGCCCCAAGGTGCCACAGTCACAGCCTTCCCTGGCCTCCGTGCCTGAGTCAGCATAAATCCAGCTGCAGGGGAAGGCTACACTCTTCAATGACCCCAGGAACAAGTGTTCACTATGCTCAGGAGAAGAATGCGCATCTCAGAACCCTGTCTTCAGAGACCATCCTCTTCCTAACCGCAGGCCCCTCCACTCCCCGTGTCCAGCCTGCCCAGCTCTTCTCCACAGGGACCATGGAGGGTGGTGTTTCTGTTTTGACTGGAGAAATGCCTCATTCCCCAAGGGCTAAGACACCAACCAATGAGCAAGTTCCCTGGGCCTGCCCTGCTGGGGGAGCCCTAAATGTCAGGCAGCAGGTGGCCCAGTGCACTTGGCCCACTAGAGCACGCTGCAATCTGTCCCCCCAGAAGGAGAGGCAGCAACACACGGTGGGGTGGGAGAGCCTCTCTCAGCAACACCCCCAGCCCTGAACCCACTGTGGGAGTTAGACATGAAAAGGTGGGCCTAAATCCAAGACCCAGGGCTCCAAATTCTTGTCCCGTTTCAAATGGAAGCCATATTAGTTCAACACAAGAGTCCAGCCCAAGGCTAATGGGAAGGGAAGTGGGTACCTCTCCTTCCAACGACCAGGAGTCCAAGCACGTGTGCCCACTTCTAGCATCTCCCCAGGCACTGTTCCCTTGCCAAGGGCAGCTCTTCCTCTTCCTCAAGGGGGAGAGAAGGGGTGCAAACACGACACCTACTATGTGCCAGGCACTTGACTCGCTTTTTAGCTTTCCTATATTCTTGCCATTTTGCAGAGGAGAAAACTGAGACAGGCTGAGAGAGATGAACAAGTGTTAAGTAGAGCAGTCAGGATTTGAACCTAGGTCTGGACATCTTACTATCCACAGAAAAGCAGACCTGGAAAGCCTCCTAGGGCCCCATCTTAGTCCGTGTGTGTTGCTACAAAGGAGTATACAAGGCTGGGTAATTTATAAAGGAAGAGGGTTTTTTTGGCTCATGGTTCTGCAGGTGCCAGCATGTGCTTCTGGAGAGGGCCTCAGGCTGCTTCCACTCAGGGCAGAAGGTGAAGGGGCGCTGGCATGTGCAGAGATCACGTGGTGAGAGGCAAAGCAAGAGAGAGGGGAGGGAGGAGCCAGGCTCTTTAACAATCAGCTCTCCTGGGAACTGATAGCATGAGAATTCACTTGAAGAAGGGCACCAGGCCACTCATGAGGGATCCGCCCCCATGACCCAAACACCACCCCCACAACCTCCAACAGTGGAGATCAAATTTCAACATGAGATTTGGAGGGTCAAACAAACCAAACTATAGCAGGACCCTCCGCTTCCCTGCCCACTCTCACAAGGACACAATGGGCCAGCATGGGGGTACACAGGTGGATGGGAGCTGTAGGTAGCAGCACCAGGTGTGCCTTGGAGGGGTACCCCGAAGCTTGGCTGCACGGCAATTCCCAAAGCGGCCCAAATGTGGGTCCCAAATTCTTATGGCTCTCCCTATGAATACCTAAGACTCTGGCTTGTCTCACCTCAAGGCCAGACCCTTCTCCGTTAGTTTCCAGATAGTTCCTGCAACCTCCCCTCCTCACCATCCATAAAATGAATACAGATACTCTACCCTATTGAGGAATGCAGGGAGGAGACAGGAGCAGAAGTAGGTTCTGAAAGATCCTGGGAGACATGCTGGAAAAAGTTCTCAGAGCAGTAAATTTCAGTAAGCCAAAGGAAGTCATGGGAGAACTGGGCTGAAGATCCAGGGCCTGGCTTATAGTGCCCTTGCCATGCGTGGACTCACCTCCCTCTGGTATGTTATAGGCACAATATGATCTGCCCAGAAATAATCTCAATAGACACAGTCTGTAATCTACAAAGAGCAATGTACATCGGGGATTATTAGGGAAAGGAAGCTTCTATGTGTTAACAACCAGCAACATACCAGCTCTATACTAGAAGCTTTAAATGCATCATCTCAATTGATCCTTAAAGCACTCTACTAGGGTAAATGTAAATGCAGAGACTTAGTGCTCATCAAATATCCATGTACTTCCTTACATTCTCAGCCTCCCTGGGGGCTGGTTTGGGGCCAGATGACAGTTCTGACCAAGGTGCTGGAGGTGAAGTGATGTGTGTCACCTCCTGGCCAAAGCAATTGAGTATTAGTGTGGCTTTCCCTTCTCCCTCTTCCCCATCTGCAGTAACTTTGGATGCCACATGCTTTAGAAGGGGCAGTTACAAAGATGGTGGAGTCATCATCTTTGGAGCCTGGGTCCCTGAGTGACCGTGTGGAACAGAGACCCATATTAGACAAGTAATGTGATCAGGAGTTAATCATTTTGTTAAGCCACTGAGATTTTAGAGTCATCTGTGGTTGCTGTTATTCTGATTTTCACAGATAAGGAAGCCAAGGCCACACAGCCAGTAAATTGCAGAATCGGGATTCAAATTTCAGATCTGTGACTCCAATATGCATCCTCTTTCCATTACAACCTTTTGTTGCTTAATAAGATCATTCCCCCCTCTAACCCCTCCATAAGCAGCCATGTCCCAAAAAACTCTTACTCATCACTGTCCCCAAAATGCCTGAGTAATCCATGCAGGACAAAAACGGAATCTCATAAGGTGCCCTGAGCCTGCGAGATTATCAAAGGTGGGGAGGAGGGGGCTTGATTCAGTCTAAGAGATATCATTCCTGGGGCTTTTCGGCTCACAGGAGGTTTTGATACATGAGGAAATATAACACAGTGGTTTAGCACACAGGATAAGAGAATCAGATCAACCGAGGATCAAATCTCAATCCCACCACTTACTCTGAATTCTTCCTGAGCCTTCACTCTCTAATCCTCAGAATGGGGGCAGTATCCAAACCATCCTTGTAGGCGGAGACAGGATGAAGTATTGTCAAGCACCTGGCGGATGGCAGCATTCCCCAAGTGTCTGCCCCATGATAATCATCTCTGAGATATCTCAGAGCAGCAGCCTTGCTGGAACAAGATGAGGCAGAGGCCCAGCCTGGCCTGTCCCCTCCCAAGCCGCTGGAAGAGGCTGCCCCGGCCAGCATGGCCAATAAGGTCCAAAGCTTTAGACCACGGACCGGGCCCAGCCCACATCCTTGGAGCAGACCATGGGCAGAACACAAAAAGGGATTCAGGGCCAGCCAGACATAAAGCAACACAACAGAAGAACCAGATTATTTATCTTAAAGTCGAAAGTGTCTTCTAGAAAGATGGCTTTTTATTTGGGTGACTCTGGGAGAGGCTGATCAGCTTAAACACATTATCTGCACATATGGTTTTCATACCACGGTGAAGGGTGGGAAACAAAGGGTGGAAGGGAAAGGACAGGCAAATGCTAGCTGATGAAATATCATCCCTCAACTGCCAGGAGCCAGGATATTGTCAGTGACGTCAAATTGGGCTTCTTGCCATGGGGACGGGGCTACCATGAGCCTAGTCACAAGATTCAGGAGTCCCTCAATGAGGCAGAGAAAGGAAGAAAAGAACCAAAAAAGCAACTTATTCACCCTTACCTTCTACCCCAAAGACAGATTTTCTCTCTCTCGCTCTCTCTCTCTCTCTCTCTCTCACACACACACACACACACACACACACAATCCAGAAAACTAGAAAGGACCAAAGTTAATCCCTCCCATTTTACAATAATAGTAATAATGATAATCATGACAATGATGATGATAGTGAACACTTAATGAGCACTTACTATATGCCAGGCATTATGCTAAATGTTTTACTAGTTTTATCTCAAAGACTATCCACAACAATCTGATGGGGTATTACTAGTTCCATTTTACAAATCAGGAAATGGAGGCACCAGGGGTTGAATGGTCTAAGGTCACACAACTGATATGAAGTTATGATAAAGCTAACAGGCAAATCCAGGCAGTTTAACCACCACGCACTGCTGCCTCTAAAGAAATAGAGAAACCGAGGCTCAGAGAGAGGCTGTGACTCACACAAGGCCACATCGCTCCATCTGTAACAGTATCAGGGCTAGAACACCAGTCTCCTAATGCCTGGTTCAGCTACCTTTCTGCTCCATCCTGTTGCCTTTTGTACACACTTGCCCACCACCAGTGAACATGTTTTTGCTCATCTCCAAGTTGTTGAATTCACTAATTAAGCCAGCAGTCTTGGGTGCAGACCAGGGGCAAGAGCTGGATCTTAAGACAACAAGTACCCAGATGAAAGACCAGCCCTGCCAGCTGCAAACACAGGCTCACCATCTTACTCTCCCATTCTTTATAAAAAGTGTTTCAAACGCCAAGGGCAGTGGCTCACGCCTGTAATCTCAGCACTTTGGGAGGCCGAGGCAGGTGAATCACGATGTCAGGAGTTTGAGACCAGCCTGACCAACATGGTGAAACCTGTCTCTACTAAAAATTCAAAAAAAATTAGCCAGGCATGGTGGCACACACCTGTAATCCCAGCTACTTGGGAGGCTGAGGCAGGAGAATCGCTTGAACTCGGGAGGCAGAGGTTGCAGTGAGCCAAGATCGCACCACTGCACTCCAGCCTGGGCGACAGAGCAAGACTGTCTCTCAAAAAAAAAAAAGAAAAAGTGTTTCATGATCCACCCCCACTCCCTCAGATGGAGTGCTAATGCAGGTCCAGGGTGCCAGCCCGGGTGGCAGGAGGAGCCCAAGCTGGTACATTTGCTCAATGGCATCAGGTGGTAGAAACGCCTGATCAATGGGCGTCATCTGCTCAGTGGGACCAGAGTGCTGGTTTCCAAGGCCCCCTCCCTGTGCTGCACCCCAGCTGAGCATGAACAAATGTTCCTGATTTTCCCTCTCAATGGCTGATGAAATACACCAGAAAAGCAGCCCTCTGGAAAGGGAGAGGTCCCTCAAACCTGCACCCCAGGAACTGAAAGGGCTCTTCCCAAGAAGAGTGGGGAGCGAGCCTGCAGACTAACATGGGGCTCCCAGCAGGGACTGGTTACAGACATTCCCCTCTCTACCCAAAACTGCAGGGCACTTTGTCCTTCAGCTCTGATGGCAGGAGCTGGTTTCTGAATCTGCTGCATTCACTCAACGCAGGATTTCGCTGTGTACAGGCGGGCAGAGAGAGGCAAGCCAGCCCGGAGAGGCACCTTCCACTGAATGGAAGGCGGAAGGAATGGAGCAGGGCTGCCCAGCCCCCTAAAAGGTTAGACTCTCCTGCTCTAAGTTGCAAGATGGCTCAGAATCTCCTCAGCCAACATATTCATTTTACAGACTGAGGAAGCAAGCTCAAGAGGGGAAATAACTTGCCCAAGGCCACACGGATGACTCAGAAGAGCTAGATTTCAAATCTGCTATTTTCCCTCTTCCTGGCACCCCCTCCCACACATCCTTGAATTAATCCTGTGTCCCTACCCAGCACCCTGCCCTCCAACACACCCCTCAGACCATTACAATCTCATTTTTTAAAGGACAGAGGGTTCCTTCCTGGACTCAGCCCAAGGTGTCCTAAACCCAACCCCAAGGTATCCTAAACCCAACTAACTTCGGCTTCTAGAAAGTGTCCTGGAGCTTTCAATGATGTGCTACCATTTCAGCCTGGGGTTGGGTAAAAGCACCACATATACTGGCTGTTTGAATGGGTTTGGGGACAAGGGAGACAAGGAAACAGAGTGCCCAAGACTTGAAATGTTGCTAAATCAGAGATCTTGGAGTTTGCCTGGGAGAAGACCGAGCCCACACAAGATACTTTAAGCCCAAACACAGACTTTAGTAGCCCTTGGGGACCTTCAATTCCCTCTCCAATTCAGGAAAAGTGGGGTGGGGGTAGGGAGAAGAGGGGAGGGACAGAACACGGGAAACGCTGGCCTTCTAGGGGCCCCATGCTCCCAGGCAGGTTCCAAGGCAGGGCTGGTCCATGCAGGCTTCCCTCCACAGAAAAACAAGAGTCACTAAAAGCAAAACACAACAAAAAAAACTTCTTTTGTTTTCCAGCCCCCTGGAATGTCTTAAAGACCTATCCAGAGACAGCAGGCTTCTCCACCCTTTCCTTTCTCTCCTCTCTCCTCCTCCTCTTCTATTCAAAATAAAAATCATGCTGATCTGTCTTTATGGCAACTTTGTCCTGGAGCATTTCAGTAGCATCCAACAAAAACATGTGGCAGACTACATTGAACAGAGGAACCTCATCTCTTTCAGGGACCCCCATTTCCCCCACCTTTGTAAGGGACATTAAGGACATGGGAGCAGGAGGGGGGCTGCCCAAGGAGCACAGGTTACCAGCTAAGAGAAAGATGAAAACTTCTACCAACCACAATGAGGCCACGGCACAATCTATGATTTGCTCCTTTGCACTCACTTGGGGTGATGGAAGGAGGGAGGGAACTGGAGAGAAAGATGAGGCAATAGTCCCTCCAATGTCCCTTCAATGTTAGCCCCGCACATGACAAAGATGACAGTCCTCACAGATGCCAGCAGCCGTCGACTTCCCAAGGCACAGACACACAGACTCAACATACAGGGACCCTGAGGCCAGATAACTGGGACCCAGGGCAGATTTCCACCAATAATTGTGAAATGACCAGAAGAATGTGGCCTAGAGACCACAGACCCAGGGGATGAGGGTGGGGGCCAGGGCTCGTTGACTGCTGAGAAATTTAACACTTCTGCCTGGACTGCTGAAGTCTTTAAGGCCCCATCCCCCACCGCCCGCCCTGTGCCTCCCAGTTTACTTGTGCCCAGAGAGAGGATACCCCAAGACCCCCATCCTGCCTTCACCAGACAGGGATTCGACCAGATCCAGGAAACAAAGGTGCAACTTTTACAAAAAGGGTGCATGCATTTTGGGGTTTGGGTTTCTGCAACTCCAAAAACCGTCAAAAAGTTAATTCCCCAACCCACTCTCTCTGCACCAATTCGCAGTTGTAGTTTCTTACGTCTTTTTCTGGGGGTAAATTTCTTACTCATCCATTTGCCCTGCCAGCCTTCCCGAGAAAAATCACATCCTGACTCCCAGCCTTTCCAGCCCACGGCGCAGTTATAACTGTGAACCTTTCGCCTCACTCTTGGTCCCGCTCCCCCGTCTGGCTAGTGTAGGGCGGGCTCCTCGGGGCGGGACCCCGCGTAAGTTGGGTGTCTGTGGTCCCTGCGTCCTGGATGTCGGCGCAGTTGCCTCGCAGGAGCCAGAACGCGCTTCCTGCGGGCGAGGGCCGGGGCAGTGCGCCCCCTGGCGGGAGCCCAGTCACCTCACTCCAGCAGGACCCGGAGCCGGAGCGATCCCACCCGAGCCGAGCACCCTCCCAACTGGCTCCCACTGCCCCCTAAATCTGGACGTGCCCGAGCCTCCCACCCACCCAGCACCCCATGGAGTCTCCACTTCCCCAAACCGCACATACCTAAGGAATAAGGGGGGTCCTGGAGGAACGCGTGGCGCCTCCGCCCCGCCCCGCTGCCAGGGACCCCAAAGGCAGCCCGCCCTCCATGCAGCTGCCGGGCCCCACAGCCCTCCCGGCCCCGATCGCCGCTCCCAGTCCCTGGTCCCTCACTGTCTTACCGGGTGGCGTGGCGAGCAGCCCCTTTCCGGGCGCAGCCCTGGCCGAAACCCCGAACCTTGTAACCACACCTGCCACCCCGCGCCGTTCTCCAGAAGCCCCCACTCCTCCACCCGGAGCATTGGGAGCCCACCGGCTCTGCACCTGTCCTGGGCGCAGCCCCCGGCCCTCAGCGGACTCCGGGCAGGCACCGGGTGGAGACCTTCCCCGGCCCCCCAGCCCCCGCGTGCTAGTTTGAGTGGAACTTGGTTGCCGGGCTTCCGTCCTGGGATCCCTACTCCACCCCAATTCCCCGCCGCGTCCAGCAGCACCCCCGGGGCGGCGCGCGGGGGTGTCCCCAGGTCCCCGGGGGCGCGGCGGCGGCGTGTGGAGGGCACGGAGGTGCGGAGCCCCATACCTTCCAGCGGCGGCGGCCGGACCCCGCGCCAACTCCCGCCGGCGGCCGGGGGGAAACTTTCCTGGTCGGAGGGGCGCGCTCGCAACTTGCCCGGCGCCGGCTGCCTTCCCGGCGGTGGCGGCGCGTCCGGGGACCCGCAGCGCGAGGCGGCGGCGCTCGCTCGGGGCTCGGGGCCGGGACCGGGGCTGGGGCTGGGGCTCGGGCGGCCTCGCGCGGCTCCGCGGTGGATCGCTCGACGCTACGTCCGCCCCGCAGCCTGGAGCCCCGCGACGCCGGCAGCAGCTGCACGCCCGCCAGCCCGCCGGCCCCACCTCCGCCGCCGTCCGTCCCTCCCCTCCCCCGCCCTCCCTCCCCCTCCCCAAACCTCCGCCCCTCCCGGCTCCAGACGCCGTTGCTGCCGAGAAGCGCGTCTCCTCTGCGGGCTGCCCCTCGCCTCCCGCCAGCCTCCGCCTCCTCCTCCAGCCCCGCGTCCAGGCCTTGTCTGGGGGTCCCTGGGCCCACCCTCTGCCCATCTCCCCTTCCTCCGCCTCCGACCACCTCCCGCTCTGCTCGCGGGCCCTCGCTGCGTCTGAATTCGGAAGATCGTTGCGGGAGTGGGGAGAGGGGCATGCTGGACCCGAAGTGTTTATTCCAGGGGAACTTTCAGCTGACCCCGGGGCCCAAACGCAGGGGTTGGGGTGAGATCCTCGGTCCCGATCGGGCTCCTGGGCTTCCCGCTGCCGGGGGAAGTACCTGTTGAAAGCCTGGGGAACTCACCCTCCTCTGACTTGCAGATAAGAAAGGGGACTTCCAGCATGGAGGGGCCTGACCCCAGGTCAGATGCAAATGACTTGATTGCAAGGGGCCAGATCTGTGTCTCCGGCCTCAGGGCTGAGGTTCTTGCGGGGCTGGGGAGCTTATCTTTTTCTTCTCTGTACTGCTGCCACAGCAGCACTGCCTCCCAACCCCTGACATGACTTGCCTGAGACTTTTCACCTCTGAGCCTCCTCTAAACAACTACCCGACCCTGCCCCAGACAAAACGGACAAGCAAGCAGATCAAAGCTGACAGCCCAAGTGAAAGTACTGATGACAGGGGCTCGGGTTGCCCACTCCTCTTCCCTTGGCAACTCTGTTTTGAGTCCCAGCTTGAAGCTTCCACACCCCATCCCCGTGGGCCGTGGGCATTCAAGCACACATCAGCTCTGCAGGAGGCCCCTTGGCCAGCTGATTCTCACTAAGGGGTGACTGATAGGAAGGAGTTGACCCTACTCCTGTCTTGTATATGGATGTTGGTAGTCAGGCCACTGGGCAGAGTTTGGGGGGAGGGGGATCTTCTTGTTTTGTTTTTGTTTTGTTTTTGAGACAAGGTCTCGCTCTGCTGACCAGGCTGGACAAGCCTGGTCAACAAGCACAGCTCACTGTAGCCCGACCTCCTGCACGGCTTACTGTAGGCTCGACCTCCTGGGCTCAAGCAATCCAATACTTCCAACTCAGCCCTCTCCAGTAGCTGGGACCAGAGGCATGCGCCATCATGCCTGGCTAATGTTTTCTGTTGTTTTTGGGGTGTGTGTGTGTGTGTGTGTGTGTGTGTGTGTGTGTGTTTTGTAGAACTGGACTCTTACCATGTTGCCCAGGCTGGTCTCCAATTTCTGGCCTCAAGTGATCCTCCCACCTCAGTCTCCCAGAGTGCTGAGATGACAGACGTAGCCACTGCACCCAGCCACCAGCCAGAGTTTTGAGAGGCAGGAAGTGGCTGCCTTTCCTTGCCCACATTCCAGGAAATGGATTCGTCCCTGTAAGGGGATGTCCCTGTAAGGACTTCAGGGATGTCTGGTCCTTTCAAGAACTTCACCGCGTCACCGGGACTCTTAGAGTAGGCACGTGGCTGGAAGAAAAATCCCTGGATCCGTGGTTTCAAAGGGACCCAGAGTGAGCAAAGCTTCACCCAAGGGGAGGAAGTCCCTAATGGTGGAATTTCTATAAGAGGAGGACAAGGAGAAGGGCTCCACATTCACCCTTCAGCTGCCAAAACAGAATGGAGGGTGGAGGCTGAACACCCCGCAGGCCCTGCACTTGTGGAATGCTGCTGGGAGAGGCCCCGTGTGAGCCTCCTTGGACACCAGGCGCCACATACATTTAAAGAGGAAAAACGGGAAGCCCACAGCGAGGGTGCTGGAGCTCGGGAAGTGGAGACCAGAGACAGGCAGAGAGAGGGATAGAGTCTCTAAGGGTCTGGGGCTTGGCAGAACGGGGCAGGCGCAGGGGAAGAGAGTGCAGACCCGCTGCACAACTCAGACAACAAGCTCGGTCCCTGACTCCAGTTCCAAGTCAGTTTCCTGGACCTCAGCCTCTCTCCAGCCTCCATGGAGGACCTGGCCCTATCTGTGCATTAGCTAAGGACATCTGCTGAATAGGCTTCTCTAAATCAACTCTTATTTTTTCATTTTTTTTTAAATTTACTTAAGTGAGCTTGTTTTTAAAAAGATATGTTAAATTATTACCATAAATGGAAAGCCAGCATCACATTACTATAAATAGAAGGTAACCATTAAAATAAATACAATGAAAATAAGTGTTATTAAATTCTAACAATGTATCTTTAACCACAATAATAATAATACAGTCTAACAAGATACTGCTGCCTGAGGAGGTGCTGAAGCTCAGGTCCCACTTTCTCTTTGAAAGGGAGGTTACCAAAGGCTAGAAAGGTGTTAAAGACACATTAGCAACAAACTCTTCATCAAGAGCATTGATGAAAAGAGAACTGGGAAGGGACCCCCTCCACTCCCACTCCTCACCAGGTCAGTTAGGGTATTGGAGGCCCTTGGATTACCTCCAATGACCTTAATTTCCTTGAACATCTCGGATGTCCTCTCAATTGGGAAACATAATTCTATGTATTGGTGCAAAAGTAATTGTGGGCTGGGTGCAGTGGCTCACGCCTGTAATCCCAACACTTTGGGAGGCCGAGGTGGGTGGATCACGAGGTCAGGAGATTGAAACCCTCCTGGCCAACATGGTGAAACCCCATCTCTACTAAAAATACAAAAATTAGCTGGGCATGGCAGCACGTGCCTGTAATCCTAGCTATTCGGGAGGCTGAGGCAGGAGAATTGCTTGAACCCGAGAGGCAGAGGTTGCATTGAGCCGACATTGCGCCACTGATCCAGCCTGGCGACAGAGCTAGACTCTGTCTCAAAAAAAAAAAAAAAAAAAAAAAGTAATTGTGGTTCTCATCATTGAATGTAATGGCGAGAACCACAATTACTTTTGTACCAACCTTATATTAGGCCAAAAAAGTACTGTATTTTTTTAAAGTTAGGCGCCCGAAGAATTTAGTCCTGGACAAGATAAGGCCGACTCGGGTTACAGGAAGACCGCACCTCCCTCTCACAAGGTAATCTTGAGGAAATCCCTCCCTTCTCTGGCCTCAGTTCTTCCATCTGTAAAATGGAGGCTTGGGCAAATGGCCCATAGAATCCCTTTGGCTGTTTGATGAAAGCAAGTAAGACACCAAGATTGTGGCTTATCAGGAAACTTAGAGGGTGAAGTCTCCACCAAGGAGAGGGGCTAGAGAGGGGAGAAGCTGGGAAGGAACGAAAGAGCAGGTGGTGGGGCTGTGGATGGATGGGCAGTCCTCAGGAGGGAGAAGGAGCAGGGAAGGCCAGAGCCGACCCACTGGAGTCTAGGTTGGCAGAAACCCAGAAGTGGCCTGGCCTGAAAGTTCTAAAAAGATTCAGGAAGGAAACTTGTGGAGAATTCACTGTAATCCAACCACTTCATTTCACCAATAGGGAAACTGAGGAAGAAACATAGACTAGATTCTCATCATGGTTAAGAGCTGGGCATTGAACCCAGACCTCCTGACTCCCAGGCCAGGGTGCTTTCAATACCTCTGGAATTGGGGCATCTAGTGGAAGTGGTTCTTCTGAAAATACTCACCTTTCCCCTAGGAAGCTCTTAGGCTTCGCTTTCTCCAGCATCTGGAGAAAAAAGTTGAATTGGCCTAAAAGCCCCAAATTCACCGAAGTGTGTCTAGTGCTGCACCACCCAGGTTCTACGCCCCAATCACTGTACACAGTATTTACAGTGATTGGGGTGAGCATTTGCAGACCTAATGCCCAGCAAAGATCCCTGAACCAGGAATCCACAGGCCCACATTCCAGTCTTGGCCATCTGGGCGATTCCTTCCCCTCTCTGGGCCTCAGTGTTACCATCTGTGAAATGAGGCATCTGGACAAGATCAGCAGGTTTCAAGTTGGGTTGGTAGGTGCTGCTCCTGGGTATCTTAAGAATGAGAATATCTTAAGAATGAGAGTGGTGAGAGAGGAAGAGCAATCCCCCTCCCAGCTTTAGCCAGAAACAGGTTCCCTTTTCATCTGTTTTGCATGATGGTGTCTCACATGAGATTTCAAGGAGAAAGTGTCCTTTGCTTAAAAGGCATTTGAAATCACTAGAAGGGACGACCTCTGGCTTCTGACATTTATAACGTGATGGCTGATTAGGCTGCGCAATTCTCAAGGTCTGGGGCCCTGCTTTGTTCATCTCTGGGTCTCCAAGACCCAGTGCAGAGTTGGTACTCAGGGGAATTTTTTTTTTTTTTTTTTTTTTTTTTTTGAGATGGAGTCTGGCTCTGTCGCCCAGGCTGGAGTGCAGTGGCGCGATCTCAGCTCACGGCAAGCTCCACCTCCCGAGTTCACACCATTCTCCTGCCTCAGCCTCCCAAGTAGCTGGGACTACAGGCACCCACCACCACGCCTGGCTAATTTTTTGTATTTTTAGTAGAGACGGGGTTTCACCGTGTTAGCCAGGATGGTCCTGATCTCCTGACCTCGTGATCCGCCTGCCTCGGCCTCCCAAAGTGCTGGGATTACAGGCATGAGCCACCGCGCCTAGCCACTCAGGGGAATTTTTTATGCCACCTCATAACTGTGCCACCTTGAGCCAGCCACCTAAACTCTCCCATGCATTTCTAAATGGGAATCGTAACTGCAACTCTAGCATGGGGTGGCTGTGAGGGTCTCATGGAAACTCCTTGGTATAGCTCCTGGCACATGATAAATACGCAATACAGGTGAGCCCAATGCTTGAATGGCTGTTTGGATAACACTAGACTTGGCAGATTCTTTCCCCAGAGGCATGCTGACCTTACAACCTAGCTTTGCCAAGGCAGTCTGCATTTTAAATGTTTAATCATTGCCTCCCTGATTTTTTTCTGAATTGTCTCCTTTTATATGTAATTTGCAATCATTTCCAAAACGTGACAGTTCATTAAATGTACAACTGAGTGATTAAATTTGTTTATCTTTGCAATGACTTTCATGGAAATAAATTCACAAATCTTAGGAACACCCTGTGGAGGTTAGAAGGTTGTGGTCTTGACACTTCTGGGCCTCGACTAGCTCAGGGATTCCTCCACTTTCTCTCTTTTTCTCCCTTCAACAAGCTACACACAGGCCAGGGCCAGCCTCTCTGAGTGTTTTTAGCACAAGGTCCAAGGGTCTGCCTGCTCCTTCACCCTCAGGAATGCTTGCAATTCCCAGGGACACACGCGTGCACACACACACACACACACACATTATATACACCCCGCCACACACACACACACACACACACACCCTGCAGGAAAAGAGGTAGAATCTGGATGGCTTTGCTGGGAGGGGTCCAGGGTCAAGCTTCCTCTGAATGCATTGTGGCTGAGCTTTCCAAAAAGTAACTCCCTGGGAATAGCAAGGGAAGGTTCTGCTGGATAAAGAGATTGCTGAAACTTCATCCTCTACCTTCACTTTTAAATTAACTGATAGTCAACAACACAATACCAATAACTGCCATTTATGGAGTGCTTACTTGGGTAGACGCTCGGGTTGCGAGGTTAGATAAACCCAAGTTCAAAGCCTGTCTCCTTTGTTCACCAGCTGTTTGGCTTTGGGGAAGTTACTTTGCCTCCCTGTGCTTTAGACTCCTAATATTTAACATGAGGCACTGTGATCAAGCCTTTAGAGGCCTGCAAGCCTACTTAAGCCTCCAAACAACTCCATGAGGCACAGATGGTCAGGAAGCTTGTTTTACAGAGAGGGAAGCTCAGAGACCTGCTCAAAGTCACCCAGCAGATAAAGAACTGGGATTCAAACCTTTCTCATTATATTTACATCCGGACCACATCTTCATGTGACAGGGAGAGAGGAGTGGGCAAGGGAGGTCAGGTGACCTGGGACCAGTCCTGGCCTGGAACCTCTGGCTGTGCAAGCTTGGACGAGTGGCCTAACTTCTCTAAGCCTGTCTTCTCATCTATAAAGGGAGATGTTAACACCTACACAACTGTTGTAAACACTGAAGGAGATGACTTCTACAAAGAGGCTTTGAAAACCAGCAAGCATGTAACAAATGTAAGACTTTTAAAATCACCATTATCGTCTGTGTAGAGCTGCTGAGATTACAGGTTTAGCACTCAGAGTCTCACAGGGCACCTGGTACAATTCAGTCATGCAACAAATATTTGTGAAGGTTCAACTGTGAGCCAGGAACTGGCTGTGTACGTGGGCACTCACATTTGAGTAAGAACAAAGAATGCATGTGGTCCCTGGCATAATCAATGCAATCAGTGAATTTTTAAACTTCAACTAGGCTGGGCACGGTGGCTCACGCCTGTAATCCCAGTACTTTGGGAGGCTGAGGCGGGCAGATCACCAGAGGTCAGGAGTTCGAGGCCAGCCTGGCCAACATGGTGAAACCCCGTCTCTACTAAAAATATAAAAATTAGCCGGGTGTGGTGACGGTGGGTGCCTGTAACCCCAACTACTTGGGAGGCTGAGGCAGGAAAAGCACTTGAAGCCAGGAGGCGGAGGTTGCAGTGAGCCAAGATCGCACCAGTGCACTCTAGTCTGGGTGACAGAGCGAGACTCTGTCTCAAAAAACAAAAAACTTCAGACTCATCTCATGCAAGGGCTCTCCCATTTCACTGAAGATAACACTGACGTAAAGCTGGGGATGGGCAAGAGGGAGTTATCCAAATCTACCAGCACGTTGACTTCAGAGTTTAGGGAAGTTTGGATCCTGCCTCCCACATTACTGTTCTCTGCTTCATTTTCTGCTCTCCCAGACTCATCTGCTCACAGTTACCCTCTTCCTGCTGAACTATTAGTCCCCATGCCCCTGCTGCCTGCCTTCAGAGCCCCTATGTCTATCCACTACTCTGCGCTTGGATGAAAAGAAAAGAAATGGGAAGGCAAACACATATCTGTCAACCAGGGATCTCGGGCAGTGTCCAGGAGTTCCCCTTGGAAAACTCTAGAGGTGGGTGCATGGCCCAGGGCTCTCTGGTACCTGAGCAGATACCACCTCTGAGTTGCTGAAAATCCCACCATGGAAGTAATGGTGATTCAGATCAACTTCCTTGAGGTGTCGGAATGACCCGGCTCTTGGACCCTGGAGGCAAGATTAGATGAGGGCTGAAATCCGTGACCCTGGGCAATTTACTTCCTTTCCCTGAAGCTCAGTTTTCTCCTCTGCAAAATGGAGAGGATAACAATCTTGGAGTTTGGGAAGGTTAACTGAAATAACACATGTAAAAGTGCTCACCACAGGGCGCACAGTAATGACTAAAGACTGTGGTATCTATTTTCCTGGCAGACCAAGTCTAATTGATGCACAAAGGATGCATTGAAAGCCTACTGCATGCTTAGAGGAAGCCAAAACTGTGAAGACCACAAGCCAAGAACTTTATTGAGCTCTTACTGGGTACTAGACACTTCGCTTAACACTGTATCTCTATTTATTCCTCCAAACTTATCTCTCCCGTAAGATTGTGGGCTCCTTGAAGGCAATGTCTATTTTAGTCCTCTTTGTCCCTACCATAAACCTAATCTGAAAGGGGGGATGTATTAATATTATTGTCTCCATTTTACAGATGGGAAAATTGAGGCTCTGGAAGATTAAGTTACCTGCCCACGAGCTCCTAGCTAGTGAGTGGCAGAGCTGGAATTTGAACCCAGGCAGTTATATTCCACAGCCGGTGCTCTGTATCCTGACTCACACTACTTCATGCCTGTTATCTCTTCTGTTCTTTCCAAAAACCCTGTGGTCATTAGCATTACCCCATTTACAGATGAGTAAAGTGAGGTTCAGGGAGGTAGAGTGAGTCACCAAGAAGTGCAGTGGCCATGACTTTTGAGACAAAGGGCAGGTGGCTGGCCTACAAGTGTTCTTTAGCCAGTAAGAGCTGCCTGCTTTGGAGCCAACTGACCCCCAGCAGTTACACAAGGTGCTTGGGCCACTGGGGCATGTGCTGGGAGTGGTGATAAGGCCAGTTCACCTCCTGGTCATTGATTTTGATGTCTGCTTCATTTTCTGGGGTGCCAGTGGGCAGCAGACAGCAGAACTGAGGAAACTGGATTCCTACCGGGCCATCTCCAGGCTCAAGGACAGATCTACACCCAGTTGTCACAGTGACAGGCATGTCAGGACAGCCTGCCAGAGTGGGAAGGACCTCTCTCCTGCTCCTGTTACCTAGGCAGCACAGGCTGGCACCTGCTCCCTGCTCTCTCCAACTTTCCCTTCCTCCTTCCCCCTCCTTCCCTCTCCTTCTGTTATGAGTTGATTTGTGTCCCCTCAAAAGATGTTGAAGTCCTAACCCCCAGTCCCCCAAATGGGACTATTTGGAAAAATGATCTCTGCAGATGATCAAGTTAAGATGAGGCACTAACCCAACATGACCATGTCCTTATCAGAAGGGGAAATTTGGGCACAGAGGCCAACATAGTGAAGACACAGTGGAGGATGTCATGAGAAGATGGAGGTTGAAGGATGCGGCTGCAAGCCAAGGACTGCCAAGGACTGCTGGCCACCCCCAGAAGCCAGCAAGAGGCAAGGAAGGGCTTTTCCCAGAGTCTCAGAGGGAGCATGGCCCTGCTGACACCTGGATTCCAGACTTCTAGCCTCCAGAACAGAGAGGTGATCACTTTCTCTTCTCCCATACCATCCAGTTTGTGGCACTTTGACATGGCAGCCCTAGCAAACTCTTACACCCTCTCCCTTCACCACCCTACTTAGCTTCCATATTCCAAACATATGTGTGAAGGTGACAAGGCTCAAAAGAAATGACCCCATGCCAGGTCCACATTGACAAGCATGTGCTGCACCCACGGTCCCTGGAGCAGAGGCATGAAGGAGGACTCCAGAGGCTTCTCCAGCCCCTCAGAAATGGTTGACTTCATTAATATTACAGAGCACTTAGTATGGACTGGGTGCTCTTCTAAGTAATTTCTTAAATATTAAGTACTGTCGTTATCCATTTCATAGGTGGGGAGACTGAGGCACGGAAAGGCAAAGTAATTAGACAAATATTACCTGGCTAAATGGCAGAGCTGGGGTCCAGGCTCAGGCAATCTGGCTTTAGGACCTGGGCTCTTAGCCACTTTATCTTGCTGCCTCTAATAGCTTTATCCTGTTAGGTCAGCTTCTCCATCTGTTAAATGGAAACAACTTAGGCAGGAAGAAGATCAAGCCCTCTTCCGTGCCCTGGGATTCTAATTCCCATCCGGCCCACAGAGCCCCAGAGATGGAAGGAACCCTGGTGATGGCCCACACCCCCTGCTTGAGCATGTGTGTGTGTTTGTGTGTGTGTGATGGCACATGCCTATGATGTCTGTGCTTGCGTATCTGTGTATATGTTTTGTTTTGTTTTGTTTTGTTTTGTTTCTGAGACGGAGTCTTGCTCTGTCGCCCAGAGCTGGAGTGCAATGGCACAATCTCGGCTCACTGCAACCTCCACCTCCCGGGTTTAAGTGATTCTCCTGCCTCAGCCTCCCGAGTAGCTGGGATTACAGGCGCCCGCCACACACCTGGCTAATTTTTGTATTTTTAGTAGAGACAAGGTTTCACCATGTTGGCCAGGCTGGTCTCGAACTCCTGACCTCCTGATCCACCTGCCTTGGCCTCCCAAAGTGCTGGGATTACAGGTGTGAGCCACTGTGCTCAGCCATGTATGTTATACATACATGTTACATATGCATGCATGCATCCATTCTACTTAATGATATTTTTTTCTTTTTCAGAGTGAGGCTGATTCACTTACTCAAATTAATGTTCACATCTTGCCTGACTCATTTAATGGGAACAGCGAGTTCATGTGCCAATATGTGAACTGACCCTGAAGACCTTTCACCAAAAAAATATGGAGAGTCTCTTGTTCTTGAGTTAACGAGCATTGGACAACAACCAGCTTTTCTTTGACTTTCTCTGTTTTTCACAGTGATGCCTGCTGATCTCCGTCTAGCATTCTGACAAAGGGATTGGCGAGAGCCTCTTCAGGAAGACAGGGAATAAGGAATCCTAGAAAGGAGGAAGAGAACACTTTACCATTTCTCAAAAGTGATTTTACCCAACCAACTTTGCAGATGAGGAGGCTAGCAGATCAGAGTGGGTAAATGGCTTGGCCAAGTTCGTCCAGGAATTTATTGCAGAACCAGGGCTGAGCCCCATTTGTCCAGATATCCACTTCTCTCCTTCTAATTTTTCTTCTTCCCAGGTTTTTCTCTGTCTCTGCTACTATCTGCCTGATTCTTTGCTTTTTATTCCAAATATGTAAACCTCCAATAAACCTAGAGACAGACTTATGCTTGATCTATCCCCAGTTACAGAGGAGCCAGGGACAATTACAAAGTGGATAAAAGTCCCCAGGTGCAGTTTTTAGAAATGCTTCCCCAGCATAAACAGCTTAACTCCATAAAGCACCCCGAGAATGTTTGCTTAGTGGCTCTGATTTTTAAGAGGTTGACCTTTGCTGCAAGACCTTGGGTCTGTTCAGACCATTGCAACATAGCAGATCGCAGCCGCTCACATCTGAGTGTGGCGAACCAGCCACCTTGGAGAGGCCTTATCCAGAGTTTAATTCACAGTGCTTGGCACCTGGTAGGGGTTCAATAAACAGCTGGTGAATTAAAGACTGAATCAAATAATCAATAAATATTAGCTTTAGCATACAGAGTGAGGAGGTTAAATCCCCTAAAGGGAAAAAAATCAAGTAGCACATCCTGTCCACCAAAAAAAAAAAAATCTTATGTTTTATCTGTGCCACTGAGCACCACACCAGGCCACATTCTGGGGCACAAGCCCTCAAATCTGAGGTTTCATTTAGACATTCAATATTTTAGAGTACTGTCCCTGTGCCTACAACTATCCTAGGTAAACACTGGGCATATAATGGTGAATACCACAGATGTCGTCCCTGGTTTGCAGAGCTCACAGATCATAGAGAAGACTCTCTGCTTTGGGATTTACTAGAAGGAGGCCAGTAATTCCCAAAGGAATCTCAGCTTTCACTCTTGGACTCAGAAGCCAAAGGGCAAGGAAGCCAGTGCTTGTCATCCAGGGTTCCAGGGCACCTGGGCTTGGGTTTGGGTCACAGAAGTGGCCCCAGCCATTCCTCATGTTGCAAGCAGATAAAGACCCCTGTGGATGGCCTGTGGGAATAGTGGGTGGCTTCTCATCCTTCCTAAGAGGCCAAGCCAAGGAGACAAACGGCACTTTATTAGAGATAAAAGCCCACTGAACAATCCATACCCCATTTTTATAGGCTGGAACCACTGACCCCCCTCTCCCTGCCAAAACAAACTAATAACAATTCAAGGGAACAGTTGAGCTCTAAGAGGGCCTTGAGTACACCCAAGACCAGGAGGCTGTGAAGGGAGGGACCACCACACTGGATGTCAGTGATCAAGTATCCAGTGCCAGTTTTGCTGGTGATGTGCTGGTGGCCTGGACAAGTCTCGGCGCTTTCTGAGTTGTCCAGCTTAGGTGAGATGACCTGCGAGTTCCTTCCAGTGCCGACCTTCTGATATGGTTTGGCTATGTCCCCACCCAAAATCTCATCTTGAATTATAATCCTAATTGTGATTCCCACATATTGTGGGCAGGACCTCATGGGAGGTGATTAGATCATGGAGGCAGTTCTCCCATGCTGTTCTCATGATAGTGAGTGGGTTCTCATGAGATCTGATGGTTTTATATGGGGCTTTACTCCCCTTCGCTATGTACTTCTCTCTCCTGCTGCCATGTGAAGAAGGATGTGTTTGCTTCCCCTTCCGTCATGATTGTAAGTTTCCTAAGGCTTCCTCAGCCATGCTGAACTGCGAGTCAATTAAATCTCTTTTCTTTATAAATTACCCAGTCTCGGGTATGTCTTTATTAGCAGTGTGAGGATGGACTAATACACCCTCCATGTCTATTTCAATATTTCTCTTGTCCCTGTCTTTGACCCTCTGCCTGTCTCCCCACCCCTCCATAGGCTTCTGATTATGCCTGGATTGTGCTGTTGTAATTAGTAGCAGTGCCTTCTCATTCTCAAAGTGTCTTGGTTTGGATGACAAATTATATAGCTACCCTACCCATCTTCCCTTCTTTCCCTCTCTTTTTCTCTGTTTTCTTGTGGGTTCCTGGAGACCTGACCAGCCCAGTAGTGTTCTTCAAGGATGCAGAGATCCAAGACCACCTACCCTAGGCTGTGTCTCCTCCGTGGAGCTTCCACTTTCTCCTTATCCTTAAGCAGCTTGCCCTACCACAGGCCTAAGAAACAAGGACCTAAAACACCTCCCTCCAAGGTGGGAAAGAAGCCAGTTTTCCAGGGAACCACAGAACACTTAGCCACCCCAAAGTCTGGGAAGGAACCTCAGCTTTCACTTTGGACTCAGAAGTCAAAGGACAAACAAGCCAGTGCTCGTGGGCCCAGGGCCCAGGGAGCACCTGGGTTTACGTTTGGATGGCTAAAGAAGACACAGCTCAGGCAGACCCCTGCCTCACCACACCTAGCCATCCTGTGGCTTGCCAGAGACCTCCATCCAGGCCTTTTTTCTGTGTCATCCACAGGGGAGTTCACTTCTACTGGGCATTCCACACAGAGCACCTCCACCCCACACATACCTCTGAGAAGCAGAGTGAAATATTGATCGAGAGGACAGGCTTGCATTTGTCCCTGTTGCTTCTCAGAGTAAAAGCTGAAGTCTTGACAATGACCTACAAGGCTCAACATAATCTGTCTTCCCCTACCTCCCCGACCCCCTGCCTCAGGTCCCCTCCTTTCCTTCTCCCATCTGCTTATTCTGCTCCAGCCAGATGAGCCCCTGGCCATTCCTCTAACACCAACATGCCAGACACGTTCCCACCCCAGGGCCTTTGCACCTGCTGTTCCCTCTGCCTGGAATGTTCTTCCCCCAGATAGATACGTGACTCACAGCCTACCTCACTCAGGGCTTCCTGTAAATGTCACCTTTGGAGCCAGGATTACCCTGACTGCCCCATTTAAAATTGCAATCCTAATACTACTTATTCGGTCCTATTTTTCATAGCACTTAGGATCTTCTAAGATTCTGCAGCATATAGTTCTTTATTGTTTTGTTTACTGCTGCACCTAGAATGAAGCCTGGTACAGTGGACACTGAATAGACAGGGAATGAATCCCTTGGGCTAGGACTCTTTGTGAGCAGAGGTCATGCTTTAATAGTTTTTGTTTCCATACAACAGGCCATGGCTGGGACCTCCCATGTGCCAGAAATAGTGCTAGGCACTGGGGACCCATCAGATCAATCAGTAGCACAGCTATTAACACAAGAGTTCACATTTATTCAGCACTCTAAACTGCCAGGCACTGTTCTAGGTGCCTTGTAGGTATTGACTCATTTAATCCCTGTAACTACCCTAAATTGTAGATATTATTATCAGCCCTACTTGCAGATGGAAAAACTGAGGCATAGAGCAATTAGATAACTTTCCCAAAGTCTGTGTTGGTAAGTGACAGAACTGGGACTTAGATTCAGGGGGCCTAGCCCCAGAGCCCATACTGCCCTCAGGGAGCTCACAGACTTGTAGAGGAGACAGACATGTAAGAAACCATGCTGTGCCACATGACTTGGGGACAATAACAAAGGCAAGGCCCAAGCATGCTTAGGAAGCAAAGTGGAGACATTAATATTAAATACAACTAGGGAGGCTGAGAAAGGCTTGTCATGAGAAGTGATGTTTCACTGGGGTCTTGAAGGATGTATAGGAGTTCACCAGCTGAAGAAATGGGGAGGGTAGGAAGCAGTACGAGGGTTTCTGGGAATTATGAGGTGTCCATATGATTAAATCATGGAATGCACATGAGAGAGGGGTAAGCGGCAAGGCCAGATAAGTAGATAGGGAAGCTTACAAAATGCCAAACTGAAGAGTTTGGCCTTTATAAGGAGTTCTGGAGAGTGGGGTTTCAAGCAGGGTCGTGAATTCATTTGTTCATTCAAAGAGCAAACATTTTAAAAATGTTTACTATGGGCTAGGGAGAGTCCTGTGTTCTGGGATCTGTGTTTGGAGATCACTCCTAGCAGATAAGAAAGGTGCCTGGGTTAAATCCTGACTCCCAGTAGACTTTCTGTGGTTGTCTGTCAATGAAATGAATGAATGAATAAATTTTTTTAAATGGTTCTTATTGGTTTACCCAGCAATCTAGACATGAAACTTTGAAACATTGAATGGAAGCTCTGACCCCCATTCCTCTACAGACCCCCCACTGCATTTTTATCTGAGCTTCCTGGCAGCCAAGGGAAAAAAGGAGATAATGGGATCTATAGCTCTCATTTGTCTTCAGGAAAAAAAAATGTTAAGTTCTTTGAGAGAGAAATTCTACTTCCTGGCATCACCTTTCGGGAGGAATTTATCTCTTGGCGGCAAAGCAGTAGCTCTTATTTTTTCACTAAGCAGGAGCTGCAGGTTGCCTGGGAATCCCAGCCTGCCTAGATGGCAACACCACCTTGAAATGGAAAACATTGCCAGCTTCCTTTCCCAACAATAGGCCGTCACCTGCCCGGGTGTAAATACAGCTTATAGTTCAGAGGCAAGTTGCTAAGCATATGCGAGACCATATGGAGGGCCCTGGGAGGGCAGCCACCACTGATAAACACTTCCAGCAGCCAACCTGCCACTGCTGCTGCAGCCACTACTCCTCAGGGTCCCCACCGAATAGCCAGGGCCACCGCATCTGGGCCTCGGCTTGGGACAGGACACCCCACCTGGCTACTCTCCTGGGGAGACAAAGGGCCGAGTTCTGGTGACTTTCTAAGGCAGACTGGGATTTTCTCTGGGTCTTTTGCATGGCAGAGGGCCCAAGGCTTGCCTGGAGTAGGGCTGGGAGCCAGTCTCTGTAGCTTAGCCCGTGCCGTCTGCCAATCTGATCATCTTTCGGCCTCAATCGCCTCCCTCTTCTTCTCCTGATTGTCTGTTTCTGACTTGTTTTCTTCCTCTCACGTTTGCTCACACTCACTCTGGCCTCTCTCTGGCTGACGCCCTCTCTGTGTCCCCACTTGTTGATTCTGTTTCTATGCCCCGTTTTTCTCCAGCCCCTCCCCTTGCTCTTTGTTGCTGTTTCTCCCTCCACCTCTGCCCCATTTCTACTTCATCTTTCCCTGTGAGCTCTTCCCTTTCCCTCTGTCTCTCCACTCATCCTTGTGTGTCTCTCAGTCTCTGTGTTGCTGTTTTTCCTTCTGTCTTCTGCCAGTTCTCTTTTTCTATGTAGGTATCGCGTTCTCTCTCTCTCCCTCCCCATCTCTGTGGTTTCTCCATCAAACAGCCTCTCTTTCTCTCTTTCTCTCTCCCTCTCCCTCCCCTGCCCTCCCTGCTCAGCTCCTGGGCCTCTGCTGTCTTTTATCACTATCAGCCCCTTTCTCTATACCTCTCACTTGTTTTTCTTTCCTGATTCTCAGAGAAGGGGGCTGGAGCCCAGGGCCCCTGTGCTGTGGGAAACACAAGGACACTTCGTGAGCTCCGAGCTCTGAGTCTATGCCTTACAGATCCCCCTTTCCTGCAGCTGGTGCTCTCCTGGCCTCTGGGACACACACTCCCCACCTCTCCCATCCCCCACCCAATACATATACACATGGAGTGGTCCCAAAGCCCAGCCTGGCCTGCTGGCCTCTCTGTGGGCCTGGCTTCATTCCACTCGTTGCTCCTCCCACCCCCAGTGCCTGGTTTCCATGGTTACCCTGGCTCTCAGAGGCCATAGTGGATGTCTGGTGCTGGTGGCTTAGACTAACTGGGATCAGGAGCCTCCCTCCTCCTCTCTACCCTGGAGAACCCACCATAAGGCTCTAAGGGTCCACCTGGTTCTCAAAAGGATATTGCCAGTATTTGCCAGTATTTGTTTTCTAGAAAGGTTAGAATCGTGGCCAGCTCATCCCTGCTGAGGCCATGACCAAAAGGACATCGTTAGCCAAGTGTGGCTCAGACCAAGATCCAAGCTGCTGAATCCTTACTAACACTCATTCATTCAAGCAATCAAGCAAATATTGGGGGATAGAGGGCTGAATAAAGACAAGTCTCTGCCTTTGAGAAGCCCCCACAGATGATAGGAGCAGAGGGTGCTGGAAATATTGACCTCCTTGTGTCTGAGGCATCAAAAATGTCCCCCAGAGGACAGGGTAACAGTGAGCCTTAGAGGGTAAACAGGGAGAGGAGAAAGAGCTGGCTGGTATTTGAAGCAAATGACACAATTCGTGCAAAGGCACTAGGGTTGGGGACAGGGTGATGGGAAATGTGAGCTCCAAGAGGGTTGTAGCCCTGATGCCAAATTCCGTGTCTGGCAGAGTAGATGCTAAACAAATACTGAGGGAGGGAGGGAATGAATGGATGAATGGTCTACAAGAGATGCTCAGTGATGGCTGGGAGCACAGGGGGACATGGATGGGCAGAGAGCGAAGAGCTGGGAAGATGCGTCTGGGCAGGTTTCATTAAAGACTCATCCACCCAAGCTGAAGAGTTAGAACTTCATGACTTAGCCAACTAGAGATTTGTTTGTTCCTTCCTTTGTTTTTCTTTCAGAGAAATAACACTCTGGCAGCTGTTTTGAAGATGAACATAAGTTCGAACTTGTAAATTTTACAAGTTCAGGACTAAACTCTTCATCTTCCCCACCTCCCCCCAGAACCTGCAAGAAGCAGGAAGAACCATGGCCTCATCTTTCCAGTTGATTGCAACTCCATCCTTCCAGTGCTCTGGCCAAAAGCCCTGGCGTCATCCCTGACTCATCTCTTTCTCTCACCCCCTACATTTGATCTGTCAGGAAATCCTGTTAGCTGCACTTGCAAAATGCGCCTGGAATCCAGCCATTTCTCGCCACCTCCTCTGCCACCATCTTCCTCCAAAACACCCTCATCTCTCCCCTGGGCTATTGCAACGGCCCCTCACTTTCAGCTCTCATGCTCTCACTCCCTTCTCCTGCCTCCCCCGCCGCAGGTGTATCTCTTCTTATACACTACTCAGAGTGAGCCTGTTAAAATGTTGGTCACGTCACTTCATTCTTCAGCTTGAAACTCTGCGATGGCAGTATCTCATGCTGAGTCAAAGTCAAAGTCTACGCAAGGTGCAAGGGCCCTGCATAATCCACCTGCTAGCTGCCCCCATCTCCTCTCTGATTTTCTCTCCTACTACACTCGGTCCCCAGGCACATGGAACAGTGAGTCCATTAAACTTCTTTTTTATTTTTTAAATAAATTACCCAGTCTCAGGTATATCTTTATCAGCAGCATGAAAACAGACTAATACAAGCAAGCCCCTATGGTTTGGCCTGCTGTTGAATGTCGAGGCAGGTTCTTGGAGGGGCCCTGAGTGCTCTCCTGGCCTCTGGGACACTCACTCCCAGGTTAAGAATCTTATTCTGTCAGAGGGAAGTTGGAAAGCTAAGCAGTCATCTTTCCCAGACTCCTTTGCAGCTAGGATCTGGGCTATGAATGAGGTTCTATAGGTAAACATGCCCCCATGAGGTGGGGAAGGAGGAAGAGAGGTGGTAGCCACCGAGCTGCAGCTGGAGCGGCCCTAGCGTCTGCTCACCAGCTTCGCAGGTATGTGGCAATTCCAGTGGCAGCAGCAGCTTCCACACATCTGAGTCATATCAACAGGCATGACCTTCCAAACCAAAGTCCAGGGGCTGCCCCTGACTGCCCTTCTCCAGCCCTCCCACAGTTTTGCAACCATCTAATTTTCGGTTTTAATTCATTTGCTGCTTAAAATTCATACAGTGCTTTCCATTTCCAGCATTCAATCCTTACAGCCAGTCCTGCTGCATCCTCTGGGCTCCCTGACCCCTCTCCCTGGCCACATCCTCTCCCATCTCCCCCTCCACAGTCTGAATAATTCCTTCTGGCTGGAGGTGTGGGTGGAGATCATTCTTTATCCATCTACCCACACTCAATCCCCAGATCTATCATCCAGGTACCTGAGTACTTCCTGCCCTTTTGAAACTTCAAGTCTGGAGTCCCTCCCTTTCTGTTCTCAGCTATCTCTGTGCCCCTCTGGGGAGGAAGTCGCATCGTCTGCGTGGGTTTGTTCTGAAGGTCCTGGAAGGATTCTCCCCAGCATTCCCATTCTCTAGACTGACCTTTTTCAAAAGCATGTTCTGTGCAAGGGGTGTGAATGGGATTCTTGGAAAACAGAACTCTACCAAGCAGGAAGCTGGTAGTGACTCAACGTTAAAGGGGCTTCTTTATAGCAGGACTTCTCAGAGCCTTTACTGTGGTAAGATAAACTGTGAAACCCCAAGAGGGATATCAGAGCACAGTGCTTGGCACAGCACTTCACACATAGTGGTCTCTAAATTAACCACAGTCTTTGGTGACCAATTCGTGATTTGGATTCTCAATTGGGTTTAGCTTGGGTGGGATGAAGTGACACTTTTCTGTGTGCTTGAGAGTGGACAAAGCACAAGCTTTCCCTCTGGACAGGTCTGAGTGCAGATCACAGTTTCGCCGCTTACTGTGGAAAACTGACCTCGCCACTCTGAACCTCAGTTCTTCTTCAGGGACAGGATACCTACCGCTCAGGAGGACTGGGTTGGTGAATGAAATGAAGTACACAGTGGTGCTGGATACACAGTAGCTAAGAGGGTGACCATCGTCTGGAACCACAGTTCCTTTAATCACAGTCCAGCCCTCCGAGTTCAGCCAGGCTGACACAGTGAGGAGAGCGTGGGTGGGCCTGGCAGGCTGTGCAGGGAATCCCGAGGGACCCTTCTCCTGAATTCCAGTCGTGCCGGCGGGGCTCTTGGGTTTCAATACACAACATCACAGAGCTGCTCTGCTACCCGGACAAATTCCTATAATGGAAGGACTCAGAGATTCCCAAAGCCAATTTTCCACTCATGCTGCTGCTTCAGGTGGAAGGAGGCAGGGCCCCAGCTGGGGACTGGAGGACAAAACGGAAACAGGCTGATGTCACAAAGTAATAGTGCAAACTAAGACCTATGACTACTCACTATGGGCCAGATACTGCTCTGGGCATTTTGCATTTTCTCATTTAATCCTCACAGCAAGCCAAAGAGGTAGGCGCTATTATCATTTCCGATGTGTAGGGGAGGAAGTTGAGGCTCACAGCCTCCCCTGGTGGCCTCATCTGTGGTCTGCTGCCCCTGACTCTGACCAAGCCCTGCCTCTCCCTGAGTCCATGACTGCTTCCACTAAATGTCCACCCCTTGGCCTTGGTTCCATCCTCGGAGTCCTCCTTGCTTCCCATGGCAATGTGGGAGGCCAAGTGGTTTCAGATTCCAGGGATCTTGTCCCATCCAAAATTTCAGGGCCAAGGCAGCTTGAAACAGCCCAGAGAACTTGAACTTTGGAGTAGAAAGATGAGGCCTGAGTCTCAGAACCCCATTCACGTGCTGTATAATGTGAGACAGGTCACTCCACTTCTCAGGGCCTTGGGGTATGACTAGGGACTGCCTTTGTCACTGGGGTGCCACGCTGGTGTAGAGGCAGGTAACAAAAAGCCCAAATCAAAGTGGCCTAAAAAGCAACGAATTTCCATTTTCTCATATAAATAAAAGTCCAGAACTAGGGTGGGTAATTCATAGTTCAGCAGAGGCATCAAGGACCCAGGTACCCTTCATCTTTCTGTGTATCCATGTTTGCTTGCCTCATGGTGGCAAAATGGCTGCAGCAGCTCCAGGCAGAGCATACTCAAACAACAATGTTCATAGGCCTTCAAAGAGTGGGACTCTTCCCTTTGTTTTTTTTCTTTGAGACTGGGTCTCACTTTGTCACTCAGGCTGGGGTGCAGTGGTGCCATCATAGCTCACTGCAGCCCCAGTCTCCTAGGCTCAAATGCTTCTCCCACTTCCTAGCCTCCCAAGTAGCTGGGACTACAGGCATGCGCCACCATGCTGGACTGATTTTTTAAATTTTTACTAGAAATAGGGTCTTCCTATGTTACTCAGGCTGGCCTCAAACTCCTGAGTTCAAGCAGTCCTCCTGCCTCAGCCTCCCAAAGCATAGGGATTACAGGCATGAGTCACCACACCCAACCCGCTTCTTTATAAGAGAGAGGAAAACCTCATTAATACTGCCTTTGTATCTCATTGGCCAGATTTGCACACACAGCCTGGCATCATGCTTGGTGTCTGAGCTTGCTAGAGCTGCTCTGACCAAGTCCCACAGCCTGGCTGGCTTAAACAACAGACATTTCCATCCTCACAGATCTGGAGGCCAGAAGTCTGAGATCAAGGTGTGAGCAGGGTTTGTTTCTTCTGCTGCCTCTCTCCTTGGCTTGTAGACAGTTGTCTCCATACCATGCTTTCACACAGTCTTTCCTCTGTGCGGGTCCATGTCCCAGTCTCTTCTTCTAAGAACATAAGTCACATTGGATTGGGACCCATCCTATTGGCCTCATTTTAATGTATTATCTCTTTAAAGACCTTAACTCCAAATACAGTCAAATTCAGAGGTACTGGAGGTTAAGACTTCAGCATGAATTTGGGGAGGAGAGAATTCAGCCCCTCACACCTAGTAACAGCTCAATAAACATGAGCTATTAGTATTTGTATTGGCATTTGAATTCACATTTATGTTTTTTAATTGTTGCATTCTCTGCCACTACAATGGAAATGGACTTATTTATTTATGAGATGGAGTCTCACTCTGTCACCCAGGCTGGAGTGCAGTGGCACGACCTTGGCTCACCGCAATTTCCGTCTCCCGGGTTCAAGCGATTTTCCTGCCTCAGCCTCCCAAGTAGCTGGGATTACAGGCTCGCGCCACTGTGCCCGGCTAATTTTTGTATTTTTAGTAGAGATGGGGTTTTGCCATGTTGGCCAGGCTGGTCTTGAACTCCTAACCTCAGGTGATCTGCCTGCCTCAGCCTCCCAAAGTGCTGGGGTTACAGGCGTGAGCCACCGCGCCCGGCTGGAAATGGACATAACTGCTCTATCTAACCAAATTGTTTGAATTCAGTGGATGGCAGCCAGGACTGATGGATGGAAGGTATCAGAGCAGTTCCTTCCCTTCAGGGCCAGGCTATATCTTTGCTCTGAGCGACAGTAGGTTAGCTTCTTTTCAGTGATTCCCAAGAACCCAGAATTCCTCCTCACCTCAGTTTTTTAGAGGGAGAAGGCAAGGAGTGGAGGAAGAGGTGCAGCCAGGCTGGACTGAAGGGTCAGAGGTGCTTTTCACGGCCTTACCCTCAATGACCAAAAGCTAGCATTCATCCAATCATTCATTCAGCAAATATTTATTGAGTGCCTTGGGGTAGGCCAGCACTATTCTGGGTACTAGTGATTGGGTGGAACAAACAATGCCTCTGTCCTTGTGTTCATGATCTATTGAGGGGGACAGACAATGAAGAAACCAAAACTGATATCATATAACGTCAGCACTGTGATGAAAAGAGAAGTGGGGTAAGGGGATAGAAAATGGGAGTGGGGGCCAGGTGCAGTGACTCATGCCTGTAATCCCAGAACTTTGGGAGGCCAAGGTGAGAGGATCACTTGGGCCCAGGAGTTCCAGACCAGCCTGGGCAACATAGCAAGACTTCGTCTCTACAGAAAATATATTTTTCTTAAAAAATTAGCCAGGCATGGTGGTGCATGCACGCCTGTAGTCCCAGCTACCCAGGAGGCTGAGATGGGAGGACCTGAGCCCAGGAGGTTGCGGCTGCAGTGAGCTGTGATTGTGCCACTGCACTCCAGCCTGGGTGACAGAGTGAGACCCTGTCTCAAAGAAAAATGAAGAAAAGAAAAGAAAAAAAAGAAAAAGAAAACAGGAGGGGAAAAAACAAAGGGGGAAAATAAAGAAAATGGGAGGGGGAGTGGTATTTAAACAGGGGGACCCAAGGCCCTCTAAGAGATGACACTTGAGCAGAGGCCGCAGGAAGTGAGGAGGGAGCCCCAGCTGCAGGACTGGGCTCCAGGCTGTGGGAACTACACACACAAGAGCCCCGGGAGGACAATTCACAGCCAGAAGCCAGAGTGGCTGGAAAGGAGTGAGCAAGGAGCAAAAGACTTTGGCTTTTACTTCTAGTGGGAAGGGAAACCACTGGACAGTTTTCAAAAGGAAACGTCGGGCCAGGCGCGGTGGCTCACGCCTGTAATCCCAGCACTTTGGGATGCCAAAGCAGGTGGATCACCTGAGGTCAGGAGTTTGAGACAAGCCTGACCAACATGGGGAAACACCACCTCTGCTAAAAATACAAAAATTAGCTGGGTTTGATGGCGCATACCTGTAATCCTAGCTACTCGGGACGCTGAGGCAGGAGAATCGCTTGAACCCGGGAGGCAGAGGTTGCAGTGAGCTGAGATCGTGCCATTGCACTCCAGCCTGGACAACAAGAGCAAAACTTGGTTCCCCTCCCCCCTCAAAAAAAGGAAATCTCATGGTATGATTTAGGGTGGGCAGAATGGGAGGGCTCATACTTACAGGTGCTTGTAAGAATCAAGTGAGCTCATTCATAAAAAGACTTACATGAAGAGTACCTGGCACAAAGTAAGTGCTACGTGAGATTTTCTATCATTATGATTGTTATCCTCATTTTACGGAAGAAGAAACTGAGGCTTCAAGTGGTAACTAACTAGCCCAAGATCAACCACTGGTAAGGGGTGGAGCCAGTCTGTTACCAGAGCCTGGGCTCTGCATTGCTACAGATTGGAAGTCCCACAGACCCATGTCCAAATCTTGGCCCTGCCACTCATTAGCTGTGACCTTGAATGATTAACTTCTCATGGTTCTGTTTCTGCATCTATCAAATGGAGGCATGGCTGACAACCTCTAAGATGGTCCCAATGACCCTGCCTCCTGGTGTTCATGGCCTTTTGTAATCCTCTCCACTGAGTCACTAACTTACTTCTAATCAATAGAATACAGCAACGTTGAGGATGTTACTTTGTATCTGCTTACGTTACAAAAGATTGTGAGTTCCACCTTGCTAGCAGACTCTACCACCTTCTGCTTGTGGACTTTGAAAAAGCAATTGTGTGTGTGGGAGAGGCCCACGTGATGAAGAGTTAACAGCAGCCTCTGGCCACAGCCCAGAGATAACTGAATTCTGCCAACAACCACTGACTAAGTTGAGAAAGAGATCTTTTCCCATTCAAGCCTTCAGATGAGACCACAGCCCTTGCAGACGACTTGATTGCAGCCTTGTGAGAGACATTGAAGTAGAGGATCCTCTTAAGTCATGCCCAGGTTTCTCACCCACAGAAGTTGTGAGAGAATAAATGAGTGCTGTCTTAAGCTACTAAGCTTTGGGGTGATTTGTTACACAGCAATAGATAACTAATACAGGGGTGATACTTGTGCCTGCAACTGACAGTCACTGGGGACAAACACAGTGTTTTGTATAAAGTACGTAGCTCCATGCCTGGCCCCAAGTGAGTTCTGAATAAATAGTAGCTGTTTTAATTTTAATAATTAAGCCCTCCCAGAGGGCAGATGACAAGTCTGCTCTACCTGGACTCTGAGCCTGAACAATGCCTAGGGTTTGCTAAGATCTAGGCCCAGAAAGGCCAGGCTCAAACAGTTTGCTCTGAGGACAGGAACATCCCTGGGCCTTTCGCTTTGCTCCCCACATTCCAGGGCCTCTTAGTCATCCTGATGTCCATGTCATGGCAGATCCCATGTTTTGCACCCCAGTTTCACCCTTAGAGGGGCCCCAAAACTGGTGCTGCACCCTCCTTCCCATTTCCTGGCCACCTCTGGAAGGCCCCAGATTACCCCTCCCAGTCCAGGAGAGGAAGAGGTTGAAGGACGGGAAGAGGACACAGCCCAGCCAGAGGCTAGGAGTTGGGCTCGGCCAGGCCTCTCCTTCAAAGGCAGCCTCTCGATGTTGGAGGCATCCAGACAGTAAGCAGGCCCCAGGCACTGGCCCTGGCTACAGAGTTTCATCCTCAAAGCCAGAGCTGTCTCCTGCATAGCTGTTGGCATGGGACCCATCCCCACCCCACCTCCCCACCCCCCCCACACACACTGTGAGTCATCGACTCCATTAAGGCCTATGGCCATGACCATTTCTCTTGGAGATTAGCAGCCAGGCCCCCCCAACCCCTGCCTAGGGCCTGCCACTCTCTCAAAGGCAGGACACACCATAGCCAGGCACCTGGACTGTCCTCTGGCCTCCACCAGCACACACCCTGGGCATGCGATGGGGTCTCTTGGTGTCCTGCTCTCTCTCTCTGTCACATTGCCATGTTGTCTAGCTCTCCCTCATCTCTCTGCTGTTTCTATCTCTGTTTCTTTCTCTCCCTCCCTCCCTGCCTCACCCCCACATCTCTCTTTCCCTGCCACTACTTCGATACTGCTATTACTGCATCACTCTCACTCTGCCCCCTCTCTTCAGGGAGACTTCCTCCCTACACCTCCCACTCCCTAAAGCTGCCTGTGCTTCCCTGTGTGACTCCTGAGCCTACCCCTCAGCCATCTCCACTGCCCATCTCCACTGCCATCTCCACTGCCCAAGTGCCATCTCCCCCGAGAAGCCCACTCTCAGTTTTTCCTCCTCCTTTACCCCAAACAGAATGCAGTCTCTCTCTACCTTTGGTCATATGATTTGTGGGTAGGATATCCATCCACTCCACTGCCTCATCTACTCCCATGCTAGCTCTGCCAGCCTCAAGGGCAGTGGCAAACACCAACCTGGCTCAGGTAGGTGTTCAGGAAGCCTTGAAAAGGGAAAGAGAGACAGGGAAGAGAGAGGAGACACAGATAAGAAAGTAAAGATGCCAGATGAACTTATTGAGCACCTAGTGTATGCCAGGCACTGTTCTGGGTGCTGAAGAATTATCAGCTACCTCAGGTAGCAGGGGAAATGGATGTGAGTATGAAATTGTTGTTGTCATAAGTATCATAGAAAGAGAAGACCAGGGCTGTGGGAGGCCATGGGCCATGTTCCTTACACTGGATTTTGGGGGGATGTTTGAGAAGGCTTCCCGGAGAATGTTGTTTCTAAGCTGGGACCTGAAGAATGAGTCACGAAGGTGAAGAGGAAAGGTAGATGCAGTGGAAAGAAGGAGAAGAGGAAAGGTAGATGCGGTGGACAGAAGGAACAGAGAATGGAAGGCTCAGAGGCAGGGAGGCAGGAGGAGTAGATGGATGGATGAGTGGGTGGGGGAACGAAGGTTTGGATGGATTGGGGGAGGACTGATCCAATGGGCAGGTGGGTCCAGGGTGTGTGGTGGATGGGACATTGCACAACCTGCTTGGCCAACTGCAGGGTCAGAGCAGCAGGCAGAGGGGAGGGTCCTGGGTCATGTCCTTGTCCTCTGTGTGGCCCTTTGATCATCTCCCAGGCAGACACTGATGACCCCTGTCCACCCCCTCAGCCACACAGCCCAGACCCTCTGGCCTCAGCCCCTTCTGAACCTCTCCTGGGTGTCCTGGAGATAGGGTTATTTGTAGATGATAACCTCCCTGCCCCACATCCCCTACCCCCCGACTCAGACACTTGCCTTTCTCTGGCCACTTCCTTCTATTCTTCTGCCCTGTGTGTGGAGGGGGAGGCAGCAGCCCTGGCTCCAGAGAAGCCTGCCCCTCCTTTCTTTCCTCCTTATCTCTCTCCTGGCCATGTTTCCTGCCCAAGGAGACAGAAATAAAAACGCAGGCCCTCCTGCGAGTGTTAGTGATTCTGGGAGCAGGGCTGTCAGGGTCTCCAGGGCAGGGGCCCCCATTCAGCCTGTTCCCATTGCCAGTGTGAGATGCCCAGATGTGGGGCACCCAGGCCTGGGACACCCAGGCATGGAGTATCCAGGCATGTTGAATGCCCAGGCATGGGGCATCTACATGTGGGGTATCCAGGTGTAGGGGCTCCAGGTGTAGGGCTGGAGTGGAGATGATGGCGTATGGCATGGCTAAGAGCATGAGATTTGTCTGTGCCTGGCTCTGCATCCCTGGGTGAGCCACAGTCTCCCTCAGTCTTGGTTTTCCCATCTGTGAAATAGGGCCCGTGGCAATGCACATCTCCCAGGGCTAGTGTGGGAATTAAGGGAGATGCTGGAAGTCACAACATGACTGAGGAGGTTTCACTTCTTTTATTAAGGCCAGACAGTTCCTTGAGGAGCGCTGTAGGGAGAGAAAGAGGGTGCTGGCCAGGCCTGCAGGACCTCTTGCAGGGCAGGGTGGGGGTGGGCTGGAGGGTGCATCTCCAACCTGCTGAGCTCAGGTCTGGCGCTCCCTCCCCTGGGCCTGGGGATTGCTGGGGAACACATGCCTCTGGCATCCTGCCTCTGGCTTCCAGGAAGGACTCGGCTCCAGGCTGCCTCCTCCTCCCTCCACTCCCACCCCTAACACCCCCAGCATACACACACAGACACACACACACACATACAGCAGAGATGGAAGGATCTCCCTCCTACCATCCTCCTACAGAGAGTGGGGGAAAGGTCCACGGAGACCCCCAATCTCTACCCCTGGCTTCCACCAGGAGCCTGACATACCCCTTCCTAGCTAGGTGGCTCAGAGAGGACTAATGTCTTTCTCGATTACTTTACAGAAGACCAGGAAGACTGGCGTCAAAGGAGAGAGACTCAAATAGGGGGTTTCAGGCAGCAGGGGCATTTCTGAGTACTCACTGAGCATTTCTCCCTTGATGTCCTTCTCTCTCAATTTATTCATTCAACAAATGTTTTCAAACAGGTACTATGTGCCACACACAGTGTGGCTATGGAAGAGACCAAAAATAGGATGGATTCTGGCTCTATTTTAGGAAACAGAAAACTAGCAGGTCAAGTTACCAATGACGGCTGTTGCAACAGGAATAAGTAGAGAGCTTGGATGGGAAATAAGGAGGTGACAGCTACTGTAGACAGGGAGGTCAGGCAGGCTCTCTCAAGAGGGGACATTTAGCAGGAGCCCCAGCCATACTTAAAGCCGAGGGTGACTGTTCCGGGCAGACGAAGTAGCAGTGGAGATGCAGTGTTGGGGAAAGAGTTCAGATTCAAAATGTCTTCACCCAGATCCCAGGTCTACTTGAATTTGTTTCTCCTCCAGCCGTTACCTGTTTTCCAAGGTCATTCGAGGCTCCTCCTCACCCTGGACCCACAGCCTGTTTGTTGTGAGGCTGCTAATTCTGCCTCTGAAAGGGCTCTGCTGTCTTGCTCCCACCCACATCCCTGGCCTGGATTGTGGAGACGCACGCTCACTGGAGGCACACCCTCGCCTCACCCTCCCAGTTCACTCTCCTCCCTGCTCCCAGGGATTGTTCTAAAACCAACACCTTCATGGAGCTACTCTGCTCAAAAACCTCCCATGGCTCCCCATTGCCTACCCAGCCCAACCACACTGCTTGACCGTGCCTCTCGGGCTTCACAATCACATCACAGCCTGCTTGTCCAGACCTATGTCCCCGCCACCACCCCCTGCCTCTCACAGACCCTGAACCTTTCATGCTGCCTGGTCCTCCATGCCTTTGCTCATGCAGCTGCCCCGCCTGGAATGCCATTCCCTCGCTGCTCCACCATCTCTACCCCAGGCTTAGCTGTGGTGCTCTTGCTCTCTGCTCATTCCTCTGCTGCATGTCCCAGCATGCCATATGTTCCTCTGTCTGAATCTGCGCCATGCTGTATAGACAGGGGGGTCTATGCATTGGCAACCCCCAGCTGGGATGCCTTTCTCATATTTGGGTCCCCAGTGCCACTGCAGGCCCAATGGACACGCGGGAAGGAAGTATAGCAGACTGCGTGGACTTAAGACAACTTCCGGTGAGGGTCCTGGCTCAGCCATTTCACCTCATCTGTAAAAAGGGGATAATGTTAGTACCTCTTATATCAGATTGTTGAGATGATTAAACAACACATTCAGTTGAGTGGCACTGCCCCCAGGGATGATTTGGAAATGAATGGGGGGCATTTTCGATTGTCACAAAGATAAGGTCAGGTGGGGAGTACCACTAAACTGAGCAGGTGGTGGGTCTGGGAGGGCAGGTGATGAGTTAAGAGGGAGATGGTCTTTGGGAGGCCGAGGTGGGTGGATCACCTGAGGTCAGGAGTTTGAGACCAGCCTGGCCAACATGGCGAAACCCCCGTCTCTACGAACAACACAAAAATTAGCCTGGCATGTTGGCACGCACCTGTAGTCCCAGCTACTCAGGAGGCAGAGAATCGCTTGAACCCAGGAGGCAGATCATCGCTTGAACCCAGGAGGCGGAGGTTGCAGTGAGCCGAGATCGCACCACTGCACTCCAGTCTGGGTGAGTGAGACTGTCTCAAAAAAAAAAAAAGTGGGATCGTGCAGCCCAGTGAGGAACTGTCCCCACAAGCCACGTGACTTTCACACGCCCTGCTGGACATTCATGTAGGGAAGAAAATATGTTTATCATTATGTGAGTCTAGACTTTAGCTCTGCTTTACACGTAAATATAAAGCATTTTTCCACACTTTGAATATATACTGAATTTTCAAGGATGCAACTAAAGACAAAAACAAGAGAAGAGAACTCTATATTTAGTTTTATTCAGAACATGCCAAGAACTGCTCACAATTTTGGAAACGCGCATCTGACAGTGACATGATTAGAACGTTGGCTTCTCGGCTCAGTGCCCCGCGTTCCTGTACATCTGTAGCTGTCCCCTTGACGGTGGTCCTGCGCAGGCTGCAAGCCCCTGACTGCTTCCTATGTCTTCCAGAGCAGCTGGGCCTGAGTGCTTACTTGTTCAAGTACAGTTTTTATTTTACGGGACATTCTTTATATTTCCTATTTATGTTACAGTTAGGACATTGTATATGGTTATTTTTAAAAATCGTGCATGTAGGTAGGTTACAACATCCATGGGGTTTATTTCAGAATATTAATGGGAATGTTGTGCACCATTCACATAAAAAGAAGGTGTCAGGCACGTGAGGATCTGGAAGCAGGGTTGCAGAGTATTTATGAAGTGGTAAGAATTTAGACACTATTGCTAGGAACTTAACACACATTTGATGGGTGAGTGAATGAATGGATACAGGTTGGTGAAAGAAGCTCTCTAATGCCCCTTTTATTACCACTCACAGGTGAGCTAATGCTTGGGACTGCCTGGAACTATCTGCTCCCGGTTCTAGGACCTTCTATGAAGCGAGCTAAGCACAAGGCTTTCTTGGCTCCAGCAGCCAGTTGGCTTCTTGCTGGGTTGGGAAGCTGCTCAGGGCAACTTCATCCCTGCTTTGGAGGCCCACCTGGATATGAAGGCCCAGCCGGGGTTAGATCCAGGCGGCTCTGGGATTTTTGCAACATTCGATAATAGGAGTGGAATTCCCTCCCAGGCCTGGTCAGGAGTGAGAGGAAGGGACAGTGTGATTCTAGGTGTCATATTCCTTCCTGCTGGGAATCAAAATCATCACATTTGCTTCAAGTTTATTTCATTTACATATTTTCTCGTTATAAGTAATACATGCTTGCTGCCCAAAGAACTCTAATCGGGGTAGGCGTGTGGACTTCTCTGTTCCATCTCCTGTTTCTTACTAACATAGAGAGCAAGTGCTTTCTTTGAACTGTTACTGATTTATAAATGACTTACCGTCATTTATTTGTTTTCAATTTGTTAAAAACTTTTCTCATGGAACGAACCTATGCATATGGTTAAAAAATAATAAAAAGTAAGTTTCTCTGTTCTCCTAAACACTCCAAGTTTGTTTTTCATTGTTATTTATTTAAAAAAAAATTTTTAAGTGACAGGGTCTTGCCATGTTGTCCAGGCTGGACTTGAATTCCTGGGCTCAAGCAGTCCTCCCACCTCAGCCTCCCAGGTAGCTGGGACCTCAGGCACGCACCATTGTGCCCAGCTTGTGTTTTTTTTTTTTTTTTTTTTTCAAACTAAATCATAGAAAATGCATTTCTGGCTGAGCTTGGTGGCTCACGCCTGTAGTCCCAGCATTTTGGGAGGCCAAGGCAGGAGGATTGCCTGAGCCCAGGAGTTTGAAACCAGCCTGGGCAACATAAAAAGACCTTGTCTCTAAAAAGAAATACAAAAATTAGCCAGGCATGGTAGCACTCGCCTGTAGTCCTAGCTACTCGAGAGGCTGAGATGAGAGTATTGCTTGAGCCCAGGAGGTTGAGGCTGCAGTGAGCTATGATCATGCTACTACACTCCAACCTGGGTGACAGAGAGGGAACTTGTCTCAAAATCAATCAATCCATCAATCAATTAATTTAAAAAATACATTTCTGTTTCTTCATTTATCCACTCTAGGCACTGTCTACTAGTGACTCTCCATAAAAGGTGAGGAAATTAACAACTAATCAGTCCCGAATGTTTGTTGACTATGTGATTTTATTTCATATTGGGAAGATTAACAACATTTACATTCTATTTTATTTCTATAACTATGATTGGTTGTCCAAAGTGACAGCTAATAACCAGCATTTTTAGTAACAGCGAATACTTACAAAGTCCTTAGCCATATCCTGGTGTTGTTCAGAGCACTTCACTTAGAGGCTAACTTGTTTAATCTTCACAACAACTCCAGGAGATAGCAACTGTTATTAACCCCATTATGTAGATGAGGAAACTGAGACATGGACAAGTTAAGGAATTTGCTCAAGAAGGCTCAGCTTATACTTGGCAGAGTCGGGATTGGAACCTCGGCTGGTCCCAGGGTCTGCGTTCTTAATCACCACATTGTACTACCTCTCTGGGACTATTTCAATATTACATTTTTCTGAAGCATGGCCACACCCCTTAGATGACTTGAGCCTCTCTTCTTCCCGTGTTGCAGGTGGAGAAACATGAGGCTAAATGATGATCTTGAAAAGGGCCCTCACTCGTGAGCCTTCGCCATGTGCCAGTCACTATGCTGAGCACCTTGCAGGTGAGAACGTGATTAACCTCACGGTAAGCTCCCACGTGGGGCCCATTGCCATCCTCTTTTGCGGACGAGGTCACCGAGGGACACAGACTTTAAGTAATCAGAAGGGGAGAAGCCGGGTCTCACACCTGGGTTCATCTGGCTTCATGGAGCAGGCCCTGAATTAGGAGTCAGGCTATGAGCCATCACTCACTGTAGGCCCTGGGACAGGGAATCTAACCTGTCTGGGCTCTGGGTTCCCCAACGTAAGGGTTAAGCCAGTCCCACAGGGCCACCTGGCTCTAGGACTCTACGGCTCTGCTTGACCCCGCTTTGCTGGGTAAACACATGCCAGTCTCTCACCAGCCAGCCTCAGAAGCTTCAGCTGTGAGAGGGGGATAATAATGACCCTCCGCATAAAACCATGGGAAGACTAAATGAGATGACCTGGGTCATGCCCTGAGGACATGATAATAATGAGGAGGAGGAGCAGGAGGAGTCAAACAGCAGGACCCTGTCCACCCCAGCCCGCTGCCCTGCCCTCTACGAGTCCCCCAGAGACAGCCTCCTTTCCCCACTCCTTCAGCTGAGGTGGGGCTGGAGATTCCAGCCTGTGGCTCCAGACCGTGGGAGGAAGTGAGAATGTCCTTTCTCATCAACTCTTGTTCTTCCAGGAGCTTCAGGTCCAGGCCTTGGGGGTCAGCAGGGCAAGCCTGAGCCCTGTGGTGCTGTGGGAAGACTTGGTTCAAGTGACACTGAGCCTGGGACAAAGTGCAGTTGATGGCTCTTGTTTTCCCTGGCCCTTCAGATTGCCTTTGGGAAACCACCCAACCCTCACTCCCCTCCACCCACGTGCATTGCACGGGGCTAATTCTACCCCAAGCCCTGACTCCAAGTATGATCACCTGATCCAGACCTGGCCAATCAGCCTGTTCTGTCCCCCAGGCCACAGTGATTGGTTTAGGGATGATCATGTGACTTACAGAAAGCTTCAGGATAGTGGCTTCCTTGGGTAGGGGAGGCTGATGGTCAGACAGGGAAGAAGCCCACAGACAGATGCAAGTGCTGGTTAATGTTCTGATTCTTGTGTTGGATGACCAGGTCTTGGGTGTTTATTTATATAAATAAACAAAGGAGAACCGTTTATGAACCTATGGCAAGAGGATAGCATGAATAAGGGATCATGATTAATAGAATTCAGAGACAAAGGGAGAGAAAACAAACAAAAAATACCTCTGGAACTTGTTGGAGCTCTTGGAAAAGAAAAGCTGTGAGTGGATGTTCAAGAGGGTAACCTAGGGCCTCATGCATTGGGGCATTCAGTAGGTTCGTATTGAATCGAAAACAACGAATGAAGCCTGCAGTGCAGAGAAAACATTGTGATATGAGGGTAAGTAGGAAACACATCTAGACAGCAGCCCTGGCCCTAGGTCACACTGCAACACTGTAAGCATTATATCCCATGGGGACAAGGACTGAGGGGTCAGGGAGAACAAGGACAGTTAATTTACAGAGAAGCCCAGCTGGTGGGGGATTGTGATTTGGTTTCGTTTTCCATTAACGTGGTTTGTGCGGCGCAGGTATGGAAAGGCGGCCCCACGTGAGTGAAGCACGCACCGTGTGCACCACTCAGCATCGTCACACATCCTGACAGGAGTCCCGTGGGCCCTTTGTGTTGCCCAATTTATAGACAAGGAAGTCACGGCCTAGTGCAGCAGAACATGCTGCAGTAGGGCCGGGAATTGAACTCAGATCTGCCCACCTCTCAGCCTTCCCCTGTGGAAGCCCTCTCAGGTTGGAGGACAGTGAGGCGACTTCTTTTGCAGGCCCAGCACATGCTGTGGAGCTGGTGGAGACACCTGGTTTCTGCATCTTGGGATCTCACACCCTCAGGCTGGGGGAAGCAGGGGAGGGGGCTGGTAGGTTGTGGGGGGACAAGATTTTAACTCTTTTATATCCCCCACCTCGGTCTCCACTCAGGCAATCCCATCCCAACGTCTGCCCAGTCCAGGTGAGAGCTTGAGACTTGGCACTGGCTCAGAACCAAGGGCAGACCCTGAACAGGGGCATCCGGGCAGAGCCCCTACCCCCCATGCACTCCCTGCCCTCCCCAGCTCCCAACTCGGGGCCCCTTCCCTAGCCCCCAGCCCAGGGCCTGCTGCAGCTCCCCACTCATCACCTGAAGTGGGATTGACTACCCCCACCCCAAAGAGGGCAGCACGTGGGGCAGCCCTGATGGGAGAAGCAGACGGGCGGCCTGATGGAGCTCTGGAGAGGGAGGTGTTGAGTGCGGCGGGAGGGGATTGAGGCCGGCAGAGCTAATGGCATTAACAGGCCCTCAGGGTGGACAGGGCTAAGCTCTCATCCTGGGGCCCTGGAAGCAGATAAAATGTGGGACTAGATGCTGGAACATATGCCCTGTGAGTCCTGCCTTCTTCACTTAAGCCACGCAGTGTCCTTGTGCAGGCAGGGGTTAGCTATGACATTAATAAGCAGAAAAAGACCAGTGGTCACTGCCATCTGCTGATCCTTATCAGGCACAGTTGTAAGGGCTGCCCCTGCCTGGTCTCAGGCTTCGCAAGGTCTCTCTGAGGTAGTGATTATGTTGTCCCCATTTTGTCTCAGATACAACCAGAGAGGGTAAGTCATTGGCCCAATGCCACACAGCATCTAACCCAGGTCAGAAAGGATCCATAGCCCACCCCTTTAATCTCAATGGCTATGTGACTCTCCAACTTCAGTGTTCATCAGATCATTTGAGGGGCTGGTAAAATGCAGGTTCCTGGGCCCCACCTTTATCCACTGAATTGGGATGCAAGGGGAATGAGACTCTGGAGACCATTTTTTTTCAGGCAGAGTCTCACTTTGTCACCCAGACTGGAGCTCACCCAGAGCTCACTGCAACCTCTACCTTCTGGGCTCAAGTGATTCTCCTGCCTCAGCCACCCAAGTAGCTGGGATTACAGGCATGCACCACCATGCCTGGCTAATTTTTGTATTTTTAGTAGAGATGGGGTTTCACCATGTTGGCCAGGCTGGTCTCAAACTCCTGGCCTCAACTGACCCACCCGCCTCGGTCTCCCAAAGTCCTGGGATTGCAGATGTGAGCCACCATGCCCGGTCTGGAAGCCATATTTTTGACAAGTGCCCCAGTTGATTCTAGTGATCAGGCATGTTTGGGAACTCCTGCACCAGGTTGTCGAAAGGACTAGTCAGAGAGAGATGGAAAGCACCCAGTCTGCAGTGTCAGGCTTCTAAGGCTGTGGCTCATGAATAATGGAAGCAGGGGCCCTCCATGACGTCTCAGAAGGGGTGGACAAGAGGCTGCCCCAGGGCTGGTGGAGGTGGAGGACTGTCACCTCCCCACCTTCCCTGTGCCCCTTTTGGCTGCCTGTACAGAGCAGGAGGTCAAAGGCCTTGTCTAAGGGCATGGCAGGAGGGCCTCTCAGGGGCCCAGTCAATCAGTGGGGTATCTGTCAGCCCCTGGGGTGAGGCCGGGTCTGGGAAGATGGCAGACGGACACCCCCCACCCCAGGCCTCTCCCTGGGGCCAGGCAAGAGCTATCCAGCTCATCTTCCCGGGGGCTCCTGCTTCCCCCTTCCCACCCTGCCAGTCCTGCGTTGCCATCACCCGTGACTCCCAGCTGGTCACCTCACCACAGCAACGGTCCTGCTCCCTGGCAAAACAGGCACAGCAGGGGCAGAATCCTGACAGAGTCACCCACATCCACAGTCACAACCACGCTGATGGACAGACGGGGTGCTGTGTGACCCGCACCTAAACAAAGGGGAGACTGAGACCAGAAAGGTAGGCGGGGCCTGCATTGCAGAAGGGCACCCAACTCAAGGGTCAGGTTGAAATCCTGCCCAGCCACGTGCTCTGACATGGGGCTGTGTCTTTAGGGCTGGGGTTGGAAGGGGCCTATTTTTCAGGTGATATAAGAGCACTGGGGTGGGAGGGTCCCTTCTGCAGGAGGAGCCCAGGACTTGCCCAGGGTCCATCCCCTAGTTGCCGAGTGGTACTGGGTCTCCAGACTCCTAGACCCTTTGTTTGGATCAACCAGTCAGTTCAAACTGCTTTAACCCCCAGAATGCTTATTTCAAATAATTTCTTTTTGTTTGTTTTTTGTTTTTGAGGCAGAGTCTTGCTCTGTCACCCAGGCTGAAGTGCAGTCGCGCCATCTCAGCTCACTACAACCTCTGCCTCCCAGCTTCAAGCAATTCTCATGCCTCAGCCTCCCGAGTAGGTGCGCGCCACCACAACCAGCTAATTTTTTTGTATTTTTAGTAGATACAGGGTTTCACCATATTGGCCAGGCTGGTTGAACTCCTGACCTCAGGTGATCTGCCCGCCTCGGCCTCCCAAAGTGCTGGGAATACAGGTGTGACCCACTGCACCCGGCCTCAACTAATTTCTTATACAAAGTAATAAATAATAACCCTAGCCAACAATGTTGGAGCATGTCCTATGTGCCAGGCCCTTCTCATGGATAATCTAATTTATGACTAAATAAACCATGGTTATTGCCATGGTAGGGTCTTGCCATCCCTACCTCACCACCACCACCGTCACTTTCCAGTCTTAGTAAAGAATGGAAATGCTCACCTATTATTTCATCTGCCTAGGCTCCAGCCGGACCAGTTTTTCTGGGCTCCTACCTTCTCCCAAGTCGATCTCATGCTTTTAGGAGGGTTGTCCTGCTCTCATATGATCCCACTCCCCAGATCACAGTTTACTGGCCTCTTCAGAATTCTTCCACAGGTTGACTGGAATGGAGGAGTCTTCCCGCCTAGTGATGGGGCTGCTAGATGGGGCTCTGGAGGGTTTACTGGCCATGTCCCCCACCTGTGGAGGACTCAGTCTGTAAGGAGAGGGTATGAGGACAGCCCGCAGAAAGGGTAGAGACTCCTGAGGCATGTGATGTCCTGCTCCTGGCCCCTGAGATCCAGCAGCATCCCAATCCTTCTCAACAGCTGTTCGCTTCTTTCTTGTGCTGGCCTAGCTAAGCAAATCCAATTTCTGTTGCTTGCCACCAAAGAAAAGGAGGGGGTGAGGTGTAGGAGTAGAAGAACCAAGCTGCTTCCCAGGTTGTAGCTGTGTCACTCAGTACAATTTTAGCCGACCACTCAGCAGGCATTCTTGCCCTTGTGTTTTTCCTGGCAGAACCTGCATCTCAGCCAGCCAGGTTTCCTTGCAGGTTCAGAACTGGCACTGCATGAACCTTACTTAGCCAATGAGATGTACGAGGGAACCTGGTGGTGGGGTGGTAGTGGGGGGTGCCTGGGAAGGTTTTCCTTGTTATTCAAAGGGGACATGAGATAGGGCCTGTGAAGAGATGGCTCTTTGTCCCCAGGTATCTGTTTTCCCCTTTTTGCCTCTATAAACAGTATGTATGTATGTATGTATGTATGTATGTATGTATGTATGTATGTATTATTTTTGAGACAGAGTCTCACTCTGTAGTCCAGGCTGGAGTACAGTGGTATAATCTTGGCTCACTGCAACCTCTGCCTCCCAGGTTCCAGCAATTCTCCTGCCTCAGCCTCCTAAGCAGCTGGGATTACAGGCACGCACCGCCATGCTTGCCTAATTTTTGTATTATTTGTAGAGGCGGGGTTTCACCCTGTTGGCCAGACTGGTCTTGAACTCCTGACCTCAGGTGATCCACCCAGCTTGGGCTCCCAAAGTGCTGGGAATATAGGCGTGAGCCAAGGTGCCTGGCCTTAGGAATAGTTTTTAGATGGACATGTGGCTGCCTAGCCAAAAACTGCATTTTCCAGCCTCCCTTGTAGCTAGATGTGGCCATGCAGCCATGTTCTAACCAACAATATGAGTAGAAGCCATGTGTGCAACTACCATGTGTACCCACAAAAGGAGGGGCATGTTCTCCTCTCCCTTTCCTCCTCCTCCCTGATGAATAGAGTACAGTCATGTGCCACATAAAGATGTTTCGGTCAATGACAGACCTCATGGAAGACAATGGTCCTATGAAATTACAGTACTGTATTTTTACTATACCTTTTCTATGTCTATATGTGTTTGGATACACAAATACTGTGTTACAATTGTCTGCAGTATGCAGAACAGGGACATGCTGTACAGGTTTATAGCCTAGGTGCAATAGGCTATACCGTCTAGCCTAGGTGTGTAGCAGGCCGTACCATCTAGGTTTGTGTAAGTACACTCTGTGATGTTCAGACAACAATGAAATCATCTAATGACGCATTTCTTAGAACATGTTCCCATTGCTATGCAACACATGACTGTACTTACATGATGAGCCACCTCCAGCTTTGCAATAAGGGCAACAAGATATAGAAACCTAGTCCTCAATACCACCGGGCTGCCATGTTAACCCTGAACTAGCCTGGGACTGTAAAAGAACAGGAAAATACATTTCTATCGTGCTTAATCCACTGCTATTTTGTGTCTTATTATAGCAACTGGGTCAGTGTCTAATCAGGGATTCTTGCCTTCCTGCTTTAGATCTTGCTGTGATGACTGGAGCTGTGGCAGCCACCTTGTGACCATGAGGGAAAAGCCAAGAGACTAGTTGAGAAGCCAACTGAGAGTTTTACCTCCATTGAGCGGCTGGATTTGCCAACTCTAGAACCGCTCATTCTGGGTATCTCATTAGGCAAGATAATAAATTTCTCATTATTCAAGCTGTTTTCATTGGTCTTTCTATTACTTACAGACAAAGCATGACAATTGAAGTACTCAGTGAGGATTGTGGTGAAGTTGCCTGAAGTCACACCCTTGCCAGGAATAGTGGAAGGCTATATGGGCTTTGTGAGCCCACTCCCTCACCAGGGGGCTTTGCCCTTTCCATCCAGGAGGTTCAAATCCAGCCTCAAACCTTTCTAGACAAAATATCTGTCAAAAGAGTATGATAAAACAGAGCATCTCTGTTTATTCCTCAACAAGAGATAGAGAGATGAGGACACTCTACCTAAGGTGTGTGCTGGAGGAAATGTAACTTCTGTCCTCTAAACAGAAATAAGCATGAGTCTCTCCTGTATCCCTGGCAGCCTCAACCTGGGAGCTTTTATTCCTGCCCATGTTTGCACTTCATGGAACCAGGAGTTCCTGTGGATTAGTCAGGATCTTGACTGGAAACAGAAGTCACATCAACTAGGATTTCGAGGAGGATTTAACAGAAGTATGGATGGAACTAAGGGAACTAACAAGGGATGCCGAGGCACCCAGGAACAAACAACAGCAGGAAGCCATTACTACCCCTAATCTTGAAGGCACTGGGGGAGGGAACAGCATTAGGGAACCCGGCAAGGACTGGAGTGTGGGAGAGAGGCCATTGCAACAGAGCTGCCATTATAGAAAGATGCAGCCAAAACCTTGGTGGAAATACCCCAACCCCTCTCTCCTTCTTCCCTCTGGTTTCCCACCAGTGTCTCCCATCACCTAAGCCCGACCACAATCAAGAGAGTAAGGGAGCCTGGGGGTGCAATCCTTAGAGGTCAACCTCCTGGGGCAGGGAGGGGCAGAGCATGGATTAGGGCATAGTGAGAGAGAGGAGGGCAAGAGTGTCATATTTGTGCTAAGGTATCTGCTTGCTCCAGAACTTTGGCAGCCCTCACGTTGTGGGGAGATGTGGGTGAGGAAGAGAGAGGGACAAAGGTCCCTCAGCCCTGACAGTCCTGGCAATGGAGAGTCCAGGTTTGGAAGATGCTGCGTGGGCAGCTGGGGCCGGGCTGCCTTGCTGGAATGTGAAAGTGCCCAGAAATGAGGGAGACCAGAGCCAGCCATCCTGCCAGGCAGGCACCAGAGGGACTGTCAGGAAGAGCCCTTGCAAATCAATGGCAAATGATGAAAAATGCAGACAGATAAGTAACTTAAAAAGACCCAGGCTTGCTGGAAGTGGTCTCTGATCTCAGCTCAGCTCCTGGGCAGCCAGGCTCACATGCTCGATTTTTAATCAGGGGCTATTGGGTGAAGACAACTGGGTATTTTTTGGGTTGCTTTGAAAGGAGGCTCTGCCTCTGTCTTCCCTGCTGGGCTGCTTTTGCACTGGCCCCAGGTATGCCCTTCTCCCCAGCCTCAGCATCAGAAAGGTCACTGTCATTTGTGGACATTCTGTCCACAGGTCTGATCTCAGAAAGGTGTGTTCAAGACCCAGCTCTGCAACTTAAGTTATGTATTTTGGGGGCAAGTCACTTAAATCTCTATGAACCTCAGAGGCCTCATCTGTGAAACGGGGTTAACGATAGTGCCTCTCTTCCTGGGATTTTGATATACAATTCTTAGCACACACAGTTCCTACAGAGAGGAAGTGCTCAGTCAATGTTAAAAGAAACTGAGCTGAAATTCTGGGGAAAACCCAATCCTGGTTCTGCTTTTCCTCTCTAAACTTTAGTTTCCTCCTCTGTAAAAATATGTGCATTCAACTATGTCCACCTCTCATGGTTAACATAAGGGTCAAGGGAAATGGTGCACGTAGGATGCCCAGCCTACAGTGAGCACTAGATAGTGGTAGCTGTTCTTGTTATTGCTGGTGTTGCTGTTGTTGTTTCATAAGAAGACTGGGATGAAAGAGCAAATAACGAGGTCACTACTGTAGGGTGGAGTCTGGGCTGGGGAGGGAGCTCTTGTAGGCTGGACTCCTACCTATCCCAAGGTCCTCCATCTCTCATTACTGGAGTAAGAAACGACATGGGGAGACACCCCTCATGGTCACAAAATTGAACCTTGGGCTAGGCAGGGGGTGCTGGTCAGTTCAGCATCATGAATAGAACTGGAGCCTCGGCATCAAACAGGCTACACCTGTCGGCTGTGGAACCCGGGGCAAGTCCTTTCACCTCTCTAAGTCTCAGTTTTCTCATCTGCAGAATTCCTCCCAGCACAGCTGTTAAAGTCCAATGTAAAGGACTTAGGGTCTGGCTCACAATAAAGCCTGATTGTTTTTAAAAATTATTATTTGGACAGACTCAGGGTCCCCAGCACATTGGAGGGAAGGGAACCAAATTGTCTTTCTTGCTTGAATGAGGGAAGAAGACACAAGAGAGGTGGTGGTCATACCCAGTGAACAGACCCCAGCAATGCCAGGCAGCATGGGCAGGGAGCAGCAGGGGAGCTGGCACCTCAGCCACCACCCTTCTGCCCACTCTCTCCCCTCCAAAGTCCTGATTTTCAAGTTGATACCATACATATGGGGTCATCTGAGTTGCCCAATACCTCCTCCAGCCAACTGGACTCTCCTGGGTGTCCGGAGATCATCCCTCTCATTCCCCACCCATCTCATCTGAGTCCTGGCCTGGTGTATGATCAATGCTCAATGAGGGGAGTTGCACACTTGTGCATTGTGTTTCTGTTTACAGACATATCCACGCCCATCATCAACTTTCAATCCTACAGAATGCGTCTTACCAACCCATCTCACTGTTTCAAATGGACCACAGCTGGTGGAATCTAAGAATACCCCCATCACACCTTGGGTGGTGAAGATTCTTCTAAAATGCTAGGTGAAGGCTATTAGGTGTTTGGTTTGGGGGATCTTTTTTGTGTGTACTCCTTACTGCTTTCAGACCATGTGCTGTGCGCTTTACTGCTGTCATTGCATTCAATCCTGATAACAGCTTTGTAAGGTAATTGTTGCTATTGCCCCCATTTTGCAGGTGTAGAAGGTGAGAGTCCTCATGTAGTTACTCGCTCAGGGTCACACAGCCACGGGAATAGAGCTATGACTAGAGACCAGGTCTTTCTACCCCCAGACCCCACACTCTCAGCCACCATACTCCTCTGCCCACCATTTTCTTCCCCAGTTCTGCAAACGTCTTTCTACGAGTTATCAGTATTGCTCATCCTGGTGGCCTCCTTCCACCTCATCCCCTGTACCCAGGACAAAGTAAGGCAGAAGGGGCAAACATAGGAGGTGATGTAACATGATTGGGGCGGCGCAACTGATAAGTAACAGATCCAGGATCAGAACTGAGGCTGTCGGATCCCAGAGCCTGTGCTCCTAACCAGCACACGCTGTCGCCTCCAATCATATGTAATTAAATTAGCATTTAATGATCTAGAATTACATTTTATGACAGAATATGTACAGTTGATGAAGTTCTGTGTTCATGGTTCTCACACACTGCATTATGCTGAAAGGTTCATTCATTATCGTTAAGGGGCCGACAAAACCACATATGTCCAGTGCTTGGGGGACACAGTCCCTGCAGCGTAGGGTGTCACCAAGTGGTTATTGAACTCCTATAGAGCAAGGACTGGGTCTCAGTCGCCTTTTCAGCGGCAGCACCTAACACAGTGCCTGGCACAGTGCTGGTACTTAGAGTAATAAATGAATGGAGGAGTTGGCCCTCCAACCACATTTTCTGATTTCCAGTGCTCTTTCCTTTACATCACAACCTCAAAGCTTTTGAGTTTGGGGAGCACTGATTGGTACCAGGGCACATCTCAGGAGAGGTATGAACTGCCAAGGGGTGGACTGTGGACCGCAAGTTGGCCAAGCATGTGGGCTCTGAATTCAGCTTGCCTGGGTTCAAATTCTGACTCCACTACGTATTACTTAAGGGACTTCAGGCAAGTTACTCAGCCTCCCCCTTCAGCATGAGGAGTGGCCACAGTCCAGGCTTTAGGGATAGGAAGTCGCCTCCACCTGGGCAGAAGCAGCTCCATCTCAGACTCCACTGACGGACAAGGCAGACGGGGCACCAGCAGACGGGGCACCTGCAGTCAGCACCTGAATTCCTCTCCTCCCTCAGACTCCCCTTGCGGCCAGCTTTGTACTCCTGCCTGACCAAACACATAAAGCCTTGTTAATAATGAATAGGCCCCTGTCTGCCTTACTTAACACTGAAGCTCCAGGCAGATGCACAGCCCTTTATAAATGATCCAGTCCAGCTGATTAGGCCCCGTGGGGCGCATTCCTGCAGCCAGCCTCTTGTTCCCCGTAATGGAATCATAATGTTAATGTGATTTCAATTAGGGCTATGTTACAGAACACAGGTGCTGGAGTGAGCCTGCAGGCGGGGAGGCCTCCTCAGGGACTCATTTTCCTGGGAAAGGTACGCGTGTTTCCAAGGCCTCAGGAAAAAGCAAGTCACCCCGGCTGAAGGGAAGGCATGAAAGCAGGGACGAGAGGTATCAGAGCCCACACTCCCGGCTCTTCAGGGGCCCCAGACTTGTTTCTTATTCAACTTGAGTAGCAGGCCCCTTTTACAGAGTGTCTTGGGGGCCCCTGAGATCCACGGGTCCCAATTTGAGAAACAACGGCCCAAGAACCAAAATCTTATCCCAGGAAAATGTCTTTCTGTTGCGAATTATCACTGCAACAGAGATGAATAAATGATAGATGGCTTTTTTATTTTTCTTAATAAAAATAGCTCACATGTATGGAGGCTTCACTATGTCCCAGACACAACTTTTAGTACATTATGTGTATGTACAACTCATTCCTTGGATTTCATTATGAAAATGAAAGCACACAAATATTTTTTGGACAATTTTCTTTTTCTTTTTCTTTTTCTTTTCTTTCTTTCTTTTTTTTTTGTTGAGACAGAGTCTTGTTCTGTTGCCCAGGCTGGAGTGCAGTGGCACAATCTTGGCTCACTGCAACCTCCGCCTCCCAGGTTCAAGTGATTCTCGTGCCTCAGCCTCCCGAGTAGCTGGGATTACAGGTGTGCACCACTATGCCTGGCTAATTTTTTTGTATTTTTAGTGGGGATGGGTTTTCACCATGTTGGTCAGGCTGGTCTTGAACTGCTGGCCTCAAGTGATTTGCCTGCCTCGGCCTCCCAAAGTGCTGGGATTACAGGCATGAGTCACTGTGCCCGGCCATTTTTGGACACTTTTCATAGAATGCAAGGACCCCCTAAGGACACATTTCCAGATTGCAGTCTGAGAGACCCCAGCCTGGGGTAGCTGGGCCAGATGGGACCTTCAGGGAGCCCTGGGCCAGTTCTCATCCTACAGGTGAGGAAGCCAAGAGCCAGAGAGGGGAAGGGACTTGCCCAAGGCCTCCTTGCAAGTCAGTGGCCAACAGGACATCCAACCCAGATGCCCTGCCCCCCAGGACCCAAGCCCTTCTTCCTCCCACCATGCTCATTATGAAGAAAGTATGGGGAGAAAATAAAAATGATCCCAAATCCCGCTACCCAGAAATCTCCATTGCTGACATCCTAGAATATCCTTCCAGCCTTTTACTCCAGACATATACAACTGGCCCTCCATATCTGCAGTTTCTGCATGTGCAGATTCAACCAACTGAGGGTCATAAATATTCAAAAAACTAAAACCAAAAAATGCAACAATAAAAATAATACAAGTTAAAAATATACTACAGCAACTATTTATGTAGCATTTACATTGTATTAAGTATTATAAGTAATCTAGAGATGATTTGAAGTATATGGGAGGATGTGCATAAATTATATGCAAATACAACGCCATTTTATATAAGGGACTTGAGTATCTGTGGATTTTGGTATCCACAGGGGATCCTGGAACCAATCCTGTAGGGATACTGAAAGATGACTGTATGCACTTTACAGCACAAAATCGAATAATAGTGACTAGGCTATTTAGTAATCTGTTATTTTTCCCCATCTAAATATAGCATGTCAACTGGGCAGCACTGGGGCATTTATTTCTGATACCCATGTCATTCTAATGACACCCATGGGCTCAAGGTGGCCTTTTTTGAAGGTCTCATGTTGCCCAGGTTCTCCCATGACTTCTTTATTGCAAACACTAAAAGTGATTTGCATTTCTCCGATCAGGTCTTCAATTCATGCCTCCATGCCCTTGTACTTGCTGGTTTCTACCAGCAAAGTCCCTCTCTGCTTAGCAAAATCACACTCAGCTCACATATTACCTCTGCAGTGAAGCCTTCCCTGGCTACTCTAGCATCGTCCTCTCCTCTCCCTGTGCCCTTATCTTCTTGCATTGCTTCTACAAGACGTTTTATCTGGTCCTGTTTGAGCATCTGTCACTTTGTATTTCTACTGTACAGGGTGTCCATAAAATCTGGAAACAGGCAAACATACAGAGTGTTGTCAAAGACATCTTTCATATGTAACATATACATTGTTATGACTTTCTAGGCTTCTGGACTTCATGGATACCCTGTATTTTCACTGGTCAGTCCCCTTCATTCCGTGGTGAGTGCTGGAAGTCAGAGAAACACTATCTTCTTCATATTTGTATCTCTAAGGGAGTATTTAGGTGATTATTGATCACAGTTTCCTCATCTGTGACATGGGACCCTTTGGATAGTGGTAGGTGAGATGAGATAATGCAAGAAAGCAATTAGCACAGTGACTGATGCAAAGTAAGCTTTCCATAAATAGTGGCTATAACTGTTTGTAGTATAATTGCTATTGTTATTAAGCCTGTGGATTTTTGAACAAGGGATGTGCAGAGTGAGGGAGGGATGACTAAATGAACAGATGATGGATGAATGGATAATGAGTGAAAGGATGAAAATATGGATGGGTGATAAAGGGAGAAGGATGGATGATGAATAGAGGCTGGATGGATAGTCTTAGAATGGATAAATGGGAGGATGGAAGGATGGGTGGATGGGTGGATGTATGGATGGATAAATGGATAGATGGATAGATGATGGATGAATGGGTGGATGGATGGATGATGGATAGATAGGTGGGTAGGTGAATGGGTACATAATGGATAGGTGGATGGGTGAGTGATGGATTGATGAATGAAGGGTCCATCTTTTCCTTTCATAAGTAAGGATAGAAGAAAGGAGGCAAGAGGTTGACAGGAAGACCAAAGGTCTTGGTGGCTAGAGACAAGAGTCAAAGGCTACTTGTTATCCCAGCCTTCTACCGTAGCCCAGATCTCAACTAGGTCTCATAACTTAGTCTCCCAGTGACTGTTCCTAGGCCGACTTGAGGTTATGCCTCTGGAATAAGAAGAGATTGGCTGTGGAATAGCTGAAGGAGCAAATGTAGGGCTATAAATCTGCCCTTGGCCGAGAGGCTTTCTTAGAATTCACTGTGAAGTTCACTGACCATGAAGTTGCTTCTTGGGGGAAGGGAAGCCCTAAGCTCTCCTCCACTGGCAAGGAAGAGTGAGTCATTATGGTGACCTGAAGGTTGCAGAAGCAAACACCACATTGCTGCCCAGCTGGCCCTAGCTGCAGGTCCTGAGGGGCCTTTTCAGACACATCCAGGAGAGGTCTCAGGGAATGATCCCCAACCAGCCACCCAAGTGGGATTATAGGGGGAGTGAAGAGCAGGGCAAGCCCCTGGGAGGGAGCTTGGAGGGGTCCCAGAATCCTGGAGCACCAGCACCAGCAGAGACTCAGGGATCCTCCAGGCCACCCCACCCATGGGGCAGATGGAGACACAGAGGCAAGAGAGGGTGGTGGCTTCCCCAGGTGCCCTGCAGGTCAATCAAGGGTGGAGTCAGCACTTGAATGCAGGTCCCAGGCTGTGGGGTCTCTCCAGTCCTCACTGTTAGCTATTCCTTGGCTGTGGGGTGAAACCACCCAGACTCTCCAGGAAACCCTGAGGCTTCTCAGGCAGGGCATGGCTGGAAGCAGTTTCCTGGGGGCTGGTTTATATTCCAACACTGGTGTGTCTTTCATCACAACCCCTGTAATGTTCCAGGAGTCACTCTCCAGGATTCTTGGATGCTGAGCAACCCTCCCAGGCCCTGAGGCCGATAAAAGAGTGTTGGATCAAGTCCCTCTCTGCTGGGTGAGCCCATGGTGATTATTTCTGGGACTCTGACTTGAAGAAGCCAGGAAGACAGAACAGTGGCTTTTCAGGAGCTGCAGGTCAGGCTGTGCCCAGTGGAAACTCAGCCACACCTGAGAAACCCACATCCTTTTGTTGGGGAGCCAGAGTGCCTGGGCGGGGTGTCCTGACTCCTCCCCTTACTAGCATGGCCTTCAGGGAGGTACCTCCTCTCTTTCTGCATTTCATGGCTGAAGAGAGGGGGATGGGGGCAAGGGATGCCAAGAAAAGGTGGTCTGAGAGAAAAGAGGAAATTTAGGAATGCATTTGGGCCTGTTTACTGAAGGCCTGTTTACTCTGCTCCTTGCACCCAAATCCCACTGAAAACAACAACGAATTTGGGGGGTAAAATAGAGCAAGACCTCCTTTTTTTTTTCTTTTTTTTGAGATGAAGTCGCCCAGGCTGGAGTGCCGTGGCGTGATCTTGGCTCACTGCAATCTCTACCTCCTGGGTTCAAGTGATTCTCCTGCCTCAGCCTCCCTAGTAGCTGGGACTACAGGTACCTGCCACCACACCCAGCTAATTTTTGTATTTTTAGTAGAGATGGGGTTTCACCATGTTGGCCAGGTTGGCCTCGAACTCCTATACTCAGGTGATCTGCCCACCTAGGCCTCCCAAAGTGCTGAGATTACAGGTGCCATTTTTTAAATGCTGCTAAAGTATACATGCTGCTAAATGCCACAAATATGAAGAGGGCACAGAGAGACGAGGAGGAAGCGAGTCTCCCTACAGACAGCACCACTGGAAGGCCTCCTCTGTGGATGATAGGGTCTGTGGGCAGCTCAGGCCTCAGGGTCATGAGAAACATCCTTCTGTAGACCCAGTTCAATAGCACAGGACAGTGGGGGGCGAGACGGGATGTGCTGACCGGCCATGTCTCCTGCCTGGCACCCAACTCCTCCCAGCACCAGGAGACTGCTGGGGCAAGGTAGAGGAAGGAGGACGTTTGAAGGCCTTTGCTGAGTCTTGGCAAACCTCATTGCTGAAGTGGGAGGTGATGTATGTCCAAGGAATAACAATAAAGGATTTGGAAAGAGCGTGTCTGCTGGGAACAAACCCTAGTCACTTTCTGGGTTGCATACCTCTCTCTTCAATATCATCCTGCAACAAATGACTGGCTGTGTTCTAAGGTGAATGATAATCACAAAGGAACCAAAAAGGGACTAAAGAAAACAAAAAGGCAATAGAGGTAAGGAACGTAAGCAAAGACCACAAGAACTGACATCAGGAGAGGACTTATTAAACAAAAAACACAGAGGGAGAGTCAGACACACAGTGCTCCAGGTACTCAAAGAGATCGCAGGCGACCCGACCTCCTTAATGAGCTAAAAGATGTCAAGGATTCCATAAAGCACTTATGAGGCAACAAGACAGAAAGACAGCTGCTCTCAGGAAAGAAATAGAAGCAAAAAATAAAGACATTTTGAAATTAAAAAGACATATGGGCTGGGTGCAGTGGCTGACGCCTGTAATCCCAACAATTTGGGAGGCCAAGGTGGGCAGATTACTTGATGTCAGGAGTTCGAGATCAGCCTTGCCAACATGACAAAACCCTGTTTCTACTAAAAATACAAAAATTAGCTGGGCGTGGTGGTGGGCACCTGTAATCCCAGCTACTCGGGAGGCTGAGGAGGAGAATCACTTGAACCCGGGAGGTGGAGGTTGTAGTGAGCCGAGATCGTACTATTGCACTCCAGCCTGGGTGACAAGAGCAAAACTCTGCATCAATTAAAAAAATAAAATAAAGATGTATGGATACAAACAGCCAACAAACATATGAAAAAAAATGCCCAACATCACTAATTATCAGGGAAATGCAAATGAACACCACAATGAGCTACCACAGTACTCCTGCAAGAATGGCCATAATTAAAAAGTCAAAAAATAATAGATGTTGATGTGGATGTGGTGAAAAGGGAACACTTTTACTCTGCTAGTGGGAATGTAAACTAGTACAACCACTATGGAAGACAGTGTGGAAATACCTTAGAGAACTGAAAATAGAGCTACCATTCCATCCAGCAATCCCATTGCTGGGTATCTACCCAAAGGAAAAGAAAGTCATTATACGAATAAGACACCTGCATGCATATGGGCATAGCAGCACAGCTCACAATTGCCAAAATATGGAACTAATCATATTCAACCAATCATGTTCCAAAATATGGAACCAACGATATTCAATCAACGAGCGGATAAAGAAAATGTGGTATATATACACCATGGAATACTACTCAGCCATAAAAAAGGATGGGATAATGTCTTTTGCAGTGACTTGGATGGAGCTGGAGGCCATTATTCTAAGTGAAGTAACTCAGGAATGGAAAGCCAAATACCATATGTTCTTACTTATAAGTGGGAGCTAAGCTACGAAGATGCAAAGGCATAAGAATGATATAATGGTGGCTGGGCACGGTGGCTCATACCTGTAATCCCAGAACTTTGGGAGGCTGATGCAGATGGATCACAAGGTCAAGAGATTGAGACCATCCTGGCCAATATGGTGAAACCCCATCTCTACTAAAAACACAAATTAGCTGGGCGTGGTGGTGCGCACCTGTAATCCCAGCTGCTCAGGAGGCTGACGCAGGAGAATCATTTGAACCCACGAGGTGGAGGTTGCAGTGAGCCAAGATTGCGCCACTGCACTCCAGCCTGGGCGACTCCGTCTCAAAACCACGCCCCTGCCAAAAAAAAAGAATGATATAATGGACTCCGGGGACTCAAGGTGAAGGGTGAGGGGTAAATGACTACTTATTGGGTATAGTGTACACAGCTCGGGTGACAGGTGCACCAAAATCTCAGAAATCACCACTAAAGAACCTACACAGGTAACCAAAAAACACCTGCACTCCCAAAACTATTCAAATTTTTTTAAAAAGAAGAAAGACATTATGAAAATAAGAAAAACAACTCATGGGATAAACAGAAACACAGAGTGGAGAAGGCCACATAGTGAACATCTGGGGAAAACACACGAATGTAAAGAAACAAACAAAACATATACCAATAGTTCTATTAATTTTCTAGGGCTGCTGTGGCCAAGTACCACAAGTACTGGATGACTTAAAATAAGAGAAATGTAATCTCTCACAGTTCTGGAGGCTGGAATTCTGAAATCCTGTTGGTAGCAGCATTGGCTTCTTCTGGGGGCCCTGTGGGAGAAGCTGCTCCACAGCTCCAGCCTAACCTTCTAGGTGTGGCTGGCAACTCTTGGCGGTTTTTGGCTTCTAGCTGCAACAGCCTAATCTCTGCCTTTGATGTTCCACCCATTGTTCTCTCCATGTGTCTGTGTCTCCCTCCTCTTCATATAAGGACACTAGTCATATTGGATTTAGGGCCCCTCTAATCCAGTGTGACCTCATCTGAATTAATTACATCGACCCTATTTCTCAATAAAGTCACACTGTTAGGGACAGGGCATCAGGGCTTCAACATAGCTTTCTGAGGCCAGGTGTGGTGGCTCACACCTGTAATCCCAGCACTTTGGGAGGCCAAGGCAGGTGGATCACAAGGTCAAGAGATAGAGACCATCCTGGCCAACGTGGTGAAACCCCATCTCTACTAAAAATACAAAAATTAGCTGGGCATGGTGGTGTGTGCATGTAATCTCAGCTCTCCTGCCTCAGGAGGCTGAGGCAGGAGAATCACTTGAACCCGGGAGGTGGAGGTTGCAGTGAGCTGGGATTACGCCACTGCACTCCAGCCTGGCAACAGAGCAAGATTCCATCTCAAAAAAACAAAACAACAACAACAAAAAACAGCTTTTTGAGACGATCCAACTCAGCCCATAACAGTTATAGGAAAGACTAAGAGACGTGGAGGACAGATCAGAGGCAGACAACATTTGCACAGTCAGTTCCTGAAAAGAGAAAGAGAACAAATGGAACAACGATGAAAAATAGTCTGACATAACAGGGAAAAACATTCCTAAAATAAAGATTTGAATGTGAATATAAAAGATTGATTCAAGACCATCAGCATCAAGCATTATATGCTAATGAAGGTATTGAAATAAAAGGCTAAAGAATCATATGGGAGTCCAGGTAAAAAATCTCAAGTCACGTGAGTAGGGGAAATCAGGCTGGCTGCAGGCTTCTCTCTAGGAACACGCCAGAGTCTGTGGGGAAGAGTCTACAAGCTCCCAAAGGATAGAAAGTATGACCCGAGATATTTATACCCAGACAATTTCCTTCAAATTGAAAGGCCACAGACAGACATTCTCAAGAGTTCTAGAATTTAGGGAATGAGTGCCTCTTAGTCCTTCTTGAAACAAAAAATTAGGCAATGAAACGTAGCCAACAAAGGGATTTATTAAAATAAATAGCTCAGAATGGAGAAGCCAGGGTAAACATATTGGTGACAAGCTCTGAATCAATTTAAATATAGAAATAAAAATCTTTGTGAATTTGGAGTATAGGACACAGTGCAAAGGTTATATAAACATCAACAATAAAACTAATATCATTAAGTGACTAGCAATAATTGGGAGATCTAGGAGAGAAGCAGAGAGAAACTGTGAATCTGCTAATTTCCTCATTTTTCACAGCAAGAGTCAACCAGTAAGGGATAAAGTTGGAAAAATGTCATTTAAAAAAATAACATAATTGGCTGCCCACGGTGGCTCATGCCTGTAATCCCAGCACTTTGGGAGGCCAAGGTGGGCGAATCATCTGAGGTCAGGAGTTCGAGGCCAGACTGGCAACATGGTGAAACCCTGTCTCTACTAAAAACACAAAATAATTAGCCGGGTGTGGTGGCAAGCACCTGTAGTCCCAGCTACTCGGAAGGCTGAGGCAGGAGAATCTGTTGGACCTGGGAGGTGGAGGTTGCAGAGCCAAGATCATGCCACTGCACTCCAGCCTGGGCAACAGAGCAAGACTCTGTCTCAAAAAGTAAAATAAAATAAAATAAAATAAAATAAAATAAAATAAAAATAAATAAATAATAACATAATATAATCTCATAATTAATATTTTACAGAATTATGTTTCTTAACTTTAAAAAGCCTTGTAAAAACTCATATCACTTGAGGTAAAAAAGGATTTATCTAAAATTAAGCAGTTCTTTGATTTTAATTTACTAATTTATTTTTTAAGCCTTTTATTTTAAATTTTTATTTTATTTTTAATTTTAATTTAATTAAATTAATTAATTAATTTATTTATTTTTGAGACTGGGTCTTGCTCTGTCACTTGAGTACCTTCCGGGCTCAAGTCATACTCCCATCTCAGAATCCCAAGTAGCTGGGACTACAGGCATGCACCTACCATGACTGGCTAATTTGCTAATTTGTTCATTGTTTTGTACACATATGGGTCTTATTATGTTGCCCAGGCTGATCTCGAACTCCTGGCCTCAAGCAGTCCTCCCCCCTCAGTTTCCCAAAGTGCTAGGATTGAGCCATCATGCCTGGCCCTATTTTTAAATTTTTTTTGAGGCAAGGTCTCACTCTGTCATCCAGGCTGGAGAGGTTCAATCACAGTTCACTGCAGCCTCAACCTCCCAGGCTCAAGCCATCCTCCCATCTCAGCCACCCAAGTAGCTGGGACTACAGGCATGCATCACCAGGCCAGGCTAATTTTCATATTTTTTGTAGAGATGGGGTTTTGTCATGTTGCCCAGGCTGGTCTTGAACTCCTGGCCTTAAGCAATCTACTTGCCTCACCCTTCCAAAGTCCTGGAATTATAGGCATGAGGCACTGCACCCAGCTGAAATAATTTTAAATATACAGGAAATTTGCAAAATGCTCCCCATATGCCCTTCACTCAGCTTCCCTAACGCTAACATCTTACCTGTTTGTCCAAATTAAGATATTAACATTGGTATAAGGCTATTAACTAAATTATAGACTTTATTTCACCAGTTTTTCCACTCATCTCCTATTTCTACCCAAGGATTTCATCCTTTAGTAATCAGCGTCTCCTTGGTCTCCAATCTCTGACAGTTTTTCCATCTTTCCTTGTCTTTCATGACCTCGACACTTCTGAAGAGTCCTGGCCAGATGTTTTGTAGAAGATCTCTCGATTTGCATTTGCATGATGTTTTCTCATGATTACATTGAGACAGATTTGGGGGAAGAACACCACGAAGGTAAAAATGCCTATCACGTGGTATGTAGTATGGACATGACTTATTACAGGTGACGTTAACCGCGATCACTTAGTTAAGGTGGCATCTACCAGGTTTGTCTGCTGTGAAGTCACTGCTTTTCTCCTTTCATACTCTATTTCTTAGAAATGCATGACTAATCCAGCCGTTACTCAAGAGGAGGGGAATTCATCTCCTCCTCCTTGAGGGAGGAGTATCAAATAATTTGTGGACATAGATTAAAATCACCACAGTAATTAGTAAGTATTTTGGAGAGGAACTTTGGGGACTTCATCAGTGGATCTTGCCTGCAGTCATTAGCACTTGTCTCCTAATGGTGATGCTCTATTGCCCCCATCCTTCTTATTTGGAATATTATTCACATGATTACATCCCACATTTATTATCTGGAATTCTCTATGAAGATTTGTCTCCTGTCTCCCCCATTTATTTATTTAGTCAATCATTTGTCTGTACCAGTATGACCTTGTGTATCTTTATTTTATTCTTTGCATTATAATCCAACAGTATCACGATCTATTTTGTTGTTCAAATTATTCTAGCCCTGGCCACTGGGAGCTTTTTTCAGATTGGTTCCTCTGTCCTTTTTCCTTTCTATTACCTAATGGACTTGATATTTTAGAGCAGTTTGGGGTTTATAGAAAAATTGAGCAGCAAGTGCAGAGCATTCCCATATATTCCCTCACACTCCCACTCACACACACACGCCTTCTCCTGTTATTAGTATCTTGCCTTACTGTGGTACATATGTAACAATTGATGAGTCAATATTGATATATTTCACTAAAGTCCATAGTTTACATGAGTAGTCACTCTTTGAATTGTGCATTCTGTGGGTTTTGACACATAGGTACTGACATGGGTCCACCATTATAGTATCATACACAATAGTTTCATTGCCCTAAAAATCCTGTGCTCCACCTAGTCATCTTCCCTCTTTCTCCCTGAACCCCTGGCTACCACTGATCCTTTTACTGTGTTCATATGTATTAGTCCGTTCTCACATTGCTATAAAAAACTTCCTGAAACTGGGTAATTTATAAAGGAAAGAGGTTCAATTGACTCACAGTTCAGCATGGCTGGGGAGACCTCAGGAAACTTACAATAATGGAGGAAGGTGAAGGGGAAGCAAGGAACCTTCCTCACAAGGTGGCAGGAAGGACAGTGAACGCAGGAGGAACTACCAAACAGTTATAAAACCAACAGATTTCCTGAGAGCTCACTCACTATCACGAGAACGGCATGGGGAAACCGCCCCCATGATTCAATTATCTCCATCTGGTCTCTCCCTTGACACGTGGGGATAATGAGGATTAAAATTCAAGATGAGATTTTGGGTGGGGTCACAGGCAAACCATGTCACCATAGTTCCAGAATGTCATATAGTTGGGATCATACAGAAGCCTTTTCATATTGGCTTTTTGGAGAGAGAGAGTCTCTCTCTGTCACCTAGGCTGCAGTGCAGTGGTGTGATCCTAGCTCACTGAAGCCTTGAACTCCTGGGGTCAAGCAATCCTCCCACCTCTGCCTCCCAAGTTGCTGGGACTACAAACACATGCCAACATGCCTGGATACTTTTTTTATTTGTGTAGAGATGGGGTCTCATTATGTTTCCCAGCCTGGAATGGAACTCCTGGCCTGAAGCAATCCCCCTGCTGGCCTTGGCCTCCCAAAGTGCTTGGATTACAGGTGTGAGCCACTGTGCCCACCCAAGAGATTTGTTTTATTTTGTTTAGAAAGAGGGGGGGTCTCACCAGATTGGCTTCTTTCAGTTTACAATATGCATTTGAGGTTCCTCCATGTCTTTTTGCAGCTTTATAGCTCGTTTCTTGCTATCTCTGAATAATACTCCATTGTTTAGATGTATCACAGTTTATCTGTTCACCTATTGAAGAACATCTTGGTTGCTTCCAAGTTTTGGATATTATGAAAAAGCTGTTGTAAATATACATGTGTGGGTTTTTGTGTGGCTGTAAGTTTTCAACTCATTTGAGTGAATACCAAAGAATACAATTTCCAGATTGTATAGTAAGAGTGTGTTTAGTTTTGTAAGAAACTTCCAAATTGCCTTCCAAAGTGGCTATGTCATTTTGCATTTCCACCAGGAATGAATGAGAGTTCCCGTTGCCACACATCCTCACAGCACTTGGCACTGTCGGTGTTTTAGATTTTTAGCTATTCTAATAGGTGTGTAGTGGTATCTTGTTGTATTTTGCAATTCCCTACTGATTTATGATGTTGAGCATATTGTGTCCTTTTGACATGTCTCCATCCTCTTTGTTTCTGTAAGCACTTTCTTTCTGGCATTACAAGATGCTCCAGGTTCATCTTACCTTTTCTCTGTATATTAGTTCATTATTGAATTGCTATAAAGAAATACCTGAGACTAGGTTAATTTACAAAGAAAATACGTTTAATTGGCTCATGGTTCTGTAGGCTATACAGGAAGCATGGTGCTGGCATCTGCTCAGCTTCTGGGGAGGCCTCAGGGAGCTTTTACTCATGGTGGAACGCACAGGGAGAGCAGGTGTCTCACTTGGTTTAGTGAGGGCAAGGGAGAGTGGGGCAGGGGAGGTGACACACTTTACAACAATCAGATCCCACAGAACTAACTCACCGTCACAAGGATAGCACCAAGCCAAGTGGCATCTGCCCCCATGATCCACACAGCTTCCACCAGGTTCCACCCCCAACATTGGGGATTAGAATTCAACATGAGATTTGGTAGGGATATATATTGAGACCATATTATTCCACCCCTGACACCTCAAAGCCCATGTCCTTCTCATATTGCAAAATACAATCATGGCTTCCCAACAGTCCCTCAAAGTTTTAACTCATTTCAGCATCAACTCAATCAAAAGTCCCAAGTCCAAAGTCCAAAGTTGTATCTGGAAATGAGTTCCTTTCACCTATGAGCCTATAAAATCAAAACAAGTTATTTACTTCAAAGATACAATGAGGGTACCAGCATTCGGTAAACATTCCTGTTCCAAAAGTTAGAAATTAGCCAAAAGAAAGGGGCTATAGGCCCCACACAATGCTGAAACCTGGCAGGGCAGTCATTAAATCTTAAATAGTCTCCTTCAACTCCACGTCCCACATCCTAGGCACACTGGTGGAAAGGGTGGGCTCTGAAGGCCCTGGGCAGCTCTGCCCCTGTGGCTTTGCAGGGTTCAGCCCCCATGGTTCCTCTCACGGGTTGTTGAGTGCACACTGCTTTTCCAGGCAAAGGTTGCAAGCTGCCAGTGAATCTCCCATTCAGGGGACTGGAGAATTGTGGCCCCCTTCCCACAGCTCCACTAGGCAGTGTCCCAGTGTCAACTCTGTGTGGGGGTTCCAACCCCACATTTCCCCTCCACAGTGGCCTTGTAGAAGTTCTCTGTGCGGGCTCTGTCTTGCAGCAGGCTTCTGCCTGGGCACACAAACACAGTCTTTCTCATACATCCTCTGAAATAGGCATAGGCTGCCAAACCTTCACTTTTGCACCCTGTGCACCCACAGGCTTAACACCATGTGGAAGCCACCAAGGCTTACAGCTTGCATTTTCCAAAGTGGCAGCTCAAGGTGTACCTGGGCCTTTGTGAGCCCTGGCTGGTGCTGGAGCAGCTGACATGTGGGAAGCACTGTTCCAAGGCTGTGCAGGGCAGCAGGCCCTCTCCCTCCAAACCATTCTTTCCTCCTAAGTTTCAGGGCCTGTTATGGGAGAGGCTGCCTCCTAGATCTCAGAAATGCCTTTGAGGCCTTTTCCCCATTGTCTTGGCTATTAGCACTTGGCTCCTTTTTAGTTATGCAAATTTCTCTAGCAAGTGGTTGCTCCACAGCCTGCTTGAATTCCTCTCCCAAAAAAAGATTTTCTTTCTTTGCGACATGGCTAGGCTGCAAAATTTCCAAATTTTTATGCTTTGCTTCCTTTTTAAATATAAATTTCAACTTTAGATCATTTATTTGCTCCCATATCTGAGCATAGGTAGTTAGAAGCAGCCAGGCTACATCTTGAGCACTTTGCTGCTTAGAAGTTTGTTCTTCAAGATACCCTAGGTCATCACTAGTGGAAGCAGGTACTTCGTATGCCATAGCAGGAGCAAGAGAGAGACAGTGGAATGGAGGGAGGTGCCAAACACTTAAATAACCAGATCTCACAAGAACTCACTATCATGAGCACAGCACCAAACTATGAGGAATCCATGCCCATAACCCAAACACCTTCCACCAGGCACCACCTCCAACATTGCAGTTTACATTTTAACATGACATTTGAGTGAGGACAAAATATCCAAACCATATCACTCTATTTCAACCCTAGAATCAGCCATTTCTCCAGGCAACTCAAGTTTCTTTATTGGTGAATGTTGTTTAGAATTCAAGATGTGGATGCAAGGCGGGGCATGGTGGCTCATGCCTGCAATCCCAGCACTTTGGGATGCCAAGGCAGGTGGATCACCTGAGGTCAGGAGTTCAAGACCAGCCTGGCCAACATGGTGAAACCCTGTCTCTACTAGACATAATAAAAAAAAATTAGCTGGCCATGGTGGCGCATGCCTGTAATCCCAGCTACTTGGGAGGCTGAGGCAGGAGAATCGCTTGAACCTGGGAGATGGAGGTTGCAGTGAGCCGAGATCGCACCATTGCACTCCAACCTGGGTGACAGAGCAAGACTCTGTCTCAAAAAAAAAAAAAAAAAAAAAAAGGCCGGGCACAGTGGCTCACGCCTGTAATCCCAACACTTGGGGAGGCCGAGGCAGGCAGATTACGAGGTCAGGAGTTCGAGACCAGTCTGGCCAACATAGTGAAACTCCATCTCTACCAAAAACACAAAAAATTAGCCAGGTGTGGTGGTGTGTGCCTGTAATCCCAGCTATTCGGGAGGCTGAGGCAGGAGAATCACGTGAACCCAGGAGGCAGAGGTTGCAGTGAGCCGAGATTGCACCACTGCACTCCAACCTGGGTGACAGAGCGAGACTCCAACTCAAAAAAAAAAAAAAAAGATGTGGATGCTAGGTGCGCTTGTTGTTACTGAAGTGTCACTACTTCTAGGCTCAGAGGCAGAGCTATGACATATATGTATCTACACATAACTATATTTCTGTCTATATCTATCTATATTTGCATTAAAATAAGCCTGAATGCACACCGACTGACTCTAATGCAGCATTCTAGCCTTCGTTCTAGCCTCCTCATTTCCCCATTTGTAACTTTTTTCTCCAAAAGTGAAAAACCTAGCTCTAGTATGTACAAAATGTATACTTATTTGTTCAACCTAGCATACAAGCAAAGTAGTTTTATGATTGCTAACCTGGACTGCCCTGAGAAACAAATTAATGACAGTAGTGTTTGTGTTTTACTCTTTTCCTCTTTAATCTGACAGTATCCAGTCAAAACATCGTTTTTCATTTACTTGGGTCAGCTCCTTTTTCCCCATTGAACTTGGCTTTTATGCTTTTAAAAAGTCAAATAATATTAAACATGATACTTTCAAGTTGGGAACAGGATATTTAATATGCCATATTATTATAGTACACTTCTTCACTTTTCCTGCTATTTATCTACCCATGCTTCTCTCTGTATGTATGTATAAAGAGATATCTGGAATTGCATGAATCCAGTGTTAAAAACAGTTGCTTCTAAATGATGGAATGTGGAGTGATTTTTTTACATTATTCAGATACTGTTCCATTATTAATTTTTATAATAAGCATATATTATTTTTTATGGAAAACAATCAATTGTTGTCTAAACTAAGGGAGGAAATGGGCAACAGGTGAAATATTGCTGAGGGGGAAATTCCTACTGGGTTTCGTGGAACAGAGGTCATTTCTGAGCCTGATGAGAGTCATCACTTCTGGCAGAGTTGGTTGAGGAGTAAATGGAAGGCAAGGATAAGGCAGGTGACTAAGATGAGTGCTTCTCACCCTAGTAATCATCATTCCCTGTTGCTTGACTGGGAATCACACATTCAAACCTGTTTCTGGTCCCCATCCTGCAGAGATTCAATTCTGTAAGTCTAGGGTAGAGCAGATCACTGGCTTTTTTACCAAGCTCCCAGGCACTGCTGGTCCCCAGTCCGCACTGAGTGGCACTGGGTGGTGCGGACATGTCGCCTGGGAAGGTTAATCAGCAGTGAGAGAGGCAGGAGAGAAAGATGGCTGGGGTGGCTTGTGGGCTAAGGGTGCTTGCTTTGTTCAAATTACTTGTATTGTTGTTTATTTTTTGGGTGCATCTAATGATACATAAGCACAAAAATGAAAGAATTACCAAAAGAAATAGACAAATCAAAAACCTGGGTGGGAGATTTTAGCACACCTTTCTCGGTAACTTATAGAGCAAGCTGACAAAAAACAGTCACTAAGTGTATAGATGATATGAATAACATGATTCACAAACAATGCCTGGGAAATACAGAGAAATACATCAAGTAACGACAGAATTACTTTCAAGGGTACATGGAATTTGCCAGAACAATCCTACTGGGCCATAGAATAAGTGTTAACAACTTTCAAAAGATTGAAATAATAGGACGGTCTGGGTTTTGGCCACTGTGAAATCAGTAACCATATAATTACAACATTTTCAAATGGTTAGAATTGTTGTAATACATGTCTACTTTTGTAACTTTTTACTTGGAAATAATTTTAAATTTTAAATTTAAATTTAATTTTAAATTTTAAATTTACCAAAAAAAGTTGCAAAAATAAAAATAGCAGAAAGACCACTCATAGAGCCTTTACCCAGATTCACTTAATTGTAACATTCTATCCCCTTGGCTTTATCATTCTCTCCCTTCTCCTTCCTTTAAGTGAACCCCCTTAAAAAAGGGTCCCCCAGCCTCCAGTAGAGCTGCCCCAGTTGAGGCTGCATAGAGCAGAGCTGAGCCTTACCCAAAAGTACAGATTTGTAAGCTAAATAAATGCTTCTTTCTTTGTTTTTATTTTGATTATTTAAAAATTTTTTTTGAGATAGAGTTTTGCTCTTGTCGCCCAGGCTGGAGTTCAATGGTGTGATCTCGGCTCACTGCAACCTCCGCCTCCTGGGTTCAAGTGATTCACCTGCCTCAGCCTCCCAGGTAGCTGGGATTACAGGCACCCGCCACCATGCCTGGCTAATTTTTGTATTTTTAGTAGAGACGGGGCTTCACCATCTTGGCCAGGCTGGTTTCAAACTCCTGACCTCAGGTGATCCCCCAGCCTTGGCCTCCCACAGTGCTGTGATTACAGGTGTGAACCACCACGCTCCCCCTTGTTTGTTTGCTTTTAGAGACAAGGTCTCACTCTATTACCCAGGCTGGAGTGCAGTGGTGCAATCGAAGTTCATTGTAACCTCAAACTTCTGGGCTCAAGTGATCCTCCAGCCTTAGCCTCTTGAGTAGCTAGGACTGTAGGCATGCGCCACTGTGTCTGGTTAAATTAAAGCCAGTGAGTTTTGGGGTGTCTTGTTACACGGTAATAGAAACTAGAACAGACACTGTGGAGCAGGAGAGTGTGTGGTCCTGAGATACATTATTTCCAGGGGACCAGTCTACCCTGGCGGTGGTTTTCTCCCTCTGCCCTGGTGCAGGTAAAGAAGCAGCTGAGAATTCACTCATTTAAAGTTGGAGTTTCATAGGTGGGTGAAAAAGATAGATGGAAGAAAGGATTCAGGAATTGGCAGGAGTTATTGAAGAGGTGAACCGCTGAGGATTCTAACTTGGATACAAAGAAAGGGAAGGTGGGAGATGGTGACCAGAAAGGAAGTAAACCAAGAGGTCAGGGCACTCAAGATCCAGTGAAGGGAAAGGATGGTTGTCATGGAAGTAGCTCAGTAGACAAGATGGAATCCAGGACCAGGATCTAGCAGCAAGCTGCATTAGCAATCCTGGCCACAGGGCATGGCAGTTTGGGGTCTTGATGGGGACTTGATGGGGACTGGCTACTGCTGATTGTCTTTCACATTTCAGCCTTCCCTGACCTCCCAGCACCCCTCTGTCAAGAGCCCTTGCCACAGTGAATTCTCATTGCCTCTTCCCTGTTTGCCTTCCCAAGAACTGGCTCTGTGCTTTGTTCATTGCTCTGTCCCCAGCACCCAGTCTGGCACATCTGGAGGCTAAATGAACCAATGCTTGGATGCAGGGATTGATGACGGACCTCCAAGTCCAAAGGGTCTTTCAGAATGAGGGGAGTCCAATGCCCTCTCAGCCTCATTATTTCTGCCCTACCTTCCATATGGCAAAATGTGAGGCCAGAGAGGTTAGGAGACTGCCCGGGGTCACACAGCAGACCAGCCCTGGTGACTGAAGCTGCAGCGGGATTAAGGGAGAAAAGAGGGGACTGCTAGGAGGAGACCCCTGAATCCCTGTTCTGTGATATGTCAGCACTAGCTGGAAAGAGGGACTCCCTCCTCTCCTCCTACCCTCCCCACTCCACCAGCTGCAGGGGTTCAAGCCCAGCCCAGGGGCCAGAGGTGGCTGCCCTGGAACTTTTGGCAGCCCATGAACTTAAGCCTCACCCGGCTGGGCAGGGAGCCGGCTGTCACCTTATATCCTAAGCATCTCCATGTTTCTGGGGAAACATCTGGACTGACCCAGCTGTATTTTACTCCTCTCTCTTCACCCCACCACCCCATCCCCAGCAAGTAAAAGGAAGAGGACAATTAAAAGGAAATCCAGAGGAGGGAAGGCAGTTTTACAAGACATGGCTGGGGCTGCCCTGGGAGCAAGGAGGTGCCCGGAGGAAATCCCAGTAAATGAATGTTTATTTTAATGGGAGATGAAGGGAGAGGGGCTCAGACCAATTCTTGGGGGGTGGGGAAGGGGAAGGAGAAGAAGAAGATGCAGGGTCTGGGCTCACAGATGGGCCTTTGTGAGCTTCCCGGGGCTGCCCAGTGAGTGGGGAACCAGCCAAGATGCTCAGGCAGACAGCAAGATGGGAGGCAGGGGGTAGGAATGGGGTGAGAGGCTGGGGCTGCCAGCAGAGCCGGGCCAGGGGCACTCTAGCTCACCTTAGCCCACCTTAGCAGGAGGACCAGTTTGAACACATCCCATCCTCAGCAGGAACATCTCCCCAGCCTGGCCAACTGGCTTGTCCTCTTATTCTTGCTTTCACAAACTCATTCATTCATTCGTTCATTCATTCATGCACCCATTTCTTTTCTCCTTCACTCCCCACCCATTCACTCACACTTATTCCTTTGCTCCTTCAGTCACATCTCCAGTATCCCCTGGGCTCTTATGTACCCCAACTCTAGGCTAGGGGCCAGGCAAACAACGACCAATCAGCCCTGCTCCCAACCAAGGGAAGGAGTGGGGAGACCCCCAGCTAATCAATCTATGCTAATGGGGTGGGAGCTGGGACAGCCAGGAGCACAGGTACTATGGGAACACCGGGGATTCTGGAGGCTGAGAAGTTACGGGGCCGGTAGCCTTCCCAAGGCTGTCTCAGCTTTTAGGACCCAGGGTCCTGAGACAGGGAACTCAGGGGCCTGTCCTCACCTCCAGGCAATGTCCTGGAGGGCAGCCACATCCTGAGTGTCTAGGAAACCTAGCCTGACACCGGAGCCCCTTCCCACAGCTTCTCTGGCCTGTCCTGATTCTGGTCCAAGTGGGTCCCTGTCATCTTTAATGGGGCTGAGGACCTTCTCAATGACCAATCAGACCCTAATATTCTTCAAGGTCAGGTTCACTTCCATTCCTTAATCAGCCCACAGCTCTGCACCAAGTCTCTAGGGAGTATTCAAACTCAAGGCAGAAATGCTATATTCAATTGCTCACTCATTCATTCAGCAGACATTCACAGAGCAACCCCACTGTGCCAGGGACTGTTCTGGATCCTGGGGGTCTACAGTGAACAAAAGCAATTAAACATCCCTGCCTTTGCCTGCTGCGGTGGTTCATACCTATAATCCCAGCACTTTGGGAGGCCGAGGAGGGAGGATTGCTTGAGCCCAGGATGTTGAGGCTACAGTGAGCCATGTTTGTGCCACTGCCCTCCAGCCTGGGTGACAAAAAAAAAGGCCCTGTCACACACACACACACACAAAAATCCCTGCCCTTATAGAACATCTTTCATAAACAGAGACGATAACGAAATGAGTAAAATATATAGAATGTCAGAGTGCAATGGAGAAAAACAAGGCCAGGGAGAAGGTAGGGGCAATAATGATAATAATCATGATATTTATCTTTTTTTTTTTTTTTTTGAGACAGAGTCTCGTTCTGTCACCCAGGCTGGAGTGCAGTGGCGTGATCTCGGCTCACTGCAACCTCCACCTCCTGGGTTCACGCCATTATCCCGCCTCAGCCTCCTGAGTAGCTGGGACTACAGGTGCCCGTCACCACACCTGGCTCATTTTTTATATATATGTATTTTTAGTAGAGACGAGGTTTTACTGTGTTAGCCAGGATGGTCTTGATCTCCTGACCTCGTGATCCTCCTACCTCAGCCTCCCAAAGTGCTGGGATTGCAGGTGTGAGCCACCGCGCCCAGCCTAATCATGATATTTATCTTAATTCCAATATTAAGAGGTGCATCAGACACTGAGAAACCTACAGGCTTTTATCTTGCTTCATGCTCATCACTGGCCTACAGGTTGGTTCTGTGATTAGCTCACCGTTTGTGAATGACAACGTAGTGACAAGCCAGGTGGAACGGAGCCAGGGCTCAGTCCCCAACATCTAGGAGCCTGGTCTGAGGTGGAAACAGAGAAGGAAATAAGTATCCCCCAGCCACAGGTGGCACCTCATCTGGGGGCCCCAACCATGGGCTCCCGCTTTGGCTCAGACCCTAGGAGGGCTTCATTGATTGGTGACCTGTGTGTGGCTCCTGTCTGGGGAGGGCCCCAGGACTGACCATATCCCAAGGCCTCTTAGGTGGTCCCACCTGCCCCTGGTCAGCAGACGAGAAGCAGTGTGCTTGGGAGAAAGAACGCTGAGTGGCAGGCCGAAGGTCTGAGCTCTAGCCCCATCCTACTCTTGCCTGCCTTGTCAATTACACACGTCAAGGTCCAGCCACTTCTCTGCACCTCATTCTCCCACAAATCAAGTTTTAGGGGGAGCCAGTGACTCTGGAGGGAGGAAGATGAGAAGGGGAAGCTGACTTTTCATTGCTACCCTTTCAAATTACGTAAACTTTTGAAACGGTATATTACCCATTAAAAATAAAATCTTTAAAAAAGTTTAAACTTAAGCCCTTCCGCATTTCCTTGCCTTCCTGAAACTGCAAGAACCTGCTAAGGAAAGTTCCTGACTTTATCCTTGGGCCTGTCTTGCCAATAATGATATCTCAGGGACTGGCAGATAGCAGGAGCCTCCCCCAACACCCTCTATATTCGCTCCTGTGAACGGCGGGTGCATCTGCCTTCCCCATGTACAACGCCTGCTGAAGTCAGGCCCCTTGGAACACACAGGCTCTCCTTTGTTCACCCCAGAAACCCCTTTCCCACCCACAGATGTGCAGGTAACACACACACAAACACACAGAAATGCACAGACACAGAGACATACACAGAAATGCACAGACACACTCTCACACAAACATAAACCTACACCGAGACACACACAGATACACATGTGCGCACACACTCCCACCCTGCCCACTGGGTTGCTTTGCACACCCCTTAGTCAGGGATTGAGACATATTTGCTAAATAATAAATGAATGCTGATTCTGAGATCCAGGAAGCCAGACAGCCCGGCTGGGCCCTGCCTGTCTGCAGCCTCCCTGCCTCCCCAGCTCCCTGCAGCCTGTTTGAGTGGGAAGACAGTGCAGAGCTGGGGAGCAGGGCAGGGAGAAACTGCTGAGCTGGCGGGGCTGGCTGGGGTTGGCCGTGACATTTCTCTTCCAAGTTGCTGCAACTGGGAGAGCTGGCATTGGGTGAGGGTGTATCTAAGGAGAAGGGAAGGATAAGAGGGAACTCTGGGAGCATTGCTCTGGCCTGGCCTGGGAATGTCTCCCGCCCCACGCTCCCATGGTCTCTAATGGGCTCTCCACACCCTGCAAGTACTTGGGGGCCAGACCAGCTAGGCCACATGTGCTGGGGCTCCCACGCCTTGAGTCATGTCTTCTGTGGCCTGACCCACCCAGCCCTACTGGATTGCTTCTCTGCTAATCTTGAACTTGACTCTCTCCAGCTGCAGCACAGTTCATAGGGAGAAGTTATCAGCCCACACTTGTCCTGTGTGGAGTTTTTCTGGGGGGCCTCTCAGGGATCTGGTCACAGGATCACTAGGGGAGTGGACAGCTCCTGTTGAGCTGCAGGTGGTTGTGGTGGGGGAATAGGATTGAGCTCAAACTGTGGGGCTGAGATGGCTTGTTGAGGGCAAGGCACTGTTCTGCCCCTCAGAGAAGTCTGCCTGCACCTGAACCTCTGCAGACACTGCTTCCTCCAGGACACAGATGTGAGCTCAAGAGGGAAGTTGTACACATCAAGGTTCCAAATTAGAGCCCTGGTTAGAGGCAGACCTATTCCAGGGGTACATCTGTATTAGTTCATTCTCACGCTGCTAATAAAGACATATCCAAGACTGGGTAATTTATAAAGAAAAAGAGGTTTAATGGACTCACAGTTCCACACGGCTGGAGAGGCCTCACAATCATGGCAGAAGGCAAGGAGGAGCAAAGTCACATCTTACATGGCAGCAGGCAAGAGAGAGTGTGTGCAGAGGAACTCCACTTTATCAGGTCTCAGGAGACTTATTCACTATCATGAAAACAGCATGGGAAAAACCTACCCACATGCTTCAATTACCACCCACTGGGTCCCTCCCTTGACAAGTGGGAATTATGGGAGCTACAGTTCAAGATGAGATTTGGGTGGGGACACAGCCAAACAATATCAGCATCTAAGACAGAGAATCTACCTGGCTCTGGAAGGCCCTTCAGGAATTGTCTTGTCTAGTGGTTCACAATTTGGGGTTTTATGCACCAGTTGAAAATTACAAAAAATAAACAGGGGTGCTGTCTGACAAGATTACCATCTACTAGCCCTTATTTCATAAACGAAGTGACACTCTTTAATGTCAAAACTGTTGGAGGAAGGTGGGCGTGGTTTCACGATAATGTAAAGTTCTTCACATGGAAACACTTCTCTTTTCAGAAAGCCCAATACTTGGTTTTCTCACTTGGAGATAAAATCTCACCCTCACCATCCCAATGGGCAGGATGGCATTTGGAACAACGGGGAAACTGAGGAAGGCCCAGAAAGAAGGGAGGCATGGAATCTGCACAGTGAGGGGCTGAGGGGATCAGAGGTCACATCTTTGGACTTCAAGTCCAGGGCCCTGTCCCTGCAGCTGATTCCCCAGAGCTAGAAGGGGCAGCAGAGGCCCTGTGAGGGATAGGGGCCTGGTACCGGTGGGTGGCCCCTTTCTGCTTCTCAGAAGAGGCTGGGAGGGGTGGCTGTGGCTGCAGGCTTCCTGCCATATCCACAGGGGAACTGAGCCTACCTCTCTCAGCTGCCCTCAGGCCCTCAGGGCCCACCCCAGAACAAGGCTCAGACTACAGCTTCAAATGCTTGCCTCCTGTGTGGCTGCCAGTTCCCTCTGGGAACATTCTGTGCCCTTGGCTGCCAGCATCCCTGGCATGACGTTGCTCCAGTGCCAGGAGGGAGGGGGCCACATGTTCCCCATATGCCAACAGGGTGGGAAGTTTATACTGAACAGCTGAGTCGGCCTCTCCTCCTCCTCCCCCCAGCAGAGACTTTCCTGCCTCTCTTCTCTTTGTCCTCCTCAAAGGACCTCCCACTCCCACCCAAGAAGGAGACAGAACAGAATGTTTCAGCATTAGCAGGGCCCCATGCTGTCCAAAGCATGTCCACATGCATGGGTTTTAATTCAACAAATACGCATGCCCTGAAATCAAACAGAAATCAAACAAGGCACGTGCCCTGTTCCAGGAAGTGCAGGGAGAGGTAAAGGTAAGCTCATCAGAGAACAATGAGTCCTCCAACTCTCCATCCCATTATCCATCCGTTGATCTCTCCATTTCTCCATCCATCCTTCCCTCTGTTTCTTCTTCCTCTCCATTCCTTCTTCAGTCTCTCCATCCCTTTATTCTTCATTCCCTCTCTACCTTTCAATCTCTTCATCCATCTCTCTCTATTCCTCCAGCCACTTCTCTATCCTTCCTCTGATCTTTCCCTTATGCCTCCACCTATCCCTACACCCCATTATCAATTCATCCAGCCACCATCCATCTTTTCCTACCTCTCTCCATCCCATTATCCATCCGTTCACCTCTCCATCCCTCCCTGGATCTCTCAGTCACTCCATTATTCCATTCACCTTCTACCTTTCCATCCCTTCATCCTTCCATCTCTCCATTTCTCCACCCACCCCTCCATGCTTCCTACCATTTCTCCATGGCTTCACCAATTCCTTTAACCTATTTATCCTTTTGTCCAGCCATCATTCCCTCCCTCCTTCCATCTCATCTCCCCTCCACCTCTCTATCCTTTCCTAAATTTCTCCATCCCTTCATTATTCTATTCACTTTCCACCCTCCCATCCTTCATCCATCCATGTCTCCATTCCTGCACCCATCCCCTCTATTCTGCCCTCCTCCCTCCCTCTGCTCAGCCCTCTGTCTTTCATCTGGCTAATCAGTCTTCTCTCCACCCTCCCTTCCATCCCCCTACCATTTATTGAGTTCTCCATGAACTAGGAAGTGCCACAGTATCTCCTCAGGGGATCAGCATGCTTCGCCTTGTGACATGTTAATCAATGTTTATTGCCTGGACCTAATGGTGCCCCCAGCCGTCAGAAGCTTGCATGACAGTGCGTTAAATCCACAGCTGACACCAATTCTGCTGGGTCTGCAGGTGGAACTGGGTCTGTGCTTGGGAAGCAGGTGGGCAGAAGAGAAACACTGGAAAGACCCAGCTTTCAAGAGTGCTTACAATGAGCAGAGGCCTCTCACACACTCTCTCTTTTCCTCCCAGTAGTCCTACGAGAAAGATGTGATTTGTTCCCATTTTATGACCGAGGAGCTGACCAGCAGCCCCGGCCCAGGAAGGGAATCTGAGAGTGCCTCTGCCCTACCATCTGCTCCCTTTTGGGGATCATATGTGTGGTGCCTGTTGTTTTTTTTAAATACAAATAAGAGTGGGTTGATTTATTCATTTCAGCAAACAAAAATAGTAAATTTAATGTAATCCCAATACAATTTCTCAAATGCTCGACTCAAGCAAGGAGAAAGCCTGTGGAAATTTCTAGTTTGGCAAAGTGGCAATTTGTTTTTGATCCTCTTTGGGCCTTATTCTACATAACCCCCACTTTTTTCAAAGTAGATATGTGCCACTTTCCATTGTTTTTATAAGCATGTTCCTTACTTACGCTATCAAAGATAGAGGGAGTTGAGATATGGGTCTCTTCCTCTCCTAAAAGCATCTGCTGGCATCGCTGTGACAATATGCAAGTGGCAGGGAATATGTTCTGCTTTCCTCAATTATCAGAAAGTCACTCCCACCTGGGTGACAGAGGGAGACTCTGTCTCTTAAAAAATTTTTTAAAAAGGAAGTCGTTTTTCTGTTCCTTCAGGCACATCCATAGCAATGCTTGTACTGTGAATTTAAAACTCCCAACCTGATACGTATTTTATTTTATTTCTTATTTCTTTTTTTTGAGATGCAGTCTCACTCTGTCACCCAGGCTGGAGTGCAGTGGCACAATCTCGGCTCACTGCAACCTCTACCTCCCGGGTTCAAGCAATTCTCCTGCCTCAGCCTTTTGAGTAGCTGGGACTACAGGTGCCCGCCACCATGCCAGGCTAATTTTTGTATTTTTAGTAGTCAAATATTCGCCATGTTGGCCAGGCTGGTCTTGAACTCCTGACCTCAAGAGATTAGCCCGCCTCGGCCGCCCAAAGTGCTGGGATTACAGGCGTGAGCCACCATGCCTGGCCCTGATAGCATGTTTTAAAGAGAAGGAATGACATAAGGACAAATAACATGTTATATAACAAATAGCTTTGGCTACTTCTCTTATGCTTCAAACTTTTTGTGCTTAATTTTTTTTTTTTTTTTGAGATGGAGCCTCTTTGTTGCCCAGGCTGGAGTGCAGTGGTGTAATCACAGCTCACTGCAGCCTCAGACTCCTGGGCTCAAGCGATCCTCCCACCTCAGCCTCCCAAAGTGCTGGGATTACAAGTATGAGCCACCACACCTGGCCTAAAATTTATTTTTAATACAAAAGGATTGATTTATTATAGTTCAAATATATAAAATTAGCATTCAAACATCTTAAAATCAAACTTTAGAAACAAAAGTTTAACATCAAACAGGAGTACAATTTTCAGGGAGCATCCAGAAAGTAATTTGGTGTCTAGTCCAAAACGTTGACAAAGATCACTTCGTGATCAATAAAATGCATTTTACCAGTACCTTTTTTTTTCTTTTTTCCTTTTTCTCATGTCTTCGTAAAATCACCAGCAGTTCTATTCCGGCCCACATCTTATTGACGGTGGCTCCATACCTCTTCAGTGGCACTTTCGTTTCTTTTGAATTCTTCCCTTGCCCAGTCCTTCAGGTATTTGTTATCAGAATCATTTGAAACTGGCTGAATTGCTTGCAAAATCTTTTTGTAGCAGAGGAGAACTTGTTGCCACCTCATGAAGTGCTTTAGCAATTTTTTTTTTTTTTTTTTGAGATAGAGTTTTGCTCGTTGCCCAGGCTGGAGTGCAGAGGCACGATCTCAGCTCACTGCTACCTCCACCTCTCTGGTTCAAGCGATTCTCCTGCCTTAGCCTCCTGAGTAGCTGGAATTATAGGTGCCCACCACCACACCCGGCTAATACTTGTATTTTTAGTAGAGACAGGGTTTCACCCTGTTGTCCAGGCTGGTCTTGAACTCCTGACCTCAGATGATCCACCTGCCTCGGCCTCCCAAAGTGCTGGGATTACAGGCATGAGCCACCACGCCCGGCTGAACTTCTTTAGCATTTGCGTCACCAGTGGGGAAACGGGAATCAGCTATGTCCCCCAGACAGCGTTCCCCTCAGTCCCCTTTTTGGTTTCACCATAAATCTCCCCTTCGGCAAATTCTCTGCCCCAAGCAGAGCCCTCTCTCCAAGTCTCCCTGTGTTTGCTTCTACCATTTCCTCTATCTTGGAATACCCCAGTCTGCTTTTCCAACAGAACAAATCCTGCCCACCTTCCATACTCATCCCCGAGGACCCCTCCCTCAGGAGGCCTTCCCAGATTGCCCCACCTCCCCCAACTTTAGCAAGAGTTGATGGTTTCCTTTGTTTCCACAAAACTTCATTTACTCCCCCTGTACACACATACCATTCTCTGCCTTATCTGCAGAAGTGTTGAGTGAGGGGGTGTTGTGTCTGTCTTCTCCCTTTGAGCTCCCTAAGTGGGATGGGGCCTGCTGTCTAAATCACATTGTTCCCCCTCTGCCCCCAACACACACACATAGCCTAACACCAGAACAAGCAGTAGGCAAGGGATAAATGTAGTTGAACCAGATTTATAACCAGGGGTGACATTAAGAATATTTACTGGTGGGCCAGGTGCAGTGGCTCATCCCTGTAATCCCAGCACTTTGGGAGGCCGAGGCGGGTGGATCACGAGGTCAGGAGATCAAGACCATCCTGCCTAACACGGTGAAACTCCGTCTCTAATAAAAATACAAAAAATTAGCTAGGTGTGGTGGTGGGCGCCTGTAGTCCCAGCTACTCGGGAGGCTGAGGCAGGAGAATGGCGTGAATCTGGGAGGAGGAGCTTGCAGTGAGCTGAGATCGTGCCGCTGCACTCCAACCTGGGCGACAGAGCGAGACTCCATAACTAGAAAAAAAAAAAAAGAATATTTACTGGCTGGGTGCATTGCCTCATGCCTAGGAGGCCGAGGTGGGCGGATCACCTGAGGTCAGGAGTTCGAGACCAGCCTGGTCAACATGGTGAAACCCCATTGCTACTAAATATACAAAAATTAGCCAGGTGTGGTGGTGTGTGCCTGTAGTTCCAGCTACTCAGGAGGCTGAGGCAGGAGAATCACTTGAACCCGGGAGGTGGAGGTGGCAGCAAGCTGAGATCACGCCACTGCACTCCAGCCTGGGCAACAGAGTGAGACTCCATCTCAAAAAAAAAAAAAAAATTACTAGCCAGCAGAGTATGGACAGCAGCTGGTCAGAAAGGGAAGAATCAACAAAGCATGACTGCTGTCTGTAATTTCCAAAGAGCTTCGGCCTTTGCTAGCCCCTCCTGACCTGACCTCCATCTGAGCATGAGCAAGAGGTTGAGAGGCATTCAGCACTGGGGGAGGTCGGGAGCAGGGGGTAGCCCTGGGCTGTGAACCTTGCCAGGACTTTCCAGCTAGCAAGCGCAAGGCTAGGGCTGGAATTCAAGCAGTAGGACTCTCAGGACCCGCACTGTGGGACAGCCTACACCCCTAGCTTGGCTTTGGAGTAGGTCAAGACGTAGCCTGGGTGCAGGTGGTGGGTGGGACTTGTTAGAATAGGGGAAAGGCTGGCATTGTGGAGCCAGGCCTATGCTTGTTCCTCCTGGTTGTGTCATGTGTGGGAGCTGAGCCTGCAAGGGCCATTTGGAAAAGAGGCCCCGTCGGTGCCTGCGGGGCTCCCTGCGCCGGCTCTGCAGAGGGCCCAGCTTTGCCAGCCACATGGTGAGGCTGTCTGCAAGACCGGGGAGGCATCGCTGAACTCCCGGAGCCTTGGCTTTAATCTGTAAAATGGATGCAATGGTATTTATGTTATAGGCTTGTTAAGAGCATGGCTTGTGATAAAGCTCTTGCCTGGGTCATAGAAGGCTCAAAGTAACATTGGTTCCCTTCCCTTCTGCTCCCCTGCCCTATACTTGGAAAACCAGGTGGGGAATGGAGGAAGGGGGAGGATGGATGGGGCTTCAGCCACTGCCCAGGCCCCTTCTTCAGCCCAGTTCATTCAACAAGGCAGGTGTCTTGACTACTGACATTGCGAGCTTCCTTGTTGACAAGAAGAGCGGGCCGAGAAAGCAGCAGTCCTGCCTCGCCTCTCCTGGACCATGCCACAGACAGCCTAGGGGCTTGCTCACTAGGGAGGCATTCTTATTGCCATTTGGCAGATGAGACTACTGAGGCTCAGAGAGGCCCACTGTCCCAAGTGGGCCTAGGGAGTGGCCATGCTGGGCGGGGCTCCAGGAGTGTGTCCCCCCAACCAAGTCTGTCTCTTTGATAAGGATGAGTGAGCAATTATGCCCAGCGCCACACCAGGCACAGGGAGGTAGTCACAGGGCAAGGTCTGGGCACCAGGGCACTGGCCAGCAGGGCAGTCCTGCATCAGCAAGGAAGGAGAAGCGGAGGGCTTCCTGGGGCAAGAGGAGGATGACCAGCTTCCAGGCCTTAAAGGTCCCCAAGAGAGGCCCTGGCTCCATCAGGAGCCCCCTGCCCTGAGACCTCCTTACCAAATGCCCTAAGCAGGAGTCATTGTCTCTCTCAGACCTTGGGTCCCAAGTTCCTTGATGGCAGTGACAGTCTTCTATGGCCACCTTCCTGGAAAAGCAGGAACAAGTCAGGAACCTCTGGCTTGATTACCTTCACCTGCCCAAGGCCTGCCATAAATGGGTCCCAGACAGTGTGCGCAACCCATGGCTTCCGGCTTTCATAAGTGGAAAAGCCGGAGAGGAGAGAACCAGCTAGAATGCTAGGGTGAGAGGGGGAGGGGAGCAGCAACAGGGAAAAGAGCGAAGAGCCCCCCACTTTCCAGGTTCTTCTTGGGGGCCCAGAAACCTGACCTGACCCTGGAGGCTCAGCCCCGTGTTCCTGGCCTCTCCTATTCCATAGCCTCCAGGCTGATTCTGCCCCTTAGAGCTTGCAGGTGAAAAAAGACAGAGGGGAGAACAAGGCGGGCTGCAAACAGGCGTGTTTCTTTCCTTTCGTGCCTCCCGCACTTTGATCCAGGCAGGAGCAGAAAAGGCAAAGTCAGCAAAATCCACCCCATTCGCTGCCCCCAGCCCTGCAGCTGCCTCCTCCCACCCCCTGGCGCCCCAGGGCTGCCCACAGTTATGAGCTGGAAAGTGCTGGAAAAGCAGTGGCAAGGAGGCCACCCGCTGGGTGACAGGAAAGCCCAGCTCTTCGTGGAGATTCCTGGTTTTGCTCCTCACCCACCACTGTGCTCTGCGGTGGGGTGAGGGGGGGTGAAGGGAGCTAGCACTGGGCAAAGCCACTGTGTGGCAAGCCTTTTATGTCTCCGTCTGTCTTCACAATAACCTGCGGTAGGCGTCACTGCCCCCCTTTTGCAGATGAAAAGACTGAGGCTCCATGAGTTACACAGCTGGGGAGTGGCGCGGTTGGGACCTGAGCTTTGATGTGTATTTCTTCAGGGACTGCCCACGACGTTGGGGAGGTGGGGTGCAGGTTGCTCTCTATCGTTTACTTTCCAAGTGACACCGCTATTTGTCCTTGGTTGTCTAAGAGGAGAGCTCTTTGCCCAAGAGGGTCTGAGCACATTTGTGGACCATCTTCAAGAATGTGCATTTCACACCATCAGAGTGTTCTCACTGACAGTGTCTTTGGCCACTGCCCGCAATTCTCCAGGGGCACGGTTTTGTGTGGACAACGCAAGTGGCCTCAACAGAACTTCACAGCTTCAGCTCCCCCAGGCCTTGTAATATGGGAGTGAACTCAGGGCCCACGGTCCCCGGCAGGTGGCTGCAGGGTCCCCATCCCCAGGATGCCCTGTGCTCATTAAACACCTATGAAGGATGAGCAAGAAGATGCTGGTACTGTGAGAAGAAATGCACCAGAAGGTTGCTGTTAGAGTCAGCAGACATGACTCATAAGAGGTTTCTGCAGCTGTCCAAGATAATTCATGCTGCTGTTTCCTGGAGAGGTGATTGGACTTTGGGACTGGGGAGCCTTCACTTGGGGATCCCCACAATCTCCAGGCTCCATCACCACCCTCCAAACCTGTCTCCAGCAGAGACAGGGAGATGGGAGGCTCGGCTTCCCAAACATCCTCCAGCCTGGTACCCCCTGTATCCTGTGCTGAGAAAGTATCTTTGGTACCTCCCAAGTTAACTTCAGCTTCTGACAGATTTACTATTTGGCGTGTTTTGTTTGGCTGGGTCTTCAGCCCATCCTCTGTGGAAATCCAAGGCACAGTTCAGCTTGTATGCATGTGAGCCCCCTACCCACAAACCCACCCAGGAGAAAACGCAAAACACGTTCCTTCCACAGTCTGCCTGTTTGGGGACAGAAAATGCCCTCCAGTCCTAGGGCTCTATTAACGGACACTTCAACAGACAGGACCCCAGGTAGAATGGGGTGTCAAAGCCCGGAAGCAGGGGAGAGGGAGAGGGGAAAGGGGGATGGCAGCCCCTGATCCACCCCAGCTGTTCAAACATCCAGGCCCCCTTCCTTCTTCCTTGCAAAATCCCCGGTCAGCACTCAGACTTGGCTCGTGGCCACCCTGGCTCCCTGGGTCCCTGCAGTAAACACCTTGCAGAGATTTCCTCCCGCAGACAGGAGGCTTCTCTCTAAACCTCAGAGGGCAGAAGGCCACCAGCTCTAGGGGAGCCACCAGGGCTGGGCAGAGCAGGGAGTGGAATGGACGACTCCGCCGAGCTCAGAGGCAGGCACAGTAAGGAGCGTGGGAGGAGGTCAGAGGCCACGGTGTTGCCATACCCAGGTCTCCTTGCCTGGGCCCCTTCACCAGTGTGGCATCTGTGTGATGCCTGAAGCCCCGCCATTAGTGACTTCCCCACTCACCGCACACAGTTCCGCTCCATACACGCTTGACTGCAGCCAACACCAATTCTCCTGCCCTAAACCCTCTCTATGCTTCCACTTCTAGCCATTGTCTACACTGTCCATAGAGTAGCCTTTATGTTTTTTCTGAATGCCTACATTCTGCCCACTCTCAGGCCCCCAGTAAAGTGCTTCCAGATGGGAAGCATCTCCCACCATTGTCTGCTCCTTCTGCCACCCCCCGTGTCTTTTCTCTTGTGGCACTGGTCATTTTCTGCCTTATATGGGAGATATTTGGGTGAGGATCATACCTGTCTTTCTGGAGCTCCAGAGGCCAAGATGAGCTGAGTCCTGCCAAGTGATCTCCAGAAGGTGCCTAACCCAGTGCCCAGGGACTAAAGAGAGAAACTGACATTTGGTAACTTAGTAACTTTGCACTTGCTAGTTCTCGACTTACTTGTCTCACTTAATCCTCATGTAAATATGCTGAAGTAGACACTGCTCCTCACATGCCACAGATGAGGCAAATATGGTCAACACTATCATTTTCTATTATTTACATTTTCTAATTGTTTATACTAAGACCTAGAAATATCATGGATTTTTCCATGTTGATTTTGTATCTAGCAACCTTGCTGAATTCTCCTTAATCCTAATAGTACATCCGTTAATTCCTTCCCGTTGTCTATATAAACAGTTGCATCATTTGCAAGTAGGTTTTTTCCCTTTCTTTTCAATCTTTATATCATTTAATTTTTTAAAAATTTACTTTGTCTTATTTTTTCTTTTACTGTGCTGGACCGCTAATACAACCAGAAGTGGCATGAGCAGGCATCTTTGTCTTCTGCCTGATTCTATTTTTATTATTTCTAATGTTTATTTTTAAGAGATAGAGTCTCACTCTGTTACCCAGGCTGGAGTGCAGTGGTGTGACCATGGCTCACTGTAATCTTGAATTCCTGGGCTCAAGCGATCCTCCCCCGTTAGTCTCCTGAATAACTGGGACTGCAGGTGTGCACCACTATACCCAGCTAAGTTTTTTTAAATTGTTTTTTGTAGAGACAGGGGTCTCACTATGCTGCCCAGGCTGGTCTCAAAATTCTGGCCTCAAGCAATCCTCCCTCCTCAGCCTCCCAAAGCACTGAGATTAGAGGTGTGAGCCACTGTGCCTGGCCCTGCTTGATTTTAAAGGGAATGTTTTCAATTCTACTTCATGCTAATTGCTTGCTCTAAGCTTTCTGTTGGTACCACTTATTAGGTTAAAGAAAATTTTCTTCTCTTCCCATTTTTCTAAGAGTTTTGTCATGAATGAATGTGGAAATTTGTTGCCCTCTTTTTCTGTACCTGTTGAGATTATGTAGCATCTGTCCTTTGACTTGTCTGATGTGAATTACATTAATCTGTTTCCCAAAGTCAAACCAACTTTGAATTCTTGAGATAAATTGAACATGGACCTGATGTGTTGTGGTTTTCATTCATTAAAAGGTTCTGTTTGCTAATACTGTGTCCAAAGTTTTGTATCCATGTTCAAGGGTAAGGAAGTGTCTTTTTCCATTGAGTTGCATCTGGTTTGGGTATCAAGGTTATACTAACCTCATAAAAATAAGCTACAAGGGCTGGGCATGGTGGCTCACGCCTGCAATCCCAACACCTTGGGAGGCTGAGGTAGGCAGGTCACTTGAGCCCAGGAGTTGGAGACCAGCCTGGGCAACATGGTGAAACCCCATCTCTACCAAAAATACAAAAATTAGCCAGGTTTAAGGGCACATGCCTGTCATCCCAGCTACTCAGAAGGCTGAGGTTAAAAAAAAAATGAGCTGAGGGGTATCCTCTCTTTTTCTGACCTCTGGAATATTTTGTGTAGGATTAGAATTATCTGAAACTTGAACGTTTTGTAGAACTTGCCTGTAAAGCTGTCTGAGCTTGGTGTTCTCATTGAAGAAAATTTGAAACTTTGGATTCAGTTTGAGAACTATTAAGATCAGTGGTCCCACACTGAGCCATTTTAGAGGACACTGTTTTACATCACATTTCTTTTGGCATCAATTTTCAAGTTTTATTTTTCTAATTCATTCATGTTACATACTTAAAGAATGTATTTGGATTAAAGTTCATAATGTCTTCTGATTATTTTAATAACTTAATTGAGAAATAATTGACATAAATTGACTTCACATATATAAAGCATAAAATTTGATGAGTTTTAACACATATAATGGGATTCAGGACACACTACCCCAAAATATGGCACCTTGCCATTTGAGAAAACATTAGAAATAAGAAGGTCTCTCTGACCTCCCACCCTTCTCCACGGAAGCAGATCATAAGACAATTCTCAAGCCATCCACTAAAGTAAGTCATGAGACCCTCGTTCTAGAGAAGCGCACCCTATATCCAGAGAAAGGGAATTTCCTTCTGCTCGAAGACACAGAGATGCCAAGAATCTGAACAAAAAGGGATCGCTAAGTTCCCCCCAGTTTGTTACCACTAGATCATACTCCCTTTTGTCCAATCATATTTCTACATGACCATCCATAAAAATACAGTTTTCTCTGCTTCTTTGGGTCTTCATTTCTGAAGTTATTCCTGTGATTTTATTCTTCAAGTCACATAAAACTTATATTAAATAAAACTGCATGCTTTTCTCTTGTTAATCTGTGTTTTGTTACAGGTGCCTTAGCCATGGACCTTGAGATGTGTGAGAAATCTTTTCTCCCCTACTTAAACACTAGTGAAACTGTCAATGCATTCAAGGTACTGAACTTGCCCTCATGTGTCTTGATGCTTCCTCCCCGCTCCTCGCCCAGCTTCCACCCAGGTCATTACCGATCTGCTTTATGTCCCTATATATTTACTCACGTTTTCTAGAATTTTATAAAATGGAATAATACAACATGCACTCTATTTTGTCTGGCTTCTTTCACTCAGTGTCATTATTTTGAGGTTCATCTAAGTTCCCATGTGTATCAATAGTTCATTCCTTGTTAAGGCTGAGTAATATTTTATTGTGTATATATATACACCATCATTTGTTTATTTTTCACCTTTCAGTGGACATTTAGGTTGGTTTTGGATTTGACTACTGCCATCACTGTTGGTGTAGAAATTATTAAATGAACATATGCTTTTATTTCTACCGGGTTAAACAGAGGTTGAATGGCTGGGTCATATGGCAGATATATACTTAACTTTTCAAAAAACTGCCAAACTGTTTTTCAAAGTAGTTTTGCCATTTTACATTTCCACAAGCAGTGTGTGGTAGTTCTAATAGTTCCACAAGCAGGGTATGACAGTTCTAATCCTTGCTAACATTGGGTATGGTCAGTCTTTTTAATTTTAGAGATTCTAATTTTAGAGATTCTAATGTGTAATTGTACCTCACTGTGGTTTTAATCTGCATTTGCCTATTTGGCTAGTGATGTTGAGCATCTTTTGTGTGCTCAACATACTGCACTGTACATCATACTGTAATGTACATATTGACATTTGTACTGTACATCTTCCTTGGTAAAGTATTTGCTCAATATTTTTGTCCATTTCTAATTTTTGTTTGTCGAATTTTAAGAGTTCTTTATGTATTTTGAATACAAGTCTTTTATCAGATATGTGATTCACAGTTTCTCACTGTTTGTGACTTACTTTTGAGTCTCTTAATAATGTCTTTTGATACATGTGGCCAACAAACATAAAAAAAGCTCAACATCACTGATAATTAGAGAAATGCAAATGAGATTGGTATTTTTAAGAGAAAAAAAACAATGTCTTTTGGAGAGCAGAAGTTTTTAATGCAACATCACTGATCATTAGAGAAATGCAAATGAGATAACACAAAAGAGGTATCTCAAACCACAATCAAATAGCAAAACTACAATGAGATACCATCTCATGCCAGTCAGAATGGCTATTATTAAGAAGTCTAAAAACAACAGATGCTGGCGAGGTTGTGGAGAAAAAGGAATGCTTTTATGCTGTTAGTGGGAATGTAAATTAGTTCAACCATTATGGAAGACAGCACGACCATTCCTCAAAGACCAAGAGGCAGAAATACCATTTGATCCAGGAATCCCATCACTGAGTATATACCCAAAGGAATTTAAATCATCCTAGTATAAAGAAACATGCACACGAATGTTCATTGCAACACTTCACAATAGCAAAGACATGGAATCAACCTAAATGCCCATCAATGATACACTGGATAAAGAATATGTGGTAAATATATGCAATGGAATACTATGCAGCCATAAAAAGGAATGAGATCATGTCGTTTGCAGGGACATGGATGGAGTTGGAAGCCATTATTCTTGGCAAACTAATGCAGGAACAGAAAACCAAACATCACATGTTCTCACTAATAAGTGGGAGCTAAATAATGAGAACACACGGACACATGGTGGGGAATGCCACACCTTGGGACCTGTTGTAGTCGGGAGTGGGAGAGCATCAGGAAGAATAGCTAATGGATGCTGGGCTTAATACCTGGATAATGGGATGATTTTTGCAGCAAACCATCATGGCACACATTTATCTATGTAGCAAACCTGTACATCTTGCACATGTACCCGTGAACTTTAAAAAGTTGAAAAAAAGGAAAAAAAAGTCTTTTGAAGAGCAGAAGTTCTTAATGTTCATGAAGTCCAGTTTTTCAATTTTTTCTTAAATAGCCCAAAGTCACAAATATCTTCCCTTATGTTGTCTTCCAGAAGTTTTATAATTGTAAGTTTTACATTTAAATCTATGGCCCATTTGAGTTAATTTTTATATATGATGTGATATTTAGATTGAAGTTATTTTTTAATATGGATATCCAATTACTGCAGCACCATGTGTCCATGTGTCCACTGAATTGCCTTTGTACCTTTGTTCAAAATCAATTAACCTTCTATAAGCGGGTCTAGCTACAGACCCTTATTTGTGCCATTGTCTATTTTGATGCTAATATCACACTGTTTTGATTACTGTGGCTTTGTATAAAGACTTGAAGTGAGATAGTGTAGTCCTCTGACTCTGCTTTTTTTTTTTTTTTTTTTCGTCAAGATCGTTTTAGCTATTTTGGGTCCTTTGCATGTCCAAGTGAATTTTAGAATCAGCTTGTCACTTTCTACAAAAATAATTTGCCCACATTTTGATTGGGATAGAGTCGAATCTGTAGTTCAATCTGGGAAGAACTGACACTAACAATATTTGATCTTCCAATCCATTAATATGGTATATCTCTCCATTTATTTAGGTCTTCTTTAACTCCTCTCAGCAATATTTTCTAGTTTTTAATATACAGGTTTTCATGTCTTTTGTCGGGCTTATCCCTAAGTATTTTATGTTTTTGATATGTTTGTAAATGGTATTTTTTGTTTCAATTTCCTATTGTGACTGGTATATAGAAATACAACTGATTTTTACATATTGATCTTATATGCCACCACCTTGCTTAATCCACTTATTGGTTATAACAGTATGTTTACAGATTCCATAAAATTTGTTGCATAGCTCATCATGTCATCTACAAAATAAAGACAATTTTACTTTTTAAAAAAATGATCTGGATGACTTTTATTTCTTTTTCTTACCTGAACGCACTGGCCAAAACTTCCAGTACTGTGCTGAATGGAAGTGGTGACAGCAGACACCCTTGCCTCGTTCCTCATCTTAGGGGAAAAGCATTCAGTCTTTCATCATTAAGTATGTTAGTTGTATGTGTTTTATAGTTACCGTTTATCAGATTGAGGAAGTTCCTCCCCTCCTCCCTTCTCTCCTCTCCTCTCCTCTCCTCTCCTCTCCTCTTATTGCTGAGAGCTTTTATAAGGAATGGATTTTGGATTTGACAAATACTTGTACTGCATTCATTCAGATGACCAGATGACATTCCTTTGTTAGTCTGTTAATATAATGAATTATATTGATTGATTTTTGAATCTTAAGCCAAACTTATGTTTCTCTAGTAAAACTCCACTTGGTCATGATGCATTATGAATTTAATATATTGTGCTGCAGAAAGATGGTGTATTAAAAATTAATATATTGTTATGCTTACTTCAATAACACTTTGGCTAATAATTTTTACATTTATGTTCATGAGAGAGATTTATCTATACCAAACACATAGTCTTCTGTTTTTATAATGGCTTTATTTGGCTTTGGTAACAAAGTAATGCTGGCCATATGACACAAGTTAAGAATATGTCACTTTTTAAGTTTTTGAAAGAATCTATGTAGAATGGGTATTTTTTCTTTCCATAAAAGTTTGGTCGGATTCCCCAGTGAAGCTAGGCCTGGCATTTTCCTTGCTCAAGGTTTTGAACTACATATCCAATTGCTTTGTTAGGAATACAGTTATTTAAGTTATTTTCTTCTTGAGTAAGCTTTGATAATTTGTATCTTTGCAGGAATTTTTTTTAATCTAAGTTGTCAAACTTATTGACATAAAGCTCATAATATCTCTACATTTTCCTGTTAGTGTCTGTAAAACCTTTAGTAATATTACTTCTCTTATTCCTGATATTGGTAATTGAAGTTGTGTCTGTTTTTATCTCGACCAATCTGGCTGGAGGTTTATCAATTGTATCGATCTTCTCGATGAATCAGCTTTTGGTTTTATTGATTTTTCCTCTATTGCTTTTCTGTTTTATCATCTTTCACTCTGATCTTCACTATTTCCTTTCTATTTTCTTGGGTTTAATTTTCTTTTCTGTTTCTAGTTTCTTAAGATGAAAGCTGAGATAATTGATTTCAGATGCTTTTTCCTAATATATATACTTAATAATATAAATATCCCTCTAAATATTGCTTTACCTGCATCCCCTAATTTTTAATATCTCATTTCCACTTTCATTTAATTCACAATAATTTCCTTTTGATTTCTTCTTTCACCAGTAGGTTATCTAGAACTTTTCAATTATTAGTTTCCAAATACTTGGGGATTTTCCAGGTGACTTTCTATTAATAATTTCTAATTTAATTTCATTATGGTCAAAAAACATACCTTGTTTGATTTGAATGCTGTAAAATGTATAGCAACTTGTTTTGTGGACAAGAATATAGTCTATCTTGGTAAATAATCTATGTGTACTTTAGAAAAAGAATGTGTATTGTGGTATTGTGAGTGGAGTGTTTTACAAATATTAGATTGAGGTGATAGACTTGTTCAAGTCATCAGTATACTTATTAATTTTCTGTTTTGTCTTAGCTGTCCTTGAGAGAAGATTGCTGAAGTCTCCAACTGTAATTATGGATTTCTCTATTTCCCCTTGTAGTTCTGTCCATTTGGGCTTTGAAACTCTTTTGTTAGGAGCATAAACATTTAGGATTGTTGTTTGTTTTTCCTTGATGAATTCACCTCTCTATCATTTTGAAATGACACTCATACTTGGGCATAGTCTTTGCTTTGAAATCTACTTTGTTTAATATTAATATGCTTACTTCAGCTTTCTTTTGATTAGTGTTAGCCAGCATAACTTTTTTTCATACTTTTAACCTATTTGTGTCTTTATATTTGTAGGCAGCATATAATTAAGTCTTACTTGTCTATTCAATCTGACAATCTCTTCCTTTTAACTGAGGTGTTTAGGCCATTCATATTAATGTGATTACTAATGGTTGAATTTAAATCTAGCATCTTGTTATTTATTTTCTCTGTGTCTCACATGTTCCTTGAAGACACCAATTTTCTCCTTTTTCTGCCTTCTTTTGAGTTGGGTATTTTTATCTTGTTTTTTATCTTATTGCCTGTAATCCTTTGTTGTGTTATTTTAGTGTTTAGATTTTATAGTATAGTATAACTATAAAACTTATAGTACATAGTTATAGTATAACTATAAAACTTATTGGTTTACTTGCAAGTGATACACCACCACTTCTTGAGTATAAAGTGTGTACAAGAATATACTTCTATTTCTCCTCTTCCTGTTTTTGTGCCATTTTTGTCACACATTTTACTTCTATGTGTATTATAAAATTCCACCACATTGCCATTTTTTTTGCTTTAAATAGTAGATTATATTTTAAAGATATTTAAATAATAATAAGTACATTTTATACTCATATAGTTAACATTTTTATGCCTTTTATTCCTTTGTGTACATCCAGATTTTCATCTGGTATCATTTTTGTTCTTTTGAAGGACATTATTTAACATTTTCTATAGTGCAGATTTGCTAGCCATGAAATGTGTCAGCTTTTGTATGTCAGAAAAGATTTAATTTCACTTCTGTTTTTGAAAAATATTCTTGCTGAATAAAGAATTCTAGGTTGGCAAACTTTTTAAATGCTCCTCTGCCTTCTGACTTGCATTATTTTCAACAAAAAGTCTGCTGTCATTTTTATCTTTCTTCTTCTGTTCATAATGTGTCTTTTCTTTCTGGCTGCTTTTAAGATTTTGTCTTTATCAGTGATTTCAAATAACTTAATCATAATGGTGGCTTAGTGTCTTTTTTTTCGTATTTTCTGTGTATATTTATATAATCACATTTGGAAAAATTGTGGTCATTATTTCTTCAGATATTTTTTAGCCTCCCTTCCTTCCTTTGAAGACTCCAGTTGCACATCTATTAGGCTGCTTGAAGTTGTTCCCACATCTCCCTGATACTATACTCATGGTTTTTAATTTTTTTGGTCCCTTTTCTAGCCATGTTTCTTTTGGTTAATTTCTATTGCAATGACTTCAAGTTCACTTGTAGTGTTCAATCTGCCATTAATCCCAGAATATTTTTTTATCTCAAGTGTTGTAGTTTTTATCTATCTCCCTGGTAAATTTTAGTTGAATGGTATACATTATGAATTGTATCTTGTTAGATGTTGCATATTTGAGTATTCCTATAACTATTCTTGAGCATTGTTTGGAATTCAGTAAAGATACTTGGAAACAGATGGATTCTTGTAGGTCTTGCTTTTAAACTTTATTAGATGGGAACAGAGAAACATTAAGTCAAGGGCTAATTTTCCCTCAAAACTGAGACAACTCTTTTGAGTATTCTACCCATGATTCATAAATTATGACATTTAAAAAATCCTGGCTGGTGCTAACAAGAACTATCCCCAGACCTGTGCGAGCTCTAATCTTGTCTAGTGGTTTTACACCCCCAGACTTGGGAATGTTCCTCACATACATGCATTAATCAGTACTCATTTGAATATTCAAGGAGGATCTCCTACCTCCAGAATTCTCTCTCTGTACAGCTCTCTCTTTTCCAGGACTCTTCCCTGTGAACTTGAATTTTTGGCCTCTTATAACTCCCAGTTCCATTACCTTAACTCAGGAAGCTGACAGGCTCCCCCAGGACTCCTCTTCCCTGTGTTATGGCCTGTAAACTCTCTATACAGTAAGTTGGAGACCATTAAAAATGTTCTAAAATTGTTGGTTGCACAAATCTGTGAATATACTAAAAACCATTGAATTGTACACTTTAAATTGGTGAATTGTGTGGTATATGAATTATATCTCAATAAAGCTGATATTTTAAAAAATATATAGGCCAGGCACAGTGGCTTATACTTTTAGTCCCACCACTTTGAGAAGCTGAGGTGGGAGGATCACTTGAGTCCAGGAGTTCAAGACCAGCCTGGGAAGCATAGTGGAGCTGCTGTTTGTACAAAAAATAAATAAATAAAAACAAAAATATATAAGCATGTAGTCTCAATGATAAAATAACTAGCTTAGAGCTGGAATTTAATTTTTAATTTTGTCTGAGAAATGTATCTTTTAGTCAGAACACTGAGTCCATTTATATTGCTTGTGATTACTGATATATTTGGGTGTATTTCCACCATCTTATTTTGTGGTATGTGTACAGCTTTTTCAGTTTTTTTCTCTTTCTTGCCTCATTTTGAATTAAAAGAATTTGATCCTCACTGAAAAACATACAGTATGAACAACTAAAAGTAATGTTATTCACTAATGCCTAAAACCCAGCATTCAAAATGTCTGTCTGTTTTTAGGTGAGCTTTGCCTTCTTTATGGGACTCTACCCGTAAGTACATCTCCTCTGTGATCTGCTTATCTGGTCAGTCATGATCAGGTCTAGTTTTGTATATGTGTTTAGTTCCATTTCCCCCTCTGCTAGTCGAGCAGTTTTATTTTCTCTATACAGTCATGTGCCACTTAACGATGGGGATACATTCTGAGAAATTTGTCATTAGGTGATTTTGTCATTGTACAAGCATCATAGATTATACTTAAACACAAACTGGATGGTATAGCCTACTACATACTAAAGCTATATGGTATAGCTCATAGCTCCTAGGCTACAAATCTGTACAGCATATTACCGTACTGAATACTGTAGGCAATTGCAACACAGTGATAAGCATTTGTGTATCTAAACATACCTAAACATAGGAAATATAATGTATTGTGCTACAATGTTATGATGGCTGATGCCTACGATATCACTAGGTGATTGGAATTTTTCAGCCCCATTACAATCTTACGGGATCTCCATTGTTTATGAAGTCTGTCATTAACCAAAACATCATTATGTGAAACATGGCTGTATATCCTTATTACTTAACAAGATAAAGTCAATATAATTTTACTCTCTTTCCAAACAATACAAAGATCTCATAACACTTTAATTCCATTTACTCTCCTTCCACCTACCAGCTACTATTGTCCAATATTTTGGTTTTATTTTGAGAAATCAGCTCCCCACAATCAGACATTATATCTCTTGTACATGCAGTCGTTATGTTTTGAATTTATCCACACATGAATCATTATCTTTGCCCACCATTCTTTCTTGCATCTCAGAATTTCCAACTCTCAGATATTTTTCTTTCTGTCTAGAGTATTTTTAAAAAAGCTTTATTGAGATATGGTTTGTATACCACAGAATTCGTCCATTTAAATTGTGGAGTTCAATGATTTTTAATATATTCACAGAGTTTTGCAACCACCACCACAATCAACTTTAGGACATTTCCATCATCCCAACAAGAAACTTTATAACCCTTGGTAGTCACTCCTCATTTTTCCTCAAATCTCCCAGCCCTAGGCAACCACGAATCTACTTTCTGTCTCTGTAGATTTCCCTATTTTTGACATTTCGCATAAATAGAATCATACAATATGTGGTCTTTTGTGGCTGGCTTCTTTCACTTAGCATAATGTTTTCAAAATTCATTGTGTTACAGCATGTACTCCATTTTTTTTGTTCTGAAATAATATTCCAATGTATGAATATACCACATTTTACATATGCATTCATCCCCCAAAGTTACATTTAGGTTTTTTCCACTTTTTGGCTGTTATGAATAATGCTCCTATGAGCATTTGTGTGTAAATTTTTATGTAGATGTATGTTTTCAGTTTTCTTGGGTATATATCTAGGAGCGAAATTGCTGGGTCATATGATAACTCCATGTCTAATATTTTGAAGAATTGTTGAACCTCTTTCTAAGGTGGCTGCACCATCTTACCTTCCCACCAGCAATGTGTGAGGGTTTCTGTTCCTCCACAGCCTTGCCAACACTTGGTATTTTCTTCTTTTTCTTTTTCTTTTTTTTTAATTTCCCTCCTTGTGTGTGTGAAGTAGTATTTCATTGTAGTTTTGATTTGCATTTTCCTGCTGATTAAAGATATTAAGCCTGTTTTCATGTGCTTATAGGCCATTTGCATATATTCTTTTTTTTGTTTGTTTCTTGAGACGGAGTTTCGCTCTTGTTGCTCAGGCTAGAGTGCAGTGGGACGATCTTGGCTCACTGCAACCTCCGCCTCCCGGGTTTAAGCAATTCTCTTGCCTCAGCCTCCTGAGTAGCTGGGATTACAAGCGTCCACCACCGCACCCGGATAATTTTTGTATTTTTAGTAGAGACGGGGTTTCACCATCTTGGCCAGGCTGGTCTCGAACTCCTGACCTTGTGATCCACCGGCCTCGGCCTCCCAAAGTGCTGGGATTACATGCGTGAGCCACCATGCCTGGCCTATTTGCATATATTCTTTGGAGAAATGTCTATTCAAGTCCTTTGCCTATTTTTCAAATAGATTATTATTTGTCCTTTTAATATTGAGTTGTAAGAGTTCCTTATATATTCTGGGTACTAGTCCTTTATCAGATATATGATCTCCACATATATTCTCCCATTCTATATTTGTCTTTTCACTTTCTTCATGATATCTTTTAAAGCACAAATGCTTTAACCTTAAATAAAGTCCAATTTATCTATTTTTTTCTTTTGTTGCCTCTGCTTTTGACATCATGTCTAAGAAGGTTTTGGGTAATCCTAGGTCACTAAGGTTTAAACCTATGTTCCTAAGTTTTGTTATAAGAGTTTTATAGTTTTAGCTCTTTCATTTAGGTTTATGATCCATTGTAAGTTAATTTTAGTGCATGGTGTAAGGAAAGAATCCAACTTCATCCTTTTGCATATGGATATCCAGTTGTTCTAGTGCCATTTGTTGAAAAGAATATGTTTTCCCATTGAATTGTCTTGGCATCCACCCTTTTTCATAATGTATGATTTTATTTCTGGATTCTCAATTCTCTTCCATTGATCCCTATGTCAATCTTTTTGCCAGGACTACAGTCTTAATTACTTCAGCTTTGTAGTAAGTTTTAAAATCAGGAAGTGTGAGTCCTCCAACTTTGTTCTTTTTCAAGTCTGTTTTATCTATTCTTGGTCCTTTATATTTCCATATAAATTTTAGGATCAGCTCATCAATTTCTGTAAAACAGCCAGCTGGGATTTTGATAGGGGTGGCACTGAATCTGTAAATCAATTTGGGGTGCATTTCCATCTTAATAATATTAAATTTTCCAGTCCATGAACAGAAGCAATCTTTCCATTTATTTAGGTTTCCTTTAATTTATTTCAATCATATTTTACAGTTTTAAGGGTGCAAGTGTTGCTCTTCTTTCGTTAAATGTATCCTTTAGTTTTTAAAATTATTTTTAATGCTATTGTAAGTGGAAATGTTTTTCTTAAATCCATTTTTCTCAGATTATATGTTGCTAATGTATAGAAATACAATTATCTGTATACATTGATTGTGTATCCAGCAACCTTGCTAAACTTGTTTATTAGTCTAATAGTTATTTAGTTGATTCTTTACCATTTTCTATATAGAGGAACATATCATCTGCAAATAAAGATAGTTTTACTTCTTTAATTTTTTTCTTGCCTAATTTCCTGGCTACAATCTCCAGTACAATGTTAAATAGAATTGGTGATAGCAGACATCCTTATCTGTTCTTGACCTTAGGAAGAATATTCTTTAGACTATCCTTTAGTGAGGTCCATTGTGGTAAACTCAGTGTTTTCTTTTTTTTTCCCTTTTGAGACAGGGTCTCAATCTGTCACCCAGGCTGGAGCGCAATGATGATTTCCCCACCTCAGTGTCTCAAGCAGCAGGGACTACAGGCATGAGCCACCACACCCAGATAATTTTTGTATTTTTTTGTAGAGATGGGGGGTCTCATCATGTTGCTTAGGCTGGTGTCAAACTCCTGAGCTCAAGCAATCCGCCCGCCTCTGCCTCCGGAAGTGCTGGAATTACAGGCATGAGCCACCATGCCCGGCCCCTCCCAGTTATATTACATCTTTGTTCTTGAAATGTGGATTCACCAGATACAGAATTCTAGGTCAACAACTATTTTATTTCAGCAACATAAATTTAAAATACACTAAAAATATTATTCTACTGCCTTCTGAATTGAATTGTTGCTGCTGAGAAGTCAGCCACCTGTCTAAAGGCTGTTTCATGTGGTTTTTTTTTGGGGGGGGGGGGTCCTGCTGGCTGCTTTTATGATCTCTTTCTTTAAAGTATAATTTCTTTTTAATTGACATATAATAAGTGTACATATTTATGGAGAACAATGTGATGTTGTGATACATGTAAACATTGTGTGATGATCAAATCAGGGTAATTAACAAATCATCACCATTTATCATTTCTTTGTGGTGAGAACATTCAAAATCCTCTCTTCTAGCTATTTTGAAATATACAATACATTATTGTTAACTATAGTCACCCTATTGTGCAACAGAACACTAGAACTTACTTCTCCTAACTGTAACTTTGTACCCATTGACCAATCTCTTCTCATTCATCCCTCCTCCCCACCCTCCCCAGCCTCTAATAACCACCCACTATTCTACTCTACTTCTATGAGATCAACTTTTTTAGAGTTCACTTATGGATGACAATCTCTCTTTCTTAATTCTGCTGCTTCACTTTAACGTGTATAGTGGTGGATTTCCTTTTATTTTTAGTGTTTAGAAATTACTGAGTTTTCTGGGTCTAAGGTTGGATGTCTTTTGACAATTCTTAAAAACTGTCAGTTACCATCTCTTCAAATATTGCCTCTTCCCCATACTTTCCCTCTTCTCTTTCTAGTATTCTGACTGAACATGTCAGATCTCTATCCTCCACATCTTTTACTTTTCTTTTCTACTTTCCAACTCTTTTTCACTTTGAACTATATTCAGGATAATTTCTGCAGTTTCACCTTATATTTTACTAATTCTGTCTCCACAGGTATGTACTCTTATTTGACCCATACTTTGAATTCTGCCATTTCAATGACTATATTTCCCAGTTCTAGAAGTTTCATTTGGCAGAGTGTGATGGCTCATGCCTGTAATCCCAGCACTTTGGGAGGCTGAGGCAGGTGGATCACCTGCGGTCAGGAATTCAAGACCAGCCTGGCCAACATGGTGAAACGCCATCTCTGCTAAAAATACAAAAAATTAGCCAGGCCTGGTGGCAGGCGCCTGTAATCCCAGCTACTCAGGAGGCTGAGGCTGGAGAATCGCTTGAGCCCTGGAGGTGGAGGTTGCAGTGAGCCAAGATAGTGCCATTGCACTCCAGCCTGGACAACAAAAGCGAAACTCCATCTGAAAAAAAAAATAAATAAAAGTTTCATTTGATTAATTTCCAAATCCATTTTGTTGTACAGGCTCTGGTTACTTGTTCATATTTTCAAGCTTCTCTTATTTTTGAAACATCCTATATTTTGCATCCAATTTCAATGTCACACGTCTTTTCTGGTCTGATTCTCCTGTCTGTTGTTTATGCTGACTCTCATTCGTGGTATTTCATTTCTTTGTGTGTTTTATAATTTTTCTATTGAGACCTCTTATTTCCTGGAACATTATCTGTAGGAGTCTTTACAATTACATCCCTCCAGAGAGAGTTTCTATTTGATCCTGCGCATCATGTTTGAGCATTACCAACCTGGGACTACATGAAACTGAAATCTCTACTGGAAGTTTATTGATGCGCATAGGTAGCACCAATTCAGGTGCAAAGCACATCAGGGCCGGCTTATGCTTCTGCATTCTCATTGTAGACATTTTTCCTCTTCCACAGGATGTCATGCTTAAGATGGATACATTTCCTTGCTTCCCCTCTGTGCAGTGGAGTTATTTATGCTTTTTTTTTTTTTTTTTTTTTTTTTTTTTGGTGGTGTTTCGCTCTTGTCACCCAGGCTGGAGTGCAATGGCTTGATCTCGACTCTCTGCAAACTCCACCTCCCGGGCTCAAGCAATTCTCCTGCCTCAGCCTCCCGAATAGCTGGAATTACAGGCATGTACCACCACCACACCCAGCTAATTTTTTTTTTTTTGGTATATTTATTAGAGACGGGGTTTCACCATGTTGATCAGGCTGGTCTCGAACTCCTGACCTCAGGTGATCCACCCACCTCAGCCTCCCAAAGTGCTGGGATTACAGGTGTGAGCCACCACACCCAGCTGGAGTTATTTATTCTTTACCCTTACACTAGGAATTGAGTTCTGTAAGATCCCAACTTCATGAGGAATTCTCTTATAGACCCTCCACCTTGAGCAAGCCACATAACTCTTACTACTATTATGTGATTTTTGGTGGTGGTGATGTATGTAGGTGTGGGTTTTGTGAAGCACCTGGCAAGACTAATGTTCTGAGGGACATCCTTGAAGTGTTGGTTCATTGGCACCTGCTGGGACAGCCCAGGTGATCTTCCACTGGTCAGACAGAGATCTTGGGCATGGCAGATTACAGCAGACTCTGCTGCCTTCTGATCTCCCTGGAGGAATGGGAGGAAGGCTTTCCTCCTCCCAATGCCAAGCCAACCAACCTTCAGCATTCTGAATTCTGGGACTCCAGACCCCAGGTGCTGGGGGATAGAGATTGATGGCCTGGTTGTATTTCAAGGTTGTTCCTGAATAAAACCTCCATTCAGGTATTTATTTGGGAAGAAGAGAGAAGAGCCAGTGCTGGGAGTTGGGATTGCGCCTTTGGCCACACTGAGGAGGGAAAATCACTGCAATCAAAGTGAGGAGGAGTGCTTAGAATTTCCACGGGCAGCAAGGTCCAAGGCCCACTCCCACGTGGCCCCCCACACCGCGGGATGGCTGCAGTGATCCCAGGAAATGGGTGTTGACCTCACAGCTTGACAGCATTGGTGAAAAGTCCTTGTCTTTCAGCTAACCCTGACAGCACAGGACCAGCCATTTAGTTTTGAAATGGACCTTGAGGAATTAGGAGTGAACACCCCACAGGCAACCGAGATGGACTGAAGGTCCCCTTGTAAGTGGAGCAGGGGCTTGCGGTGCATGGTCTCTTTGAAGCCTCACACCCGCTCACTCGCCCCCGGAGGCAGGTCCTATTATCATCCGAGATGAAGCTGAAGGAGATAAAGTCCCTTGTCCAGGGCCACCCTGCTGGTGAAGGGAAGAGCCTCAGTGTGCATTGGGGTACGTCTGGCTGGGTCTCCAGGACTATAACTGCTGGAGCTGAGCAGCCTCCAGCTGGGGAAGCATCAGACCAGATCCCACCCACCGAGGAGCCTGGGTGGGGGAGGATCTTCATGTTGGTCCCAGGGCACAGCCCCTCCCCCACCCAGGATTTGTCATTCTCACAGGGGCAGCCAGGGGTGAAGGGTAAGCCGGCCGGGGGGCGGGGTGGGACCAGGGAGGGTGACGTCACCGCCGGGCTTAGTAATGCTTTGGCAGAGCCTGAAGCTCCCACCTTGGGAGGGAGGGGAAGGAGGAGGGGCATCGCTGGAGCCAGCATCCAGGAGGCTGCCAAGTCGGCGATCAGGGACGGGCACCCTGCCAGGAGCACCCCAAACCAGGCCTCCTGGGCAGGGGAGGCCTCTGGGAGAGGAGAGACACTCTTGGCGTGCTGGGAGGGGACCCTGCAAAGCGGTGTCTGTATCAGATTGAGTGCAGAGTGATCCTCGGACTGTCTGTCCATCTGACTGGCAAGGCTGGCGGCCAGCCATCCCCTGATCAATGCCCAACTGTCTGACCACCTGACCGTTGAGTACCGTCACTGGCAGATGGATTGCCTGACTGATTTACATGACTGATGCTTGGAGGAGCCACGAGGGATGGGCCAAATCTCTGTCCACATCCGTGAGACCCTGGGCTACCCCCTGAACCTGATGCCACCTCTAATAAACACCCAGGGTCAGGTGAAAGAAGAGAGAAAATTAGCATCTACTGAGGTTTATCAAATACCCAGCCTTGGGCCAGATGCTGGAGGGACACAGCCAAACCTGACAGGGACCCGCCCTCAGGAGCCCACATTCTAGTAGGGGAGACAGAGTCACAGCCGTAATGACAGAAACCAGTGCATTAGATAAGCAAAATCAGGCGAAAGGGAAAACAACTTTATTCTTGTCACCCAACTTTTTTTTTTTTTTTTTTTTACTTTTTACGATTCCTTCTCCGGTGGAAGTTCATCCCCCCATTCCTGGATGAAAACTCGGGCAGCCCCACAATTTTCTGCCCCCGGTTAGGTGATAAAAATTCTTAGGTCACTTTAAATTGCAAATACAGAGTCAGGTTGGCATTAAAAGTGTCTGGTCCGAGGTAGTAACCGCATCTTTGAACTTGGTTCAAAGCTAACCCTTCTTTCTGCCCTTGCTGCCCTCTGCCGGCAGCAAGCTGGAGAAGGGGCTTGGACCTACTTTGCCCCTGCACATGCCCTTGCTCCATGCCCCTCTTCCCGCATGTTGCTACAGACTGAGCACCCCTAATTCAAAAATTCAAAATCTGAAATGCTCCAAAATTCAAAACTTTTTGAGTACCCATGGCATGACACTACGAGTGTAGAATATTCCACCTAACCTCTGCTTTCTGATGGTTCAATATGCACAAACTTGGTTTCATGCACAAAGTTATTTCAAATAGTGTAGAAATTACCTCCAGACTATGTGTAGAAGATGCATATGAAACATAAATAAATTTTGTGTTTAAGGCTTGGGTCCCATCCCCAAGATATCCCATCATGTATCTGTAAATATTCCCAAATCCAAAAATATCCCAAATCTTGGCCGGGCACAGCGGCTAATGCCTGTAAACCCAGCACTTTGGGAAGCTGAGGTGGGTGGATCACTTGAGGCTAGGAGTTCAAGATCAGCCTGGCCAACATGGTGAAACCCCATCTTTACTAAAAAATACAAAAATTAGCCGGGCGTGATGGCGTATGCCTGTAACCCCAGCTACTTGGGAGGCTGAGGCTGGAGAATCACTTGAACCTGGGAGGTGGAGGTTGCAGTGAGTTGAGAACGTGCCACTGCACTCCAGCCTGGGCAACAATAGTGAAACTCTGTCTAAAATATATATATATATATATCCCAAATCTAAAACACTTCTGGTCCAGACATTTTGGATAAGGGACACTCACTCTGTATTTGCAGTTCCAGGGGCTGCCAGGGCATAGCCCAGAAGGGAGAGGAGTCGGGAAGGAAAGGTTTTGTCTCACCGGTCCTGTTGTGGATGGCTTCTGCTCACAGCGCCCGGCAGGGGGCAGGGCTGACTCTGTGGATTCTTCTGGATGCCTCCTTCCTGTCCCGGGAGCCTTTGGCTGCACTTCCCACACTGTGGGCCAGGGGCATCCTGTAGGTGGCTGCTGCCCGCTCTAACCCTGGCTTTCCATGTCCACCCCACACTCATGCTCTGCTGTAGCGCTTCCCAGATTTACTTGTCCACATAATTCTGAAGAGGAGGAGGAGGAAGAGCTGTGTTTTGTGAAACTTCTTGGCAGACCAGGCCCATGTTTGGACCCCAGAAAATATACTTGTTTTCTGCACGCTGTTGAACTCTGGGGAATCCCAGCCAATCCCACCTCAGATCCATCTTCTGCTTATTCCTAGCAGATAGCAGCCCCTTGCTGGCCTTTTTAGATTTTCCTGGTGGGAGCCAACTTTGTCTAGGCTTCTGCATCCCCAACTCACTGGAGACACACGTTACCATCTTCTCATAATCCACTGGGAAGCTCTAACCAAGCCATGAGAGGGGCAGGCATTTCCAAAACAGCCCCTCATAGGGGCTGGAAATCTAAGCATCCCCAGATCTCCCTCCAAAGAAATCCTTTTGACCAAACGTCTCCTTCTCTCTAGTCACTTGAGCTTCTGATACCTTCAACAGTCGGGCCATTAGCCTGTTCTCGGACCAAGCTTCCACCATGGCTCTTATTCCATGATAGGACCCCTCATCTGCCCCCAGCTGCATTCCTTCCCCAGGGTCCCTAAGCCCAGGAAATACAGGCTTCAGCATACTCAGCGGCTCAAGCTGTATCTTGGCGTCTTTGCTGACTCTTGCAGTCTAACCCCAGTGCGCCCTTTTGCTCTGGATTTGCCCATCTCACACCTCTCAGCCTTGGCACTTGCTGTGTCCCCTGCCTTCTCTCTCCTCCAGGGCCTGGCGAATGTGGCTCACCTTTGGCTGTCCAGGGTGGCTCTTGGTCTCCTGCCTGCAAATCCTTCCTGTCTCAAAACAGCCTGAACTCTAAGGTTGTGGAAGTGCTGCCCTCTCCGGAGCTCTGGGGAGGCTCCCTGGGTCCTACAGATCTGAGTTTCATCTGACAACACATATATGGGCACGCTGGAACTCACCCATTCATTTGCTGAGCACCTATTACATGCCAGGCACTGCGCTAGGCACTCAGGATACAGTAGTAAAGAATCAATAACATCCCTGTACACACTCAGGAGCCCCCACAGCATATATGTGGACACACACACACACACACACACGCATACATGCACACGCACACAGACATAAACAAAGACCCCAGTTTACAACAGGTTTCCTGGGGGCTGGACTTCATAAGGCCCTAAGTTCATAGTCAATATGTAACAATAAAATGTCCCTCTTGGCCAGGCGAAGTGGCTCATGCCTGTAATCCTAGCACTTTGGGAGGCCAAGGCGGGCAGATCACCTGAGGTCGGGAGTTCAAGACCAGCTTGATCAACATGGAGAAACCTCGTCTCTACTAAAAATACAAAATTAGCTTGGTGTGGTGGTGCATGCCTGTAATCCCAGCTGCTCGGGAGGCTGAGGCAGGAGAATCGCTTGAACCTGGGAGGTGGAGGTTGCAGAGAGCCGAGATCTTGCCATTGCACTCCAGCCTGGGCAACAATAGCGAAACTCTGTCTCAAAAAAAAAAAAAAAAAAATGTTCCTCTTGCTGCCTTCTCTCCCCTCGCCTGTGCTGGGCCGAAAACAGGATAATGGCCCGCCTGTGCTCAGGAGGTGGGAGGCAGTGAGATGGGCATTTTATGTTCCAAATGTCCTCACTGAGTTCTAGTCCTAATACCTGCCATGTGACTCCAGACTGGCCACCCCTCCTCTGGATCATGACAGAAATGGGAGATGCTGCTGACCATCATCGACCCCTCTTTCTTCTCCTTCCCCCAGCCCTTCTAGGCTGGGGCAGCTCTCCTTCCAGAACCTAAGGTGCCACCTCCAGGCAAGGCCCACTGGGCTAATCCCAGGCCTGAGGTTTTGTCCTGACTGGGCCTCATTTAGAAAGTGCTGCCCCCCATTTCCTCCTAAGCAGAGTGGACAGAGGACATCATGCTCAGGGTGTCCTTTCCCCCAGGGGCATCCTGATTCATAGGACCCTTGTCACACACTGGGGCTGCAGCCACCTTCCTCCAACTTCTAGAGGTGGTCATTGTGAGGTTGGAGGCTGGAGCCCCATCCTTTTGGGTCACTGGTGGCAACACCCCTCCACCTCTCCTCTTCCTTCCCTGGAAGACTGGCACCCATCCTCGACACTGCCTCCATGCCTCCTCCTTCAGGAAGCCTGCCAGGTCTCTCTCTTTCTGCCTTCTATCTCAGACTGGAGGAACCCCCGGCCCAACCCTCTGAGACATGTAGGCAGTATATTCACTTTTCTCTTCTCCAAGCTTTGCTCTAAGCCAGCATTTCTCAAACTGCCCGTGTATCTGAATCAACCGAGGTACTTTTAAAAGCCCAGATTTCCGGCCAGGTGTGGTGGGTTACACCTGTAATCCCAGCACTTTGGGAGGCCGAGGTGGGCGGATCACCTGAGGTCGGGAGTTCAAGACCAGCCTGACCAACATGGAGAAACCCCATCTCTACTAAAAATACAAAATTAGCCTCGCGTGGTGGTGCATGCTTGTAATCCCAGCTACACAAGAGGCTGAGGCAGGAGAATTGCTTAAACCTGGAGGTTGTGGCGGAGGTTGTGGTGAGCTGACATGGTGCCATTGCACTCCAGCCTGGGCAAGAACTGGGCAAGAAGAGTGAAACTCTGTCTCAAAAAAAAAAAAAAAAAAAAAGCCCTGATTTCCAGAGCACCCCCGCCCCGACCCAAAGAACCAGAATCTCCAGGGCTGGGGCCCCAGAATCGGGATTTCTAGCAGAAGGCACAGATGATTATTAGGTCAGACAAGTACGGGACTCCTCTCTAAAAGAACTCAATGTTGCCTGAGTTCTCTTCTGCATCACATTATTTCATTCTGCTACTGACAATGGGGCCCGTTATAGTCATTCATTCATTTATCCAACAAATATGCATTAAATGCTCATTATATGCCAGGCACATGCTCCAAGCTGGGGACAGGGCAAGGAACGAACCAGAAGCCCTCCCTGCCCTCGAGGAACTTAGGGTTCAGCGGAGAAGACACAGACTTCAACCAGCAATGATCATTGACTATCAGGAGAGCGCCTTTTAGGGGGAAAATGCCCATCGGGCATGGAGAGCTTGCTCCACATCCACAAAATTTATTTCTTTTTTGTAATTACTCAGAAAGGCTTCATTTTGTTTTCCTTTAGCTTTCTGAACTAAACACGCTGTGCTTGTGCCTTCAACACTTTCCCAACAATTTCCTGCTCCACCATAAGGAAAGCACATCGACTCCTTTCCCAGACACATTCAGCACGTGCGGGACCACCATGGACCTTGCTGATGTGTGTTTTCATTTTAGACAACCTCATAAGAACTGAGGGTTCTGCCTGGGCACATGCCACATGCAGATTTCAGTGCCTTCCAGACCATCTTGGCATAAAAGTAAACAATTTTATTGCCAGGGACTCAGGACACCAAATTTTGTTAGAGGCTATATCATAGGAAAGCCTACAACGGTGTGTCACACGCTGGGCCATGCTGAGTGCCTAAACTCCAGACATCTTTTAAAAACCTGACAGCTTTTCTAAGCCTGAACCTGTGCTAAATCACTTAGTTCTGGAAACAACCCTATGTGGTTGGGACCATTATTATGCTCATTTCCCAGAGGAGGGACTAAAAGAGAGGGCAGAGTCTGGATCTGAACCCTTGGACCGGGCATTTGCACAGGGGAGGCCCTCCCCACAGAGAGGGCGGCAGGAGGGCAAGGCCACCTCTGTCATTGGGGCCATGATCTGGGGAGCTCCCTGAAGGCAGATCTGAGGGAGGAGAAAGAGTTAGGTGGAAGAAAAAAGGGAGATTGTTCCAGGAACCAGAGGAGCACAGCTCATTGATGATGGAGATATGGCAGAGGAGTTTAGGGCACTAGGAGACCCCAGGGGTCAGCAACTTCATCCAGGGCATCAAGCAAGCCAGTGTGGAGCATGACCTGACCTGCAGTCCATGAATAGGGCAGGGCGTCCGTGCATTTGCAATTATGACCCACCCTGAGAAAGGAGGCTGGTAGCCACGAGGCTGAGCCCCTGGACTGGGAGTCAGGGTTGCTGAGTCCAAACCTTTTGTGGTCACTCACTCACCCTGACCCTGGGCAAGTTACTTAACCTCGCTAAGAATTCAGGTCTTAGGGTTGTTGTGGGAATAGCTAAGATCATGTGTGCAAATTGCTGAACACTTAATAAATTCATATTGGTGTCTGTGTGGTTATGTGGCTCTGAGAATATTTCCGTTCAGTTTCAAGATGAGGAGACGGAGGTCCAGAGAGGCAGGTGATTGGTCTAAGGTTTCTCAGCCAGTAAGGGCCTCCAGGGCAGGGATATTTCCAGCACCCAAGTTGCCCCAGGGGAAGGCAACCATGTGTGATTGCAGGACAGCGGGTTCCCTCAGTGCCTAAAAGACCCCCAGGCCTCTCAGCCTTTCACCTCTGTATCCTCCTGCTCCCACACACCGGTGAGGGCTCCATGCAGCTAGACTCTGGTCAGGACATCTGGGTGGGGGCCTGCTTCCAGTCTGAAGGAGGAACCCTGGGTCAGGACATCTGGGTGGGGGCCTGCGCCAGTCTGAAGGAGGAACCCTGGGTCAGGGGTGGGCTCTGGGACCCTTGAGAGACCTGTGGCTAAGCCCCAACTCCAGAGACGTGATGGCCCTGGGAGGAGAAGACAGCCTGGGCGGACTCTCCCTGAATTTCCCATTTGTAAACAGTGCAGCCGGGGAGGGGTAGGGCCCAGTGCCCAGTGCCTGGTGGTGGAAGATGGCAGAGGTCCAGCAGCTAAGCAGAGGGGCGGGTGGGGATGAGCGATGGCTGTGGCTGTCAGCTGCGGACACAAGGGAAGCAGGCTGGAGCCTGTGGCTATTTCTCCTCCCTCCACGACATGCGACCTCCTTGGCCAGCTCACAGCATTACCCAGAGCTTGAGCCTGAGCACCATGCCCAGCCCAGGAGCCAGCCAGCTCTGAGAGTCAGAGGACATTTTCCAACAGCCCCACTAGCCTTTCTCCTCTCCACATTCCAGCCCCCTACCTGCCAGACACAGAGCCCAGGGGAAGTTTCAAAATCCCTTTTTTAAAAAAGCCACAGCTGTGGTGATAGAGTAAGAAGAGACCCTGTCTGAATTCAGCCAAACCTAGAGTTGAATCTTGTTTTGGTCACTTACTAGTTAAGTGACCTCAAGGTGGCCACTTCACCTCTCTGGAACCTCAGAGTTTTTTCAGCTGTAAAGTGGGGATAATCCCAATGACCCTTGTGTTGGAGCTACATGGGCTGAGTGAGAACACACCATAGGGACCCAGAAAATGTGTCATGAAAGAAAGAACACTCTGAAATTAGCACATAGCAGGCCCTCTGTAAATATTTACTGATTAAATAGCAGGTGGGATCAAAAAGAAATAAATTATCCCGTCATCTGTGTCTTTTGTCTTTCTCTCCAGAAGCCCAAGGGAATTAGAGGCATTGACTGGGGGTGAGAGAAGAACAGGGTGAGACAGGGCATAATTCTTGGGGACGGAAGGCTGAGAACATTCTTAATGATGTCAGCTCCCGTGTGCAGAATACATTACAGTCTCTCAAGTGATGCTGATTCTCTCTGACATTAAGGCTCCTCTGGAAGGGAGATTCAGACACCGAGCCCATGAAGACAGATTTTAGGTTCTCATCTGATCTCTGTCTCTTACTGTTCAGCAACCTTAGACCAGACTCATGTCTCCTCTGAGCCTCTGTTTTCTTATCTATAAAGTGTGCATCCAAATACCAACTCTCAGGGCTATTGTGAGGATTAAATGAGTCAGGGGACTCATGCAATGTATGTCAAGTGCTTAGTGCTGGGCCTGGTGTCCAATAGGCCTTCAGCAAATGGTAGCTGTCATTATGATTACCTATCCTATCAGTTAGCTATTGCTGTGTAATAAACTAACCCCAAATTTAGGGCCCGAAACAACCACCATTTGTTTAGCTCATGATTCTCTGTGTCAGCCATTTAGGTTGGGCTCAGCTAGGTGGCTCATCTGGTCTTCTCTTGCGTCTGAAGTTGGCTGCAGGTAGGGTGGTGGTTCTGCTTCTGGGGGTAAGTTGGCTGTCATCTGGGATGATGGAGTACTGACCCACTTGCCTCTCATGCTCCAGCAGGCTAATTTGGGCTTCTTCATGAGGCAGTGGCAGGTTTTGAGAGAGTGAGGCAGAGAGAGAGAAGTGGGGAGAAGTGTGCAAAACTCCTTGAGACGTAGGATTATAATTGACACACTGTGTTTTCCCCCACATTCCATTAGCCAAAGAAAGTCACATGACCAGCCATCAGAGAGGTGCTAGCTGTATAGTCATGTTGCAGAGAGCATAGATACAGGGAGGGGAATACATGTGACTATTTTTGCAAACAATGACCACATGCAACTAATTAGGGGACATCTGAGACAGAACCAAGTCCCTCAATTCCCAGTGCCATGACTCCCACCCTAGCTGCTCACTCTGCCCTGTGACACTGGCAGGAAAGCTAGTTGCTCTCCCACGTGGCTTCCCCACTCCATTCTCCATTCCCCAGTCCCAGCCAGGCTGCCACCTTCACATTCCTTTTCTGAAGGAGATGGAAACCAGACTCCATATGGAACCAGGCACAGGCATCCCACACATGGAGTCATGGGGGTCTGATGACCTGCATCCCCCATAGACCAATGCAGGATGGAGTCCTTGCCCTGCTCAGTCCTCAGAGGAAGGAAATACACAGAGCCCACCTGGACAACCCCTCTGCCCCAGCTGTCTGTTAAACAAACTCATTAAGCAATCCCTGACGAGGCATTTTAGATCATCACAAGCTACAGCTAGTTTCCGTTGGCCTCTTGGAAAAGGTTTTCCTGACCACATAGACAGGAGGCCCAGATCAGTTCCCCTTGTGGGTAGGGGGTGCCTGGTTCTCATTTGCATTCACACTGTGATTGGTTCCTGTGCATCCTCTTGAACTCTGGGCCAGTCAACCCATGGGACTGGATTCATTCCTCCATGTCCTGGTGGAGTGGCAGCCTCCACAGTGCCCCAGGCAATGAGGCCATCAAGGGACAACAGCCAGCCTGGGGACCGGCTTGTCTTACCTTGTGCACTTCCTGGCAGGTAGAGACAGGGCCTTGATCACCTTTGCTGTCCTCTCTGTCCCTGACATGGGGCGCTTTTTCTGCTGTTTTTGTGTTTTTTCCCTGTGCCTCCCCCACAACTGGACTGTCAGCTCCACAAACTTGTTTACCTTGGTGACCCCTGATTCCTTCCACAGTGCCTGGCATAGAGTGGGTGCCTGATAAATCCTTATTGCATAGATTGATGGAGGAAAAGTTGGGTTTAGTGGACTTGTGCCTCCTTAGAAAAGGCCCACTCCTCTCCTCTTTTTATGAACCAGGGGTCTTCATTCCCATTGGCCTTGAGAACTATTGGAAAGCACAGAGAGTCACAGGCCCCAGGGGCCAACCCCAGTTTCTTCAGTCACTGTGACTCTGGACCTGAAGGTGGATTTGTGAATCCAATGTGAATGACTCCTGGATTGTGTAGTGGGTCAGGGCTATGGCAAACAGCTTAGCTTTTCCAAGTTTTGGTTTCCACACTGTAAAGAGGTGGGGGGAGCAAGTGTGTCTACACTGTTGGGGTGTCAGGGTTAAAGCTTAATGCTAAATCCTTGGTGGCTGCTGTGACGATGATGATGATTGGGAAGGAGACAGGGTCCCATGGCTGCTGGGGTCCACCATGCCCTCCGCAGTGGCTGCCTGCACTTTCCTCTTGCTGCCCTGCTGCCTCTTTGCCTGCTGCGAGTCCTACCTCACCCCAAAGGGTCAGCCCTGCTCATCTTCCTAGCTCCCCCAGCTGCAGTCCTGCTTATAGCATTATTCTTACTCCCACTCTGTTCCTCCCCTCTGTGGGCTCCCTTGGGTTTAGAGCCTGCCCCTCTGGGGAAGGGCCTTGATATGGTTGGGCTCTGTGTCCCCACCCAAATCTCATCTTGAATTGTACTCCCATAATTCCCATGTGTTGTGGGAGGGATCCAGTGGGAGATAAGTGAATCATGGGGCGGTTTCTCCCATACTGTTCTTGTGGTAGTGAATAAGTCACAGGAGATCTGATGGTTTTATGAGGGGTAACCCCTTTTGCTTGGCTCTTATTCTGTCTTCTCGTCTACCACCATGTGAGACGTGCGTTTTGCCTTCTTCCATTATTATGAGGCCTCCCCAGCGACGTGGAACTGTGAGTCCATTAAAACTCTTTCTTTTGTAAATTGCCCAGTCTTGGGTATGTCTTTATCAGCAGGGTGAAAATGGACTAATACAGGCCTCTCTCCTTCCGTTTTACCAGACCCCCACTGACCCACCAAGTGGGTTCCTCGACAGCTTCCCCATGGAAAGAACTCAGACACCACCCCAAGCGCCTGAGTCCTCTATGAACCAGGACCAAGAGGACTGGGATCACAGGGCCCCTGTCACCCTGGAAGCCCCAAGCTGGGCTCACCCAGGTGTGTGATGCAAGGGCAGAGGATGGACCCCTCCACTCCTATCAGCTGCCACTAACATCCCTTCCCGCCCACACAGTCCTCCAAGAGGCTGCTGGAGACTCTCCAGCTCTCTCCTTCTACTCCCCACCTCCACACAGCCCCTCTGCACTCCCAGCTGTTCTGGCTGGCCGCCCCTCTGCCCCCAGCATCCTGCAGGAAGCCCACTCCTATCCCAGGGGCTACTGCTTAAGGCATCTGAGGTCACTTGGGGAGAGGCACTTGGCTCTGGGCCTGACATTCCCCTTGCTCAGAAGGCAGGTGCTGGGGAAATGATGTCAGATGGGACAGCTGGGGGCCGGGGTGCTCACAGCTCAAATGTCCTCTAATGGCCCTCCTACCTGCTCACCTTCCCACTAGGCAAGAGGCTGAGTACAGGTCTTACCTGCCCCAGCCCCAGCCCCTTGGGCCAATCAGCCATCCCTGCCCCGGAGGCACCAAGGCCCAAAGTCCTCCCGTGCGCCTCATTTCTGCTCAGGGAAGGTATCCCCCAGAGGATGGGAAACCTCCCCTTGAAGCTGGGGCCAGTCCTGGAATGGGCTGCTTGGGGAATGAGCTCACTGTGTACGTGACCGCATTTGGCTCCCACAACAGCACTGGGAGTGAGGAATGAGAGTCCCCATTTTCCAGATAAGACTAAGAGAGGTGAAGTTGCACAGCCTGTCACGTCCAGTGGCAGCTGCTCTGATTCTATTTGATTTCAGTTAGGAAGGGGATTGCCAGGGCAATGGCTGATTCCTGCACTGTGGCTGGAGGGGACGGGGCTGAGCGATGAGCACTTCCCCCTACTTTCCTGTTTGTTCGACGCGCTGTTCATTCTACTTCCTTCCACAGGAAGGGGCCTTGGATGGGCCCCAGGGATCCCACAGCAGCACTTGGCTCAGACTGTGCTGTCAGCAGTCGGCAGTGTGTGCTGGTATGTACCTGTGTACGTGTGGCAGGGTGTGCTGTGTGCATGTGTGTGCAAGAGTCTCCACACTCATCAGAATGCAGGTGCCATGTGGGCAGGGGGTTTGTGTGTGTTCACTGCTGTGTTCCTAAGATCCTAGAACTGTGCTTCACAAATAGTCTGTGCCATTAAGTATTCATGGGATGAATGAATGAATAAATGAATAAACCTTAGCCTACAGCCTCTAAAGACCCCAGAGAACAGCCAGACATTTGCCCCGAGGCAGCGTAGCAACCTGGGTCTCTGTCCTTCTGCAGGGGAGAAAGGCGATGGGAGCGCTGGCCCAGGAGATGCCTGGTGGCTAGATGCTCCAGCGTCACCAGTGTGCCCCTACACCCGGCTGCTCTCAGCCTGGGGGACCTGCTCACCTGGAAGAAGACCTGGGGCAGAGGCTGGAGGCAGCTCTGCTAGGAGACAGGATGGTGATCAGCGGCAGAGGGGGCTCTGCAGTGTAGGCCCGGGAAGGCCAGGCAGGAAGACACTTGGCTTTCCCTGTTCACTACGGGCCACCCATGGCTTAGTCTCAGGGGAGAAGAGCTAGGGTTCCTCCCAGCTGGGAATGGACTGAGCCCTCAGGGGCCTTCAGGGCCTCGAGTGTGTGCGTGTGAGAGAGAGAGTACATGCATGTATGTGCACATGTATCAGGCTGCCATTCACCAGTACTCACCCAGCCAGCCATACCAGTTATTATGAATAAAATGGAGAAATATTTCCACACCAGTTGAAAATTTCCCCCCCAGCCCAACCTCTCAGAGCTCCTGCACCTCCCGCCAATCCCCACGTAAGGATCCTATTCCAGCTCAGGCCTGACTTCCATACCTATTGGTCAGTGGCCATGCCAATCAGTGCCCCCCAAAGTCCAGCTCCCTGAACACATCCTAGGCACTGTCTCTAACCTCCCACGGGAGCCCAAAGAGCAACCCTTTGCTCCAGCCATTCTTCCTGGCTGCCCCAGGGAGCTGTGGGTGGGCACTGCCAAGGAGCACCCTTGTACTCTCCTCCACATGGTACCCATGTGCCAGTCCTTTGGGCCTGTCAGGGCCCTTGGCAGGAGAGATGGCAGCCCAGAGAGGGCCCAGGGAGGGCAGCTGGAAGGTGTGGAAGCCCCAGATGGGCATGGGACAGATTAGTGGCTGCAGGGACAATTCTGAGTGTTAGACATGGGTCTATGTTCCCTCCCTCCCAAAACCTCACAGGCTGGGAGTAAGTGGGGTGCTGAAACTGGGTGCTCCCCAGGAGGTTGAAATGAGGAACCCAGCAGGCTCAGAGCTCACAGTGACCAGATTTCACAAAAGCGAGGGTCAGAGCCTCACACTACACATGTCCTGGGGCTGTTCTGGGAAATCTGGAAGGGCAGGAGCCAGTGGAGCCAGGAGGATGGTCTTTGAAGTCAGATACGTGGGGTTCAAATCCTGGCTCTGGCCCCTTCCAGCTGTGAGCTCTGGGCAGGATGGACGTGTCAGAGGAAGCAGCCCACCCCTTCGCTAACTTCTGACGTTTTCTCAGTCCTCTATTTTGCAAACAGCTTTGAGCCCACCCTCAGCCTGCCAGGCCCCGTGTCGCACAGGAAGATGGAGATGGAGCTGGACTCAAACTCAGGTCCCCTTGCTCCCAGTGAGAAAGCATTTATGAAAAGACACCCAACAGCTCTCTGCTACCCTTCCTGAGGGTGGAAGCTGTGGGGGGCCAGGGAAGTCAGGCCAGGTGGAACCATCGACATTTTCCTCTCCTGCCCCCATCCCAGAGGGAGGCGACCAAGGCCACAGAGGGACCCACAGCCGACCCCACCGCTGACACCTCCTCAGCTGCCACATTCGCTGGGAGGTCATCACGTGGCTTGGGACAGACATTACTCCAGGTCTGAAAATCTTCCGGAATCAACGCAAAGGGGTGCAAATAGGCAAATTCCTTGTCCCCACCCTAGATCTGCAGCGCCAGAATCCTTGAGCCTTGGAATCTGCATTTTCACAAGTGCTTCCACTGGAGTGGGACGCTGGCAGGCCCCGCGTTGGCGAAACTGGGAGTAACCACGGAACCTTTGGGCTCTGCCGGGCTCCTAGGCTGAGGCTGCAGCGCCGCCTGGTGGTCCCTGCTGAAACACCACTCTAGCCGCCGCCCCGCCTGGCCCCACTGCAGGGAGGCAAGAGTTCCCCTACCCACTGGCTCCAGAAATGAGAGAAGGTGGGGCAAGTGCCCTCTGGACTTCATGACGCCAGGCAAGGGGCATGCTGGGGCTCAGTCGTCAGAGCCGTGCACAAGTAAGAGCAAGCTTCTTTTTCTTTTTCTCTCTCTCTTTGTTGTTTTCTTTTTCTTCCTTTCTTCTTTTTTGACAGATTCTCGCTCTGTTGCCCAGGCTGAAGTGCAGTGGCACAATCTTGGCTCACTGCAACCTCCATCCCCCAGGTTCAAGCAATTCTCCTTCCTCAGCCTCCTGAGTAGCTGGCATTACAGGCGTGCACCACCACACTCGGCTAATTTCTGTATTTTTTGGAGAGATGGGGTTTCACCATGTTGGCCAGGTTGGACTCGAACTCCTGACCTCAAGTGATCCACCTGCCTCAGCCTCCCAAAGTCTCACATTTCATCTTTAAAAGTCCCCTGAATTCTGCACATCTTACTCCATCACATTTCTTTAGTATGAAAATGTTTCCTTCCACAAATCTTTGCAGAAACGGATGCTCTAGAAAGCGATGCCAAGTTTATCCTGTGGCTTCCCTGTCCCCCATCACCAGCCCACTTTTGTGTAGCTTCTGGGGGCACCCATACACTAGTTTCAGAAGCAGGAATTGAGAGGTACAATCTATACCTCTCTTAGCACCAAATCAAACTCCAGGCACCCCAGCATGCAGGCAGGCCCATCAGAGCCTGGCCCATCATGGTCCTAAGGTTCAGGCTGCAGAGGCAGATGCCTGCCGGGAGGGCAGAGCAGTGAGGGGTCCAGCAGTCTCCAGCAGACCCAGCCACTCTGCTCGCACCCTCTGCCCTGGGTCCTCCCCTGCCCCAGGAAGCAGCATCCCTACCATTCCAGACTAGACTGTTATAAATCCTCTTTAATAGTCTTAGAATCTTGAGTGTGTTTTACAGAATGGTGCACACGAAGCCCCCTCCCCTCTCCCCCCTACAAGGCACAGCCTCACCCAGCCCACTCCCCAGGGGCCAGAGGACAGCTTGCCAAGAAAGGCCAGCCCACCTTCTCCCAGGAGAAGCCATCCTCCTCCTCCCTGCCCCTGGCCAGCTCCGGACCCTGGAGAATACAGGACCAGCTCTGTGCCATGCCCCCAAGGACTCACCTGTCCCTAAGCAGCTCAGGGCCAAGCCAGATCCCCTTACCCAGGCAGACCCCCTCCAGCCCAGCTCCCCTAGGCCCTGTCCCTAGCACATGGCCCAGGCTAATCTGAGCTGTCTAGATGGACCTGCATCAGGCCTGGGGAAGGGGTGCCACCCCTTAATATCAGGTAAAACCCACCCTCTCCCCTCTCCCACTGCCTTCAATATAATTGTGAAAAATAAAGATATAAATGTCATAGTGGGAAATAAGTTGACCCACCCAGTAGGCAGTCTCCTGACAGCCCAGAGTGCCTTATCTAACGCCCTCCCCTCCCCTTTTTTTTTTTTTTTTTTTTTTTTTGAGACAGAGTCTCGTTCTGTCCCCCAGGCTGGAGTGCAGTAGCGCGATATCAGCTCACTGCAACCTCTGCTCCCGGGTTCACACCATTCTCCTGCCTCAGCCTCCCAAGTAGCTGGGACTACAGGTGCCCGCCACCGTGCCCGGCTAAATTTTTTTTTGTATTTTTAGTAGAGACGGGGTTTCACCATGTTAGCCAGGATGGTCTCGATCTCCTGACTCGTGATCCACCCGCCTCGGCCTCCCAAAGTGCTGGGATTACAGGCGTGAGCCACCGCGCCCGGCCCCCTCCTCCCCAGTTTTTCATACAGTTGCCCCTATACAATATACACACCCTTGAGGGCAGGTAGAAGTCCAGCCCACCTGCACCAGGGACGCTGCGGGGAGCATTTTTCTCTGAGTTGCTAAGAGAACCCTGATGGGCGGTGAGCAGAGGAACCACAGAACAGCCAGGGCTCAAGGCTGGCAGCGGATAGGCCAGGAGAGATCGCTAGGCCACAGAAAGCCCCCTACTTTCAGTCAGGGTGGGCAAGAGGGTCTTCGCAGTGAAGTGGCAGGCAGGCCTGGAGGAGGGAGCCAGGGAGACCCCTGGGAGCCCTGAGGTCGGGGGCCAGGCAGGGAGATGGGGATAGCAGCTGCCTCAGTACTTGGGGACCTTGCTGTAGTCTTCGGAATGGACGTGCCGGCACAAGCAGATGGACAGGACCATCCCCAGGAGCTGTGGGGAGAGGCGGAGAGTCAGAGGGAGGCTGGGTGTCCTGGCCTCAGACGCCCCAGCCTCGCCATCCAGGTTTACATGGGGATTAAGTGGATCCTCAACTTGAGCCTCACAACCACCCTGTGATGCAGGCAGCAGAGGGAGGCCCAGAGCAGGGCAGTGCTTTGTCTGAGGTCACACAGCCAGACAGTGCTCAGACCAGAGGGCCTCTGGAAGCTGATGGGGTGCTGGCCCCCTCGGCCACCACCTCCCCAAGGAGATCAGCAGAACAGAGACAACCCAGGAGGACCTGGGATGGAGAAGGGATGGGGGAGGGGGCTCAGACCTCGATGACGGCCACACCCACGCCCACGCCGAGGATGATGCCCAGGTTCTCCTGCAGCCACGCCTGCACCTTCTCCATGCAGCCCTGCAAGGGCAGAATGCGGTCACATCACCCCGCTCTGCACCATCCCACCCCACCATGCAGAACCACTGAGAGCCCCCCAGTCCCAGCCCGGAAGCCCCTACAGAGGGCTCTGCCTGTTCCTTGAATGAATACATTAACAAAGAAGTAGATGAAGGTACAAATGACAGATGAATCAAGGGAAGGAACTAAATGCAGGAAGGAATTGCTGAGCAGTAGCCCAGATGGCCCCCAACGCCCTCGGAGCCCCGCCCCTGATCCGCAGCCCCCCGCACACCTCCTGGTACACAGGCCAGTCCTCAGGGTGGTTGCCACTCTGGGTCCTGTTGCCGGGGGCCTCACAGAAGCCCTTCCTCACAGAAAGGCTGTTGTCCTCTTCCCCCTTGACTTCGCAGGAACAGGGGTAGGTGACCTCAGGGCGATTCATGAGCTCAGCGTTGTGTGTCCAGTTGTAGAAGCTGACCCAGCCACAGCACTTCACCTGGGCAAGGCAGGGGACAGACTGCTTGTGCTCACGGCTCACCCCAGGCAGGCTGCCCTCCTGGCAGAGGCAGGACCTCCCCAGGACAGAGACTGAGATATGCCACTTCCAGGCCCCTGGTCCTAGCCGCACCATCATAAACTACAAGTACAGCAGAAAAATCAAAACCAGGACCAGCAAAAATACAAAGCAGAGTAGGAAAGAAGTTCAAGTTGAAGGAGTGCAGGTGTGCAGGGCACAAGGAGAATGGACGGCAGACAGTTCACAGTGCAGGGTTTAAAGTCAGGCTACTGGGTTACAATCCCAGCCCTGCCGCCTACCAGCTGAGCAACCTCCATCAAGGAACTAGCCTCAGTTTCCTCATCTGTAAATGGGGATAATTAAAATCCCCAACTCACAGGGCTATCACAAGGACTAAATGGGATGAGGCAGGCAAAGTACCCAGCATAGGTGTGGGGAGCACAATAAGCTTAGGAAAGGCCGTTCAACTTTAGTGCAGGAGTTGAGATTTGCCTCTGAGCTTCCTGGTGAAAAGGAAAAAAAGTGAAAAGTGAAAAAGGAGACGGGGTCAATTCCGCCTTTTTTTTTTTTTTTCCCCTGAGACAGAGTCTTGCTCAGTCACCCAGGCTGGAGTGCAGCAGCATGATCTTGGCTCACTGCAACCTCCACCTCCGGGGTTCAAACGATTCTCCTGCTTCAGCCTCCTGAGTAGCTGGGATTACAGGCACTCGCCATCACGCCCGGCTAATGTTTGTATTTTTAGTAGAGACGGGGTTTCACCATGTTGGCCAGGCTGGTCTTGAACTCCTGACCTCAAGTGATCCGCCCACCTCGGCCTCCCAAAGTGCTGGGATTACAGGTGTGAGCCACCTTGGCTAGCTGGTCAATTCTGCCATTTTAAAGGAGAAAATGCTCTAGTTCTAGAGAGAAGAAAGCCTTTCCGGGCTCTGTGTGCTAAAGGAGGTCTCTGTGTGTGAATCCCCACAATGCTGGGGGTTCCTGGGAGGATTCAATGGGATAGCCACGGTCACAGCAGGGGTCAATTCCTGGACCGCTTCCTTCCTAGCTCCGAGGGGTGTCGCCTGACCAGTAGCCAGTGGCCAGCAGGGGGCGTGCCAGGCACACTCAGAAATGCTCAGCTCCAGGCAGTTTCTAATCCAGGTTTACAGGTGCTTGTTCCAGCAGCCGGGCTGCCTCCTCTCTCCAAGAAAAGGCTGGCACCTCTGAGGGGTGCACAGGTCTGCAAGGCTGGGGGCACCCACAGGCCATCCTACACCAGAGCAAAATGAGGCAGGTCTCCTTGGCCCGTCTACGACAGAGCCTCCTTCCAAGCAACTCCTTGGCCTGACTCCGGCTGTACCTGGTCCCCAGCAGCACACGCCACCTCCGCCTGTGTCTCCATGGATGTGCATGGTGACTAAAACATCACCACCAACATACCACATAATAAATGCTGCCTAAGTGCTTCAGGTTTTAACAATGTATCTCACACGGCATGGGTCAGTAGCCCCATTGTATAGATGAGGAGGCAGGCTCAGCAAAGGTCTAGCGGCTGTGGCAGTGTTAGCACTCCAGGCCTTGGGAGTCTGACTTACCACCAGCCTAAGCAGCATCTGACAGCATCAGAATCATCTAGAACCAGCCAATGACTTTCCAGGGTAAGATGCTTACCACCTCCCAAGGGACCCACTTCTCCTCCCAGGTCCCTTGTCAGGTGGCACTGGTTTATGTCACTGGTGACATCCAGACTTTGCTAAAATTAGCAAAGTCTCAGCAATTGTGGGTCAAACTACATATGCGACCAAAACATTTCCTTGTGTGCACCAAGCCTTCCAGCTGCCACAACCCCCACACCTGATCTCCTCGGTCAGGGCCAGAAAACATCGCTCTCCCCTTCCTCCACTCAGAAAATGGCCATGTCCATGTCACCTAGATGGAGTGTCCTCTCTGCAAACTCTCCTGGTGCCCCAGAGTCAGGCTTTCTCCTGCTGCCCATGCCCTTTATACTCCACATCCCTCCCCTGAGGTGTCAACAGGCCCTAAGTGACCACTGTGTCCTGCGCCCTCACAGGATTGCAGAACAGAGATGTCAGGTCCCAGCCAAGGGCACATACAGCATCCGGGACCACAAGAAAGGAGAGCCAGGTGGTCATTGGATCACTATTGAGACAGGCTGGGAACCTGGTCAGTCTATCTGTTGGTCAGTCGGTCAGTCCGTCCGTCCGTCCATCCATCCACCCATCCATCCATCCATCTCTCTCACTTTAATGGAGGTATAATACACATGAACTAATGGGCACACATTCAGCTTGGTGCATTTTTACGTATGTGCACATACTGGTGAAACCAGTATCAAGATTTGGCTAAAATACTCCTTTCGCCCTAGAAGGCTCCCCAACACCTCCCCAGCTAGTGCCCTTCCCCGGAGGCAGCCTTCACTGGGACTTCTCAGCATATCAGCCTTGGCACCCAGTTTCCTAAAACCCAGAGTGGAGCTCCCAACGCTCCCCAGTGTAGCTTGAGATAAGAGGGCTGACAACTGCCCCCATGCTCTCTGGCCCCAAATGGGAGCACAGAGCTGTGAAGCTGCCTCTGAGTCTCTGGGCCCCCTGAGCAGGGAGCTGTGGTGCTAACTGGGGTGCCCTGCCCCCATAGAAGCACACTCTCCTACAAACTGTCAGGCACACACGAGCACTGCAGATGCCAGTCCCAGACATGTGGGTGCACAGAGCCCCAAATGCAGGGACACCCAGGCCAGAGAGCCTCCTGCAGCCCCGCCCCACCTCACCTGAGCCTGCACATAGTCCCAGGCATCCTGCAGGCTGTCCTCGCGACTGCTGTTGTAGTCTCGAATGAGCTCAGTCACGATGCCGCCCATCTCCTGCTTCAGCTGCAGGGGGAAGGACAAAGGTCAGGGTCAGATTTCCTGAAATCTGTGCCCACCTGTGGTCACCCCTACTTAAACTGCCTCCCCCCGTTCCCCTCAGCAACCCTGGGACACACTCATGGCTCCAGCCACTTTCCTGGCGCTCCCAGGGTGCCGGATGCAGGCAGTGCCAACCACTCCTGCCCCACTATCTCTTCGGCGCTTGGCAGCAGCCTGGCCCTGTAAACATCAATATTCTCATGTCACTGCTGAAAACCCTGTAGGGGCCTCCCACCTCCAGGGCAGTTCCCACCGTCATTGTCCCCGTAACAGCCTAGGAGGTCCTACACCACTTGTCTGCCTCCCCAGGCCTTCTGTCCTCTGTTCTTCCTCCCTCTGCTTCAACTGACTAGATTTCCGTGCTGTCTTTGTGCCAGGCACACTCCTGCCTTGGGGCCTTTGCACCTGCTGTTCCCATCGCCTGGAACGCTCTTCCCCTAGACATTAACATGGCTCACCCTCTGCTTCCTTCAGGGCTCTGCTCCAATGTCACCTCCTCAGAAAGGCCTTACCAGACCACTCTACAAAATATCAGCCCTTCCCCATCCCCTCTCCCCCAACCAATCAACCACCCCTCCCCGGCCTCCCTTAACCCACAAGGGAAAGCATGCTGTATTTCTCTTTAGAGCACTGACGTTACACGCTTGTTGGTTTTCAGGGCTTATCATCTCTCTCCACTAGCACATCAGCTCTGTGGGGGCAGGGACCACATCTGGCACGCTCACTACAGGGTCCCCCGTGGCTAGCGCCAAGCCTGGCACAGAATAGTTGTGCGGGGTACGTGAATGCTGAATGCACACCTAACCACCACGGTCTGCCAGGCACCAGAGCCAGACCCATGCAACTTCTTGGTGAATCCTTACACCTCCCACAGGGCAGCTTCAGGGAGAAGGAGGGACAGGGAGGAAAGCCCAGTTCAGCTTCCTTCTTCCAAGGACCAGAGTGCAGCCTCTCCAAACAGGGCCCCCAAGACAGCAGGGTAGATGCCTGGAGGGGGCCCCAAGACTGGGGGACCTGGAACTTCGGTATCAACTATATGGTCAAAAGATCCTCCCTCTATGTAGTCATGGTGGTGGGTGCCTGTAATCCCAGCTACTCAGGAGGCTGAGACAGGAGAATTGCTTGAACCCAGGAGGTGGAGGTTGCAGTGAGTCGAGATCGCACCACTGCACTCCAGCCTGGGCGACAGAGTAAGAGTCCATCTCAAAAAACAAAAAACAAAAACAACAACAACAAAAAACAAAACAGAAAAGATCCTCCCTCACCCCTTCCCAAGCCCCAAGCCAGCAGTGCCAGCCAGCCGGAGTGTGAGGTCAGTTGCCTTTCTGGGACCTGGCTACTTGCCCCAGAGTTCCAAAAAAAATCTCACTTTTTTTTTTGTTTTGCTTTGTTTTTTTGAGACACGGTCTCCTTGTCACCCAGGCTAGAGGGCAGTGGCAGGATCTCAGTTCACTGCAACTTCTGCCTCCTGGGGTTAAGCAATCCTCTCACTTCAGCCTCCCAGGTAGCTGGGGCTACAGGCACGAGTCACCATGCCCGGCTAATTTTTGTATTTTTAGTAGGGACAGGGTCTCGCCATGTTGCCCTGGCTGGTCTCGAACTCCTGACCTCAAGTGATCCACCCAGCTCAGCCTCCCAATGTGCTGGGATTACAGGCCTGAGACACCTCTCCTGGCCCAAATCTACATCTTGCCCATGCTGGTCCTCACCCTGCTCAGGAATTAAGGGTTCCTCCTTGTGGTGGAGAGCAGCACCTGCTCTCAGCTAACCCCACAGAGAAAACACTGATTTACAAAGCAGGCAGAGAAGGGGTTTCTAAATAAGTCAGTTGTGCAAAGGGAGGCAAACCCAGAGCCCGCTGAGGGCAGGGCCTCCCTCAGTGATAAGCAGGCCTGGGTGGGAGGGGAGCCTCCAAGAGCCAGCCCCTGCCTGGCTCCACCTAGCCTCTCACATGGACCTTGCCCAGAGACCTTTCAGGGCAAATGCATGGTTGGACTGGTCATGGCAGTGGGGGCGAGGGACCCTACAAGGCAGGGATGCCAAGGAGAAGGCCACACACCTTCCCACCTTGGTTCCTGAGAAGGAAGAACTGGGAGAAATGAGACAGGTACTTCCAGGTGGGGTTTCAGAGCCTGACTCCCAGGGAACCCTGTTGGTGGAGCTTCCGGCAGCTCCCCACGGGCAGTCCTTGAATGAACGCTGTGCTCAGAGAACCCATATCCTGCAGATGGACCTGCAGCCCTGGCTCCTCACCCAGCTCCCTTGGTTAAATTAATGCTGGGGCTGGCCACGGTGGCTCACATATGTAATTCCAGCACTTTGGGAGGCCAAGGTGGGCAGATTACGAGCTCAGGAGATCGAGACCATCCTGGCTAACATGGTGAAACTCCATCTCTACTAAAAAAAAATACTAAAAATTAGCTGGGTGTGATGGCAGGTGCCTGTAGTCCCAGCTACTCGGGAGACTGAGACAGAAGAATCGCTTGAACCCGAGAGGTGGAGGTTGCAGTGAGCCGAGATCACGCCACTGCACTCCAGCCTGGGTGACAGAGCGAGACTCCATCTAAAAAAAAAAAAAAAATTAATGCTGGGAAACCAGCCTCTGATGACGCTCCCTGCCCTTCTCTCAATAAAGCTCTCAGCATAATATTTAAAAAAAAAAAAAAAGCCCTTATACAGAGTTCTGCAATTTACAAAGCTTTCCTGTCAGTAATTAATCCCAACACTAATAGTGGCTTTTATCAAATGTTTGTTATGTACCTGGTGCTGTGGTAAGCACTTTAAATGTATTATCTCAACTGAATCTTCACAGCAGACCTATGGCCTAGGTATTCACCCCATTCCCTCATTATAGAGATGCAGAAAACAAACCCAGAGAGGTTAATTAACTTGCCCAAAGTCACACAGCCAACATGCGGAAGAAGTGAGGTTTGCACACAGGCTTGGCTGATTTCAGAACCCAGGTTTTTACCTATTAAGCTTTATTGGCATTTAAACCACACGGCTATACCCAGTTTTAACCAGGGCCCAGAAAAGCTAAGTGGTTTGCCTGAGTCACATAGCTGGGGCTGTCTGCCAGGTGATCTGACATCTCGGGTCCACCTCTCAACCCCAGTGGGTGGGTGATCCCCACGGTGTGGAAAGGAGGGGCTCTCTAGAAGCATCTGTGCGGAAAGCTGCCTCTCCCACATCCTTCCCCACCCACCCAGCTTCCTCACAACATGTTGCACTGAGGCTCTGTTTAAACCCCAGCGTGGTTGTCACAGCAGCCTGGACTTCCCTGTTTCTCTCCCAGGCTCCCTGAAATGAGAAGGTGATGGAAGCTGGGTGGTTTCCACCTAGATGGGTGGTTTCCATGGAAACACCACAACATCTTTCAGTCCAGAATGTGGTTGAGGGACACACCTGGGCCACGGGGACCATGGCCACAGGGGCTGGTTCAGCTTGGAGCTGATGCTCAGGAGGCCTGTGCTGGGAGTGCAGGGAGGTCACCCTGGCAACCAGGTAGCTACTGAGACAAAAAGGACAGGGAGGTAGCAGGAGAAGACATTCATGAGCTCCCTCCATCCCCCCAGGGACCGCTCCATTGTTTCTGCCTGCCCTGCAGAAACCCACTCCTTGGATGTAACCACCCTTCTATTTCTCCATGGAGCTGAGGAGGCCCCACTCCCTCGATGCCAGAAGCAGGCAAAAGACCTGGGCTGCCACTCAGTGCCATCCACATCACAGGCATGGCAAGTGGTTCAGAGATGGGCTTGAGACCCATGCTCACATACCCGGCCCTCTTTCCATCAATGTGGTAGGATGAGGACCTGGGCTACCCTCAGGCTCCACTGGGGACAGCCTGCCCGAGAAGGGAGTCAACAGAGGAGGGCAGGGCTGAAGGGTGAATAGGGACAGCAGCAGCCTTTGGGATCCAGCTGAGCCTTCTGCTGGCTCTGGCTACTTTCAGTTGAGTCACTGTCACATGCCATAAAGAGTCCTGCCCAGGGCCAGCTGCATAATTTACACCTAGTGCAAAGCAAAAATGCAGGGTCCCTTGTTTAAAAATTATTAAGAATTTCAGCTGGGCATGGTGGCTCACACGTGTAATCCCAACACTTTGGGAGGCCGAAATGGGCAGATCACTTGAGGTCAGGAGTTTGAGTTCAGTCTGGCCAACATGGTGAAACCCCATCTCTACTAAAAACACAAAAATTAGCTGGGCATGGTGGTGTGTGCCTGTAGTCCCAGCTACTTGGGAGGCTGAGGCAGGAGGATCACCTGAGCCCAGAAAGTGGAGGTTGCAGTGGGCCGAGATCATCCCACTGCACTCCAGCCTGGGCAACAGAGCAAGACTCTATCTCAAAAAGAAAAGAAAAAAAAAAAAGAATTTCAATACAGCAACAGCAGATTATCCTGTGTGACTGCATAGGTTGAATGCCGAGGAAGCCAGCCCTGTCTTCCCTGTCTCCCTCCCTCCCCATTTCTCAGAAGAGAAAAATGAGGCTCAGAGTTGGAGAAACTTCCCAAGATCACATAGATAGAAAGCAGCAGAGACATGACCAGACCTTGATCTGTGCAGCTCCAGGGACCCGGGATCTTAGCCTCGGCAAGCCGCCCACTGCCTCCCCATGACCCTGCTGTCCTCTGCATGGCTCTACTCACGTCCCACCCAAATGCTGAGCTTTGACTTCTCTTTTAGTGTGAATTTTCACAGAGTCAGAATTAGGAGAGACCTTTGCGTCCAGCAAATCATCCAAATGTTAGAGTCATGCTTTTTTAGGCTCTGCTTAAATGCTCCCTGCGATGGGGAAGTCAGTACCTCACACAATAGCATGTTGCGGAGTTGAGAGGCTCTTGATACAATTTAAGTTCTGCTCAAATGACTTCTACCCACTTGTATTAGTTCACATCCTCCTCCTCTCCCAGCTACCCAAGTCCCAGCTAGGACCACAGGAACAAATCAAATCCCTCTCTCGAAGGACACATGTCATCCAGATACTTGAGACTAGACTACATCGCCAGGGTAACTTTTTGGGCTCCTGTGCCCGCCCCTTGGGGTGCTGTGCAGACCTCTTGCCATGCTCTTTAAGGTGTGAAATCGCCCCTTATAATGAGGTACAAATGCATGAATTGGACCCACATCTTCCTGTCCTCTCCAGGTTTCCCACATGAGATGTTGGCAAATGCTTTGCTAGAATACAGATACACCAGCTCAGAGGCTGCATCCTAGTACCCTGATAGGAAATGAGGGCGCTTCCTGCATCTTTCCTGCAAGTCCAGCTGCAATCCACATAATTAGCTACCCCAGAATGCAGAGCCAGTGATCAGCGTGTGCTTCAGAGATTCTAGCCCAAGTGTCTTTCCATAATCCCTTTCCAGAGGGGTAGCCTGGACTCCTCCATTCCCTTCTCAACAGGGGAGAGAAAGGTCACCTCTCCCTGTCCCAGGCTCCAGCTGCTCTTCCTCCCTCTGCCCCATCGCAAGAGAACCCCAAGCCAGAGAATCAGGAAGTTCTAATTCAGCAAGCAGACAGTTCACAGAGAACCACACTGTCCCCTAGGAACCTGTCTCGCCACCTGTGTCTCACACATGAGGGTATGTGCGCACCAACAATTTGGGGCTTTCAGGGTGAGAGCAAGGAGGACAAGAAGGAAGTCACAGTTCCCCTGACCAACATCTCTGGGGAGTCGTCTGGCCAGCCACTGCCACTGTCACAGCCCCCACCTCTGGCTCCCAGCCAGGCCAAGTGAGCCCCTTCCCCTCCAATGTCTTCTGCTTGAGCGTGACAGCTCTCAGAGCTTCAGGGGCCTCCCTGGCACAGGTATGGCCTGCCAAGTGCACCCAGCTCAGCACCCGCACACCACAGGAAAGGGCAAACTGCATTCGCTTCCTTCTCACTCTTCCCACCTCCACTGTCTAGAGAGAACAAGTCAGAATCCCTGACTGCCTGCACTGGGCATGGCCCAAGAGCTCGCCTGTGGATCAGAGAGTCTGGGTAACTTATCCGAAGCCACACAGCAATCAGCGGCAGAGCCCACACTAAAACACAGGGCCCCTGAATCCCAGAGCTGGGCTCTGCTCACCAGAGGCTGGATAAACAAGCAGATGAGGATCTCAGCACCACGCCCAAATCCCCATTCCCGCAGCCCTTGCTCTGCTGACAAGGAGGGCAGCAGGAACAGCTGCCACCTATTGAGCCCTTACCAGGCCCTCATGAAGTGAATAATGGCGGCAATAATAATAAACACTGGCAATGATGCCAGCAACATCAGCCTCCGGCTGAGTGCCGCACGACGCCCTTCCCGTTTGTTAGTGCTCTTCATCTCTGAAGTGCTGCGAGGCAGCCCCCGGGGGCTCCGGCTCGAGACAGGATCAGATTTTAGAAAGGGCCTGGAGGGACAGATCACACCCACTAGTGGGGGCTGGGGCAGCAGCCTGCAAAGAGTCTCATTTCTATTTCCCCAGGGACGCCCGAATGGGGCAGGCAAAGGCCATACATAGCCTTGCTTCTGTTCAGGTTCAATTTTGCCACCAAATTAGTTGCAAATGATACTTTTGGTTTTCAAAGTGTTTTTTTGGATTTCAGAATTGCAGAGAAGGGACAGTGGGCCTATATTGTTACTAGTTTGACAAATGAGGAAACTGAGGCACAGGGAGGCTGAGTAGCATGCCCAGAATGTCAGAGCAGTGGTTCCACAGTCAAGACCCTTGGACACCACTCTGCATTTTCATAGAAGTGTCACAGTCTGTGTTCACTTCAACCTGGGTGGTAGAGCAGGGAGAGGCAGATTTATTCTCAATTTATAGAAGCAGAACCCAAGGCTCCAGAGGTGACAGGCCATGCCAAGGTCCCCAACCTCCCCATCGCTGCCCTGAGAAGAGTGGCTGCGGGTGACAGGGGCAGGAAGGACAGAGGGCAGCCCTGGAGACCACAGCAGGGTCACTCCCACCCACCTGCACGGGAGCCCTATCTCCTTTCAAAAGGCCTTTCTCTTCCTTAGGTTCAAACAAGTCCCACCCCCACGCTGAGCCTTGTCTGCCAGAATAAACACATCAAGAGTATGTTTAGTCTTCCACTGAGATTTATGATGCGTTGCGAAAGAAAAAAATATATTGTTCATTCCAATTCGGGCGATACAGTGGCACCAGAACTTCTTCAGTAAAGCCAGAAAATTTCCCCCTGCCTTCCAGAAAAGATGGTGGTGGACTAAGGTGAGGCAGGCTGGGACTAGGGGGTGTGGACTCTGAAGGGGAAGACAGGGGCAGGGGGTGCAATGCACAGAGCTTGGCTGGGGTCGGGAAACCCAAATCTCCAAACAAGTCCTCTTCTGGGACTGATAGGACACCTCTGAGGCTAAGCTCCTCATTATCAGCCAAGCAGAGTTACCCAGCCGGCGGGAGGGCAGCGTGGTGGATAGGGAGGCATGGGCCTTGGACTCCAAGGCATCAGGATGGAAATCCCCACTCTGATGCATCCAAGCTGTGTGTGTCAGTGGCTGAAAGTCACTTTGCTTTCCTGGGCCTCAGTTTCTTCAAATGGAAAATGTTTGTAAATTTGAACATGTATTGCAGCTCACTTTTCTAGCTCAGCTCCTGGCATGTGGTTGGTGCCAACCCGGTGGGCCATATTTATTACTGTGAGATGGTGAATCACATAGGGTGGACTGCCCAAGATCCCTGCAGAGGCGACCAGCTTCTGAGTCATAGAAACCGGCTCACTGGGGCCTGGTTCTAATCCACGCTGATTATATCACTAACTAGGTCCTAAAGAAGCTCAGTGCCATAGGACAGAAATGAAGACCTGACCCCATGACCATTTTTCTGGGAAAGGAATTTCCCTCCCTTAACTGCTGGCTTCCTGTCTCACAGCCAAACAAGCTGCTTTTCATCTACAAAATCCACTATTTTCCACTTTTGCCTTGACTGCCAGGAAGCTCAGTGCCTAAGTTAGCCCTTAGCTACCAAGAGTATCTTGTCTTGTGAAGTTCCATTAAGTTCTAAGTTCTATTAAATGTTATTTGTTGATGTTGATGTTGGTATAGTGTTTTCTCAGTTTCCTTCCAAGAGGGATCTCAGGCAACTTGACCTTCAAGTGGTGAAAGGCAGGAGCCTATCTGGCTGCCGGCTCCGCCACCCTCCCTGGTGGACAAGAACTGGTGGCACTGGAAGCAGGGACCCTAAGGGTCTGCTAGGCCACAGGCCATGTGCAGCAGGGTCTGGGGACCGGTGAACTCAGGACTTGGAGTCAGGGAGCCTAGGCTGTCCTTACTCCTTCATCTGCAGGACGGAGATTCTCCCACGACCTTGAGAGGGCCTAGTGAGGATCTGCGAGAGGAGGAGTGTAACGTGGTCAACACTGTACTTGGTATATGCTGTGCATGGACTCAACTGGAGGGATGGTGGGTGTTAGAGTCACTGTTATCTATGTTGTTATTGCTCTTCATCTCAGAGCATCTGCTTCTCCATCTGTCAACATAAAACCCTGCAAAGCCATTGTGAGGACAAGACGCTGTATGGAAAGTTTCTAGAAGATCCCACGTGCACACAGTAGGTGCTTCTTACGTGATAACTGTGACTCACAATTAACTGGCTCACCCAACAGCCATTCTTGGCTCCTTTCTCTCTTGTGCCTCTGTCTTTAGAGTCTGAAAGTTGGATACTCACATTCTCAGCCTCTTTTGCAACCAGGGGTGGCTTTGTAACCCAGTCTGGGGAAGTCTGTTGGAGGACTTTTTTTTTTTTTTTTTTTTTTTTTTGAGACAGGGTCTCACTCTGTTGCCCCAAGCTCTGTTTCATGGCTCCCTGTAGCCTCAACCTCCTGGCCTCAAGGATCCTCCTGCCTCAGCCTCCTGAGTAGCTGGGACCACAGGTGAACACCACCATGGCTAGCATTTTTAAAAATTTGTTTGTAGAAATGGGGTCTCACCATGTTGCCCAGGCTAGTCTCAAAGCAATCCTCCCACCTCTGCCTCCCTAAGTATTGGGATTACAGTCATGAGCCACTGCGCCTTTTCTGATAAAAGGGCTTGCTTTTCTGATAAAAGGGATGGCCATGTCTGGCACTGCCCACTTCCCCATCTTCCGGCCACAGCGGCACAGACATCGTGCCTGGTGCTGTGGCAGCCATCTTGGAACCACGAGGTAAGTGTCATAATGCAGGAAAGCCGTCCCAGCGAGGATGCTCAACAGCCAGAACCAGGGCCTCTGAGCTTCCAAACCAGACTTCCAGTCAAGTCAACCACAGATGTCCTTCAACTTTAAGCCGCTGTAAGTCTGATTTTCTGTTTCTGAAAGCTGAACATCTCCCCTCGGACACAAGACTGATGTTTTTATTAACGGTCTCCTTCTAAACCTCATTTGTGGGTGAGTGGCATGGATTTAATAGTTGCTAGTATCTTAATAATAACAAGAATAACATTTATTGAGTACTTATGGTGCCATGTGCTATGTGTTTCACTCAGATAATCTCGAATAATCTTTGCAACCACTCTGAGAGTTCAGTTTTCTTATTGTTTCCATTTTACAGATGGTGGAAAAGGCACATAGAGGCAAGCAGCTTGCCCAAGGCCACACAGCTAGAAAGCAGGGGGGTCAGGCTAAGATCCAGGCCCAGCGGGGACTCCCACACCTGCCGCCTTCTCCTCTAACGCTCCCCCATTTGATCACAAGGAATAGTGTCCAGGAGGCCGTCCCTGACACCTACTGGATCTGTCTGTGACAACTGGGGGGGGTTCCTTGTCCATCCCCCACACTCCGTCAATCACCCCCATGGTTGGTCCAGCCCAGTGAAGAGGGAGGGAGAGAGGGGCTTACCTTGCCCATGTTGAAGTAGAAGAGGGCCCCGGCCGTCACCTGGGCAATGAGGATCAGGAGCAGGAAAGCAAAGTACTGGGGACACAGAGCAGGCACAAAGTCAGCTGAGGGTCCCCGACCAGGTGCACCCAGCCTGCGTGCCCCGAGAGATGCTCTCCACCCGATGTTACGGCCAGCGCCGCGGTCAGGCTGCACTCGGCTGGATGAGAGGAAATGGGCAGGCAGCTGCGGAGGGATCCGTACTCACCAGCCCCAGCAGGCAGCGGACCTCGTTGACGGCGCCAATGCAGCCCAGGAAGCCCATGAGCATAGTGACTGCCCCCACGCCGATGAAGACGTAGGCCCCCATCCTAAGCGAGCTGGAGGAGGTTTCTAGGGGGAAGAAGAAGCACACTCACTAAGTACAAAATCAGTGGGCACAGCAGGTATAAACACCTGGCCTAACCGTCCAGGTCTTCTTCCGGATCCCCTCTTTGGAGCCAGGGTGTTGGGGTCAGCTGCATTCCCCTGCTGACTTCTCACTGCCCAACAGGGAACCAGGTCACCCCCATCCCCACTTGTGTCCCTCCCCCAGTAAAATTGCAATCCACACCCTTATCCAGCCTAAGCCCCTTCCCGGCTTTATTTTTTTCTTCGTAATGCTTCTCAGGATTGAATAGACTACATTTCACTGATTCTTCTTGCTCATTGTCTGCTCTCCCCCTCCACCAAGGACCTGAGGTGCATGAGGGCAGAAGCTTCACTTTATTCCCAGGGAACCCCCAGCTCGAACAGCGCCTCTCGCAGTGAGGTGCTGTGCACAGTGAATATCTGCGGAATTGACAGACAAGAGGCTGGCTGGTTCTCCAGGGGCCACTGACATTAAGATTCCAAGCTGATTTTTAACCCGCCTTCCTTCTTGTCCATGTAATAACAAACACCAGCCTTTCTTGCCCACTCACTGTGCCTCATGGGCTTTCCACACGCCGTCTCCAACTCTGACATCACCCTGCCTGGCAGGCACTAGCATGGCCATTTCACAGATGAAAAAACTGAGGCTCAGAAAGGTGAACAGGCAAGGGCCTGAGCTGGAATTTGAAAATATGCAAATCTCCAGTGCCACACTCTTTCCACTGATGCACGGGGCACATGTATTGCTACAGGTGTGGTGCATGTTCATTCGGCCAAGAAATGTTTACTGGGTGCCCACTTCATGCCAGGCACTGTGCCAGTTGCTGGGGATGCAGAAGAGTGACTAACAAGGTCTGACATTTGGGGGTGGGGAGTGGAGACAAAAAGTACACAATACAGGTTTTCTGGTTGTGTTGGGCACCATGAAGATACCAAAGCTGGCTAACTGCAGAGAACTGCTGGGCTGGGAGAGGGTCAGAATGGGTCGACGAAGGCCAGCCTGAGCCAGTGACATTTGAGCCAAGACATGAATGAAGAAGTCAGCCAAGCAAAGATCTGTGAGAAAAGCATTCCAGGCAGGGAACACAGCAGGTGCAAAGGCCTGAGGAAGGAGGAGCTTGGTTATTTGAAGATTGGAAAGAAGGTGAGAGAATGGACCAGTGAGAGCAAGAAAGAAGCCCGGGAGGAAATGATGCTTAGGAGGTACAGGGATGGGCCTGATGGCTAAGACCCTCTTTAGAGCTACCTGTGGACAGGCCCATTCCAGGAGGTAGAGGTCAGGAGTCCTGCAGGGGCACTTGGCCAACATTTCCTAAGACACCCAACCCATCACACAGGGTAAAGCTCATGTCATCTCTAACTCACCAGCATGGGTACACTGTACTGCCAGGGCATGGGACGCACCTGGAGGGCAAGGGTACTGGCGTCTCCAGAAGGCTGGAGAGTAGTGTGGATCAGAGGAGCCTCTTAGGGATGCAGATGCTTGAGTCCGTTACAACCCGACCAAGACGCTCCCAGCAGGAGGCCAAGGACCTGCGTTTTTAATCTGCTCCCCTAAGCACTGAGGCACAGCCAGGACCAACCCCTTGACCATCAGCAGGGAGAATACAGGCCTGGGGCTGGCCATGACTCCCTGGGGATCCTGGAGAGGCCGAGGTCCCCATCTTGGTCCCCAAGGGGCGTTAGTGCCCTTACAGAATAACTGTCAAACCGGAGGATGGGAGGGAGTCTGTGGGATTCAGCTCCGCTTCCTGATCACAGACAGAATGTTCTGGAGCTCAGGAAGAGCCCTGGCCAACCCTACTCTCAAGGCTTCCTCCACCCAGTTCCTCACAGGAGCCCCCCACCTTCCTCAGGGTGAGTGTGGGGATCTTCTGGCACTGAGCCCCAGCCATCAGTGTGGGCAGGGAGAGGCTGTCAATTCCACTTTTCCTAAACTTCCTGGGTTTGGCTTCCAACAATTCCTCCCAGTGATTACTCCCAGAAAAAAGAAACTGACATTGCCCAGACAGCCGCTGTGTGCCAGCCCTGAACAAGGCCCTTTATCCAAAGCATCCTGCCTAATTTCAGCAACCACCCTCTGTGGCTGTACTCACATCCTGATTTGTCTGCAAGGACCCCGAGGCTCAGAAAGGCTAGCAGGCTGCAAGGTGCCTGGCAGGGAAGGACCAGGGCTGAGACCCCAACTCAGATCCTTCCCCTGGGAGACCAGACAAACTGCGAGGTCTCCGTATCTCAGAACATTTCATTGATGCCATTCCCTGTCTCCCCCCAGGATCCCAGGCCTACCCCATATCTGAGCAAGCTGACTTAGGAAGTAGGTGAGGGTATGCTCTGGGGTAGGCCATCCACAGGGCATGGCAAAAAAAAAAAAAAAAAAAAAAAAAAAAAAAATTTCACCTTTTAGTCTTCCTGGGCCTAGAAGGGACCAAAGGAAGCGGCCCAAACAGAAAGGGATGAGGGATAAGAAAAGTAGATTCTAATCCCAGCTCTGCTGCCAACACACTCTGACCCTAGGCAAGCCATTTACTATTTCTTTCTCTGTAAAATGGGTCTAAAGCCTGCTACTTGAAGATGGCAAAAGGATTAAAATTGTATTATAAAATTTAGCTAACAATCACTTATGTAGGGTTTTTCACTGGGGGCTGTCCCAAACTCTTTTCAGATAAAAATGAGAGGCTCATTTAATTTCTCACAATAACCACAGTAAGTGCACTCTATTACGATCCTCATTTTATAGGTGAGGAGGCACAGAGAGGTGAAGCAATGTACTAAGAGTCACACAGCTAGTGGACAGCACCGCCGTGAATCGAACCCCAGCAGTCAGGCTCGAGTCTGCTCTTCATTGCAAAGTGCTTCCTGTTACTAAGGTACTAACCAGTGGCATGTGGCTGCAGAGCCATGTGGTCCAGGGGTTCAAGGCACGGGCTCGGAAGCTAGGCTACCTCATCTGCAGCCAGCTCCCCTACCAGCTTGCTGTGTGCCCTTAAACAAGTTACTACACCTCTCTGTGCTTCAATTTCCTCCTCTGTAAAATGAGGATAGGAATGCCCAGCCCAATGGACTCAGAGCAGGGATTCAACTCAGTAGGGAAAGAGCTGTCCCCAGTTCTGCCCCTCAGCTGCTCTGTGACTATTAGCAAGTCATTTTTCCCCACCCCCGGCCTCAGTTTACACAAGTGCCTAGTGACCAGGCAAGAGGATCAGTGTTTCTGAACCCTGGCTGCCTGGGGAATCCACCTGGGGAACTTTTTAGAAAACACCAGCACTCAGGCTCCCACCCACACCAACCGAGTCAGGTCCCTTGGGGTGGGTGGGGCTCGGGCCAAAGCATTTGTAAAATGCACCCCCTCCTGCAGATAGTAGACCTTTAAGGTCCGGCCAGCTTGAGATTCTCAGACCCGAACAGGGAGGAGGCCAGAGCCATGCAGGAAGCTCTCCCCACCCAGTGGGCTCACCCCCCACTGCGCCAGTTGCAGGGCAGGGCGCAGAGGGCAGAAATGTGGGTGGGCAGGCTGGGCCTCTAGACTTTGCCCTGGGGTGCAGTGCCTGCTGGGTTGGGCCATGACTCAGGAAGTAGAGAGCTGGGCCTAATGGGGCCAAGGAGGGTGTGTCACAGGCCAGGAGAATGTGGGGGGCACGGGTAGCCTACCCACCCTAACCCCAGAATGGAGGGTGAAAGGGGATGAGACTGATAGCCCCGGGGTGCATCAGATGTGGCTAGAGTGTAGATCATCCTTGCTTTCCATCTCCTGGAGGGGAGGCCTAGCCCCTGGGGCCAGGGGGACAGATGTGGCCCCTCCATCATCACATCCTAGCTAGGTTCCGCTTTATGTAAATCAAGCAGCTGTCATGGGCCACATTCCAAACCAGCTGCCTTGGGCAGCTGCTGGGAGAAGTGAGCCAAGGCCGAACTCAGCGAGGGGAGTGGCACGGCTGTCCCCTGGGGGCTTCCGCTGTGCCTCCCTCCCACCACAGGGAGACCCTGAGAAGTCAGCGTGGCAGGCCCTGACGGCTTCCTGGAGGAGGCTGAGCGGGCGCAGAAGGGCTCTTATCCCTGTAAAAATGCCTTAGGCCCCTTTCCTTCTGCCTCTGGTGAGAGAAGGGGTTTCCACACTGTGGCTCACCCTGCCATGTGCTGCATTAAGGACCAAAGCTCTTGGAGTTCGAGTCCCACACCTACCATTTAGAAGCTGTGTGAACTTCAGCAAGGGACTTAACCTTTCTGAGCCTCTGTTGCTTCATTGGTAAGGTGGGAATAGAACAGTATCTACCTCACAGGGCTGTGGTGGGATTAAGACAGTTTATCGGTGCAAACTGCCTGGCACATGAGGAGCCTGATAATTGGTGACTGTGCCTGGAACCTTCCTCATCTGTGCACACACCTGACCCATCTAGGTGCTGCCAGGCTTATAGCGAAGCACCACTCATAGCAGGTGCCTCATCAGCCCCTGACTATCTTTCCTACATCCCTGTGAAATGGGAGGGGCTGTTGCCTACATTCTGCTGGATGGGCAAGTGACGGGACAGAGAATGTAAGAGGCTTTCCTAAGGTCAGGGCCAAGGGAAGGGGCCAGGAAGGGAAAACAAGCCTCCCTCATCCCCAGTGTTCCCCCAGACAACAGCAGCTTTGTTCGGGGAAGAAGAGAAAATTCCTTTTGGAAACCCCTGCAGAGGGAGCCATGGGCAGTGGTGGGCAGCAGGACCTCGCCACATCCCTGAGGTCAGCGGGAAAAGCAACAGGCATTGAAGCCGAAGCACTTATGGGAGCAGCTGTATCTGCGCCCTGGCCCTCCCCTCTTCAGTGGGCCTGGGTCTGGGGAAGCTGAGGGGTCCTTACGCAGGACAGAGATGAAACTGCTCTTGTCGGCCAGGATCCACACCCCGAAGCCCAGGATCACTGCGCCCAGGATCTGGAAGGAGAAGGGAGCAGTTAATGGGAAGCCAAGAGCAGATAGCCCTCCCCCTGCCAGCTGTCCCTGGAACCCAAGTCAGGGTGGGCAGGGCAGGGGGCCACAGAGGGCACCACATCCACCCTTCTCCAGCCCAGAGATGTCCAGATGGCCTCAGGTACCACATCGCAGCAAGCCAGACACCAGGACCCTGGATAGGGAATCCCTCCTGCCTCCCATCTTGCCCCCCTCCACCATGTGTGATTCAGCCGAGCCTCCTGGTGCAGCCTCCTGCCAGGGGCACCCTTCCTGCCACATCTCCTGGCTCTTTTCTCAGCTCATCCCCCCGACTCCACCCAGTTCAGGGCCTGGGAGCTTCCCAAACAAGAAAGGCTCTGAGGAGGACCCTCCGTGGACTTGAATATCAAAGCCCAACTCATCCCCAGGTCTGAACAACGGGGTCACCTGCCACAGGAGCCTTCTCTGACCCCCTCAGGCAGACTCGGGTGCCCCCATTCTGCAGCAACCACTGTCCCACCCTTCTTAACAGTCATTCCGACTGGGTCTAACTGCTGTGTTGGTTTCTCTGGCTAAACTGTGAGCTCCCTGAGGGCAGGGCTGGCTGGAGGCAGCTCTGCATCCCCAGCAGCTCTACAGCACTGGGTGCTAAGTGGCTGGGGGAATGAATGAGCTGATGAACCAAACTGCAAATGCAGGACTAGAAAGGGAAATGAAGGTCAGGCCCGGTGGTTCATGCCTGTAATCCCAACACTTTGTGAGGCCCAGGCAGGAGGATCACTTGAGCCCAGGAGTTTGAGACCAGCCTGGGCAACACAGTGAGACCTCGATTCTACAAAAAATTTCAAAAATTAGCCAATGTGGTGGTGCATACCTCTAGTCCCAGCTACTGGGGAAGCTGAGAAGAGAGGATCACTTGGCCCCAGGGAAGTCAAGGCTGCAGTGAACTGTGTTCATGACATGGCCCTCCAGCCTGGGTGACAGGGCAAGACCCCCTCACTCTGCCCCCCACAAAAAGGAAAAAATGAATGAGGTGTTAAAAATAAGGATCCCAAGCCCAGGGATTCCCTGCCTCTCTCCCATCTACCAGGGCTGAGCTCATCTCCCCAGGTGGAGTCCCAGCCAAGATCCACCATCCCACAAAGCTGGCAAAGGCTGGGGAAGTGCCTGCCATCTGGGCAAAGATGCAGGTTCCCTTTGGAGGTGGGGGTGGCCCTGTGTCAACCCACAAGGCTGGCCATTAGTGGGGGCCTGGACTGGGCCCACCTGGTGGATGACCCGTGTTGAAACTCCCACCTGTATCACAGCCCTGGGTTCCCACCTCAGCCATCATCCCATAATCTCAGGTCCGAGGCCAGCAGCTGCCATAGAGCCCTGAGCCTGGGGCTGGCCTGGGCACAGGGTCTCCATCAGTATCTTTCTTTTTTTTTTTTTTTTTTTTAAAATAAAAACTTCCTCTTTAATCAAGGCTTTTAACATGAACGATTTCTTGAATAAAATGGAAAGTTTCCAGTACACTGAAACATAAATCCGCAAGTCACCATACATACAACACCCGGCAGGAAAAAACAAAAACAGCAAGTTTACATGATCCCTGTAACAGCCATGGTCTCAAACTCAGATGCTTCCTCCACCTGCCAAGTGTGTTCTGGATACAGAGCACATCGTGGCTTCTGGAGTCACACTCAGCTGAGGCTGTGGGTCCACAGAGCACTCATCTGGCTGGGCTATGGTGGTGGTGGCTCTACTCAAGAAGCAAAGCAGTTACCAGCACATTCAAACAGTGTATTGAACATCTTTTAAATATCAAAGTGAGAAACAAGAAGGCAACATAATGTTATCAGAAAGATGTTAGGAAGTAAGGACAGCTGTGTAAAGCTTGAGGCTGAAAAGTAGCTTGCCAGCTTCATTTCTTTGGTTTCTTGGGTAGTGGGCGCCGGAACAGCAAGATGTGAGGTTCTGGTTCATGGATCATATAATGGACCCATCCCTGACTCTGCTGAACGCCAAGATTCCTCCATTCAGATTCAGACATCAGATGGGTTTTAGGGACCAGCTTGGCTATGTCCTTGGGCAGCATGACATGTCGATACTCAAACTCCTCGTCGTCGTATTTGTCCGAATAGTAAATTTGTTTGTGCGACATGATCGCTTGGTTTGCTAGCCTTCAGCCCCGCGCCGCCAACCTCCAAGCAACTCCCCATCAGTATCATTCTATCATTATCAAAGACCAGAGCCAGGACCGGCCCAAGGCATGAGACACCTGCCTCAGGTGTAACACATGAGGAGGCACCAAAAACTCAGGCAGGTAGATCACCTGAGGTCAGGAGTTTGAGACCAGCCTGGCCAACATGGCAAAACCCCGTCTGTACTAAAAATACAATTAGCTGGGCGTGTTGATGGGGTCCTGTAATCCCAGCTACTCAGGAGGCTGAGGCAGGAGAATCACTTGAACTCAGGAAGCGGCGGTTGCAGTGAGCCAAGGTCACGCCACTGCACTCCAGCCTGGACAACAAGAGTGAGACTCCGTCTCAAAAAAAAAGAAAAAAAAAAAAATTAAGGCCAAAAATCCATGATAACTGAACTATTAAACTTTGAAATAAAATGTTGACAGTATCAGTATTATCAATGTTTCCTTTTGCCCCAGGGCCCAGGTGGCTCAGTAGGGGGTTGCCTCTCTCCCCTTACCCTTGTACTTGCTACCTTAAAGACCACTGTGACTGATGACTACAACCACAAAGGCACGGTGACCACCCCACGTCTGCCCCCCAGTGTCTCCCACCAGAATCATCACTGAGGTATTATCTGTCCTCTCCTCTCTCCCAGTGAGACGGGCCTTGTAATTGACCTCATTTTATACACACGGAATTTTATATGAGGCCTTGATTTTATCCATCAGGGACTGGAAGCCAGATGGTGGCAGGTGAGCTATAGGGATATTTTGGATCCATCCTGGGCCTTCACCCAGAAAGCCAGTCTCGGGACAGAAAAGCCCCTGAGACACTGGGGAGGAGAAGAGTCTGCTGGAAGGTGGGTCCACCTTAATTTGCACAGCTGGGGGAAATGGGGGCTTTCCAGGACCTGGGAGTTTGGTTCCCCAAGACCTGCAACCCTACCCAGCCCACAAGCACCCCACAGCACAGCGAGGCAGGGGCCAGTGCTCAGGCCCACGTCTGCTCCCTCTGCATCTCAGACCCATGTGGGCAGAGCCCCTGCCCCATTCCCTCCCACATTCACAGGGTGGGACAGGAGGGAGGACAGCCCCTACCAAAAGGGAATGGGAAGCAGGACAGAAAATCCCCTCTTGGCACACATAATCCCAAGTAGATCAAAACCCCACACTACTCAGCTGGCTCCTCAGCTTGCCAAGAGGAACCCAGAGAGCAAAGTCCCCGGGGCTACCCATTCAGTCCCTCTGCAGGTCTGATGACCCCAGCCTGATGGTCAGATGTGGCTGGATTAGCCATGGGGCTGTGGCAGAGAGAGCCAGAAAGGAGGCTGGGCAGCCTACCAGAATGGGCAAGGCACCATGGCACCCCCTTTTTCTCTGTGAACCAAGACTGGAGCTGTGGGGCAGGCCCCATGTTAATCACTCCCCAGCCCTTCCCCAATCCCCAGATGGGACCCATCAGGAGCCAGGACCCTCAGAGCAGTGAGCGTCCTTCCCCAGCATAGCCACAGCACCAGTGCCTCTGCATTCCTTTGGACCTGAGAAAAGTGGCAATGCGCTGGGGAGTCTGGAGTCCGGAGGGAGTACAGGCAAAGACATACAGGTGCACATGCACGCAGGCGCGAGCACACATAGCAGCCACGGGGATTTTTCCAAACCACAAATCCAACCACGAAACCCCTCCCAATGTGCATAAAACAAAGAGGCAGGCTGACCGGGTCTGTGCCTGGGGAGGTGCACTCTGCCTGCACCGGCTGCCCCTGCTGCCAGGATCCCCCTCTCCAAAGCCACACCCAGAACCCCAGGAAGCCTTTGCTGACCTCCATGACCAGGCCAAGAGCCTCATCTGCTTTCCAAAGAGCCTATCTGTTCCTAGTACCCCCAACAACTGCAATTTTTCATGCATTTGAGTAGTTATTTGATGGAAGCCCACTGCTCCCTAGGACACAAGCTCCGGAAGTATAGCAATCAGGGCTCTTCCGCCCTGAACATCTGAAGATGCTGAGGTGTCAGATACACATTTGCTGAGGAGTAAACAAGCCCGTTCTGCCTCCTCCAGCCCTCCTCTTTCACTCTCACCCTCCTGTCATACAAGCTGCCCCTCCCCCCTCCACCATCCTGATGGGTCATCCTAGGCCCCAGTACACAGACAGTTAACACCTGACTCCTGCCAGCCCCTGGAGGAGCCAAAAGGAGGCCAAGCCCTGGCCAGAGAGCAGCTTTTCCAGTCCCTGGTTCCACAGGGCAACTTGCGAGCAGGACAGAAAGGGCCACCCTGGCTGAAACCACCAACCCCACTCCCTTTCTCTATGAGGGTCTCCCCAACCCCCACTGCATGAAGGAAAGTTTCTTTATCCCTGAAACCCAAGCTCCGTGATCTCCTAGGCCAGAGCCCAGGCTCCTCTCTCTAGTCCCTAAAGCCCCCAGGGATAGAGCTACAGTGCCCACGCACCCCTTCCCCCGAGTCCTGGCCCATTGGCCTTTATGCTGGGTCTCCGCCCAGACACCAAGTGCTTGCCAGGAAAAGCTTGGCTTTGCCTGCACAGGCAGCTGCTTCCCAAAGTCCTAGGGCAGCCAGGAGAGACCTGACCGCCAAGCTGGGGAAGCCCAAGCCCGGCCTGGGGTGGGTTCCAGGCCCGGCTGCCATGAGCAGAGGGCCAGAGCCACAGTGGGGCCTCACAGGGTCCTCCAGGAGGGAGCTAGGGCCGGGGCCAGGGTGGAAAAAAAGCAAGGCAGGCAGCGCCAGGGCTTCCTGTGTGTGCATGCGTGTATGCACACTTGTGTGCAGGTGCCAGGAACACATTTGTACATGTCTGTGCATTGGGTTAAAGCTGTGAAGGGGGAATTTTTAAAATTCTTTTTTTTTTTTTTTTTTTTGGTAGAGAAACAGGGTCTTGCTATGTTGCCCAAGCTGGTCTAGAACTCCTGGACTCAAACAATCCTCCTGCCTTGGCCTCCCAAAGCACTGGGATTACAGACAAGACCTACCATGTCTGGCCTGAAGGGGAATTTAGAATGATTCTTGTTTATTTCCCAAACTTCCCATAAACTATGTAACTTGTAATGTAAACCCCCTGTTCCCCAAACAAGTAATTAATATCTACCGTAGAAAATTGGGAAAATACAGAGATGCATAAAGAATAAAATCAAAATTCCCAAGAATCCCAACATTAACATTGAGGTATTTTCTTCTCCTCTCAAAAATACTCACTTTTTAATGAATACATACATTTAAAACTTTGGATCATAAGAAACATCCTACTGTACAACCTGATTTTTTTTTAACACCATAGGGTAAACCATCAACACAGGGAAGCCAGCGCTCCCAACACTACTCTGAGGCTATGAAGTCCTCTCCAGGGCACTGCCCCCCAACAACACACTCTCACTCACACACACACCCCACCATCCCAGCAACTCCAAGGCAAGAGGCAGTCCATGCCAGGCCAGAGAGGAAAACCGAGGCCCCAGGAAAACCAGCAGTCAATGTCCACAGAGCTGACAACTGGATCGCCCATCTGCTGGGGTGGGTCTGGGGAAGGAGGTATGTGCCCTTCACTGGCCCCACACCTGGCGCCCTCTTGCTCTCCCTATGAGAGCTCAGGGAGATACCTTCCCACAACAGGGACGGGGGTGTGATAGGGGCAACTGGGGCCTGGAACTGTCACAGGTCAATTCTTCACATGGGCAGGGTGGGGGCCAGGACAGGACTAGAGAGATGCTAAGAGGCTTCTTCTAGCAGCTCCTGCTGTTGAGTCAGGGGGATGCCCAGGGGCTCTCCTCTCCTTCCCCATACCCACCGCCAGCCCAGGCTTTGGGTGATCTAGGAGAGGGGAAGGCCGGGTCAGGAATCCAGTGCTTGGTCAAAGGACCAGCTAGGAATGGCAGGGAATCTCCTCACCACCCCCACTAGGTTCCATTGGAGATAGTTCGTCCTCAGTCCCTACCCACCAAATCCCCCCAATCCCCGGCCCGGTCGGCTCTGGAAAGGCTCAGGCTGGGATGCCCCTGGGAGGAGAATCTTTTCGGAGGTGGTCAGGACGGCATGGGACATACTTACAAAGAAGATCAAGTTGAAGAGGAAGAGAAAGTATTTGGTGACTTTGATACAGGCTGAGCCCATCCCGCCAGTCCTGGAGCTTCCTGGAAGAGAGAAGGCAGGCAGGCCAGTGAGGGGATCAGCTCAGTCTGCCCTTGCAGCAACCCCAGGAGGTGGGTACTAACCCTGTCCCTGCCTTAGAGGATGCAGAGGCCCAGAGAGGTTAGACAACTAGCCCAAAGCCACACAGCTAGGAAATGAGGTCCCACGAGCAGTCTTGTGTGCCAGGCACTTGATGCTTGGCAGTTAGGATCCGGATCAGCCACTGAACTGGGGCTGGGGCTGGGGCTGGTGGGAGCAAAATGACAGAGGGAGACCCTCACCCCTCACCTCCATGACCCAGGCTCTGGAACTTGCACAGATGGACTCTGTTTGAAGTCAGGGGGCCAGGAAGTTAGTGATCCATTGACAGAGACCCAGAGGTGAGACCTGTGCTTGTTCCACAGACTCCCTCTGGGACTAGGGGCTGGGAGTTGTGGGGTCTGCCAAGGTGAGAAGGGGAATTTTGGCTTCTCAGAAAATAGGCTGAGCGTCCCAGCTTCTTATTACAAAGGGAATAAACATGCATTGTAGAACACCCAACAAATACAGAAAAACAGAAATCAAGCAAAATGTATCTCACTCCAGAGATTAAAAACTGTCATCGTTTTAGTAGCTATTATTCGTGTGTGTGTGTGTGTGTGTATAACAAATGGTTCTAAACAAAATTGGGCTCATTCTGTATAGTGTTTTCTAGCCTGTTTTTTTCATTCTACAATCTTCACTCTCTATATGTTGATAAAATGCTCTTCATAGTTTCACATGTTGCATAGGATTCCATCCTATTAGTACTTATTAACATTTGGGGGTTCACGGAGTCCCCCCAAAAATTCATGTGTAGTTAGCATTTTGTGATGCTAATAATTTCTGGGAGTTCATGGACCTCTGAAACCCATTCAGGAACCCCAGTGGCCCCAGGTTAAAGTCTCAGATGTGGCCATCCCATAAAAGCATTTAACTGATACTCTAAGATTGGACACACAGGTTGTTTCCAAGTTTTCACAGTCTCCCCGATGACACAAGTTGTGCTCCTGAAATGACACAAACCATGCTTGGGCATGCTGTGCCCCCTCCACTCCAAAAGACCCCAGGCGAGGGGAGGGCCCCGGGAGGAAGAGGGAAGCTGGAAGCTGACTGTTCTCACCCTGACTCAGAGGCCAGAAAATCCAGGAGTGCCAGCCGCCAGCCTTCAGACCCTTTGGGGCAAAGGGAGCCAGCACCGCCGGGCAGCTGGGGCCTGGACAGCTGGCCTGGGACAGCTGCATGGGCAGAGCTGGGCTGGGGGGGTGGAGGGGACGGCACCAGGCCCACTTGTGTTTCCCTGCCTTATGGAGGGGGAAGGGCAGGCCACAGAGCAAAGGGAAAGGAAAGCCGGAGGCCCGGGCTTCACTCCTTCTTCCTCCAGCACCACTTGAAAGTCTTCAATTTCCCCGGCTACACACAGGTTCCCTACTCTTTTCTGGACATGCTAACGATCAACAATCTTCCATCCTCCTTGTCAAGTGGGAGCTCAGCTTCGACTTCACACACCTCTGGTGATGGGGAAGGTGGCTAATGAGGAGGGTTCATGACCTCCCAAGGGGTCCAGTCCAGTTTTCTTTCCTCTAACAGCTTTGTTACAGGAAGTTTTCTTTAAGTGCCTTTTTAAAGGGCAGATTTGGGAGGTATAATATGAAGCAAAGCTGCCCAAGTTAGGAAAAAGCTGCCTGGGTGGTAGTGAGCTTCCCATCACAAGCGGCATGGAAGCAAAGTCTAAAAAAATACTCATGGGGGATTTAAGTGCTATGTAGGGAGATTAGACTAAATGGCTCTTCCAGTCTAGGGGGCTCCAAGGCCTGGGTCTGAGAATTGCAGAGATGGCAGTGACTCGGGAGCCAGGGCAGTGCAACCTGGGCAACTCCCCAGACCTAGAGAGGAGAAAACATGACTTCCCCGTGCCCAGGAAGCCAGAGATCTTCAATGCCCAAACCCCGTCCTGGCCTAGGAAGGCCTCCTGGGAGTCTGCACTACATCAAGGATAGCTATTGTTTTTCCTCTCTCTCACCTCCCAGCACAGAGCCTGACATACCACAGGCACTTCACAAACTCTAGGAACTAAACAGCAAGAGAAGAGAGATTCTCTCCCAAAGCCAGGTGGCATCTGTTCTTCTTTCCTACCACGGATCTGCTGTGTTTCAGCCTGACCAGGTCTCCTCCCAGTAAACAATACGGGGCATGCCCCAAGAGACCAACCAGGTTCAGCGCCCAAGCAGCAGTAGCTAGGCCACCCCTTCACCAGAAGAACATCCACTAACTGCAGTCCGCCAACAAACTATGCGTCTTGGCAACGGGGCCACTGGCATCCTTGTGAAATTGGAGAAGTGGGGAAAGAGTTCTTTGGCAACCCTGAGTCAGATCCACGGTGTTGCAGTTTCAGAAAGTCCGGGAAAGGGGTTTCTACACTTTCCAGCTCACACATCCTCTGCTCAGCCTCACGGGGGGGCATTCAGCGAAGGGCAGCTTTTAGAAAAGAATAAGTATAGGCCGGGCACGGTATCTCATGCCTGTAATCCCAGCACTTTGGGAGGCCGAGACTGGCAGAAGACCTGAGGTCAGGAGTTCGAGACCAGCCTGGCCAACATGGTGAAACCCCATCTCTACTAAAAATACAAAATTAGCCAGGCGTAGGGGTGGGTGCCTGTAATCCCAGCTACTCGGGAGGCTGAGGCACAAGAATTGCTTGAACCCAGGAGGTGGAGGTTGCAGTGAGCTGAGATTGCGCCACTGCACTCCAGCCTGGGCAACAGAGACTTTGTCTCAAAAAAATAAAAACAAAAATAAGAATAAGTATGACGTCTGTAAGGAGAAGGAGTGGCCGCCAGGGAATAGCAACTACTACAAGTGGCCATTTTCAGACATCATCCCCCATCATCCTCACAACCAGCCCAGGAAGTGAGTATTCCTATCCCTGGCAGACCAGAGGCTCAGACAGGTTCAGTAACTTGCCCAAGTCACACAGGTCATAAGTGGCAGTGGTTTTCAGACCCCAAGATCTTTCTTCTGTGAAGTGGTCCCTCCTGGACAGTAGCCAGGATTATAAAGGGATCTTTGGGGATGGCTGGGTTTCCTTTGTCCAGTTAGGTGTGAGGACAAAATGACTGCTCAGAGGAGCTCTGCTCAGAGGGCAAGGAGGAGGCTGGGAAACCTTGTCACCAAGGCAGACGTGGCTGGGCTGGTATTCCCATGATATTCCAGACCCTGGGCAAGCTTGGCTGGTCCCTCGGTCACGCACACAGATTGTATCAGGCACTGGGCTAAGCTCTTCAGCCCTCTACGTGCAAACAGAGGCACAGAGGGGAGAAGGAGCCTGCCCAAGGTCTCAAGTAGGAGGACTGGCAAGGACAGGGCCCAGGCTGCCTGGCCCCTTACACCACCCATGGGCTCCATCCCACACAGGAGGCAGCTGGGTGGGTCCAGATGCTGAAATGAGAGCCAGGCAGCCCAGTCAAGTGGGACAGACCCAGAGGTATCTGGACATCACCCGAGGGAGGAGAAGGTGCTGATAACTGGAACCTGGGATGGGCAGCTCCCAGGCACACCGGCCAAGATCCAGAAGACAAAGTCTTCCTGCCCTGCAAGTGCAGATGCTTCTGCCTCAAACTGACAGGGAGCAGAGGGTGAAGAACATTCTCCACACTCAGCAGGAGATGGGCAATCCCACACAGGCAAGGAAGTCAGCTCAGCCTGAGGCGGGGACACACCCAGGTCACCCACGATGGGCTGTGGCATCAACTTCAAGGAATCCACAACCACCACCAAGCTCCAAGGAGCCCCCGAGGTTGAATTCAGAGTGCCAGGGGTTATGCCCGGCTCTGCCCTCCCATAATGAGAGCTGAGCCTCAGTCTGCCATCCATGAGACAGAAATAAGGGTTGGTGTGGAGCCAGGGTTGGTAAACTGCAGCCTGCAGACCAAATCCAGCCCCCTGCCTGTTTTTTATACAGCTTCTGAGCTAAGAACAGATTTCATCTTTTTTTTTTTTTTTTTTTTTTTTGAGACAGAATCTCCCTCTGTTGCCCAGGCTGGAGGGCAGTGGCGCAATCTTGGCTCACTGCAAGCTCCGCCTCCTGGGTTCACGCCATTCTCCTGCCTCAGCCTCCCAAGTAGCTGGGACTACAGGCGCCCGCCACCATGCCTGAATAATTTTGTTTTTGTATTTTTAGTAGAGACGGGTTTCACTGTGTTAGCCAGGATGGTCTCGATCTCCTGACCTCGTGATCCACCTGCCTCGGCCTCCCAAAGTGCTGGGATTACAGACGTGAGCCACTGTGCCCGGCCCAGATTTCATATTTTTAAATAGTTAAAAGAAAAATAAAAAGATTCTTTAATGCATGAAAATTACATGGAATCTAAATTTCTGCACACAGCCATGCTTACTGGTCTATCTGGCCCTTTACAGAAAAAGCCTGCTGGCCCCTGGTGTAGAGGATCAAATGGCGCACCCACAAGTGTCTGTAAGAGGCAGCAAGGGTCGCCAGGCGCGGTAGCTCACGCCTGTAATCCCAGCACTTTGGGAGGCTGAGGCAGGCAGATCACGAGGTGAGGAGATCGAGACCATCCTGACTAATACGGTGAAACCCTGTCTCTACTAAAAATACAAAAAATTAGCCAGGCGTGGTGGCGGGCACCTGTAGTCCCAGCTACTTGGGAGGCTGAGGCAGGAGAATGGTGTAAACCCAGGAGGTGGAACTTGCAGTGAGCCGAGATCGCACCACTGCACTCCAGCCTGGGCGACAGAGCGAGACCCCGTCTCAAAAAAAACAAAACGAAGAGGCAGCAAGGGTCAGGACTACCCTTAGCACGGGAACTTTGGAGAAAGAAAACAGCCAGCTGGGTGGCAGGAATTGATTGTGACTTAGAGAGAGAAGACACAGGATCCCTGAACAAGGGTTCAAATCCTGGCTTTGCCAATGTGTGGCCACAGAGGAGGGACTTCCTGGGCCTCATTCATCTCCTTGGGGAGTGGAACTCCCAACTGGACTCCCGTCCTAAAGAGGGAGTGAGGTCAGCGCCTGGTACAGTCAGGACTCAATGACCCGGAGCTGGGGCTGGTGTCTGTATCATCATCATCAGTTGGCTCAGTGCTTGCAGAAGAAGCAAGGGATGAGGATTTAATTTACAGATGATCTTAAGCCAAAAGAATGTCCTCCAATGTTATGCTTTCTTGTGTATACTTTTGGTAAACATTGGAGAGTCTGCCCAAGCTTTCCTGTGTTAAAAACACTGACAACTCAAGGGAATGAGATGCAAGCACATCTTATGGGAAACTTCCAGAACAGTCACAGAGAGCTGTGAGCAGCAGGATGGAGGTACTGATCTTTGTTATGGTGGTGGTGGTTGTTTTGAGGCGCTCTTGCTCTGTCACCCAGGCTGGAGTGCAGTGGCACAATCTTGGCTCATGGCAACCTCCGTCTCCTAGGGTCAAGTGATTCTCCTGCTTCAGCCTCCAGAGTAGCTGGGATTACGGGCATGTGCCATCATGCCCGGCTAACTTTTGTGTATTAATAGAGACAGGGTTTTGCCATGTTGGCCAGGCTGGTCTTGAACTCTTAACCTCAGGTGATACACCTGCCTAGGCCTCCCAAAGTGCTGGGATTATAGGCGTGAGCCACCGTTCCTGGTGAGGTGCTGATCTTATGTTATACTTGACACCAGGTAAATTGACCATTTCTGAGCAACTACAATTTTAATTGACGAAATATATCATTTTATGCCAAATCAGTTTGTATAATAAAATTATTATATTAATATTTTGCCAACTTCTACTTATCATTTAACACTCACCTCCGAAATCACCACCTCCAGGAAACTTCCTACTCCAGCCAGCTTTGTCATCACTACCACTGCCACCCTCTGACCCCCAAGACACATGTTGGTTAGGGGCACTCCCTCTCTCCTTCCTTCCAGTGGCACTGGAGACTAGAGCAGCTCCCTGAACAGGCTCTGGCATCAGGCTGCCTTGGATTTGAATGCAGTTCTAATGCCTCCTAGCTGTGTGACCTTGGACAAGTGACTTAACCTCTCTGAGCCTCACTTTACTCATCGGTGAAATGACAAAGATAAAACTTATTTTGCAGGCTGGGTGCAGTGGCTCAAGCCTGTAACCCCAGCACTTTGGGAGGTCGAGGTGGGCGGATCACGAGGTCAGGAGTTCGAGACCAGCCTGGCCAACATGGTGAAACCCCATCTCTATTAAAAATACAAAAATTAGCTGGGCATGGTGGCGGGTGCCTGCAGTCCCAGCTACTCGGGAGGCTGAGGAAGAGGAATCGCTTGAACCCAGGAGGTGGAGGTGGCAGTGAGCCAAGATCGCACCACTGCACTCCAGCCTGGGTGACAGAGTGAGACTCCATCTAAAACAAAAAACAAACAAACAAAAAAACCCCCAAAATCCTACTTTGCAGATTTGTCCAGACATTAAATTAGGGCAAAATGCCTGCCACATGGTCGGCTGTGGATAGACGGCAGTTCCTATAACGCATGCTGTGCAGTCACTTTCTACTTACCTGTCCCTTTCCCCTGAGGACTGTGATACCTTGACGGGAAGACTGTTATTTATGAGAACAAGGCAGACTCCCAACAAATGTTGCTGAATGAAAGACTGGGTGGATGCAGGGATGGACGGGTAGGTAGGTGGATGGATGGATGGACAGACAGATGGAGGGACTGCCACAAAGAACACCAGGGTTTTCAAGTTCTCGGCCACCTGAAAGCAGTCTGAGTTTCACTGCCCCTGAGTCCGCAGGGACGGTTCTCAGGCCTCTTCTGTCCTTGCCCTCAGGGCAGGTTGGGGGTGTGTCAGGTGCTCAACCCTGGGCCAGCTCTGAATGCCAGGACCTGCTGCTGAGCCTCCCCAGGGACCAGCACTCCAGGACTCTAAATGCTGTAGGAGCCAGAGAAGGGGAAGAAGTGGTCCCTCCACCCACCTGGTGGCTCAGACTGAACACCTGAGGGCCATGCTCGGTCTCCACCTTCCTCGCCTCACAGCCCAAGTGTGTCCCCTCCAACCCGCCACTCCTCTCAGCCCAGGACTTACCTTCCACGAAACCAGTGCAGCTGGTCACAGGGCCCACTTCTGCCTGTGCCCACGTGTCGTCCACACAGCAGCAGGGAGGACTCTGAAAAACACGACCCAGATCTCGTCACTCCTGTCTGTGACTCTCCAAAGGCAATGTGGCTGAAGACATACTCACTTTAAATCCAGGCTCCCCGTGTGGCCGGCGGGGCCCCGCCAGGGTTGCCATTCCTCTGTCCTCTTCCCCCAACAGGCTCACGTGGCCTCTTTCCTGTTGTCCTGGTATATCAGGCCCCAGGTCCTTATACCTACCTGAGGGCCTTTGCAAAAGGGTTTCTCTGCCAGAATTACTCTTTTCCCATATTTTCCCACAAGCCTTGGCTCAGAAGGCTGACATCCCTCCTCCCAAAGGCCCTCCCTAAACACCCAATCTATTCAGAAGGACTCAACTCCAGCTCCTCATTACAATCAACATAGGCCATGCCCAGGCCCCCTGCCCCAACCAAGTCATCAGGATCTCTAGGGGTAGGGCTGGGCTCCCCAGGAGACTCAAAGAAGCAGCCCGAGTTGACATCTGGGTTGTTACACGGCACCCTCACTGCAGTTAGCCTATTTGTTCACTAGTGTATCTGCATCCGCCACTAGAATATGGGCTCCTCAAGGGGAGGGGCTGCACCTGTGCCACTCACCCTGTGTCCCAGGGCCTAGAACAGTGCCTTGTGTATAAGAAGCTCTCAATGTATGTTTTTAGGAAGCAGGAGAGAAAAGGGAGGTCTAGAGAGATCAGGAAAGATTTCTTAGACCAGAATTGATCCTGCAGCTGGAGGTTTCTGATCCTTAGAATGATATCGCTGGATTGGGGTAGAGATGGGTTGCTTCCTCCTAAGACAGGATTTTAAAAAATATATATATTTGTTGAGACAGGACCTCACTCTGCTCTGTCACCAAGGCTGGAGTGCAATGGTGTAAACACAGCTCACTGCAGCCTCAACCTCCTGGGCTTAAGTGAGCCTCCTGCCTCAGCCTCCCATAGAGTTGGGACCACAGGTACACGCCACGATGCCTGGCTGATTATTTTGTAGAAATGGGGTCTCACTTTATTGCCCAGACTTGTCTCAAATGCCTGGGTTCAAGTAAGGATTTTAATCTCCTTTGGGTCAGAAAAGCTGACAGAAGCTGTGAACTCTCCCTAGAAAGATGCACACAGACGGGCAGGCACATACTTCCTTCCAGTTTCAGGAGGTCACAGGCCCTGGAAAGCCTACCTGGGGGCCAAGGTTTTTTCTGCCCCCATCTCCTAAATGCCCTAGAGTGGTGGTCCCCAGCCTTGGCTGCACACAGGAATTACCCTAGGAGTTCTGAAAGTTGTTGATGCCCGGCCCCCACTGCCAGAGACCCTGATGAGTTGTTCTGGGGTGCAGCCTGGGCATCAGGGTTTCTTCAGTTCTCCAGGGGGTTCCAGTGTATTGAGACCCACTGCCATGGCTCCATCCCTCACACAGACCAGCCCCTCTGCTCCTCAGTGGGGTGCAGGCAGGCCTGGGGTTTCTGGTACAGCAGCGCCTGGCCAGGGAGAATCTGCCTGGCACTCTGGCATCCGAAAAAGTGTCACATGAAGCTCCCTGCACCATCTTTCAACCTGGACTGCCTCAAGGTTCCTTCTACTCCAGTCTGTTACCCCAGAGCAATATCACTATGCATGAGAAGAACTTTGAGATCACTGCGTTTTTCAGAGGAGGCAGAGAGAGCAAGAGATGGCAGGTGGCACAGGCAGCTTGGGCTAAGCATGAAGTGGAGAACTTAAGATTCCCAGTCTGGAGCTCCTTCTCTACCTGTGGCCCTGTCCCTGCACACTGGGGCTCCCACATGGGAGGGATAAGAAGTACTGGACTCGGAATCACAGAGCCGGCCCTTGGCTCCCACCCCTGGCTCTGCCGGGTATCTGCCATATGACCTTGGGAAACACTGCAGAGCTGCTCCCTTATCCACAGATGGGGATGCCAACGCCGCCCACCCACCGCAGGCATGAAGATGAATCGCCATCAGGCTAGTGCATAGTAGGGCACAATCTATGCTGGTGCCTGGCCCTCTCCTCCCACTCTTCCTGCATAAAGATGCCACATCTGCCACACCTTGCCAGCAGTGTAGCCTTGGGTGATCACCTTACCACTGTGCCTCAGCTTTCCCACCTGTAAAATGAACTTAATAATGGGTTGTGGTCAGGCTTAAAGAGTTTGTATCTATAAAGTTCCTGGCACCCAGTAAATGTCAGATAAATGTTACCAACTATGATGATGATGATGATGATCTGGAAAAGTCGTTGCTTTCCTGACCAACAGTCTGAAGCCCTCTGAGGCCTGATCCAGTCTCTAGCCATGTGCCCATCCTGGAGAGGCTCCGTGACAGAAGATGACCACTGCTGCTCCTGGGTAAGGGGCTGGGGGAGAAGTAGGACCAGGCTGGGCCGCCTAAGGAAGGAGGAGCCTCTGCCTCTAGCCTCCAGGCTGTGCCACTGGGAACTGCTTGAGACTCAGAGGTCCAGCCAGTTTGGTGAGTTGGGCATCCGATCCCGTGGGAGCTCGGTCTGCCCAGTCGGGCAGAAAGTGGAGTGAGAAAGCCTGGCCGGGCTATTGTGCCCTGGATGCCAGCCCATCTGCAGGCACTCCACCTGCAAGCTGGTTCTTGGCCACCAGCTCTCTGGTCCTCTGGACTTTGTCCTGATCACCCACGGGAAGAGGCTGGGCACAGACGGCTGTGTTTGTCTTCATGTTTGACAGGTGATGTGTTTCCTGAAATACCCGCTGACACCAGGACCAGGGCCTGGCTTTTTGACCTCTCACTATCTTATTTTTCAATCTCTGGTCTTACTCTTATTGTTGATATTAACCCCCACCCACCAGAAAAAAAAAATAGCTGCTACTCTGGGTGACAGGAGAAGAGTGAGCATAAGCAGGACGAGGGCCTCAGGTTTCCTTTAAGACCTAGGGTTTGGCCCAGGCACAGTGGCTCACACCTGTAATCCCAGCACTTTGGGAGGCCGAGGCGGGCAGATCACCTGAGGTCAGGAGTTAGAGACCAGCCTGGCCAATATGGTGAAACTCCATCTCTGCTAAAAATGCAAAAAATTAGCTGGGCATGGTGGCGGGTGCCTGTAATCTCAGCTACCCAGGAGGCTAAGGCAGGAGAACTGCTTGAACCCGGGAAGCAGAGGTTGCAGTGAGCGGAGATCCTGCCACTGCACTCCAGCCTAGGCAACAAGAACAAAACTCTGTCTCAAAACAGAAACAAAAACAAAAACAGAATCCTAGGCTTCAGTCCCAGCTCTGCTTCCTCCTAGCTGTGTGAGCTTGAGCAAGTGAGTTACTCAACCCCTCTGAGCCCCAACATTCCCACCTCTAACAGCAAGATGCTGGTGGGATCCCCATCTCATGGGATTGTTGGAGGAGCAGAAAATGTCATGGAAGGAGCTTTGGGGTCACTGTCAGCTCCTCACCACAAAGTGAGGAGATCCCGCCACTACCACCACCACCAAGGTGGGAAGAAACACATCCAAATCAGACCTTCCCAGGAATCACAGGATTTCAGAGCCCAAAGTGCCTCCCTCTTTGTCTTAGAGATTAAGGAAGAGTCCCCTGTCACAGGATCCCATGAACCAGTGAGACAGGCTCCCTCTCTCCTGAGAGAGCTGGGATTGACAGCTGACACTTGGGGAAAGGAGGCCAGGGGTCCAAGAGCAACACAGGCCAGCAGCCATCCCCGAATATTATGCCATTACCCACTGTATCCCATGCAATCTCCATAACACCCTGGATTATTATTAAATGAGAGATTATTGAGAGATTATTATCCCCATTTAACAGATAGAGGGACTGAGACTCAGAGGTTCAGTGACTTGCCTAAGGCCACACAAGTGGCTAAGCTATGATTAAAATTCAGATCTGATTTTAGAGAGCTGAAAGCTCTTTCATCTTCACCTGCTGCCCAAATGAACAAGGTAAATGGTGCAGCCCACCGTCCCACCCTTCCACACCTCTGCCGCCTGCTGCCTGATCCCCTGACCCTACCCCAGATCCCTGAGACCTGACTCTCAGCTTCCTTTCAGGAAGGAAAAGAGCAGCTCCACCTAATCCTGACTGGGACATTCCTTCAGTTTGGCTGATGAGACTGACAGATGTGGCCCTTCTCAGGAGGTTTTGCTTTGAAACCCTAGCAATGAGACTGGAGGGCCTTTAGATAAAGAAAGGGGCTGCTCTGACAGGTGGGTGCAGAGTGGGAACCAGCAGATACCTGGAGCCCTCCAGCATTCCTGCCTGGACCCCATGCAGCCAAAGAATCAAGCTGAGGCTGAGCCATAGCCTCTGACCTCTTGCTTTCCACAGCTCCCTTGCTTGACTGTTTTTGGCTTCTTAGCCAGCTGCTTGGGCCCCAGACAGCCCCCACTCCCTCCCAATGCTAGGTGCCAAGACTCACACTCAGATTCACAGTGCCGGAATGGCCTTTGACATCACTAGCTCAGCCCACACTTCTCAGATGAAGACTGATGCCCAGAGAAGAAAATGAACCCCTACCCCCACCCCTTCTGGGGAATGCACAAGTTCATTGTGTATGTTGGGGGATAGGGAGGGGATTGGGTAGGGCAGTCAGTGTTTCCCAGCCTGTTTGGCATCATGATACACGTTGAGAAGTATACCTATTTGTTCAGCACACTGGGATGGACAGATAGAACTACATCTGGCTTGAGGTTACTAGCCTAGGGCTCTGTTCTCAAGGGCTCCAGAGATAACCATCTCAACAGCTCATTGATCGGAAAGCTCTAACCTAGAGGGATATTTAGGAGCTAAAGAGAGGTTGCAAGAAGCCCCAGATTCCAGAGGCCCTGAAAACAAGATTCCCAGGTGGGGTCTCAGGGGTCAGCCACCTTTTGAGGCCCTCTCCCAGTGCCACAGCTGGAGGTAGAATAATGAAGCAGATGATAGTATGGGCCCTGAGAGAGATCTAAATTCCAAATCTCATTTCTCAGTATCCACATGACCTCTGGCAAGCTGCCTACCTGCATTGAGCCTCAGTGTTCTCATCTGTAAAACAGGCTATCTAGGACCCTCCAAGAGGAAACCAGAATCAGCGTGCCAAACCCAAGGCTGTAAGCATGACAGAGGCAGAGGATTCTGGGAATAGGTCCTGTTAGGTCCCAGAGCAAGGAAGTTGCATAAAGATTGTCCCTTGAGGCATGGGATGGACACAGGGTTCCTGCAGACTGCCCCAGGGAGGTCACCACCATCCAAGAACTTGAAATGAGGTTGGGCAGAGGAAAGACCTAGGAGCAAAAGGAACATTCATGAGAGCATCCACAATGGGAGTGTTGCTTCACTGATCTTATCTCATTCAGCCCCCAAATCCCAGGAAGGATCACTGGGATTCAGGAGGGTGGCGGCACTGGCCCTGGTCACACAGGGGACAGTGGTGCAGCTGAGCTCTGCCCTCAAGACTCTCTGACTTTGGAGTTCAATATCCTACTGACTTTGTGACATTACTTCCCACCACCAAGGCAACCTCAAGGCAGAGAGGGTGGTCACTGCAGCCAGGTGTTAAAGGGGCAAAGCCTTGGTCCCAGGACTGTGAAATCGGAGCATCCGGGGGTGGGGCCAGGCACCTGCAGGTTTAGCAAACACACAGCATTTCAGAATTCTCTCCCTCCACCAGCCAGCCATGAAGAAGATGGACACAGAGGGCCGAGATGGAACAGCAGCACATGGAACCAGGTCTAGCCCTCAGAGGGGACCTCATAGGGAACCGCACCCTCTCCTCTTAGAATACACAGCTCATGATCCAGAGGGCCTGAGGGGCTGCCCTCCCAGGGGCTTCCCAAGTGGCCCTTCTGCGCTCAGTTTCTGTCCTGAGCCACCATCCACTGCAGTTCACTGAATCCCCACTCCAGGTTGGCCCGGAGCTGGAGTGAAACAGGAAACAGATGACTCCAACCCATCCCTGCCCTCAGGGAGCACCCAGTCTGGAGAGGCTCAGACATGAACACGAGCAATTATACAAAGCAGCCTGCTGACTGCATCTCCCTCTGAAGGACAAAAGGGGCTCTCTAGAACACAGACTCAAGTGTTTAACAATGACAAACGCAAACATGTTTGCATGATTACTAGCTAGACATTGTGCCAAGTCCTTCACGTGGCTCAGTTTATCCCTGCAATGATCCTATGAGATAAGCTACTGCTCATCACCCCATTGTACAACCGCAGAAACTGAGACTCAGGGTGGTCAAGGGCCTTGCCCAAGGTCACCTTGCTGGTTGGGCAGAGAGTTGAACCCCAACATCTGACCCTCCCAGAGCCCCTGAGCTTTACTGTCACACCATGCTGCCTGCAGAAACAAAGTTGTAAATGACAGGTAATGAAAATTACCCCACCAAAGCCCAGCCTAGATTAATTGGGTTTTAGGGCCCAGCTTCCAAACCCAACCAACTGAAGACACTCTGGGGTGACATTAGGCACCAGCGACCAGCTTGCACACTGATCCCAGAGCCTAGCCAGCTGGAGTAGGTGGCTAACAAAAGGGTGTGGGCCCTGAGTAGGGTGATTAGAGAGAGGGAGGGGGACTCTAATCAGGGACCCCACATGGCAACAGGCAAACCTTTTGCCACATCATGCCTTCCCCTCCCCAGGCACTGAGCTCAGGAAGGTAGAGACAGGGCTGCTGAAATGCCACATCCTTGAGGCAGCCTTTCCAAAACATTCTCCAGCACAGACTTTCAGGCAACACCATATGGCAGCCCTAATTATCTCATCACGAGAATTTAGGATAGACAATCAGACAGACATAGATTCAAACCCTGGTTCTGTTTACCGTTTCTTTTCTTTTTATTGAGACAGAGTCTCACTCTGTTGCCCAGGCTGGAGTGCAGTGGCATGATCTTGGCTCACTGCAACCTCTGCCTCCGGGGTTCAAGAGACTCTCCTGCCTCAGCCTCCCATGTAGCCGGGATTACAGGCACACACCACCACATCTGGCTAATTTTTGTATTTTTAATAGAGACGGGGTTTCACTACATAGACCAGCCTGATCTCAAGTGATCCACCCATCTCAGCCTCCCAAAGTGCTGGGATTACGGCGTGAGCCACCGCGCCTGGCCTGTCTACCCTCTCCTAACTGTCATTTAACTTTTCCGAGCCTCAGTTCCTTCATCTGTCCAATGGGCTAATCCTTCCTGCCTCCCAAGGCTATAGTTCTCAGTACTCTGCAGGCCTTTAGGAGTATTTGATGGGCAGAGAGAGGAGTAAGTGAGACAGAGTGAAGGCAAAGTGATGCACATAGGTACAGGGACTCTGTCTCCATAGATCCTTGGGTGAAAACACAGAGAGATGGGCCAGTGTGGAGGGTAGAAGCAGGTCTCTAACTACAAGAACTTGGGGGTGGGGAGTCTTCTTGGCTGAGAGCTAGCTGGAGGCAGCTCAGCCCAGGTGAGAAGGAGAGGGCAGGGCAGGGCTCTGTGGGGCCTCAGCCCTCTCTGAAGTTCTTCTCCCTCACCTGTCTCTTCCCTTCTGTGAGGGTCCCTATCTCTGTCTGTGGCTCCCTGGAGCCATCCCCTCTTCCTTGTCACTCCCTGTTTCTGTGATCATCCAAGTCTCTCCCTTTAACATCCTAAGAGCCTTGGAATACCCAGAGTGTCCGAGGCAACCTCACCCAGCCCACAGGCCCCAGTCTCCAGCGTACTGAGCCCTCTCCATGACGGGAGCCCAGCTCCTGCAAGGGGTGGCCCTGAGAGACCCACTTCCATGGTCTACTGCGGAGATCTGGGCCTGCCAAGCTGGGAATAAAGGGGCTGTGCTTCCCAGAGAGGGCCCCTGGTTCCCAGGCAGGGAAGCGGCCATTTAACCAGCCCAGACACTTGGCAGCTCTGGCAGGAACACTGGTAATAAAAGGAAACCGGGCCTGTCAGGGCTCCCTCCCCAGGGCTCCCTGGGCCTCTCCTCTGAGATTGCTGAGGGGCTTGGGCAGAGCAAGGTACAGAGCGGGGAGTGAGAGAGGCCGGGACAGAGAGACTAAGACACAGATAGACTCAAGGGTGAAGGGAGCCTCTGGTCCCCTGGAGCACCAACCTGCAGACCCTGAGGCCCTGTCAGGTCTCACCAGGAAGTCTAGGGGAGCCTGCGGTGAGGCCGGCCTGGAAGTGCAGGCCCTGCTGACCCAGGAGGATCCCATACCCACCCCTGGAGCCAGGCCAGCTTCCCAGCTCCTGCTCTGGGGCCACCCCAGAGGTTGCCCTGCATGTTCTGTCTCCCCCTGTTTTGTAGCCGAGAGTCCTTCCTCCCCTGTGGCCTCCGAAGGAATGGGCCCACCCTCTAGCCTCACCCACCCTGCCCCCTCCCTACCTCCCATTAACAATGACTCTTCCCCAGCACATTTTTCTCAGCCTTGGCCTCCCCCATATTCTAGGAGCGGCAGCGCTGTGCCCTGGGAAAAAGCCTGTTACCCCACCAAATGTGATTCCTGAGCAGGCTGCTGGCCAGGTCTTTATGATGAGAAAGGGCACTGCAGTGCTCTGGTCCAGCCATTCTGAGCCCCCTAAGGAAGCTGAGGCAGATAGAAGGGACCTGACCTCAGCTGGCAGTGGCTAAGACAAAATGAACATCTGGGTCCCAAACAGCCCCATCCAATCCCCTCCACTAGAGCAACTCAGGGCCATGGGGAGGAAGAGAGAAGGGGAATGAGCCCAGCCAGCTCTAGGCTGTGATCAATCACTCCCCTTCCCCAAACCTCAGCTTACCTATCTGTGCAGTGGGGACAGTCCCTATGCCAGCTCCTAATGCAGGGTGGAAATCTGGGACCCCATCCCCCCTGGTCCAGTCCTGGACCTAGCTATCCGCCAGCCTCTCCTCTTCCCAGGGCCAACCAACTTTCCATTGCTGATGGATTTAGCCAAGAATTTGACATCCACTGAGCTGGGGCAGGCAGAGAGGATAGTGAGTCCAGCTGTGGGCCTTGGGCGAGTTCCCCTCTCTGAGTAGTAACGGTTCATTCCTGTCCTAGAGGGAGGTGTGTGGTTTGAGTAGCAAAACACACAATAAAGGGAAGTGTGGTGATCATTATTGCCGTGAGAAGGCCCTGGGCCACATGGAGCTGGAAGGGGGGTGTATAGATGTACAGACAGAGGTGAGAAGGAAAGGTGCTAGGCGCTATAGGAAGGGGTCTGTCCCCAGGGGCCAGGCATGGGACATGTGGCAACACCATCGTGGTCTCAGATAGAACCAGGCAGGGCCTCACACCTGGGCTGGCTCCCTGGCTGTCTTCCCACAGGAATATAGGAGCTCAGAGAGAGGCTGCCTCCTTCCCTGGGCGACCCAGCAAACCAGGCACTGCACTAAGAGATATGGGCCTGGAGAGCCTCCGGGTGTCCAGAGGAAAAGGGGACTATTTGTTCCCCAGTAGGAAAATTGATATGTAAATAAGCAGCCACTGGCCTGACCCAAGCCTCCTGGGAGGCCGCCCTCAGGTCGCCTGGGCCCCATCCCCTGGTCTCCTGTTTGCCGATCATGTGTGATCCTGAGAACACAGGAGACAGAGTATCTCTTTCTACAGATCTGGAAATTGAGGCTCAGGGGGGTTAGTAACGTGCCCAGGGAGGGTCACAAGCTGGAACTGGCAGAGTCTGATTAAATCAGCTGATTCTGTCCCTGTGCCCAGTCCTTGGCCCATTATCCGCCGAGGACACCCCCTACCTAGAGCTACCTATAGTTCAGGCCTTAGGCCAAGGCCCAACCCGGCGCCCTACTCAAGCAGGTTGGGGTAGGTGGAGGCAGAACATAGCCTGAGCCCACTGCAGGGAAGATGAGGGACTGGCATTTCCTGAGTACCATGAACCCCCAGGCACCAGTGCTAGATGTTTTGCACTTTATCTCCTAAAAGTATCAGAAGCTATCAACGAGGAAAGTAGCTTCCTTACTTTTCGATGAAGGAAACCAGGGTTCAGAGAAGATAAGTGACTTGCTGAAAGTCACAAGCCTGAGAGTTACAGGTCTGAGGCTAACCTTTCCCTAGCATGCATAGACTCAGCTGCATGCCCTGCCAGACCCTGCAGGGGCTTGGACCCACACCAGCCACAGGCCCTGCTCTCATGCCTCACTGGGGAGTTAACCAACCCGGTCAGCCAGTTCGCCCACTGCACAGAACCCGAGAGAGTTGAGTCGGCTTGGCCAGAGGAGCAAGTCTTCCCTGAGGGAAGAAGGTGGCTGGAGCCAGGTGTAGAAGAATGAGGAAGACAGGAGGAAGTGATGGCATTCAGGTGAAACTGCAGGGCCCAGGCACCCATGTGTGAGAGTCTGGAAAATTCTGCATGATACATTTTAGAGGACAAGCACAGTTCCCAGGAGAAGCAAGCAGCCGAGCTGGGAGGAAAACCTGGGCTGAACCCCTCCTTCCCCACAGCACCAAGGACCTCACGTGCAAGGCCTGGGCAGGAGTCAGAAACAGAGACAGCCTGGACTACCCTATCTTGCCTCCCCATGGGTTCTTGGCCAACAGCGAAGATCCCAAGCCAGCCCTTCCTGGGATCCTGGGCCCCTTGTACCCAGGACCCACCAGCCCAGCTAAGAGCTCTGGGATCCTTCATCCTAAGGCTGAGAATAGAGAGAAAGAGTTCTCCCGTCTTAGGGGCTGGGCTCAAGATAGGCAGCAAAGACAACCCAGGTTCCAGTCTTAGCTCTTGTACCATCCCTCAACTGCCCGCGGGATCCTGGGCAACTCCCTGCCCTGTCATCCTCATCCTCTGTGAAAATGGGCTTAGTAATAATGCCCGCCCTATTTCACAGGGTGCTGGAAGGCTTGAGGGACAGGGAATAAGTACATGAGAAAATGTCCACTGCCAAGAGCTGTAAAGCATAAGGGATCATTATGAGAAAGGAGGACTCAGATGTCCCAAACCGGGCAGTGACTTGCCCCCAGGCCACACAGCCAGGCAGCAGCAGAGCAGGATTTGAAAGGGGTCTCCCGGTGACCAGCCAGTGCCCTCCCACTGCAAGACCCTGAATCCCAAGAGAGCTTTGACCCTTGGGCTGACCATCTCTGTGTGGATGGCGGGTGGGGCAGAGGCTGCTTACTCCACATCCCGGCTCCCTCCAGAACAGGACCTGCTGCCATCCCAGACCAGACCCCAGCCTTGAGTTTGAAATCAAAAGCCCAGCTCTGCCCCTTTCAGTTCTGTGAACTTGGATAAGTTGTTTTACCTCCTGGACCCTCAGTTTCCTCATCTGTACAATGGGACCTGATGTTAACCCCTACCTGGGGTGGCTGACCTGACATCATGGCTGCAAAGTGTCCAGGACAGGGCCTGGTACACATTAGATGCTCAACAACTGAGGCTTTTCTCTTTTCCCTCTGTTGTGCCTGCCAGACAAAGCCCAGGCTTGACAGGAGAAAGTTCCTGGCTTCCTAGAAAACCTGCCCAGAACAATAACTGGGAACATAAGCTGCTGGAGAACACTAGACCTTGGAAGAAGATCACGTTACTGAAGTGTCAGTCAGGGGATAAGAAGTGGAGCAAGATCCTAGCACAGAGATGGTGTGGAGGAAATCTGCCTCCCCAGGCCTCTCACTTGGGGCCGGTGCAGTGGTCAGGGAAGGCATCTCTGCTTCCGCACCAGACCTGCACTGGAGAAGTCAAGGTGGGGAACGTGACAGCGCCAGGGTTCCAGTACTAGCCCTCCTACTTTCAACATCCTTAGACACAGCATGTCACCTGTCAGAGACTCAATTTTCTTTTCCATAAAACGGGGATGCTGATAATCCTCTTGTCCTCCTGCACAGAAAGTTCCCAATATATACAAAGGACACATGGGAGAAGGGGTGGTGAGGTGGGGGTAGGAGGGGAAGGTGAGTTCAGGCCTCACAAGATAAGCCTTTATTAAACAGGACAAGGTTCCTACTGTCAGCAACGCCAGGAGCTGAAACTCACCACAGAACCCCACCCTGCCCCATCCCACTACTTTACTGGTACCCAAAGTGTGGTCCAGGGCCAGCAGATGCAGCGTCCCCTGGGAACGTGTTAGCAATGCACATTCTCAGGCAGTACCCCAGACCCACAGAATCAGAAACCTGGGGGTGGGGCCAAGCAATCTGTGCTTTCATAAGCCATCCAAGGGACTGATGCATGTCAGAGTTTGAGAACCACTGCAACACCCACCACCCACTCTGGAGAAACTTTCCCCCACTGACTCATCTTTCCACCTCCTCCTTTCCAGGAGAGTGTTGGGGAGGAAGGAGTCACTGTGGGGAGAGGTCATTAAATAGTAAAGAGAGCCCATGATTAGTTAATGACACCACAGGCTCCCAGAGAGGAGAGGGTCAAAAGTCAGACTGTAATTGAAGAGAAAACACTCCCCTATATCTATCTGCCTTTCTCCATCTCCTTCTCTTTCACAGATACACATACCCTAAAAGCCTGCTCCTCCTCCTCCTGTGGGTAGGCCAACTAGCACCAGGGACAGACAGAACGCTCCCCCACCAGTAGGGCTGAAGCAAAATTGGGAGACTGGTTATGGTGGGAGATTCTGGTCCTCTGACCTTGAGTTTAAAAACCATCTGAGCTGGAAAGCCACTTCTAGAAATTCATTCCATGGAGCTCATTAGAGTTGAGTACAAAATATACATAGGGACAAGGCGATCATTATAGCAATGTGGATACTAATGAAAAATTCAAAGGGCCTAAATGTGCAATGGCTGGGGAATGCTTAACCAGGTCACAGAAGATTCCTATGGTGCAATACTACAGAGCTGGGAAACTTGCTGGAGAAGAATGCTCAATCACATGGGAAAACCCTCCCTATACAGCACTCAGTCAAAAGTGGCAGTGCAGGAAGTGGTTTGTGTGGTACAATCCCAATCTTGTATGTGTGTGTCTTTAAGGCCAAAACACCAAACTGCTCACGGCAGTTATCTCTGAGCAGTTATTTCCTCCTGCAGGTCTGTTCTTTACCGCCTGAATTTTTCCACAAAAAAAAACCCCTCTTTCTTCAATAATCAGAAAGTTTGGGGGGTTTTTTGGGGTAGCCATCTGGTTTAGATAAAATTTTTAAAAGAAAAATCTCCTTCCTATGTCAGAATCGCTGGCCTGGGGTCTTCTGCTACAAGATTTGGTCCCACTAGGGAGTTTCCACATTGTGTGTAATTCCAACAAGCAAGATCAGGATCAACACGGGGAAGCCAAGGGTGGGTGGGTTTGCTCAGATTCTATCCCCTATTTTCTAAGAGTCAGCTCTTTCCAGAAATAAAAAATCATGAGCTTTCCAAGCCTTGAGGTGTGCGAGCAAAGGCTGGATGTGGTCCATGGGATCAGACTGGGCAGGTAGGTTGACTGGATGGACCACAGAGACTCTCACAACACCAAGATCCTGTGACTCTAGACGTAAGCCCTCAACTTTGCCCTCAACTCTATGCCAAGAGCACCCAGGTCAAGGCTGGGTTCAGATAGTCTGGGGACCAAGACTACAGAGAATCTAAGTCTTCTGCTGACCCCCCAGCAGAGCTTCAAGCAACCCCGGAAAGCTTCCTCACTCCAGATCAGGGACCTCAGCCTTCGGACAGGAAGACTCCCTATCATTTCCCCGGAAGTAATGACAGGAGCAGCCTTTGCTCATCATCACCACCCTTAACCTCTGGCTTCATTGAGGGTGCACTCTTCCCTGGGCCTGCCACGAAGCATTTTACCAGCATTATCTCATTTAATCCTCATAAAAACCAAGGCTCTGAGAGGCCAAGAAACTTGCCCAGAGGTGAACAGACACTGTGCCCATAGCTAGGCCTGGCTGACATCAATGCCTGGGAAGCTAGAAGAACCCCAAGCTGTAGGCACAGCCCCAGTGTTTCCCTGACTGCAACTTGCAGGGATGGTTAGGGATTCCTGATAGGCACACATTTTGAGAACCATAGTGCCATGCTATACCATCTCCTGGCAAACAAGGAGACTTGCTCAACCATGCCAGGAGAGGGTGTGGGGCAGAGAAAGCAGATAAGAGGGGCTTTCGGATGGAAAATAAGTGACTAGTTCAGAGTAGAGGACACATCCTCCCTGCCTCAGTTACTCCACTGCTGTGTGTTCAGAAAGGCCAGGGGTCAGGGAGGTGGGCTATCTACATGTCCAAAGGTGACTCAAGGCCTAGACACCCACTTGCTCCATGACCTCAGATAAATCAAACCTCCCCTGCCAAGTTTCTATTTCCTCTATATACGATGATGTCTCATAGGTCCCACTGCAAAAGCATTCTTATATTCCACCTTTTAAGACAGTGAGTGGGAGGTGGTTTTCCAACTGTACTAGTATAATTTACCAATTGTTATTATCAGCAACAACAAACATTTATTGAGTGCTTACTTCATACCAGGTATCATTCAAAACGGTTTATGTGTACACGTGGGAACACATACTCCCCTCTCCGTTTGTTTCCCAGTGGAGGGACCTCTGCTAGGGAAACACCTCAGGCCTTGCTCTGCGCTCCCCTACCAAATCCCCGCTTCACGCCACGCCCTGGGAGGCTTATGATTGGTTCGTCTTAGAGACACATAGGGCAGACTCGGTGGGGCCCCGCCCCTCGCAGAGCCAAATTGCCCGCAGGGAGAGTTCTGTCTGGGCTGTTCTCTGCTCCTGCTACCTGGTCCTGCAGGAGGCTGGCTCCTGTCCAGCACGTCCTGTGGCGGGACGGGTAACTCTGCCAGGTCCAGGACAGGCCAGTCAGCAAGCCCTCTGGACCCCAGATGTAAAGCCATCTTCTTCCGCCGGCTTCCATTTAGAGCTCCATCTTCAATGTGTGTTTAGCTCATTTAACCCTCACAGCAGCCCATCCCTATTTCACAGATGAGGAAACTGAGGCTCAGAATGGTCATTAAGGAACTTGATCTCAACTACTGTTCAAAAGCTTTCTACACACCACCCAACGCTCAGGGTGTGCCCACCGCATGGGAAGGCAGATTACACTCCTATTCATATCTAACTCTTGTCTCCCAGCCTGGGCGGCTGCGGACAATGGACGCTCCTACCATAGGCACTCCCTCCAAGTCTTCTGAGGCTTGTCAAATTGATATTCACTTCAAACCAACATCCCATCCCTCCTTTGAAAAAAATATGATTTATTCACAAAAAAACTTCAATATGATTCCAAGTTCATATAATACATTTTTGTTCAAATATGTGTGGTATGTTTTTTATACCTTCATTGTATGAATGGGTTTTTTCTTGAGCATAAAAAAATATGGGCTCACTGTAGATTTGGAAAATAGGGGAAAGTAAAAAGATAATAAAGGTCTGTAATCTAATCTATATAATTGTATTTCGTAACGGGTACGTTACATGTAGTTGCCTATATTTTGGCCTGATAGAGTAGAGTTGTAGGGGAGCAGCTCTGCCATTCAGTCTCTGCAATGCTTTAGGGCAGCAGCTGGGACCTGCCCACACTACAGCCTTCCTTCCTTCCTAGGCTGCAGGAGAATAAGCCAGGCCCCCAGGAGTCCTTCCCCTGAATAAAACCCTGCAGCCGTCCACTGTGGCATCACATGTGCCTCACTTACAAAAGCCAAGTGCAGCAAATGCAAGATAATATAGTTTTGTAGCCCAAGAAGGGCTATAACTTACCCAAGATAACACAGCAAGTAAAAGATGAGCTGGGAACGGAGCCCAGGTCCCCTGATCTCCAGACTCAAGCTGTTCAAAGACTTACATCCTGCTTCCTATTAACAGCACTACCAAAAACACCGAGCACAGTAGATCATGCCTGTAATCCCTTTGGGAGGCCAAGGCTGGAGGATCACTTGAGGCCAGGAGTTTGAGAGCAGCCTGATCAATATGGTGAAATCCTATCTCTACTAAAAATACAAAAATTAGCCTGGTGTGGTGGTGCATGCCTGAAATTCCAGCTACTCAGGAGGCTGAGACACGAGAATCACTTGAACCCGGGAGGTGGAGGTTGCAGTGAGCCAAGATTGCACCACTGCACTCCAGCCTCAGCAATACAGTGAGACTCTGTCTCAAAAAAAAATAAAAATAAAAATAAAACACTACCAAAAGCAGCAGGAACATATATAGCACTAACTATGTGCCAGGCGCTGTCTTAAATGCTTCATATGCATTAGCTCATATATCATTCTCAAACAACCCTATGAGATGAGTACTATTATTGTCTCCATTTTATAGATGCTGAAACTGATGCACAGAGCAGTAAGACACAAAGTCACGCCCAGCTGGTAAGTAGCAGAGGCGGGAATCATCCTTAGGCAATTTGATTCCAGAGTCTGTGATCTTGCCCAGGCTTTCTTCCCCACTCCCCCGGGCCCAAGCCCAGCTGGGACTCAGGAAGGCTTCTGGAACACTTGCTGCCTAAAAGGTAGAAAACCTGCCTAGAAGTCACCTCTCTGGCCAAGGTCATGCTGTAGCTCCATGGCAGAGCCAGGATTTGAACCCGGGCTTCCTAATGCCCAACTACCAGGGCATTGTTCACTTCTCCACATTGACACTGAGAGCCAAGGCCCAGAACTCTGAACAACTCCCACACCAGATCACCCTTCCACACAGCAGGGAAAGTCAAGTTGCGGGGTGGGGCGGCGGAGAAGAGGCAAAAGCTTCTGCTGCAGGGTAGGAGGTCAGAGGGGAAAGTGGGGCTTCCCAGAGCTGCCCACCTGGGGGTCTGCATGGATGATGTCCAGGATGGGCTTCCTGGAGGCCACCGTCCCATTTCTCCAGGCCCCAGCTTGAGTCCCCACAGGATAGCAGCACCTTCCACAAACAATTGTTGACTCCAAGATGCTCTTTCTGGCTGAGCCAGAGTTCACTAAAGGCCAGAGTGGCCCCTTCCTGGGTTAGGACTGAAGGAAGTCATGCTGTTCCCCTCTCAGGAGGGTAAAGGCCAGGCATCGGAAGAGAAGCAGAAGCTCTGCTGAAAGCAATTCCAGGACAGACGGTGCATTCCCATCTCCCTGGATCCAGGTTGCAGAAGTGGGGCCCACAGGCCTGAAGCACCAGGCAGCGGCATCCAGGTCCTGCTTCCTGGCTCCACTTTGCCAAGGAGTCACCTGGTATGTGGTACCAAGCTAGGTACTGCTGATACCCCCGGCCTCACCCAAGAGAACCACTAACGTATTCATTCAGTCATCGATCCCCAAGTGCCTGCTGTATGCCAGGAATCAGAGATACAGACAGGACAGGGCAGTGCCTGCCCAGGAGAGCTCATGGAAACACATCATACACCACAAAGTGGCAGGATCAAAGAGGAGGGTACACAGTGTAGACAAGCACAGAGGAGAAGGTGAAGGGCAATGAGGGGCTTGGGAAAGGCAGCCAGAGATGTTCAGACCTACTGCCCCTCAGGAAGCTGAGCGTCACAGTGAGGAGACCCAGCCACCCCCAGGAAGAGCCAGAGAGCCCCACATAGCCAGACATGACTGGCGTCTTGGGGCACACACATATTGGAGAGGCACAGAGGCCCTGTGCAGAAGGAAGGTGTTCTGGGAGTGTCCCTGGGGGCCTGAGAAGGAGCCTGGCACCAGCCTTGAAAGACCAACCAGATACAGCAAACAACAATGGCTCTCCTTTATTGAGCATTTACTATGTGCTAGGTATAACAATACTAAGCATTTCATGTGCACTTTTTTGTCTTCTCCTCATGACCTATGAAGTCATGACCATTATTATCCCCATTTGCAGGTTCAAAAACTGAGGCTCAGAAAGAGTCACGTAGCCAGAAATTGGCAGGGCCGAGATCTCAACTCTAAAGTCCAGTGCTTTACCGCCATGCTGTACCATCATCTCCCTAATCTGTTAACAGGCAAAAAGAAGATAAAGGTGCTTCAGGTGGGGGAAACAAGGTAAAAATAGGGAGGTAGGATCAAGTGCTCTTTGAGGGGAGCTGCCCGGCTCCTCTGTGTTGGGGTTGTATTTGTGTGTGTGCGCACGCCTGAGTATGGGTGGGTGTTCACAGACATGCCCTACTTTGCAAAGGATAGATCCCAGGTCCCAGAACTCCCCGAGAGCCAAGGAAAGAATGGGGCATCAGCAAGTCAGGGAAGGAATCCCAGAGAGAAGGAACTTATCTAAGGTCACACAACATACACACAGCAGAGCAGCAGCCAACTCCAAGGACCAGAACACAGGTCTCTTTCCTCCATCAGCTGCCTGTCCATGTCAGCACAGTGAATCAGCTGCTGACAGGAAAACCACAGTGGGAGGGGAAGCCCGGGGGTGAGTCAGGAACCAGCCAGCCTCCGAGAGACACCAGCTGGGCCTGTTGCAGAGGCCCCGGGTCTGTGGTTGTCTGCCTCTTCTTAGGGCAGCATCAGGGGCGAGGGGAGCAACACATCCCACACCACTCGCTCCATGTTTACCTCTGGGCTTCCCCTCCCAGCTCCTCAGACCCCGGCTTAGTGGAGGGGAAGCGGGTGGGTAGGGCAGTTCCTGCTGAGATTAAACGGGTCCTGTCCCACAGAGGGGCCCAGGCCAAACAGTCCAGGCTCTTCCCTCCCTTCCCACCTCTCACAGAGCCAGCTCCTGGCCGTTTGATGTTCTTGATTAAGTCATAACCGCCCCCTGTGAGCTTCCCATGGGGCAGAGGAAGTGGGTATAACGGTTTGGAGCAGAAGGCCAAGGCCAAGGTCAAGCCAGAATCAGGGGTGCCAGCTGGCCCCAGATGCTCTGAATCTGAAACAACACTCAGAACTTGGGGCTGCTCAGCCATGGGTTGAGGGAGGACTGTCTGGTCCTTAGGGGAACAGGTTTGGGTCCCCAGGGTGGAAGGGGATGGCCGGTGGGAGCTTCCAGGCTGTGGCTCTAAAGCGTGAGGCCTCAAGACAGAGGGGGCCGCCCCCACATAGCGGAAACTTCAGAGGAGCCCAGGGAAGCCAAAATCCTGCCCCAGTCCCCCTACTGTGGGAAACTTGTGCCCTGACTGCTCACCCACTGCCAGAGATAGCACATGGCTGACCTCTCACCCCTATCCTCCCTGGGCTGGGATGGGAGGGAGGGATCAGCAGGCACTTCTTCTAACCACCCCGCCCCCGACTCCCAAACTTACTGCTGGCTGGCACAGGCTCCCACCTTTCGGCCCAGATGCCTCCCCTTCATGGGCAAACCCCTCTGTAGCATTCATCACCCTCCCAGCAACCCCGCCACTCACCCAATCCAGCCACCTTCCTGAGACCCTGCTATGTACCAGACAGGATGGGGAGGAGACAGAAGTGCAAATGTGCTGGAACAGTCCCCTCCCACCCCTCCAATGGTGCCTTTGCTATCCCTGTGGCTGGTGTCTCTTCCTTCACTCCCAGTTGCAGACATCCCCAAAGCCACCCAGACCCCTTCTTCCCAGTCACTGCAGCCATTGGTTCATTATCCCTTGACCGCTGGATCCTCCACCCCAGCACATCTGGTACAGACTGACTTTCCTAAAGTGCTGCTCTGTTGTGTCACTCCTCTCCTCAGAAACCTTCAGTGGCTCCCACTTTCTGCAAATCAGATCCAAAGTTCTTATCCTGTCATTCAAGGCCCTCCGTAAGCTGATCCCACCTACTATTCCCACTGCATATCCCCACACGTTCCCAAACTTCAGCCAGAATGAGCAACCTAGAGGCTTCTCGAGAATTCTCAGGACAGGTTGACCTCCCTGCCTCTGCCTAGGCATTTTCCTCTCCTCAAGACACCATCTTCATTCTGGCTGCCGAAATCTTCCCAGTCTGTAAGGCCCTGAAGATCCCTCTAATCCTTTTTTCATTTATCTTCCATCAGAGTCCCTGCTATTCTTGTGTAAGCCCCTTCCCGGATGGTAAGCAACCTGAGGGTGCAGGCCTTATGTGGTCGCTTGTCATTCATCGAGCAGGAAGTGGGGGTGGTGGTGGGGAGGGCTTTCCATTAAGGCTCACTAGGTAGGCTCTGTTGAAATGAACGTCTCCTCCTCCCCACCTCAGGCACCACCTACCAGACCCTCTCCCTCCCCACCATACCAAACTCCAATTTATGCCACTTCAGCGCTTGAAGAGACTGTGGTCCCATGTTGATCCAAGCCAAACCAGGACCAGGAGCCCAGAGAGAAAGTCCTATTCAAGTCTCACCCCCTCCAGGAAGCCTCCTTACCCCCACCCCCTGCCCTGGCTTCTCAAGTGTCTCACTCTTCTGAACGCCTCCCCCTGCCCTACATACACACACAGTCTCCTGCACACAGCGCAGCCGCCAGTCCGTCTCTGTCCCACAGCACTTTCCAGTTTGTTCCATACTGTACAGCTTATCTCCCAGAAGATGCAGGGAGCCAACATAATGCAGCACCTTCAGCGTCCTTCAGTGTCCAACCCTGCTTAGATATCGGGTGCCCACATTGCCCCTCGCCTCCATCCCAAGCCAAGTGTGCAATGGTATAGCTGGATTCCAGCCACCAGGGCAGAACAGACCCATGAAATCTCATCTGGTTATAAGCCCTGGGTGTGACTGATCCTCTCTACAGGGACATGGTAGGGATGGGGGAGCCCTCATTGTCAGCAACTCAGGCCTGGCTAGTTCACCTCTGTATCCTCTAGCTCTCTCTAGCATATAGTAGGTGCTCAGTAAACATTCTTAGACTTATTTAACTCAACACTCACCAACCTCAAGCAACATTACAGAAAACTCAGCCACTCTTTGTTCCAGATGACACAGTCCTCATCCCTCAAATAGAGTGATGTTGGTGGCAGGTGGCAATTTCTGGCTTTCACAAGGTCAGGAGGGCCTGTAGCCAACCCCATCTCTCCAAGAAAAAAAAAAGGCTCATTCCCCATAGGAAGCAAGCCCATCACCTGCCCACCCGCATCAAAGCAGCTGTCACAGAGGGAGTTCTCACTGGTTTCCTGGCGCCTTGCTAAGTAGTGTATACACACTATTCTATTTAGTGCTTGCTCCTGCCATTGGATATTGTCATTATCCCCATTTTACAGGTGAGGAAACTGAAGTTTGGAGGGGGAATGGAATCCAAATCAGTTTGATCCCAAAGCCCAAGCCCTTGACCACAGAACTACGCTGCCCCGCTACTGGGGCCCAGCACAGAGCACCCACCACCTCCAGGAACAGAACCGGTCAGCCAAGAAATTAACCCCGGGTATGCTGCAAGGGCCCCTGGGGCCCTGGGCTTGACCCTGGGCCCAAGGATTGGTGGGGTTTTCCCTTCTCTTCCCCACTCACCAGTGTAAGAACTGTTCCCCAGTTTCCAACCTCCTGCTCAGGCCAGCTCACCTGGAAAAGCCCCACTGAGTTTCCAACTTGAAGTCTTAGGGGGTCCGGCTCAGTTGAACTGTTAGAATTGGTGGGAAGCAGGTGAGGCGGGAAATGGAACCTCCCTGCTTTGGCCTCCTCTTCCCCAGGGTTCGTGGGTTCGAGCCCCAACCGAGGAAACAGTGCACTCTTTAAAGCAATTCGCTTCTCTCAGTCCCATTTTGCAGGGAGAGAAACTGCAGAGGGCAACGCGATGGGAACACCTGTGGCGACCTGCAGCCTGCTCTCACCTGCCAGCTCTCACCTTCCGGCGTTTTAAGTGAGAAAGGGCAACGGGAGCGTGGAATTCACCTGGTTCACTTCCTCCTGCTGGAACCCGGGAGGTCCAGAGCCAGGTAGAGGGACGGACCCAGGATCACGCAGCTGTGCACGGCCGAGTGTGAGAACTGGGGGTTCAGGACTGGTGGCTAAAGCTCCTTTTCACCCACCAGCTGCCCCGACCTGTCACTAGTTCCGAGGAAAGTTGTCCGAGCCGGACCGCAGAAGCGGGGGCTAAAACTAACTTTGCCTATGGTTGTCCGGCAGGCTACCCCGGCCCGCTGACCCCTTGCTCACCTGCCGGTTCTGCTTTCTGCTCCGCGCTGCAGGCCCAGCGTCACCCGCTCGTGCCTCAGTCGGCGTCGGACTGCACAGCCCGGGGCTCAGTCACTCCTCGGCCCCCTCCCGGCTGCAGCCGGGGAACGCCGCGGACTCGGCAGGCCCCGCCCCCAGAGGACACGCCCCCTCGGCTCCCCTCCGCCGGCCCCGCCCCCGAGCCCTTTGGGAAGGCGGTGCGCTCCCGCCGGCCAGGCCCCGCCCACTATGGCCGTACCCCGACCAGCCCCGCCCCCGGGCCCAGCTGGAGCTGAGGCCCCGCCCCGCTACGGAGTCTCTCCCCTATCCCGGCAGCCCCGCCCCCAGGTTACACTGGGGATTAAGCCCGCCCCGCTCCAGCCCTGTCCACTCACGGCGCTGCCTAACGGTCCCGCCCAGCTCCCGCCTACCTCGTCCTCCCGGTCTCCTCCCGGGCCCTCCCAGCGCCCCCGCCTCCTTCACTTTCTCCTTCGAGCCCACCCCATCCCCCGGCCCTAGTAGGGTGAGGCCACGCCCCTCCCCGCCCCAGCCTGGGCTCAGCGCCTTCCTAATCCTGCCCTGCCCCGCCCCTCTCATCTCGGGCGGGTAGCCCTGGGGCCCCCACGCTGGCATTCCAGGGCGGGTGTATCCGGGTGCAGCCGGGGAACGGCGTGGGAGCGGTTTGTGTCCCAAGTCGGGGCCTCTATCAGGAGGCGGCCTGGGCCCAGGAACTTTTTGAAAATACTGACTACCGTTGATTGAATCCTTGCCAGGGGCCAGGCTCTATGCCAAGCGCTGAATACAGTTCTAGCCCTTGAATTCCCACAACTCATGGGTACTCTCGTTGCGCCTATTTTACTAATGCGCAGTTTAAGGCTCAGAGAAGGGAAGTCGAGGGCTCTGAATCTCATGGAGGCGGGCGTGAGCGGGATCCAGCCTCAGGTCCTGAGTCACAGGCTTGAGCTGCCCCAGCTTGCCTGGACTGGCCCCTGGGCAAGTAGCCCAGAACAACCAGTGCTGGGGCAGTGCCCAGCAGCTGCCTGAGGTGAGGGAGGAGGTGTGGGTTGATGAGAATAGTGGCAGGAGGGGCTGTGGGCCTAAGCCCTCAAAGCTGGCTTTCTCCCTGAAGAAAAAGTGGCCCAAAATTGAGGTGGGCTGCAAGAGCTCTCTAGGTGGCTGCGGTGCCCACCCTGCGTCCCAGCCCTCTGCCCTCCCAGGCTCCAGAGGACTAGCCTCACGCAGATTACCTGGTTAATGACCAGGGGCATTCACCTGGGCAGCTGACAAAGCTCTTTCACTTCCATTATCACAATGTCATCTCACAACACACCGTTGTGGGAGGGTATGATTATGAGCGCTTTGTACGGGTGGAGTAAGGGCGGGAGCTGGATCCCAGCCCAGCACTGTAGTTCTCACAGCGTGGTCCTTGAACCAGGAGCAACATCATCTGGGAACTTGTTAGGAATGCGTATTTTGAAGCCCCATCCCAACTTACTGAATGGAAAACTGTGGGACAATTGGTTTTAATAAGGCCTCCAGGTGATTCTGAATCACATTCAAGCATGAACCACTGTTGAGCAAACTGTAAAGAAGTCAGGGTGGTCTGAGAATCACACAGACCTAGGTAGCTTCCTGGTTGCGTTTTAAACCCAGGACAAGGCAAGATACTTAACCTCTGGGATGAGCCCTTAAACAGGGAATAATAATAAAATGAGCCATAACAATCATACCGATCTTGATGGTAGCTGTTGAAGATTACGTGTGACAGCATTCATAAAGTATTTGGCCCACCGTTTGAATGCCGTACATGCTCAGAAAATGTTCTCTTTTCAGCAAAAAATCTCCTTCATAGCATTCCCACACCAAGTCAGAAAAGTGAGGCTGGAGAATCCTTTAAACCCAGCAGTGTGTCATACCAGCAGAGAGACACCCTCTATCCTGCAAGTGGTTAAGATCCTAACAAGCTCCTAGATGATGTGGATGCTGGTCCGGGGACCACACTTTGAGAACCACTGTGCCATTCTGTCTTGGGCTGGGTTTCAGATCCCTACCCTACCCAGCCCATGCAAAATGGGCATAAAATTCCTCCTATTCCACCCTACTCCACACCCCGCTCCCTCCGAGCTGGGGGTGTTTGTGATGGTGTATGGCAGATGCTCCTGACAGCAATAACTTGACTTAAGCATACCCTGAGAATGGTCCTGTATGGCAGATGCACCCCAATGTGTGTTTGGAGTTTTGAGCTAAGGAATCCGGGAATGACCAACCTGGAGATTCATTCCTTATCTGTGAGGAACATTTGAACCCCGGCCCATCCTGTGGAATGCAGGGTGTACAGGGGTTCAAAGCTCTTTGTTTGGGGCCAAATGAAGGTTATCAGGTGGGGGTTGTTAGGGGGAGGGTGCTAAGTGAGAGTGATGTATAAACTGCATGCTTTTTGTAAGCGGTTATGGCTCTCCTGCCCAGCCTGCCATGGGACTGTACAGTTCTCCTGTCCAGCCCACTGCCACCGGCCATCCCTGTGTGTAAGTTTCCCAATAAAACCCCATGTCCCAGTTGCTGGCTCTGGTCTCTCCTTCAGCCTCTTGAACCTAGTACCATCCCTACTGAAGTTAATAGGGCTCCAGCAGACAGATGGGAACTGGCCATTGGCAAAACAGCTGGATCCCCTCACTGTCCCCTCCCCCCATGAAGACATTCTCTCATATTAGTCCCATCTGCTATCCCTTGCTGCCCTGCCACTCCTGATTAGAGATAGAGGCAGCTGTGGTGACATTGAGAGCAGTCTTCAGGCAGCTTCTAGAATCTCTGCCATACTCCCTGTCATTGTCTGAGTCCCACAGAAGAGTGTCTCCCTGTAGGAGTGCAGGGCCTGGGCACTGGTCCTGTTATGCTGACCTGTCCGAACATGGAGAGCCCAAGTTAAGAGTGCAAATCAAGGACCAGATACCTTGTATCTAAACATTTAACTGACTGTGAAATAAAATGTGTATTCTCCTGCCTTGACAAATGTTCTTTCTAATGACCAGGAAGACCATGTTCAAATTTAGCATTCTTGGACTCTTTAGAATTTTATGCAAGAACATGGCAGTGCGGGAGGATAGCCTGGCCCTAGCCCTCAGCCCACCCACTCCACTTCTCTTCACACTCCATCTCTGTCTTGTGTCACAAGTGGCCTAGGACTCAGGCATGTGGATACTCCAGCCCACACACCCAAACTTTGCCCACACGCCTTGCCTACAGCCACCTCTTCGTCACCTCTCTATGAATGCACATTCCAGGGACAGGATGTACCCTCAGGAGGACGGACCTGGGCAGGCAGCTTTGTAAACCTTAAAACTGGCTGGGGGGCTGAGCACAGTGGCTCACACCTGAAATCCCAGCCCTTTGGGAGGCTGAGGCAGGAGGATTAAAGAGCTCAGGGGCTCAAGACCAGCCTGGGCAACAGGATGAAACCCTGTCTCTACAAAAACTACAAAAATTAGCTGGGTGTGGTGGCGTGTGCCTGTGGTCCCAGCTACTCGGGAGGCTGAGGTGGGAGGATCGCTTGAGCCAGGGAGGCGGAGGTTGCAGTAAGCTGAGATTGCACCACTGCACTCCAGCTGGGCAACAGAGCAAGACCCTGTCTCAAAAAACAAAACAAAACAAAAAAACTGGCTTGGGCTGGTTAGGCAGTCTAGGTTTTTAAACACCCAAAGCATGATCAAGGTCAGGTGTGGGCTCTGGATGGCCACAGGTGCCCTCTTGTCCAGGTCTATGGTGACACTGCCATTTGGCCTTGTCTCCCCAGCTTCTAGCACATGCCTGGAAGCTTAAGGGACAGTTGTTGAGTAGATGTGCATCTGAGTCTAACTTAGTCCATTTTCTGTTGCTATAACACAATACCATAGTCTGGGTAATCGATAAAAGAATTTTATTTTGTATAGTTCTGCAGCCTGGGAAGTCCAAGGTTGAGAGGCTACATCTGGTGAAAGCCTTCTTACTGCCTCATCACATGGTGAGAGGGCAAGGGCATGCCACCACAGGTCTCTCTTCATCCTATTATAAAGCCACCAGTCCTCATCATGAGGGCCCCATCCTGATGACCTTATCTAATCCTCCCAAAGGCCCTACCCCCAAATACCATCAACATATGAATTTGGGGATTCAGTTTCCAATACATTCAAACCATAGCAGAGTCATTCACTGAAATATCACATTGGGTTGGCTCCCTCAGCATTGTCCCTATCCCCTCTCTTCCAGCAGAAGGCAAGCTTTGTCATGACTCACCTTGGGCATTTTGCCAGGCAGAGAGCGCAGACACTTCTAGTGAGACTCTACCTCTAGTCCATTCTAGAGGTGGAGCCAGGAGTTCTGGAGGTGGGAAAAGGGGTGAGAAGAACCACCCTAGAAAGCCTTGAGAGAAGATATCCGTGGCCAACTTGGAGGTGGGGAAGACGGTGGTGTGGCAAGACCTCAGAGAGGTATGACTATAGGATTGCCAGGCTCTCAGAAGATTCCCCCACCCCAAAGGTGGAAGATGAACAGCTGAGCGGGAGACTTCAAAGAACTTGTAGGCAAGAACATGGGGGCCAGTTCCCTGTTAGTGTCTGGGCCTAGGTTAAGGCCCCAAGACTTTTGCACATCTCTGGTGGAGGAAGGTAAAGAGAATGAGTGCGGGTATCTGTTTCCTACTGTTATGTAACAAACCATCCCACTCATTTATTTTGCCCATAAATCTGCAGTTTGGGGTGGGCTCAGCAGCAACGGCTTATCTCTGCTCTATGCAATGTCAGGTGGTTCAACTGGAGGTTGGGGATCCATTTTCAAGATGGTGTACTCACACACCTAGCAAGTTGGCACTTGCTGCCAGCTGGGAGGTCAGCCAGAGCTGTGGAGGCCTTTGGTCCTCTCCATGAGGCTGCTCCACAGGTTGCTTGAGCTTCTTCATAATTTGGCTGCTGGTTTTGAAGAACAAAGACTCACTTAGAAGTGCATGGCATTTTGTGACCTAGCCTTAGAAGTCATATAGGATCACTTCCTTTGCATCCTATTAGTAGAAGCAGTCACCAAGGCTTACCTGGTTCAAGAGCAGGGTACATAGTCTCTTTCTTAACCAGGGCGTAACAAAATTCTAGAAGAGTTTTCAAGAAAGGAGATATTGTTGCAGCCATCTGTGAAAAATACAATCTGCCCCAAGCGAGTCCTCAGAATGACTGGAGGAGGGTTTCTCTGATGGGAGCTGAGAGTTCAAACTCAATTGATTGTTTTAAAAAATGGTATACAATATGTATCACACAAGCATTTGTGCACAAATGAATAAGAAGTTCAGCAGTGGACAATTGGTCTTGAGTAGCTGGATGTCTTTTTTTTGTTTTTTCTTTAGATGGAGTCTCACTCTGTTGCTCAGGCTGGAGTGCAGTGGTGCGACCTCGGCTCACTGCAACCTCTGCCTCCCAGGTTCAAGTGATTCTCCTGCCTCAGCCTTGCGAGTAGCTGGGACTACAGGTGTGTGCCACCACGCCCAGCTAATTTTTTTGTGTTTATAGTAAAGACTGGGTTTCACCATGTTAGCCAGGATGACCTCGATCTCCTGACCTCGTGATCCACCCACCTCGGCCTCCCATAATCCTGGGATTACAGGCGTGAGCCACCGTGCCTGGCCTAGTAAGTGGATGTCTTAAGATCTTTCTTCAAGAGTCCTCAGAATAGAGTTAGCACTTCCCTCCCTAAACCTGCACTGTTTCCTTAAAGTTACAAACTTAAAAATTGCACTCATTTAATCCTGATAGCAACAGCCCAGTGAGGCACATACTATTATGAGGCCCATTCCCAAGATGTGGAAATGGAGCACTCAGATACTAAAGTCATACAACTAACAAGTGATGGAGGAAAGTGAAGTTGCAGCTTATATATAGCTAACCCAATTTTCAGTTCCTGAAATTGAGCCCTAGGGGAAAGGCCCAAGTTGGGACCCAGTGAGCGCCCAACACTGAATCGCAAAAGCTCGCACTGGATCAAGGAGGTTCCCCAGGGCCTTGAAGGGACCCTGCTTCCTGCTTACAGAAAGAAGGCTGGCCCCAGAAAGCTGGGCTCCAGCACTTGCTTGGCATAACCCCGCCCTATCCTCTGTCCTCTTGCTGAGTCTCAGGCCAGGAAGTGGTTAATAGCACTTTCTCACACTTTCTGTTTCCATTTCTCTATTCCTGAACCCAGTCATTCCTGCATTTGAATGGGCTCAGCAGGACCACCGACCTTTATTTTTTTCTCCAAAGCACTTAAAGGGGATTGGAACTCTAAGCCCATTATAGCTGGGTTGTAGCTGAGGACAGGGGCTGAGTTCCCACAGAAGACACTGAGCCATTGATTTGTTCCTGTCTCAGTCATTTCAGAAAGATCAGTGAGGCCCCTGCTCAAATCCTGCCCTGCCGCCTACTACATCTGAAGGTCCAGGGGTTACTCTTCAGGGGGCTTTTAGCCCTTGTACATTGCCATGTTGCCATAGCAACTACGACACTAATAATGCAGCCACCGTTTTAAAAGTAAGCTGTAAAATGACTAATTTAAATATATTTAACTAATTTGATAACTAGCATTTGCGTAGCACTTTACATATTCTAAAGCTTATTTATATTTATCTTACAACTGTGGCACTTGGGTAAGTCTTTGAAACTATTAAATCATGTCCCCCCCTCCCCATCCACAATTCCCTGTTCTACCCGTTTATTTTTCTTTTTAGGCATCAGCTTAAACCCATGGTAGGGTTATATACATCCCAATATATGTCATTTGTTTATAATAGATATGCATGTACTATTTTATTAGCCATTTTGCATAATATGAACCATGCACAAAGACAAATATTTTATTTTATTTATTATTATTATTATTATTATTATTATTTTTGAGACAGAGTCTCACTCTGTCGCCCAGGCTGGAGTGCAGTGGTACAATCTTGGCTCATTGCAACCTCTGCCTCCTGGGTTGGAGCAATTCTCCTGCCTCAGCCTCCCAAGTAACTGGGATTACAGGTGTGTGCCACCACGCCCAGCTAATTTTTTTTGTATTTTTAGTAGAGACGGGGTTTCACCATGCTGGCCAGGCTGGTCTTGAATTCCTGACCTCAGGCAATCCACCCACCTCGGCCTCCCATAATGCTGGGATCACAGGTGTGAGCCACTGCTCCTGCCCAAAAAACAAAAATTTTAAATGATAATTATTTAAAATATTATATATATCTATAAAATAAACAGAAAGCAGTCCTATTATTTTCTCCTTGAACCCCAGCGGATCACATTGGAGACCATCGGCCATGCCTTTAGGGAGGGATTGTTGGAAGAGCAAAGCAGAAGAAAGGAGACTACTCTGGGCAGCGCTTTTTCAGTCTCCAGATAGAAGCACACCTTGGAGCTGTTGCAGGTTCCTTTCCAAACCACCACACTAAAGCAAATATTGCAATAAAGTGAGACACACAAATTTTTTTGGTTTCCTAATGCATGTAAAAGTTATGTTTACCCTCCACCATAGTCTATTAAGTATGCAATAGCATGTCTAAAAAATGTGCATACCTTACTTAAAAACTGTTGATCCTGGCCAGGTGTGGAGGCTTATGCCTGTAATCCCAGCACTTTGGGAGGCCGAGGTGGATGGATTACCTGAGGTGTGGAGTATGAGACCAGCCTGGCCAACATGATGAAACTCTGTCTCTACTAAAAATACAAAAATTAGCTGGGTATGGTGGCGGGCGCCTGTAATCCCAGCTACTCAGGAGGCTGAGGCACGAGAATTGGTTGAACCCAGGAGATAGAGGTTGCAGTGAACTGAGATCACACCACTGCACTCTGGGAAACAGGGCGAGAGATTCAGTCTCAAAAAAAAAAAAAAAAAGATTGATCCAAAATTCTGACAAAAAGTGAGTGCATACTGTTGGAAAAATGGCACGGACAAATTTGCTCAGTTCAGTTGCCACAAACCTTCAATTTGTAAAAAACACGTTATCTGTAAAGCGTAATAAAAAGCAATGTATGCCTGCACTCATAAGCCCCTGAGATGGATGAGGAGGTGCTGCAGAAAGGGGAACTCTCACAGCTGTTCTTCGGTGGAGCTGCACTATATCAGTGGGGAGATCCTTCCCTGAATCAGGCCTGAGATCTAAAAGAACACACCTGTGGCCCAAGAAGCTGATGGTGTAGACGTTCTCTCCCTTATACAGTTGAGAAGGCCAAGGCTTAGTTGAGTTGAAAAAGTTTTGAATTTGTGGCCAGCATTTAAAAATTGGGGAATTTTATGTTGATTTTTAGATGTATAGGGATAGGGACATCTGAGCCTCCTGCTGTGCCTTCCAACGGGGCCACAGCGGATGGACCTGAGTTGTGGCTGACCTCTTTATTTGCGACATACGACCTCCAGCTGGCTACAGTCCCCACTGTGCCTATGGCTCATCTAGCCTGCTTCCCTCATTTTTGTGACCTGCCTGGTTCCCATGGGGAACTGAGTTTGCAATCCGGGGAGCAATACTGGCTGAATTCATGTTCATATTGAGAGCATTCTGAGTAGCTGGCAGGGCCACACAGACCTTAGCGGGAAGACAGGGACACCACTTTCCAGGATGATCCCTGTGAAAACTGCCATGTTTGCACTGCCCTCCTCTGTGAGACATGGTTTAGCTCAAGTCCTTGCTCTGGTAACTTTCCAACATGTGACTTTGGGCACATGTGACCTTCACCTCTCTGGGTTTGTTTCCTCACTGCTTACGCTGCAGGCAATGCACATACAATATTTGCTACTTTAGGGCTATAAGATGCACTAGTTAGTTGTGTCCACGTCATTCCTTTTACCAACAGAAATGAAGAGAAAGAGGAGAAAAAAATAAATAAAACCAAAAACCTCATCACTCTTTTCTCCAAAATGAGCATTTATCGCCCTCTGGTGTCCACCACAGCGCTCAGTGCAGCCAATTAAGAGCGGCTTGAAGGCCGGGCGCAATGGCTCATGCCTGTAACCCCAGCATTTTGGGAGGCTGAGGCGGGCAGATCACCTGAGGTCAGGAGTTCGAGACCAGCCTGGCCAACATGGGGAAACCCTGTCTGTACTAAAAATACAAAAATTAGCCGGGTGTGGTGGCATGAGCCTGTAATCCCAGCTACTCGGGAGGCTGAGGCAGGAGAATTGCTTGAACCCAGGAGGTGGAGGTTGCAGTGAGCCGAGATCACCCCACTGCGCTCCAGCCCAAGAGACAGAGCAAAACTCCGTCTCAAAAAAAAAAAAAAAAAAAAAATCAGCTGGCACGGTGCCTCACGCCCATAATCACAATCCCAGCACTTCGGGAGGCTGAGGAGGGCAGATCACCTGAAGTCAGGAGTTCAAGACCAGCCTGACCAACATGGTGAAACGCCGTCCTTAGTGAAAATACAAAAATTAGCTTGGCGTGGTCATAGGTGCCTGTAATCTCAGCTACTTGGGAGGCTGAGGCAGGAGAATCGCTTGAATCTTGGAGACAGAGGTTTCAGTGAGCCGAGATCATACCACTGCACTCCAGCCTGGGTGACAGAGTGAGACTCTGTCTCAGAAAAAAAAAAAAAAAATGTTGGGGGCTTGGAGATTAAAGACTTGGAGGCAGGGGAATAGGGGCTGCCCCATTCCTCATGGTCTCAGTTTAATCCCCCTGGCTGCAGGGCCAGGTGAGGGCAGACATGGAATTAGGTCTCTACACCAAGTTTCAACTGCAGACACCCACCCAGCTCAGATAAGGACACTTGAGGCGTGGGATTTACAAGCCAATGAGACAGCTGGCCTAAAGTCACCGCATTTAATAATCATGATGAATTAACATTAACCACAGTAGGTATTAGTTATAAGCATGGCAAGTGAAATCTAGTTGTTTTTGCAGAAAAATTTTATTTAAAGGCTCTTGCAAAGTCCCCCAAATTGTTGAGCATGGGGCTGGGGTTGGCTGGAGAGTCACAGCTTCTGTGAGGTTATACTGCAGTAACAAAGAACTCCCCAAATCTCATTGATTTATATCAACAAAGGCCCTATTCCCCACTTATGTTACATGGCCGCTAAACATTGCTGTGGGTCACGTGAGACTCTGCTTCATGTGTCTTTGTTATTCCCAGATCCAAGATGGAAAATCCGTCCCTATTTAGGGTCTTCTCATGGGAGAGAAAAGAAGCAGCAGTGGTCAAGCCGCTTGGTGGCTCTCAAAGCTCCTGCTTAGATGTGGTATCTGTCATTCTGCCTACATGCCATTTGTTAAGGCAAGTCATGAAGCTGAGCTCCATATCATGGGCAGAGAAGTGTCCTCCCAGAGGGAGTTGTTGCCAGTCACATGACAATGGGCGGGGCTGTCTAATCTTACAGGGATGGGAAGGGACTCATTGGAGAAAAGGAAAACCCATACCAGTTCCTCTAGCACTGATAGCTGGATTCTGGGGAGCAGAGCTACCATGTACATCAGTTACAAAGCCACTGAATGCCGCAAATCATGCTTCATAGTAGCTCGCATTCAACTGTATTTCACTTCTGCATTTCACAAATTATTTATTGAGTGCCTCCTGTGTCCTGGATGATATTCTAGCACTGAGGATATAGCAGTCAATGCCTTTGCCCTCTTGAATATATATTTGGATACCTATTATATATAATATTTATAACATATTATATATAATTTATATGTAAATAAAAATATGTACATATTTGCCATCATGATTTGAAAAAATATTTACCCAAAATTTACTTTTAGTGTGTTCAAGTAGCTGTAACAAAATACTTTAGACTGGGCAATTTATTAACAGTAGAAATTTATTTCTCATGGTTCTGGAGTGTGGGAAGTCCAAGACTGAGGTACCAGCAGATTGGCATCTTTGAGAGCCACCAAGCTGCTTGACCACTGCTTCTTCTTTTCTCTCCCATGAGAAGACCCTAAATGGGGACGGATTTTCCATCTTGGATCTGGGAATAACAAAGACACATGAAGCAGAATCTCACTCTTTGCTTCCAAGATGGCACCTTCTAGCTACATCCTCACATGACTGAAAGGGCTAACAAGCTCCTTGGGCCTCTTTTAAAAGGGTGCTGCTCCCATGAACAAAGGTGAAACCTTCATGACCAAATTATCTCCCAAAAGCCCTATCTCTTAATACCATTGCATTGGGGAGTAGGTTTCAACATATGAATTTCAGGGGACACAAACATTCAGACCGTAGCACTGACTCATGAACAGAGAGCCTGCTCTAATGATTTCACACAAAAATGGAGGCTAGACCATTTGGGCTGTGGGTGGATACTGCAAGAAGACACGTGACTGTAAGTTGTATCTCAGTAGTTCTTCCGGGAGGTCTGCATCCAATGTTCACGGTGTAATGTGTAACCACCACTATAGGCTCATTCTCTTTTCTCTTTTTTTTTTTTTTTGAGACAGTCTCACTCTGTTGTCCAGGCTAGAGTGCAATGGCACAATCTTGGCTCACTGCAACCTCCACCTCTGGGGTTCAAGCTATTCTTCTGCCTCAGCCTCCTGAGTAGCTGGGATTACAGGTACCCATCACCACACCCGGCTAATTTTTGTATTTTTAGTAGAGACGGGGTTTCACCATGTTGGCCAGGCTGGTCTCAAACTCCTGACCTCAAGTGATCCGCCTGCCTCGGATTACAGGCAAAATGCTGGGATTACAGGCATGAGCCACCGAGCCTGGTGTACCATAGGCTCATTCTCATTATTAGGTGTAACTGTTGCCTAAGAAAGAGGAATAGCCTGTGGAGGAAGCAGATGAGCCAGGAGACCTGGGAAATTTAAGCACTCATAGAAATATTCAGCAATGAAAGAAATGCACTCGTGAGCCTCCATTTGGCCCTTGTGTGACTCTGCATACTGTGCATATTTTTTTCATGAATAAGAAAGTAAAGAATGGTTATAAAAGTGTTGTTGGTTCTGGAATACACCACCACATTTCCTGAGCACAACAGGTGTTTTCTAAAAACCTAGAGAAACAGATTAAGTGGTAGACAAAAAACCATCATCCACCAAAGAGTTCCTAAGCCGGCAGACACACAAACCCACTAATGACTCCATTGAGGGTTGGGTAATTAGGCGATTGGTGTTTCAGATGCTCTCTATTATGCAGAAGTCCTCAGTGGATTGTAATACTGTGTATGTTTGTATGATATTGGATAGATCGATTGGGATGTTTGGATAGGTTAGTATTATGTCCTAAATGCTTATGTCCCCTCTGATATACACATATTAAAACTCTAACCTTTAGTGTGGCTGTTTTTGGAGATGGGGCCTCTAAGGAAGGAACTAATGTTAAGTGAGGTGGTAAAGATGGGGACCTGATCTGATAGGATTCGTGTGTTCATAAGAAAAGACACTGGAGCTCTTCCTCTCTCTCCACCATGTGAGGAAAAAAGAGAAAAGTCAGAATCAGAGGATTACCTAAGGCTGTAAAACAGTTTGTGCTAGAGCCAAAGTTAGAAAATGTCTTTGTGATTCCTTGTTCCATTGTCTTAACGAGGTGACTTAGTCCACTTGTACTGCTATAGCAAAATACCTGGGACTGCATAATTTCTAAATAATATGAATAGATTTCTCATGGTTCTAGAGGCTGGGAAGTCCAAAACCAAGCCTTGGTGGATTCAGTGTCTGGCAAAGGCCTGCTCCTCATAGATGGCGCCATTTAGGTGCCCTCACATGGCAGAAGGGATGGAAGTGCAAGAAGGGCTAAGCTGGTTCCCTCCAGTCCTTTTATAAGGTACTAATCCATGCATGAGGATGGAGCCCTCATGATTTAGTCACTTTTCAAAAAGAAGTGATTACTACCTCTTACTACCACCACAGTGGGGATTAAGTTTCAACATGAATCTTACAGGGGATGAACGTCCAAACCATAGCACTAGTATTTCAAACAGTGACATCACATGTTAATATTGGCCCACTAGGAATGTGTTTTAAGAAGCAGACCCAACATTTGCCATCTGCCAAGATCTCTCCCTTCCATTCTGCTAGAAGCATTTCCTATCCCTTATTAGGGCCCCAAGTCTATGGTGCCAGTCCCAGATCCCAGTGTGGCCCTTTTATCACCAGCCCAGTCAGGAAGCCTGCAGGCTGTTTCTGGAGCCCAAGCACTTTGCTGGCAGTGAAGGAAGAAGAAATGAAGAAAGAGCTAGAAAAAAGAAAACGTTCTAGTTCACCAGGAGAGCTCACCTTTATCCTGGGTCTAAGAGGAATTTGCTTGCTGGGGTCCTTAGGTATCAGGTCACTGGGCCATATGATAAACTTTATCCATGACTGCAGTATTTAAAAGAAAGTTTTATCTGAGCTCTATTTCAATAATTTCCAGGTTATGCCCTTAAAAGGACAAGAGGTTCAGGTGATGGGTTCATCAAACTCTCACAAGTCATCACTAAATAACTTACTCATGTAAGTTACAAATACCACTTGTTCCCCCCAAACCTATGGAAATAAAAAATTAAAAAAAACATACACACAAAACCCATGAAAATATAGCTAGAATGAAAAAAAAAAAAAAAGAACAAGAGGCTGCCTTTTGCTCCCCCCTCCCTGTCTTCTCTGAATTCCCACTGGCTAGAATGGAGATGTGATGGTTAGAGTTGAAGCAGCCATATTAGACCTCAAGGTAGCAGCCAAATATTGAGGAGAATGAGCAACAAAGACAGGAGACAGGATTTCAACTGCATTCTCAGCTGGGCCCACCAAACTAAATATTAACATAAGACAGAAGTTAACTTTGGCAGCATCATCACTATCACCACCACCACCACCATTGTCACCATCATCAATGTCACCATCAATGTCATAAGCGTCACCACCAACACCATCATCATTCTCACCACTACCATTACAATCCACTATCACCACCTTCACAATCACCAAGACCATCTCTATCGTGTTTGTCATCATCACCATCATCATCATCATCCCCATCATCACTGCATCAACCAAAGTCATCATGAATGACATCATCGACATCATCACTGCCATCTTCATCATCGTCATCACAATTATTATCAGCATCTTCATTACCATCAACAGCAGCTTTGCCATCACTATTCCCACCCATGGAATGACTCTCAGTCCACGGACTGTCAGCTCAGAATCCCAAGAGGAAATGATGCCCTCTAAGAAATATTGTTGCTGCTGCTCCTGCTACAGTTCTAACCACCACCACTGCTGTTATTACTGTTGCTGCTACTACTACTGTTATTGTTGCTGAACAGTCAGCCCTCTATCCATATCTGTGGGTTCTGCATTCATGGATTCAACCAACCACACAATAAAAATATTTGGAGACATAAATTCCACAAAATTGGCTGGGCACGGTGGCCCACAACTATAATCCCAGCACTTTGGGAGGCCAAGGTGGGCAGATCACTTGAGGTCAGGAGTTTGAGACCAGCCTGGCAAACATGGTGAAACCCTGTCTCTACCAAAAAATACAAAAATTAGCTGGGCATAGTGGCACATACCTGTAGTCCCAGCTACTCGGAAGGCTGAAGTGGGAGAATTGCTTGAACCTGGGAGATGAAGGTTGCAGTGAGCCAATATCACGCCATTGAACTCCAGCCTGGATGACAGAGACCCTGTCAAAAAAAAAAAAAGAAAGAAAAAGAAAATTCCACAAAGTCCCAAAAAGCAAAACTTGAATTTGCCAAGTGCTGAGTACTACCTTCAATCCATGTCAATGAAGTGCTGTGTAGGCATTGTATTAGGTATTATAAGTAATCTAGAGATTATTTGAAGTATATGGGGGAATATGCATAGGTTATATATTAGTTAGGCTTCTCTTAGAGGGACAGAACTAATAGTATATATATAGACAGAGGTATGTGTGTGTGTATATATATTATATATATAATATATTATATGTATATATATTATATATAATATATTATATGTATATATATTATATATCATATATCAATCATATATAATATATAATATATATTATATATTATATAAATATATATTTATGTTATATATAATATATATTATATATTATATAAATATATATATTTATGTTATATATTATATATTATATATTATATAAATATATATTTATGTTATATATAATATATATTATATATTATATAAATATATATATTTATGTTATATATAATATATATTATATATTATATAAATATATATATTTATGTTATATATAATATATATTATATATTATATAAATATATATATTTGTTATATATAATATATATTATATATTATATAATATATATTCTATATTATATAATATATAATCTATATTATAGAATATATATTGTATAATATATAATATATATTATATAATATAGATTATATATTATATAATATATAATATAATATATATTATATATAATATAATATATATAATATATAATATATATAATATAATATATATTATATAAATATATTTTTTATATATATATATAAAGGGGAGTTTATTAAGTATTAACTTACCCAATCACAAGGTCATGCAATAGGCCATCTACAAGCTGAGGAGCAAGTAGAGGCAGTCCAAGTCCCAAAACTGAAGAACTTGGAGTCCAATGTTAAAGGGCAGGAAGCATCCAGCATGGGAGAAAGATGCAGGCTGGGAGACTAGACCAGTGTCATCGCTTCACGTTTTTTTGCCTGCTTTATATTCTATGGAGGCTGCTTAGATGGTGCCCACCTGATTAAGTGTGGGTCTGCCTTCAACAGCTCACTGACTCAAATGTTAATCTCCTTTGGCAACACGCTCACAGACACACCCAGGATCAATATCACATCCTTCAATCCAATCAAGTTGACACTCAGTATTAACCGTCACAAGTTCACCCCTTATCAACTTGAACGCATACACATCTTCTGAGATCATACATAATCTCCAAATAAAGACAATAACGAGGTCATAATTACGCCTGACATACTACAGCTATCCTTCATACAACCGGAAACGCGCCAATCCCCAACCCAAATACTATTGCATAAGTTAACAATATTTAAATGCTGATATGATTAAGTCAATAAATCTTACGTCACATGATGAAGGAAAAGGAAATAAAATGAAGATATTTTCTTAGTACAAGTGTATACATGCACAAACATGTTTTTAACAACAGAAGGAGGAAATACTGATAACAATTACAGTCCTCGTTTCTGCAGCTGGTCATGTGGTCGTAACTGGTATTGATGACTACCTTCTTCTACTACCCATTCTGTATTCCCTTTGCCTTCAGCGAGCACCTCAGCAGGTTGTTTTTTTTTTCCTGGTGGAGTGACCCAAACCTTCATTCCTGAAGGGCCTGGGTCATTTGTAGTCCTGTCTGGATTGGGCTGTTGTAGTTTCCCATTGACCTTAATCACAGGGCATGGTAATACTAAGAGAGGCCCTAATGGATCTTCTGTATGCCATGCATACTCTTCCTTATCTCCATTGTGGAGTAGTAGACTGATTTCATCTTGATTATCTGGGTCAATCACCCCAGCCAACAACACTAACTTCCTTCTTAGCCTGTTGACTTAAAGGTAGGAGGAGCCCAAAGTGTCCAGGTGGCAAGCTTAACTTCCAGTTTAATGAAATCATTGTTGTGTCTCCTAGTGACAGCATTCCTCTCTCTGGAACTAAGACCTCTAGGCCAGCAGAACGTAATGTCATGGGAACAGGGAGCAAAAATTTTGCTAGTGGGATCACTAGGGCTGATGGTAAGTGGTGCCATTTCCACTTCCACCCCTTGATTCCTGGACCCGTGAATCCTGGCTACAGGAGAAACAGTACCATATATTGGATGCTGATTCAGAGCATACATGGTCTTCTGGAGACCTTTGCCCCAGCCCTGCAAAGTACTGTCACCTAGTTGGTGCTGTAATTGTGACTTCAAAAGTCCACTCCACCATTCTATCAATCCAGCTGCTTCAAGATGAAAGGGAACACGGTAAAACCAGTGAATTCCATGAGCATGAGCCCACTGCTGTATTTCTTTAGCCGTAAAGTGAGTGCCTTGGTCAGAGGCAATGCTGTGTGGAATACCATGATGGTGGATAAGGCATTCCATGAGTCCATGGATGGTAGTCTTGGCAGAAGCACTGCATTCAGGATAGGCAAACCCATATCCAGAGTAAGTGTCTATTCCAGTGAGGACAAACCTCTGCCCTTTCCATGATGGAAGAGGTCCAATATAATCAAACCTGCCACGAGGTAGCTGGCTGATCACCCCAAGGAATGGTGCCATATCGAGGGCTCAGTGTTGGTCTCTGCTGCTGGCAAATTGGACACTCAGCAGTGGCCATAGCCAGGCAGGTCAGCCTTGGTGAGTGGAAGTCCGTGTTGCTGAGCCCATGCGTAACCTCCAGCCCTGCCACCATGGCCACTTTGTTCATGGGCCCATTGGGCTATGACAGGGGTGGCTGGGAAAAGAGGCTGAGTGGTGTCCACAGAATGGGTCATCCCATCCACTTGATTATTAAAATCCTCTTCCACTGAGGTCACTTGTTGGTGAGCATGCACATGGGATACAAATATCTTCACAGTTTTTGACCACTCAGAGAGGTCCATCTGAATACCTCTTCCTGAAATTTCTTTGTCATCAATTTTCCAATCATGCTTCTTCCAAGTCCCTGACAATCCAGCCAAACCATTGGCTACAGCCCATGAATCAGTATATAATCGCACATCTGGCTATTTCTCCTTCCATGCAAAGTGTGGAACCAGGTGTGCTGCTCAAAGTTCTGCCCACTGGGAAGGTCTCCCTTCACTGCTGTCCTTCAGGGATGTCCTAGAAAGGGGCCGTAGTGTTGCAGCTGTCCACTTTTGGGTGGGGCCTGCATATCATGCAGAACCATCTGTGAGCCAGGCCCTAGTCTTCTCTTCCTCTGTCAACTGACCATAGGGAACTCCCCATGAGGCCATCAGTTCAGGCTTGGGGAGAGAAGGCAGGGTGACAGGAGTGGAGACCATGGGCATTTAAGCAACTTCCTCATGTAACTTACTTGTGTCTTCAGGACCTGCTTGTGCTAGATTATGTATATACCACTTCCATTTGATGATGGAATGCTGCTGTGCATGACCCACTTTATGGCTAGATGGGTCAGAAAGCACCCAGTTCATGATAGGCAGTTCACATCACATGGTGACTTGATGACCCATAGTCAAAGTTTCAGTTTCCATCAAAGCCCAGTAACAGGCCAAGAGCTGTCTCTCAAAAGGAGAGTAGTTATCTGTAGAAGATGGCAGGGCCTTGCTCTAAAATCCTAGAGGCATCCACTGTGGTTCACCTATGTGAGCCTGCCAAAGGCTCCAAACAACACCCCAATCTGCCACTGACACCTCAAGCACCATTGGATCTGCTGGGTCATATGGCCCAAGTGTCAGAGCAGCTTGCACCACAGCCTGGACCTGTTGCAGAGCCTTCTCCTGTTCTGGACTCCACTCAAAACTGGTAGCCTTTTGGGTCATTTGATAAAGGGCCAGAGTAACACACCCAAATGAGAAATGTGTTGCCGCCAAAATCAAAATAAGCCTACTAGGCATTGTGCCTCTTTCTTGGTTGTAGGAGGGGCCAAATGCAGCAACTTATCCTTTATCTTAGAAGGAATATCTCAATAGGCCCTACTCCACTGGAACCCTAGAAATTTTACTGAGGTAGAAAGTCCCTGAATTTTAGTCGGATTTATTTCCCATCCTCTGGCATGCAAATGTCTCACCAATAAGTCCAGTGTGTTTGCTACCTCTTGCTCACTGGACCCAATTAGCATAATGTCATTAATGTAATGGACCAGTGTGATATCTTGCAGAAGCAAAAAGTGATCGAGGTCTCTCCGAATAAGATTATGACACAAAGCCAAAGAGTTGATATACCCCTGAGGAAGGACAGTGAAGGTATATTGCTGGCCTTGCCAGTTGAAGGCAAATTGCTTCTGGTGGGCCTTATGGACAGGAATAGAGAAAAAGGCGTTTGCCAAGTCAATAGCTGCATCCCAGGTACCGGGAGATGTGTTAATTTGCTCAAGCAATGAAACCACATCTGGTATAGCAGCTGCAACTGGAGTCACCACTTGGTTAAGTTTACAATAATCCACTGTCATTCTCCAAGATCCGTCTGTCTTCTGCACAGGCCAAATGGGAGAGTTGAATGGGGATGTGGTGGGAATCACCACCCCCGCATCTTTCAAATCCTTGATGGTGGCACTAATCTCCACAATCCCTCCAGGGATGTGATATTGTTTTTTATTTACTATTTTTCTAGGTAGAGGCAGCTCTAAGGGCTTCCATTTGGCCTTTACCACCATAATAGCCCTTACCCTACCAGTCAGGGAGTCAAGGTGGGGGTACTGCCAGCTGCTAAGTATGTCTATGCCAATTATGCATGCTGGCACTGGGGAAATGACCACAGGATGAGTCCGGGGACCCACTGGACCCACTGTAAATCAGATGTGAGCTAAAACTCCATGAATTACCTGACCTCCAGAAGCCCCTACTCTAACTGGAGGACCATAATGACGTTTTCAGTCCCCTCAAATCAATGTCAGCTCAGAGCCAGTGTCCAGTAGTCCCCAAAATGTCTGATCATTTCCCTTTCCCCAGTGCACAGTTACCCTGGTAAAAGGCCGGAGGTCTCCTTGGGGAAGGATGGGAGAAAGATTCAATGCATAAATTGTGGGTAATGTAGTGGGGTCCTTCCTCAAGAGGACCCGGCCTCCCCTTCATTCAAAGGGTTCTGGGTCTGTAAACTGGCTGGGTCTGTAAATCAAGTTGGGAAATTGATCGAGCGGCCATGATTCTCTGTTTTTATAATTCAAATTAGCCTTTTGTCCGTTTGACCTAGAGGTTTTCTGCTTGTATAATTTAAGTAGAAATGCAGTAGGCTTCCTATCAATTTCACCTCTAGGAACACCATGATTAATTAGCCTATGCCAGAGCTCTAAAAGAGTCAGACTATTCTGATTGCTGCTTTGCCTCTGCTGTCCATTACAGTAGCTATGCCCACCTCGCCTTTGGAAGTTGAGTGCTGCCACTTGGCCCCTGCCACCTCAGGATCCATTTATTCTCATAGTATTTAAATTTTGTAGTTGAGTGACTGCAGTTCCCACCGTTAGATCTGAAATACAGAGAAGAGCAATTACAGGGCTCTCCAAGGATGCAGGTGCTGCCCTTACAAATCTATTTCACAAGGCATTGGTCAAGGGTATATCTTCTGGACCTTCCCAGCTGGGATGAGTAGGTCTGAAGTGACTAAACCACTCCACCATCCCCGTCTCCCCAAGCCTTTGGATCCCTTCCTCTACATTAAGCCAAGGGAGATAGGCATTTCCAGCTCACTCACAGTGGGCCATCTTTTAATCCATAGTTCAGCTAACCAAGAAAATAGACTATTAGAACCTTTTTGAGCTTCCCAAGCTGCAACATTAAATTCAGAGTTCCCTACTTAGTGGGCTCAAGTCAATAAATTCAGCCTGATCCAACTCTATGTTCCTTCCACCATTATCCCATACCCTTAATATCCATTCCCATGCCTGTTCTCCAGATTGTGGATTATATAAACTAGAGAACACAAACAGTTTTTTTTTGAGTGTAGTGCACCTCCTCATGGGTCACATGGGTCAACCTCACCTCTAGGGGCCTGCCAGGACTTTAGTCTAGTTATAGGTCTAGAAGCAAACAGAGGTGTTGGAGGTGGCTTCTGAGGAGAATCAACATTATCTTGCCTGGCAACTGCCTCAGTGGAGGCCATCACTGTTGCCTCGGGCAGTGCAGGGTTTATTTCCTCAGACAAAGGTGGAAAGGCTGATGGCAGCATAGGTCAGGGAGGGGATGTTGTCACTACGGGGAATGGTGAAGCTGTTCCTTCTGGCAAAAAAATATTCATCAGAATTTACCAACTCAGTGTCCCCAGCTTCATCAGGTTCCCCCCACATGTCCCCATTCCAAGTTGCAGGGCCCCATTCTTTTCCAATCAATGCCCTCACTTTAACGGTAAACACCTGGTGGGGCTGTGCATGCATCTTCCCTTGCAGCTCAGCCACTTGCATGATAAGAGCTTGTGTCTGTTTTTTTACAATTTCAGCTCTTTCTCTACAGGAGATAAGACTCTCACTCAATGCAATCTTAGCAGATTTGAGGCTCAGTGTCTGCTTCTGAAGCCAGGAGACAGAATCCCTGAGTTCATAATTTTGTTTCATCACTTTGTCCACTGAACAACCAACCAGCTTCATTATGTTCCTTGGTTCTCCACATGTGGTCAAAGGTATTATGTATAGAGTCACTAAACTCCTTGCCTCTCATGAGCAGTGAATCAGGAGTGTCAAATGCATGTATTTCACATAACTCTCTAAACAGTTTCCGCCAAGGACTAGCAGTATTCTCCATAGAATTAGAAATACAGTCCTTAGCATTTTTGGGTCTAATCATATTAAGCAGCCAACTCTAGAAACCTCAAAACCAATGAACAAACTCCATCCTTAATATTCTGTTCCTCTAGAACCACTCCTGGTACCAAAATCTGTATTCGTCAAGGGTTCTCTTAGAGGGAACCCTATATATAATAGGATATATATATAAATAATAGAATATATATATATCTAATAGGATACATACATATAAAGGGAGTTTATTAAGTATTAACTTATATGATCACAAGGCCCCACAATAGGCTGTCTGCAGCTAAGGAGTAAGGAGAGGCAGTCCAAGTTCCAAAACTGAAGAACCATCAAGCACAGGAGAAAGACGTAAGCTGGGGGGCTAGGCCTGTATCATTGCTTCACATTTTTCTGCCTGCTTTATATTTGCTGGCGGCTGATTAGATGGTGCCCACCTGATTAAGGGTGGGTCTGCCTTCCCCAGCCCACTGACTCAAATGTTAATCTCCTTTGACAACACCCTCACAGACACACCCAGGATCAATATTGCATCTTTTAATCCAATCAAGTTGACACTCAGTATTAACCATCACAGGTTATATGCAAATACTATACCATTTAATATAAGGGTCTTCAACATCAGCAGACTTTGGTATCTGAGGGGGGTTCTGGAAGTGTTCCCCCGTGAAAACCAAGGGATAATGGTATTTAATATTTTTTCAGCACTTCCTGTGTGTCAGGCATTCTGCTAAGATCTTATCCTTAAAGACTCCATTTTACAGATTAAAAAAACAGAAGCATAGAGAAATATAAAGGGTTTCAGTCCCTTGCTCATGCTCAAACAGTTGAGAAGTGGTATGAGTAGCATTTGAACTTGGGCAATTTGACTCCAGAGTGCTATTAACTTTGACAATGAACAGACATTTGGTTGCCAGCCTGCTGCCTCCCCCAGAAAAGAGTGTGCATGCTAGGCCAACCACCTTGCAGCAGGTAGCTTGGAGACAATGGGCCTAACCGTCTTTAGTAGCCCTTTTCTTATATGTAAAATGAAGGCAATAAAAAGAGTAGTTTTTTCTGTGTCATGAGATTGGAAGTGGTATGTGTGCAGTCCTTGTTATAAAATTTAGCATGTAGTAGTTATCCAATAAACATCAGATTATATTAATATAATAATTAGAAATAATGGAATACAAACTCTTATCTTGATGGGCAGAACACCCTCTCTCTGGCCAAGGGTGTGAGCAGAAGTGATGTCTGCAGCTTCTGAGTCACACCCTTTAAGGAGATAAAGGAGATAAAGGAGATGGGGAGATGGAGAGAGCCCTTCTCTTCCCTTTACTCCATTTCCATTGCTTGGAAAGCAGACCCAAAAGACAAACTGGTCATCTTTCTTTAACTGCATGAAACTGCATGTTGGTGATGATGGAGAAACATGATAGAATGTCTGGGTCCTTGCCAACATTGAGCAGCCATGCCAGAGAGAGAGATTTCCATTTTGCTGAAGTCACTGAATTTGAGGTCTTTTGTTAACAGCAGACTAATCCATATCCTTGCAGTTTCTCTTGGTTTCATTAGGTTTACATGGATTCAGAGAGCGACCTTTTTCCTAAACTCATCTTCAAAGTCTAGGGATCCTTGACTCTAATCCTCATTGCCCCAACCAAAACCTCCACGTTTTACTCCACTGCTATTTCTCAGCAAGGTACCTCCTCCTCTTTGAGCCCCGCCTCGACCTGTAAAGTAGGAAAAGTGAACTCAGCAACAGTGAGGAAAAGTGCAGATGAGTGTTCACAGGTCAAGTGCTTTCAGCTTTACAAGAATAATAACATTTAATAACAGATAATGAGGAGGAGGATGGTACTAGAAATGGTAATGCAATGGTAGCTGTAATGGAGATAGAGATCTGCTGTTTCTGATGGTGATGGAGTTGGTGATGGAGGAAATGGTGATAGATAGTTGTTAGAGTTGTTATGAGAATGAAAATGGTGGTGTTACTAGTGACACTGATGGTGGGAGAGGTGGTGATAACATTGATGGCAATGATAACAATGCTGATGATGGTATCTGATGAGAATTATGTGGTTGCTATGGTGATGAGGATGGTAATGGTGTTTGCTATGGTGGTGATGATGGAGATGGTTGCTATGGTGATGATGGAGGTGGCGGTTGCTATGGCGATGATGATGCAGATGCTGGTTGCTACAGTGATGATGGGAGTGATGACTGTAGTGATGAGAAGAATGGTGAAGTGTGATGGTGAGGTAATGAGAGGTCATTATGGTGATGATAATGATGGTGGTGGTGGTGACAGTGATGATTGTGTTGCTGATGATGGTGGTGATCCTGATGACAACAATGGTAATGCAAGAATGGCATTGACATTGGTGGTGTTAATAGCGATATCGATGGGAGCTCTTTTTATGGCTGGATATAGAATTGTGAATAACTTCTCCCTGGTCATGGATCACCTTTTCTTCATGAGATGACAGCTAGATTTATAATTCCAGATCTGATCTGTTCAACAGTTCCTGGACTCATATATGCATTTTTATGTCTCATCTCTTCTCATGCAACCACATGTGGAACTCTTCTTCCCTTTAGCATCTGCCCCACACCTGTTCCTGCTGCCATCCTCATCTAAGTAAGTCACAGCACCATTCATCCACGGTGCAAATTCTAGGACATACCCTTGGTTCCTTCCTTTGACATATCTTCCCCATCCACCCCGATTTCCAGCCCTTCAGTAAGCCCAGCCACCTCTACCTTCCAATGCTTTTGATCTGCCTCCTTCCACCCTTTTGTTCCAAGTCACCATCATCGCCCTCCTGGCTTAATGCAATCATCTCCTAACTGGACAACTCAACTCCCTGGTTTCAGTCTTTTTTATTTTTATTTTTTATTTTTGGAGATAAGGTCTCACTCTGTTGTCTGGGCAGGAGTACAGTGGTGTGATCACAGCTCACTGCAGCCAGCCTCCAACTCCTGGGCTCAAGTGATCCTCCCACCTCAGCCTCCTGAGTAGCTGGAACTACAAACGTGCCACCACACCCAGCTAATTTTTTTTTTTTTTTTTTTTTAGAGACAGGGTCTTGCTATGTTGCCCAGGATGGTCTCCTGGCCTTGAGTGATCTTCTCACCTGGGTCTGCCAAAATGCTGGGATTATGGGCATGAGCCACCACACTTAGCCTGGCTTTCACTCTTGCCACCCTACAATCCTTCTCCTCTCAGCAGTCAGAGTGATACTTTGCAAATGCAAATCAGACCTTATCATGTTTCTGCCCCAAACTTTCCTACAGTGTTTTATTGCCCTGGACAAAAATCAAAGCTTTTTTTTTTTTCTCTAGGCATGTGCTCTAACCCCTGCCTAGTTGTCTGACCTCCTCTCCTCTCATGCTTCAGTCACACTTTCTGTTTCTCTAATGCCCCAAGCACCTTCCCACCTCGGGGCCTTTGCATCTGCCATTCCCTCTGCCAGAAACACTCAGTTCCTAGATCTGCACAGCCAGTGGCAGCGTAAGAATTCAAACCAGCTGGGTTGGCCTCTCTCAGCACATTGCTTTGCTTTATCTGCCCTATGATATTTATCACGATCTTCATCTTATTTACTTATTAGGTCATTATTAGACCCCCTCCCACAACAAGAGTGTAAGCCTCATAAAAGCAGGACCTATGTCCTTGTTTCCCACTGTGTCCCCAGCATTGAGAACAGTGAATAGTAGATGTTCTACAAACGGCTGTGAATAAATTGATTGGCTCAAGAGACAAATTAGACACATACCTCACTCCAAGTAAGTTAAAAATCAAGCTTATGACCACATGATCTCCTCAGTGAACACAGATCATCCTTCCTCCTCTGCTCTTGTGCCCTCTACTCCCTCCCCAGTTCACCTCCCAAATCTGATCACAGCTTCTGGTTTGAGTTCCTTGCTCCACCCCTAGAGTAACCATTGCAACACATAAATCTATTTTCTTCTGCTCCTCCACCTTCCCAAGATGCCAAGAGGAAAGAAGCGCAGGGGGAAGAAAGTGGCCCCGGCCCCTGCTGTCATGGAGAAGCAGGAGACCAAGAAAGTGGTGAATCCCCTCTGTTAAGAAAAGGCCTAAGAATTTTGGCACTGGACATCCAGCCCAAAAGTGACCTCAGCCGCTTTGTGAAATGCCCTGCTATATCAGGTTGCAGCGACAGAGAGCCATCCTCTATAAGCGGCTGAAAGTGCCCCCTGTGATTAACCAGTTCACCCAGGACCTGGACCACCAGCTACTCAGCTGCCTAAGCTGACCCACAAATACAGACCAGAGACAAAGCAAGAGTAGAAGCAGAGGCTGTTGGCCCAGGCTGAGAAGAAAGCGACAGCAAAGGGGACATCCTCACTAAGAGACTACCTGTCCTTCAAGCAGGAGTCAACACCGTTACCCCTTGGTGGAGAACAAGAAGGCTCAGCCAGTGATGACTGCATGTGAACAGACGTTTGGTTGCCAGCCTGCTGCTTCCCGCAGAGAAGAGTGTGCATGCTAGGCCAATCACCTCTCAGCAGGTAGCTTGGAGACAATGGGCCTAACCATTTTGAGTAGCACTTGACATGACGAGGATCCCATTGAGCTTGTTGTCTTCCTGCCTGCCCTGCATTGTAAAATGTGGGTCTCTGATTGCATTATCAAGGGGAAGGCAAGACTGGAACGTCCAGTCCACAGGAAGACCTGCACCACTGTTGCCTTCACACAGGTTAACTCAGAAGACAAAGGAGCTTTGATGAAGCTGGTGGAAGCCGTCAGGACTAATTACAACGACAGATATGATGATATCCGTCGTCACTGGGGAAGCAGTATCCTGGGTCCCAAATCTATGGCTTGCATTGCCAAGTTGGAAAAGGCAAAGGTTAAAGAACTTGCCACTTAACTGGGTTAAATGTACACTTTCGTTTTCTGTACATAAAAATAATTAAAATGATACAAATTCTCCTTTAAAAAGAATTTTCCCTCTTCCCTGCTTAAGACCTATCAATGTCATGTATGCACTGATTTCCACACTGCGGTCGGCAGCTTTTGATGGTTCCTTAGGAATCCAGAGGAGGTGGGGGATGGGCAGAGCAAGTGTGGTTCCTAACTTCACATCCCCCCAACCCCTACTGCCAGAGAAACCTTACTTGTACCAGGTGTACAGAGAGGCAGTATAACCTTGAGATGAAGGTCAAGGCTTCAAAGCCAGGCAGCCTGCATTCAAAACCTGACTCTGCATCTTTCAAGCTGCATGACCCTGGCCAGGTTACTCGCATTCTCTGATCATTAGTCTCCTTATCTGTAAAGCAAAGCTAATGTTGTACCTGCCTACTAAGGGTTGTTGGGAGGAATAAATGAGTTCATTTGGGTAAGGCACTCAGGACCATGACTAGCACACAGTAAGTGCTCACTAAGTGTTGGCTATTATTGTCAATTACTTTTTTTGATTTTGCTTTTGGTTTTCTTGGTGACAGGGTCTCACTCTGTCACCCAGGCTGGGGTGCAGTGGCGCAATCTCAGCTCACTGCAGCTTTGACCTCCAAGGCTCAAACAATCCTCCCACCTCAGCCTCTGGAGTAGCTGGGACCATAAGTGCATGCCACCACACTCCGCCAACTTTTGTATTTTTGGTCGAGACGCAGTTTTGCTGTGTTGCCAGGCTGGTCTCAAACTCCTGAGCTCCAGCAATCCTTCTGCCTTGGCCTCCCAAAGTGTCGGGATTACAGGAGTGAGTCACTGCACCTGGCCTATTAACTACATTTTCACACAGGAATTTATTTCCACTGATTAAAAGCGGGGAAAAAGTGAAAACCATTGGTTTTCATACATTACATTGCAATTATTGCTATGCACCTTCTATATTTGGCAGGGAATCTCTTGTGGGGTAAAGACCAGGTTTCATTCAGTGTCTCTGACACCTTGGAGACGCTGCATCTAGCAGGCCTTCAATAAACACGCATCAAGGGAGAAAGGAAGCCAGGCAGTGAATGCGCCCCTGGCCTTAGCATGTCGTGCTCACGTATCTCCAGCAGGTGTCGCCCTTGTCTCTGAAACGGCCGTCTGGGCCCTGCTCACTGCTGTCCAGGCCCACTGACGGTCCGATGAGACCTGAGGACGCCGTGGGACCAGCAGATCCGAGTTGTTCTGCGTCGGGGAGGAAGGAGGCCCTGGGAGAGGTGCGAAAAACCTCACCAGAGCAGGCCACAGGCTGCTTGGAGCCTCCAGGCTTGAGTTCTACTCCCAGCGGGGGACACCAGGAGCGCCCATTTCCTCTCTGAGCCTTGGTTTCCTCCCCTCCAATGCGGGGGCAATCCTGCCACGACGGGACATCGGGATGTTGTCAGGCCACACCTGACAGTTGATAGGCGTTGGATTTGCGGTTTTGTTTCTTTGTTTTTAAGTTGCACCTCCCAGGGAAGTCCAGGGGCATCTCCAGACTTCCCCAACACACGGATTCTGCCTCTCTGAGGGACGGCGAAATGAAAAACTCAGCAGCCTGGAATTCTGAGAAGGGAGAAACCAGGAGTGAAGAACACATGGAGCTGCGTAGGTTCCTACGGAAGATGCCAGGACAGCCAGTGGTCCAGGGGGACCACACCTTGGACACACTCTTCTGCGCTGGCGTGAGCACATCCGGGTAGGCTGCAGGTCTCTTTTCCTCAGAGGCAGACGCGATGGAGTTACATGGATAGGGAGATGGAGGTGGCGCTCCTCTGTCACCGCGGTCCCCTCAGCCTCCTTGGCTGTGGCTCAAGCAAGTCCCTTCCCCTCTCTGGGCCTTTCTCTCTGTCAAATGGGGCTGGCCTGAGTCGGGCATTTTCAGGCTTAGCAGTAGAGGCCTGACTCTGCCACACCCAGTGGGTAAGACAGACACGGAGGCAGACAAAGAAAGCCGTTGGAGCCTAGGATGACAGGACAAGGACCTCACTCCCTTGGCCACCCCTCCACTGCAGTGATCCTAAGTGGCTCAAACCATGGGCTAGCTCTCCAAGGCTCTTTTTTTGAGAGGGAGTCTCACTCGGTTACCCAGGCTGGAGTGCAGTAGCGTGATCTCGGCTTACTGCAACCTCCGCCTCCTGAGTTCAAGCAATTCTCCTGCCTCAGCCTCCTGAGTAGCTGGGACTACAGGGATGCGCCACCACACCCGGCTATCGATTTTTTGTATTTTTAGTGGAGATGGGGTTTCTCCATGTTGGTCAGGCTGGTCTTGAACTCCTGACCTGGTGATCCACCCGCCTTGGCCTCCCAAAGTGCTGGGATTATAGGCGTGAGCCACCGCACCCGGACCTACAAGGCTCTTTCTAAGCGCAAGTCTTCATGACACTGCAGTCCTCTTCCCGGTTCACCTCAGCTGTCCTCCCACAGGCCTCGCCCCACATCCCTAGGCCTCCAGGGATGTCCTATCTCCCTGACCTCTCCCCACACTCACAGGCCCAGGGAATGTGAGGTTTGGAAGGGGGCCCACGGAGGGGGCTGCCGGCTTCATCTATCACCGGGATGGATGGGGAAACTGGTCCAAGGTCCCATAACTCCCAGGGCAGAGCTAGGTCCTCCCTGACAATCTGCACCCCACCTCTGACCCTCAGACAGAGCCTCTCTCCAGGCCTGCATGAAAGCGGGCCAGATGTTCGTGGGTGCTGGGCTTAGTGTCAGGGCCAGCGGGAGGCTGGCCCGCCCCACAAGGTCGCCGCCCTTGCACTTCCCCTCCCAGCAGCTAATTAGCTCCAGGCCAGGTCCACCAGAGCTCCCAGGATGCTCCTGAGCTGGGACCTCACCCCGCCTGCTGAGGTCACAGCCCCCCCTGCCCGCCCTTGCTTCTCTTCCAGGCTCATCTCTCGCCCCTCAGACACCCTCCTCCTTAGCTCCCCTTTCATTCCACAGAAGAGGGGCAAGAAGCTCCAAGTCGAGATCACACAGCAACACAGAGGCAGAGCCCGGAGGAGACCTGCCCCAATTCTCAGCCCAGCGCACCCACCCTTCCCACCCGCGGACGGTAACCCGGAGGGTGGGTGACGGTTCTACTCCTGTCTCCACCACCTCCCAGCTGCGTGACCTTGAGAAAATTACTTCCCCTTTGTGACCCTCAGTCTCTTCATCCCTAACAGGGATAATAACAGTCGTTGATGATAGGAATATAATCATCAACAATATTAAATGTCCTCAACACGTGAATATTAAATGAGATAAAATGTATAAGCACCCAGCACCTTACATACATATTGCTAGATCCTTTCTTTTCTCTCTCTCTCTTTTTTTTTTTTTTTGAGACGGAGTCTTGCTCTTGTTGCCCAGGCTGGAGTGCAGTGGCATGACCTCGGCTCACTGCAACTTCTGCCTCTTGGGCTCAAGCAATTCTCCTGCCTCAGCCTCCTGAGTAGCTGGGACTACAGGCACCCGTCACCATGCCTGGCTAATTTTGTGCGTTTTTGGTAGAGACGGGGTTTCACCATGTTGGCCAGGCTGGTTTCGAACTCCTGACCTCAAGTGATCTGCCTACCTTGGTCTCCCAAAGTGCTGGGATTACAGGTCATCCCGGAGCTTTCCTGAGTCCTTGTGGGCTGCCCCTCCTCCCTCTTCTGCGTCATAACATTCTCTGGCTGAGCTTTTCCTGCAGGCCTCATCACTTGCTCCCTGTGTCCAGCTCGGGGCCAGACACAGGTGGTGTCCATCTCCCACTCCCATCTCTGCCTGTCCTCACTACATCATGTCCCTCCTGAACCAAACTCCTTCTCCAACTCACTGGCCAAGGAAAATAATAATAATGACCACAACAGCATTTATTATGAAAGCTAACATGTATTGAGGACTGACAATCCAGTCCCTATTCTAAGCACTTTTTTGTATTAGCTCATTTAATCTGTCCCCATTTTACAGATGGGGAAACCGAGGCACAGAAAGATTTAAGCAGTTAGCCCAAGGTCATACAGTTGGGACACAGTAAAGCCAGGCTTCAGCCCCAGCCCAGGCCAGTTCCAGTGCCTGGCCTTTTAGGAAGCCCTTTTGCTATAGGCAGGGGTCCACGTTAGACATAGCTTAGCTCCCCCTTCCTGGACAGCACCACGAGGCAACCCAAAACTCGGGACCCCATGCAAGGCTGAGCATTGCACAACCCCAGCAGGTACCATTTCATGGAAGGCAACACAAGGAGCGCCCCCAGGAGTTGTACCACCCATTGGCCTAGCCCGGGGTGAGCGTTGAGGGTCCTCCTGCCCTGCCCAGACTTCTGCCGGCTTCTCCTGTCCTCACTGGAATTCTGCCATCTCGCAGCTGCCTTGGGAATTAGCTGTGCCCAATCGGCTTGCAGGCTATTTAGTTACCTTCCTACATACCCACCAGGCCTGGCCTCTGAACGGGACAGCAAGGTTTCAGTACGGCTAAAACCCAGCCCCGCCCTCGAGGCGCCCAGATCCTCCAGTTGTCCATGCATAGGAGCAGAGACAGGTCCATTCCAAACGTCTATCAACCCTCCCTCCAACTGGATGCCTGATCAGACCCTCCCTCTGTCCCATCTGCACCGACTCCAGCCCCCACCAGGGACCATCTCACCTGGCTGGGGCAGGAAGCAAGGCAAGACAAAGTGCAGATGTATGGAATGAAAAGGGGGAGGTAAGGGAAAGGGATCCCTCTGGGGTATTTACAGACCACTTAGATCACGTCTTGAGCTGCTTTAGATGCCTCTGTGTTCAGCTTGGAAACAGAGCAGGAAAGAAACCTAGAGAGCCCCAAAGTGTGCTCCAGGGAAGGTCAATATTCACATCCCGGAGTTCTGCAGGCTGACTTCAGAGAGCTATAAAGACCCGGCACTACTTAGCATAGAGTCACCAAGCCAGAGAGTTGTTGAGAGTTGTCGCTTTACTCTTTTCCTTTCTTCTGATTAAACCAATGAGGAAGTTTCTATTTGCTGCCCCTCCAACCTGAACCTTTCTCAAGGCTCTAAACCTTCCCTGCTAACAGCAGTTTCCCTGGCAATGGGTGGCACCAGACAGCTAAAGTTTCCTTTCAAATAGAAATAAAGCAGAGGGATGGTCATTTTAATGAACACCTACTATGCATCAGGCACACAGCAACCTTATTCTACAGGCTCAGAGAGGTTAAGTTACTTGCCCAAGGTCACACGGCTAACGAAAGAGGTCCAGGTTCCTACCTGGGCTTATCAGGCTCCCAGTTCATCTTTATCTTGTTTCTCTTCCTCCCTCACCTCAGCTCCTGTTAGCTCTTTGATCTCAGCTCTTGTTCATTCCTCAGATCTGCTGGCAGTCCTGCCTCAGGGCCTTTGCACTTGCTGTTTTCTCCACCTGGAATGCTGTTTTCAGATGCCCAGACGTCTCATTCCCTTGCATCCTTCCTCGATTTATTCAAACTCACATCCAGACCATCCCCGACCATCGTGGGTAAGGTAGTGACCCCTCCCCTGCTCGCTTTTCTTGGTCAGTGCCTCTGTTACATGTTATTTTACTTATTTTCTCTCTGCCTCCACTAGTGTGTGAGATCCACAAAAGCAGTGACTTTGTCTGTTTCTTGTTAACTGCTTTATCTCCAGCACCAGCACAGCACCTGGCTCATGGGAGGAGCTCAGTGAAGGTTTGTTAGATGAATGAACTGAAAGAGAGAGCAGAGCATGGGATCCTGGGCTCTGGCACAGTGCAGTTTCCAGTAAAGCCAATAACACTGTTTTGTTTTCATCATACTTCTTTTCTGGTTACCTTTTATTTCTTTTTTATTTTTATTTTTTATTTTTGAGATGGAGTCTCATTATGTCACCCAGGCTGGAGTGCAGTGGCGCGATCTCGGCTCACTGCAAGCTCCGCCTCCTGGGTTCATGCCGTTTTCCTGCCTCAGCCTCCCAAGTAGCTGGGACTACAGGCGCCCGCCACCATGCCCGGCGAATTTTTTTTGTATTTTTAGTAGAGACGGGGTTTCACTGTGTTAGCCAGGATGGTCTCCATCTACTGACCTCATGATCCGCCCACCTCAGCCTCCCAAAGTGCTGGGATTACAGGCTTAAGCCACCATGCTCGGCCCCTTTTATTTCTTATGGCAAATGATACTGATTATTTTTTTCATTTGTAGGAGTGATATAATCTTTTTTTTGAAATAGGGTCTCACTTTGTCCCCCAGGCTGGAGTGCAGGGGTGAAATCACTACTCACTACAGCCTCAACCTTCCTGGGATCAGGTAATCCTCCCAGCTCAGCCTCCAAAGTAGCTGGGACTACAGGTGAGCACCACCATGCCCAGCTAATTTTTGTATTTTTTTTGTTTTTTTTTTAGAGGCAGGATCTCACCATGTTGCCCAGGCTGGTCTTGAACTCCTGGGCTCAAGCAGTCTGCCCACCTCAGCCTCTCAAGGTGCTGGGATTATAGGCATCAGCCACAGTGCCCAGCAATATAAATTTACCTTTTAAAATAAATGTATTTAATTGGAAAAGGTACATTTATTTAAAGAATAATATTTAATAAAAAGAGTTACAGGTGGGCATGGCAACAATCGGGAAGGTGGGACAGGAATAACCATGGCTGCATGATTGCTGGAGCCAAGGCCTTCTGTTTGTTAGATGGGGAAGCTGAGGCCAGAGGGCACATGATTTGTTCAAGGTCACACAGCACGCTAATGGCAAGTGAGCATTTGCATGCTGGTCTTGTGGTTCCAGATGTGGCTTTTCTATTTTCCTTCTCAATTCTCTGTTCCATCCATCCGTGGACACTTAGGGGAGGAGACTGCCTAGGGGCCAGCCTGTGCTGAAGACAGTAGGACTGAGGATATAGTTTTTTTGTTTTTTGTTTTGAATGGCTTTGTCTCCATCACCAGAGTAATGCCTGGCATGAGATAGGAGATCCACAAACCCTTATTAGGTGCAGGAATAGAAGAGAGAACAGAACACTTGGAACCCCAAATCCCACCCTGAGGAGCCCCCAGTGAGCTGAGGAGTCAAGACCAGGCCTGTGGCAACAAAGTCAGGCTATGGAGGTCACATCTCCAATCTCCCTCTCACATCCAATCCAGGGAGTGGGTGCCCCTGTGCAGAGGAGCAGGGGATGTGGTGGGTGCTGGAAATGGGGAGGTGCGCATGCCTTTTAGGACCTGGGGAGAGGCATGGGCCTCATGGGGCTGACTGGGTTACAGAAAGCAGCCAAGATGGTGGAGGGTTCCTTCTTCCTGGGGACTCCCATGCCTTGGGCGGCACAGAGCGGTAGTGAAGGCTCAGGCCTCCGAATCTGACAGCTCTGACTTTGAGCCCAGCATCTGCCACTCACCAACATCATCTTCTTTATCTTCCTCATCATCTTCCTCTGTCTCCGAAGGGCTGATGTCAGGACTAAATACTTACTGCACCATCTGGTTGGAAGACAGAGCTAGGAAAATGCTAATGGCTGGTATTTTAGGGTAGGGGTCAGGTTCAAGGATGGGTTAAGGGCACCGGGATGTCTGCTCTGCATATTTCTTGACAACAGCTCTCTAAGGGTGTCCATTTCCATTTTCAAGAAGAGTCAGTGACATTCAAAAGCCCTATATACTCCTTTGGAGTTGGGACTGGGGAGGTGGGAGGCTGGGAGGCTGAATCGGAGCCTGGAGAGATCCCAGAAGTAAAGGGGTGGTGGAAACAGAGGCTCCAAGGGGTCAACCCTGTAGCCATGACTACACAACTGATTGGGGGCAGAGCTGGGACTGGAGGCCAAGCATGTGGGTCCCCTGCCCCACGCTCTGTCCATAGCTCCTAGCTGCTTCTAGACTCAAGAATTAGAAATTCACTTGAATTGGTCGGGCCTTTGAGACATGACAGCTCTTCCTGGCATTGTGGCTGAGACGGCCCTGAATGACTCTGAACTTGAACCTGAGCCTTGGTATGCCCTTCTGCAGAATGGGGAGAATGGTACTGCCCAGCTCGTCTCACTCAGTGTCCTGAAAGTCAAATAATGAAATCATTCTCATTTCCTTTTTCTTCTTCTTCGAATTATCCTGACTATTCTGATTGCTTAGCTGCCTGGTTCAGCCTCTGAAGGTCCAGGGGACACCTGAAGACAGGGCTGACGTCCTTTCCACCTGGAGACTTGGAAAATGGGGTCTTAGACGCCGGGGCTTGGGGCTCTGCAGAAGCATGAGTAGCGCTTTCCCAGGGCCCCGCCTGAGAAGGATTTATGGTTTGGCTTGCAATGTGGTGAACTGCTAAATATGCAGATTATGGGTACAAATCCGGGGGTGGCAGGAAAGGCAGCCAGGCAGGGTGGGGGGCGTGCTGGAGGTCTGGCTGCTCGACCATGTGTGTGGGTGGGGCCCGCTGTTCCAGATGGAGTTGCAGCTGTGCCTGCTGCGAGGTTTGGGTGGGGCTGTAGCACGTGGCCTCTCCTCCACCTCCTCAGCCTCCTCCAGGCCTCCAGGCCAGGCTGGCTCTCCTTATCAGGGAGCAGCCACTGAAACCCACAATTCTGGCTCCTTTCAGTGTCTGGAGAGGCGGGTGGTAGAGATGAGGGACACCGTCATTGTTCAGATGGGGAAATTGAGACACAAAGACACGGAGTTATGTATCCCTGGCCAATGGCAACTTAGAGGGCAGGCTTGAAACCAAAGGCTGATCTCTTGACCCTGTGCACTGGGCATGGCTGGGCAGGAGGTGGCCCAGGTTCTATTCCAAACAGCCTAGGGAACAAGGAGCGGCCATTGTCCTCAGAGATGCTAAGACGCCCCTGCCCCAGGTTGCTGGCTCCAATGTGGTGGGGTTGTCAGAGACATTTGAACTAGAGCTACTCCATCTTGAATAGGGGCTGGGTGAAATGAGGCCAAGACCCGCTGGGCTGCATTCCTAGGAGGTTGGGCATTCTAAGTCACAGGATGAGACAGGAGGTCAGCACAAGATACAGGTCACAAAGACCCTGCTATTACAACAGGATACAGTAAAGAAGCCGGCCAAAATCCACCAAAACCAAGATGGTAATGAAAGTGACCTCTGGGCATCCTCACTGCTCATTATATGCTAATTATAATACATTAGCATGCTAAAAGTCACTCCCTCCAGCACTGTGACAGTTTACAGACGCCATGGCAATGTCAGGAAGTTACCCTATATAGTCTAAAAAGGGCAAGAGTCCTCAGTTCCTGGAAATCTCTGCCCTTTACCCAGAAAACTCATGAGTAATACACCCCTTGTTTGGCATATAGTCAAGAACTATAAGTATACTCATTCGAGTAGCCCATACTGCTGCTCTGCCTTTGGAGGAGCCATTCTTTCATTCCTCTACTTTATTAATAAACTTGCTTTCACTTTACCCTATGGACTTGCCCCCAATTTTTTCTTGTGAGAGATCCAAGAACCCTCTCTTGGGGTCTGGATCGAGACCCCTTTCCGGTAGCAGACTTGTGACTTGACCCCACATCTGAGCTTCACCACACGAACCCTGTTACCTCTTCAACAGCCCTGGGAAGGGACGCCTTAGGGAGGAAGAGACCTCTGCAATGAACACATGAACACATAGGTGGGGAGGCATTTCTTAGATTAGCTAGAAGTTTTATAGAAAACAAAGTCTGGTTGCCTGAGAGGAGAGGAATCAGGATGTTGTCATATTTTAGAGGAAGGATGAGGATGATGGAGCAAGAGGGGAGGCTGAGGTTCCAAAGGGGCCTAAAGAGACTGAGCCTTCCTCTTTTTCAGGTAGGAGAAACAGGGCACAGAGAGGGGTAGCAATTCGTACAGTACAGCAGTCGAGAGCACAGCAGTCGAGAGCCAACAAACTCAGTATCTCGGGTTCCTTCCTATACTGCCTGGGGTGAAGGAAGGGGTGCTGAGCACTAAGACCTGAAGCCATCTTATCCTTTTTTTTTTTTTTTTTTTTTTTGAGATGGAGTCTCGCTCTGTCACCCAGGCAGGAGTGCAGTGGTGCGATCTCGGCTCACTGCAACCTCCACCTCCCAGGTTCAGTGATTCTCTTGCCTCAGCCTCCCGAGTAGCTGGCCACCATGCTCAGCTAATTTTTTTGTATTTTTAATAGAGATGGTGTTTCACCATGTTGGCCAGCCTGGTCTCGAACTCCTGACCTCAAGTGATCTGCCCACCTTGGCCTCCCAAAGTGCTGGGATTACAGGTGTGAGCCCCCGCGCCTGGCCTGAAGTCATCTTATTAGCTAAAGTGTAGCTTTGGGTACGGCGTCTCCTTCCTGCCCCAGCCCAGGGCTTCTTCACCTAACCCCTCAACTGGTCCTGAGAATTAAGCAAATTGGCAGTCACCCGGGCTCTCAGAGGGCCCACCCTTCCTCCTGATCCTGCCAGTTCTCATGCCCCCACATACAATACAGAGAAAAATCCGCCAGCGAACGCAGCTCTCCCCAGCTTCCTGTTTCTGGGTCCTGGACCCCCCATCCTGTTGGCCTAAAGGGGACCAAGATGGCCTCTGAGAAGCGGGACTATCGAGGCTCAAAGTGGCACACGGTCAAGGTGTAAGGACAAATCCACCAAAAGAAACTAAAAGATAGAACCAGAAACACTGGGCCCTGGGAAAAGAATCCCACTCAGGCATCTGTGTGTGAAAAAGATGTTTTCTCCTTAGAGGAAAATGGCACTTCCCAGAGCACGACTGCTCCAGGTGAAGGCAGAGTCCCCCACTGCGTTCAGCCAAGGTCACCAGAAGGAGGGCAAGAGTGGTGGGGCCTCAGCCCTGACCCTTCCCTCCTTCACAGCAGGGCCGGCTTGCGGATTTCAGTAGCAGGGGCTTCCCGTGCCCCACCCACCCATGGGGATCCACATTCCACCCTTTGAGATTCATTGCTTGGCCAAGGGCGAAGAAAACTAAGCATGAACTGGGAGTCTGATAAGCCCAGGTAGGAACCTGGACCTCTTTCATTAGCTGTGTGACCTTGGGCAAGTAACTTAACCTCTCTGAGTCTGTAGAATAGGGTTGCTGTGTGCCTGATGCATAGTAGGTGTTCATTAAAATGACCATCCCTGTCCTTTGTTTCTACTTGAAAAGAAGTTTTTGCTGCCTGGTGCCATCCATTGCCAAAATCCATGGGCTCCTTCTTTCCCTAGCAATAACAGACTTTAGGAAAGTGAACAAGTAGCATCAGTAGCCACCAGGCACTGTGCTGGGTGTTTCCATCACTGCAGAGGAAACTGAGCACTGAGAGAGACGAAGTCACTTGCTCAACATCACACAGCAACTAAGAGACTAAGGAGACTCAAGTCTAGATCTGTGTAATTCCAAGACCTTGGTCTCTGCAGTCCACCGTGCCATCTGCCTCTTCTTATGATTCACAGACTTCAGACTCAAAAGATCAGAGGCATTCCGACAGGAGAGTAAGAAAGTGGCAGTGGCAGGGAAGAGGCTTTGGGGCCTCAAGAATGAGGGCTCAGGCTGGTGAGGCCTGGTGGAGTAGAGGAGGGGAACTCACGGTGGAGGGGGCACCAAGGTCAAAGTATGTCTCCTCATAGCTTTGCAGAGGGAGGTCCCGCACCATGCTCCCGGGTGACTCACATGAAGTGCGTTACCGGGGGAGGATCAGGCTGGGGCTGGTAGGGAGCTGAGCTATCCAGGAGGAGCCAGGAATGGACCCACACCTCGGACATTCATCTGCCTGGCCCTTTGCTCCCTGGAGGGCAAGGATTTCTCCTTTGCCTTCGGGGGAAACTGGGCACCAACTGTCAAGCTCTAGAATTAGAGGAGTCTTCTCTGAGCCTCAGAAAGCTTGGTCCCCTACCCCCTCCAGGCTGGCCACAAAAGGAGGCCTTCCATCCTGGGAAAGGACCCCTTCCCCCATGCCACTTGATTGAATTCAGCAGAGCCTTTTATTTCTAATTCAGGAAGTGTCCTGACAATAAAGACATCATCAATATATTAACTCACCTCTTCAAAATTTCAAGCACATTCTGGGGAGAGATTTTCCAAACGGAAAACAAAACTGCAATAAAGTGAACAATGTGGTCCCAGCTGTCATTGCTTTTATGATCGGGCTTTGAGAGGGCGGCACCAGGGGAGATGAGAAAAAAACTCGCAAAACAACCCGGAAGGGTGAACTCCCACTGTCAAGACGTTCATTCCAAAATCGGCCTCCACGCCTGGGCATTGCTTCATTTCCATCTGCCTTTGCAAAGAAATTGCCAAGAAGCAATGGCTATTTGCTATTTGTTCACAGTGGCCGTGCTTTTAACCCTATTGACAACCTTGTGGAAAGGCATTCCAGTGCATTCTGGTATCTGTGAGGTTGCTGGTATCTGTGAGGCCTGTTTTGTTGCACACAGGAGCTATACTAGGATTTATTTGTGGGACCTGGTTCAATTCAGGGCTCACAGTACGCTGTGGAGGAGACAGGTCTCTCCCCATGACATAGGTGAGGAAAGCTAAGGTTTGAAGAGGGACTGGCTTGTCCAATGTCACACAGCTAGAAGGCAGCAGGGTCGGGATGGGGTCCCAAGGGCTCTGACCCGAACCCCCTTGCTGAGAGGAAGCCAGAGGGAGGCGATGACAGAGGAGCGAGGCCCCTGAGGCTCTGGTTTTGGTGGAACTATCAGGGCCCCTCCAGCCCCACACCTTCCTTCACCTTCTGAGTCAAAGTGGAACCAATTTCTCCTTAGTGGGAATTCACGAATTCACACATTCACTCAACAGATATTTACAGAGAATCTTCTAGAAGCCAAGGCTTGTGCTAGTGCAGGGATGGCATCATAAATAAAACACCAAGTGTGGAAAGGTAGCAGGCAGGCCCCCGGCCTTACTGAATTTCAGGGGTCAGGCCCCTCCCACCTGTCACCCCCAGGGCCCTTCTTGAGGATCTGCCTCAGGTTCTTCTCCACGCAGGAGCAGCAGCCCCCAGACAGGGGTGGGCCGAGGCTGCTGGGGGAGCCTTTGCTGGCTCCCCTTATTGCTCCCCACACCCCACCCGACCTCTGCCCCAGATCCTTATGGTTTCAGCTCTGTCTGGGATAGGCCTGGGGCAAGGGAGCCCCCAGAGAGCCTGGGTCAGCTCGGATGAGGGGGCAGGGAGGAAAGCGGGGCGAGCAGAGGTGTGTTTTGAAATCTGCTTCCTTTTGGCCACGCTTGAACTTCCAAGCGGCAGGGTTTGACTGACAGGCGGGGAGAGGGAGAGCCTGCTCCCCACGGAGCCCGGGGCAGAGATGGAGGGGCTCTGCAGGGGCTCAGGCCCGGGGGGCTGCATCCTCTGCCCTTCCTCCCCCTACTCTCAGCAGGGCCTGGAGAAGGGGGTGGGTCTGGGCTCCCTGAGCCCAAAAAGGCCAGGGTTGGGGTGAGGATCTTGGGGTCAGAGACAGAAAAATCTCAGAATCACAGCAGGTCTGAGCCCCTTGGAACGCGTCTGACCACAAAAACAAAAGCACCATCAACAAGGATGGGTATCATTTACTGAACTCCTGCTGCTCATTCGTCAAAAGCTCAGAACATTGCCCTGTGTGCCTCGTAAATGCTGTAGGCATTTGTGAACCAGTAAATAAGGGGAGCCCTGGGACTGCCATTTGTCCTTCCCTCTCAGAAAGCGAACGGATGGATCCTCTACTTTTCCCTGGCCCTCCCCTGTGTCTCGGGGCTGACTCCTGCCAACTGTTGATATATTTCCCAGGCTCCTTTGCCCGCCGGCTTCCTGTTAGTCTTGGCCAATGGGAAGAACTGGATGGAGATCAGCGGGCGGGGCGGAAGGGAGGAGCCAGGGTCTTCCTCCTCATTTCTCTCTGCTTTAGTGGCAACTTGGGAAGTGGTTGGGTCACCGCCAGGGTTCCAGCTCCCATGGGCAGCCCCCTGCCTGACTGTGGTTCCGGTGTCCCACACCTAGTCCGGTTCCCAGGCTTTGGGTATCGGCACTTCCTCCCCGGTCTCTGGAGTCCCAGGTTGTCACAGCTGCCTGCCGCTGCTTGTTGGTGGGTGGCTCACCATCCCCGTTCAGGCCTTTCAGCTCCTCCAACACCTTCCGAACTAGCTCCCTATATCACATGCCCTCTGTTGAAATACCTGACTTGAGTTCTGGTTTCCTAGCTGGATCTTGACTAAGAGAAGCCCCTACTATGTGCCAGGCTGGGATCCCTGCCTTCAAGGAGCTTACAATCTAGTGCGGAAAGGAACGTTTGTCAAATCATCCCATGAATATGCATAAAAGTTCAGACAGCACCCAGTGCTGTGAAGGCCACTGTCGGTGAGGGAAGACCCTAGAGAGGAGGCTTGATCTCACTTGGGGCCTGGCAGGCGCCTCGAGGAAGGGATGTATCTAAGAGGTAGTGTGTCTGATGCTCTGTGTACACCATTTCTCAACCTTGGGGCAATCCTGCAAGATCAGGGTCACTGTCCCCATTTTGTAGATGAGGACATGGAGGCCCAGCGAGGAGCACCCTCTGTTGCAGCCTCAGGATCCTGGGGAGACCGGCTGTGACTGGGACTCGGGTCTACCCACTCTTTGCTGCCTACTGTCTGGAACTGACATTTTGCAGAAGAGGGAATCAGCCTAGAGAAGCACAGTGACTCCTCCAGGGCCACCAAGCCAGGGGAAACCAGGTCACCTCATCCTGGTGTAGATCCTGAAGGCTGCCTCTGCCCTGTGAGATTTCCCATGTCACTGCTCATTTGCACACTCAGCGCTTCCTCCTCCTCCTCCCGAGCTTCCTTCCAATTGGCGGCAGAGGCAGCATCAGAAACCACAGTGCTGGGCCCACTGCCAGAGCCTCCCCCTCAGTGACCCCCTTCCCACGTCCTGAGTTTCTGAGACTAGCTCTGTCCAGGGGGAAGCTTTTCCAGCCCTTTTGAGCCCACGTGCACTCGAGAGTATGTGTGAAAACGTGCACTTACCTGGAGCATGTCTTCCCTGTGGTGTGCAGCGAGGGGCAAATAGGGCCCTCTCTAAGATTAGCCCCCAACCCCCCCCCCCCGACACACACACACACACTAATTTCCACAAGTATGGGCAGGACTTTCTGCTGAAGTCATCACAGATGGGTGGAGTTCGGGGGTGCTTGGTATCCTGGGGGTTTTCAGGGCAGCGTAGCCCCTGCACCAGGCGCTGCATGCCTGGGGAGACGCCAACAGCTTGCTGGCTAGGTGGTGGCCAGGCAGGGACAGAGAGCAGGCCCAGAGGGAGCCGGGGAGGCAGGACTCCAGGACATCTGGGCTGGGGGAAGGTGGAAAGTGCAAAATATCCGTGCAGGAGGTGAAGGCCTGGATGTGTAAGGCCCTGAGGTCTCTGACAGGAAGTGAAAACCTCAGGGAACAGGAAGCTTGGCTGGGAACAGGCCGCAAGAGGGAAACTCGGCCACACGGAGAAGCCGGCCGAGGCCTCCTTGAGCAGATGGGGACACAGAGGCTGAGGCAACTGCTTTGCTCAAGGGACTGGGAGTCTTTTTTATTTTCCACCCCACCGTTCCTAGATTAAAGCCAGCTGAGAATATTGCTTCTGTGACAGCCCGATTACCTTGGCCTAAATTTTCTAGTGGGTGAGGAGAGGCAGCACTGTGCTAGCATAGCCAGCTTTTTTTTTTTTTTTTTTAACTTTTTTAGTGACAGGGTCTTACTCTATCACCCGGGCTGGAGTGCAGTGACACAATCAATGACTTGCTGCAGCCTTGAACTCCTGGTTTCAAGCAAACCTCCTACTTCAGCCTCCCGAGTAGCTGGGACCACAGGCATATGCCACCACACCTGGCTAATTTTCAAATTTTTTGTACAGACAGGATCTCATGTTATTTAGGCTTGTCTGGGACTCCTGGCCTCAAGCAATCCTCCTGCCTCGGCCTACCGAAGTGCTGGGATTACAGGCATGAGCCACTGCACCCGGCCACCAGCATTTGTTAAAGTCTCACCACGGATCAGGCTCTCATCTAAAAAACTTGAAGTTGTCATTCTATGTATCCTTACAGTAACCCCTCAAGGTAGGTGTCACTCTCATCTCCATTTTACAAATGAGAAAAGAGGCTAAGGGAAGTTAAAGAGCTTGCCGAAGATCACATAGCCAGAATTTTAATCCAAGGATCTGGAGCCTCTTTTGCGGTGCCATCAAAGGCTTGCTGGCTCCCCCTGGTGTGCCCTCAAGGCAGCTGCCTGTGACTGTCCTGTAGGGGAAGCTTTGCAGATAGGGGACCTTTGTAGATCGTCGATATCCTGGGCTCTGCGTATGCTGTGGTTCCTCTGCCTGAAATGCTCTTCCTGCCTCTTTTTCTTTTTCTTCTTCTTCTTCTTCTTTTTTTTTTTTTTTTTTGATACGGAGTCTTCCTCTATTGCCCAGGCTGGGGTGCAGTGGCTCAATCTTGGCTCACTGCAACCTTCGCCTCCTGGGTTCAAGAAATTCTCCTGCCTCAGCCTCCCAAGTAGCTAGGACTACAGGCGCACGCCATCATGCCTGGCTAGTTTTTTTGTATTTTTAGTAGAGATGGGGTTTCACCATATTGGCCAGGCTGGTCTTGAACTGCTGACCTCGTGATCTGCCTACCTTGGACTACCAAAGTGCTGGGATTACTGACGTGAGCCACCGCGCCCAGACTTCCTGCCTCTTTTCTAGTGTCCTGGCCTGCTTTGGAGCTCAGTCTGAAGTTAGCTCCTGCTTTGGGGGTTACCTCCCCTGAACTCCAGGCTAGGCTGGGTTTCCCTGTTTTTCCTCCCAGAGCACCTGTATATCTTCTTTGTAGCATTCATTGTTTCATTCAATAAGTATCTACTCAGAGCACATGGTAGGTCAGGTGCTGGAGACAGAGCACAAAGGGGTCACAACTCCCACCCTCGTGGTGTGCACTGTCTAGTGGGGAAGACAGGAAAACAAAGAAATGCATAACCTTGTACCAAATATTCATACTCCTGCTTTTTGAAAAATCAGGAAAGGGGATGGAGATTGATGGGGTGGTATTTTAGACATGGAGGTCTGGAAAGGTCACTCAGAAGAGGTGACATTTGAGCAGAGATGTGAGCAAAGTGATTTGTCATAGCATGCCTTAATTATTCTCTGAACTTCTGTCTCATGCCTGTCTTTTCTACTGGGCTATAGCTGAAGACAAAATATTTGCCAGTCTTGTTCATGAAGGTATTCAAATGCCTAGAACATTGCTTTTGCACATAGTAGGTGCTCAACAAACAGGGCCTTGCACACAGTAGGTGAGTGAGTAAATGAGTGAGTGAATAAATGAATGAATGAATGAATGAATGATGGAGGCAGAAAAATCTTTGCAGGCTCAAGTGCTAACTCTAGTCCTGTGCTCTACAACAGTTGCAGACACGTCAGTCTCCTCCTCAAAGCCTCCCTTTCCTCCTAAATAGGGAATTAATGGGGAGCTTGACCGATCCTTTGGGACAGGTGTTAAGAATCTCAACTGGTTAAAACATCTGGACCCAAAATAGATGATTAAGAGACCCAGAAGGCAGTGGGGCTGTGAGGACGTGGAGGGCAAAAAGGCATCCAGTTTGCATTGCTCCAATTCCTCCCCAGACAGCCTCGATGGACTGTGTGTAGTCCACACTTTTTTTTTTTTTTTTTTTTTGAGACTGAGTCTCGCTCTGTCACCCAGGCTGGAGTGCAGTGGTGCAATCTCGGCTCACTGCAACCTCCGCCTCCTGGGTTCAAGTGAATCTTCTGCCTCAGCCTCCCGAGTAGCTGGGACTACAGGTGCGTGCCACCACACCCGGCTAATTTTTGTATTTTTAATAGAGGCAGGGTTTCACCATATTGGCCAGGCTGGTCTCAAACTCCTGACCTCATGATCCACCCACCTCGGCCTCCCAAAGTGCTGGAATTACAGGCGTGAGCCACCACGCCCAGCTGTTGTCCACACTCTTATTTGAGCCAGAGTACCCATCAGGGAGGCTGAGGTGGTGGGAGAAGGCTGCTTCCTGACTAACAGCTGTGCCAACTCCAGAGCTGCAGGTCCAGGCAGGCAGGGACCTCAACCCCAGCACAGAAGGATGTAGAGGGGTAGGAGGCCAGGGTGACTTGGGAGCCAGGGGCTTTATCCTACCAAAGGAAAGGATCTCTCCTGGAGCGAGGTCAGTGGAGTGGGTGTTAGCGAGGGCCTGGGCTTTAGGGAGGCTCAGGGATGACCCAGGAGTTTCATGCCTGAAGGCTCCTGTGCTCCCCAGTGAGAAGGATCAAAAGTCCACCTGCAGGGTCTCAGCATTCCCCAGGTCCACCCTCCAGAGCTGAGACCTAGCTGAGAGAGAGGAGGTGTGAGAAGAGCTGAGGGGCCTTGGAAAGAGTGTGGGACATCCTGGAACCCTGGCTTAGCCACCTGCTGGCTGTGACCCTGGCGGGGCATGTCCCTTCTTTGGATCTCAGTTTTTCCACTCTGTAAAATGGGTTGATCATCATAAGGCTGACCTCGCCAAATTGCTGTAAGGATCAAATCAGAGGACATATGTGAAGTCCCATTACTGTGCATATGTGAAGTCATATCACTGAATCTATGGGGTGCCAGACTCAGAAAAACAGTAGCAAGGGAAAAAGAGAAAACTTGTTCCATGTTTGCTGATTTTCTCCAAGGCTGGTGCTTCACGGACTTGACAAGCACTTTTGTATTTTGGAATCAGACAGACCTTGGTTTGAATCCTAGCAAGTGATTCTCCAAGGCTCAGTTTTCCTGTCTATGAAATGAATGGATGAACACAGTCAGTAATAAAATACTGAAATGCTGAGCACAGCCCCTGGCTCATAGTAGAGCGCAATAAATGGTTTAGTTAATATCACAGGTTAAAGACGAAGAATAAGGGGATCCCTGCCTTGATGGACAAGGAGAAAAGCAGGGCCCTGATGAGGGAGCCCCGCACTGCCAGGATGGAGCAGGAGTGTCAAAGGAAGCCTTCCAACAGCGGTGGCACAGGCGCCAAGGCAGCAAGGAAGGGTGGGAGCTCTGCAAGGCACCGGGCACTCCAGGCAGAAGGACCTGTGTGGGGAAAAGCAAGGCAGCTGGAAAAAGCAAGCGGAGCTGCGAAGGCGCCAAGGTATAAACACAGACCAAGAGCCAAGGGTGGGGCCGGTACAGGGGGTCACTGGGAGATGCCAGCACCCTCCACCCAGACGTCCTCCGGGGCCAGCCAACCTAAGGAAGGAGGCCAGGCCTCACGCCCCTCTGTGCCTGACCCCTAGCCACACTGCCCCGTGGGGCCCGGCCTGGTTTCCCCTCCACTGCTCAGGGCGGAAATCCAGCAGGGGCAGCCAGGCCGACATCCAACCCTCCCACCGCAGGCCTGGCCTCAGCCCCTCTCCGGGCCTTTAACGAAGCCATAAATCCCCCGCAGGGCCGTGGGAGGAGCGGCGGCCCTGCACATGTCCCGGCGGCCGGACAGAGGCCGGCATCTCTGGCTGGCGGTGACTGAGCGCCCCGACACCCCATCACTCATCCCCCGCGCCCAGCTGCCCCCGCCTCGGCAGCAGCCCATCCATCTCAGCCGGCAGCTTTCAAGTCCGGCCCCAGGCCCCTCTGCTTAGTGTTAAGATGAGCCCGGCTCACGCGGACTGTTCTTATTTATCTGGAGGTTCGTCCCACTGCGGCCATCACTCTGCGGGGCGGCCCCAGTTCCCGGGACAGGCCCCCAGAATGCGATCCTCCTCCGTTTCCTTTCCCGCCCCCACCTGGCAACGCACAGAGAAGGCCTGCAGCCCGAGGGCGGATTTGTTTCAGTCGCAGGTCGCTGGGCGTTTTGACCTCTGCTGTTTCCTTGGAAGGCTTTCAGCAGCCCTTTGAGGCATCAGTGTCTGTGCTCTGTAGCGGTGGAAACTGAGGCACAGAGAGGGAAGCTCAGAGTTCTCCTGGCTCTCTGGCTCTGATGCAGGACCAGTGGCCAATCTTTGGCCAAATCCTGCGAGGCCTCCCCAAGGAGGCATGGCTGCCTTGCAAGTTTGGTCAGATCAATTTTCGTCCAGCATTCTCTGCTACACTGCAAAGTCCTCCAGGGCAAGGATCCACTCACGGAGGCCTTGCTGGACTCAGTCGTGGGAAGGGGGAGATTAGTGTTGGGATTTTGGGCATGTTATGCATTGAATGTTTGTGTTCCCCCCAAATTTACATGTTGAAGCCCTAACCTCCAATGTGAAGGTTTTAGAGGTGGGGCGTTTGAGAGGTAATTAGGTTGAGATGTGGTCATGAGGGTGGAACCCCCATCTTGGGATTCACGTCCTTATCAGGAAAGGAAGAAACACCAGAGTTACACCTCTCTGTCTCTCTCCTTGCCACTTGAGAACACAGTGAGAAGGTAGCCAGGAAGAGAGCCCTCACCAGGAACATAATCTGCCGGCACTTTGATCTTGGACTTCTAGCTTCCAGAACTAGGAGCAATAAATGTCTGTTGTTTAAGCCACCCACCCTGTGGTGTCTTGTTAAGCCAGGCCAAGCTGACTACAACAGAAGGGTCGTTCTGGAATCAGATAGAACTCAAGCCCTGACTCTGCCACCTCCCAGCTTGGGGGGAATCGTTGATGTCTTAGTCTCAGTTCCTCTTCTGCAAAATGAGCACAAGTGCCAGAGCCCTCCAGGTCACACATGCAAACTTCCAGGAGCCATGTGGGTCTGTCAGGGAGCTCCATGAAGGCCCACAGCTTCATTTATGATCACCATCACCCTCTCAGGGGTGCTTGGCATGGGGTCCTCAGAGGGCAGATGGCCTTCTGGGTTTAATCCTGTCATCTCAACAGTTCAGGGGCCCTCGCAGACCAGACATATTTTGCCTGTGGTCAAGGAATCCAGGCTGGGCAGAGTCTTCCATCTTGGAGGCGACTGGAATTCTGACAGCCAAGCATGGAAGCCACAGTCATCTCTCAGAGGATGACCACCTGTGTCTTTGAGGAATAAGAAGGGGGAAATAAATTAATTATTACTTTAAAACAAAGTTTGTTCAAGAGATAGAAATCTTTCAAAACACAGGATAATAAAAGCCACCTCCCTTGGGGAAAAGTCTGGGAAGCTCTAACTTGGTCCCGCCCCAAGCCCCACACCCCCACCAAGAGCCCTCTGAGGGGCAGTCTCCATTCTACAGGGGAAGATATTGAGTGTCAGAGTGCTGACCTGACTTGCCCCAGGTCACACCTTTAGAGGCCAGGCCAGGCCAGGCCTCCGCTCTGCAGAGGTAGGGCCCTTGGGCAGGAAGAACTGGCCTGGCACAGGCTTCAGGCAGACCCGCATCCCCGCCTGGCTCTGCCACCTGCTGCTGAGAGATTTTGAGCAAATCACATCTCCTCATCAACCAAGATGGTGTGAAACCACTTGAGTGAGTTAAAGCACTGTTCTCTAGGTGACAAGGCTCTAGTGCACATTTTCAGAGATGGGTTCTGGTTCCTCCTGACCCCCCAGGTTCTGGTGTCCACGGTCCCCAGTTCCCACAGCCTCCTTCTGCAGCCCCTGATGCCTGTTCTAGGGGCCAAGGGCTAGAGGTCTGGCTGCCAGGGTGAGGTGGTGCTTCCTAGAATAGGGTCCCTTGTCTTCTGCTGCTTCCCAGACACGGAGAGCTCTTCGATCATGAAGATGGGCTAAAGATGCTTGTATCTTTGAATTTTTGGTTATAGTCCTTTTGGACCTCGGGGCATGGAAGACAAAAGAAGAACTGGCTTATTCATGGGGAGGCAGCACAGACATCCAGGCTGCTATTTTTACACTTGGAAAATGGATGAGAGGGAGGTTGGTTAAATGATCTGTTAGGAACCTCCTGGCTGAGGGTTGGCTGCAGACATCCCTGGTGCATCCCCTGCAGGAGGCAGGCTTCTCTGGGTCCCTGTCCACCCAGAGGATTGCAAACCCCACAAAGCCCAAGCCCAGAAAGATTTGAGTGACCAGCCCCTTAGAAAAATCAGGATCAGAGAAGGAAAGTGGTTTACCCAAGACCACACAGGATATGAATGGAGAAGCCCAGGGAACAACCCAGGTGTCCCGACCCCAGCCCAGGGCTCACCCGCTGCACCATGCCATGTGCGTTAAACAACCTGATTGTTGAATGAATGAACAAATGAAAGTTCATTTAGAAGCTCTAATCACCTCCCTCTCTCTTCTCCCTTATTCCCTCCCTTCTTTTTTTCTTTATTCTTTCTTTTCTCCTTCCTCCTCTCCCTCCTCCATTCTCTTTACACACATACACACACACACACACACACACACACACACACCCCAAATGTCTGCTCTGGGCCAGGTCTTGTCTTGGCTACTGGAACACTAACTAGCTGACCACATGCCTGTCCTCTGGTGACTCTCAGAGAAGTGGGCAAGATCCTCTCAGAAGCCCCCAGACCTTGCTGGGTGCCTGGGAGTCCCTGATCTCCCTGGAGCCCGGCCTTGGCTGCCTTCTCTCTCTTCTGCAGGTCACGCCCAGGATGTGAAGGGGTTAAAAAGCACAGGGCAGGGCAGGCCCACGCTCACTCATTTGGCCCAGCCAGCTATCCAGGCCACTTCTGGGGGCTTGCAGTGTTTCTTTTTCTCTTCCTCCTCTCCTTTTTTTTCTAAAGAAACATATGTCACTCGCCATAACTCATGTGCTTATTATAATTATGACCATATGCTTAATGGGATGTAATAAAACCACTGCTAACCTGGCCCCTGCTCACAAATCTCCCCCCATCACTCCCACTCCACTGGCCGATCTGCCGGCCCCTGGGCTGCTTCAAAATGTTTTCATGGCAAGACTGACCTGAGGAAAGGGGAGAAAAAAGGGGAAGTGAGCTCAGTCATTCATTCTTTTGTTCATGTGTTCATTCATTCATCCATTTGCTACTTATTGAATACCTACTATGTGCCAAGTTCTAAGAGGGCACCAGTGAATGGTACAGACAGAGCTGATGGGAAGGGTAGATGTCTTATAAACAGATAATAGAACATTTATTTAATTACAGCTAGCCACAGAGGAGACTGCATTACAAGAAGGCCCACCAAGACTGAATTGTTGCCTTCCAGAGCAGAACCACATCTGATGCATTAATATACACTGTCTTTAGTAGGGCTTTTATAAATATTTGTTCAATGAATAAATGAATGAATGAATGAGTGAGTTGTAGATCAGAAAATGCTTTCCTGAAGAACAGAGATTGAGTTATAAAATAATGCCTCCTAAGAGGAGTGCATAAGCGAATCCATGGGGTACATGAAGAAAATAGTAAAACTTTCATTTATTGTTATTTGTCAATCTTGAAAACAAGATACCAAAATTTTCTCTGATGTTTTATGTACAGATTGATGGCAAAGTATGTGGTATATGTATATAAAATTTATAAATAGTTATGCATACAGTTGGCAGAGGGTGTGCTCAACGTTTTTTGTTTTGTTTTGAGACGGAGTCTCATCCTGTTGCCCAGGCTGGAGTGCAGTGGTGCAATCATAGCTCACTGCACACTAGGCCTCCTAGGTTTAAGTGATCCTCCTACCTGAGCTTCTGAAGTAGCTGGGGCCACAGGCACACACTATCACACCTGGCTAATTTTTTATTTTTTTTAGATAAAGGGTCTCCCTATGTTGCCCAGGTTGGTCTCAAACTCCTAGGCTCAAGCAATCCTCATGCCTTGGTCTCCCAAAGTGTTGGGATTACAGGTATGAACTACCATGCCCATCAGTGTTTTTACTGTTGGAGAGGGATACATGATCAAACGAGTTGGGAAACCTCTTGTTTTTGCCTGCGTGGGCTGCCATACAAAGTATCTTAAGTATCTTAAACAATACCTTAAACAACAGACATTTATTTCTCATGTCCGGAGTTCTGGAGGCCGTGAAGTTCAAGATCAAAGTGGTGGCTGATTTGGTTCCTGGTGAGAGCTCTCTTCCTGGCTTGCAGGCAGCCACCTTCTCACTCTGTCCTCACATGACCTTTCCAGAGAGAAAGAGAGAGAGCTCTTCCTCTTCTTATAACATCACCCATCCCATTGGATTGGGAATTCACCCTTATGACCTCATTTAACCTTAATTACTTCCTAAAAGCCCTGTCTCCAGTGCATTCCCACTGGGGGTTAGGGCTTCAACATGCAAAGTTTGGGGCAACACATCTCTAAAGGATGGAATAGTGAGGCTCTGGGTGAAGGTGCTGGGGGAAAGGAGAGTCCACATTCTCGAAGCTGTAGCTGCATCAAAGGCCCGATATGGGAATAAGTTTGGGGTTAGAAAGAACAAAATTCTTTCATTTGCATTCTCTATTCTTGGAAAAGTATTACATCAAGTCGGACTTCATGCTGGTGTGAACCTAATACCCTTTCAGATGTCCAAAACAGTGTAGGAAGTAGAGACAGAGTAGGATATGTGGTTCCTGGACAGAGGGACAGCTGGAGGGAGGTAATGATAATATAAAAATGTAGCATAGATGGAATGTTACTGTGTGTGCCTCAGGCAAGCACCCAAGGCATAAAGCTCAGTTCTCCATTCTCCAGATGCCAAGAATCCCCACGCACTCCTCCCTCTCCAGTCTCTCCTTGCCCCAGCTGGGGACATTTCCTGAATTGTTCCCAGCATCCACTCAGGCTCTCCCATGGTCTAAACCCTCAGAGCTTCCTGCCACACTCAGAATACATGCAGAGCCCTTCCCATGGCCCACAGGCCTTGCGTGAGTTGACTTCTGGCCTCTTCTTCCATCTTCATTCTTACCCCACCCTTGGCTTACCACATGGGTCTCCTTGCACGTGCTTGAACACATCCTGCTCACTCCCACTCCAGGGCCTCTGCACTCACTGTTATCTCTCCCTGGAGCACTCATGCCCCTCCACCTTTTATCCTCATGGCTCATTCCCTCACTTCACTCTGGTCTCTGGCTAAATGATACCTTCTAAGAGAGGCCTCCTTGGTCTACCCCATCTGAATTTTTTTTTTTTTTTTTGGAGAAAGGGTCTCACTCTGTTGCCCAGGCTAAAATGCAGTAGCATGATCTCTGCTCACTGCAGCCTCCACCTCCCCAGCTCAAGCGATCTTCCCATCTCAGCCTCCTGAGTAGCTGGGACTACAGGTGTGCACTACCACACCCCGCTAATTTTTGTATTTTTTTTGTACAGATGGGGTTTCGCCATGTTGCCCAGGCTGGTCTTGAACTCCTAGGCTCAAGTTCTCTGCCTACCTGAGTCTCCCAAAGTGCTGGGATTACAGATGTGAGCCACTGTGCCTGGCCTGTAAAATTTTTTTCAGAGACGGGGGCTCACCATGTCATCCAGGCTGGCCTCAAACTCCTGGGCTCCAGCGATCCTCCTGCCTCAGCCTCCTGGGTACCTGGTATTACAGGCATGCCACACTGGGCCTGGCCTCTGGTTTCTTCTTTAATAGCACTTGTCACATTTGACATATTATACATGTGTTTGTTCATTTAGGATATTGTCTCACTTTCACCCAAATGTAAGCTTCATAAGGCAGGAATGTACGTCTGTTTGTTCCCTACTAACTTTATATGTACTGTCCCTAGTAGACTTTTTATGAATATTTGTTCAATGAATAAATGAATGAATGAATGAGTGAGTTGTAGATCAGAAAAGGCTTTCCTGAAGAACAGAGATGTGGTTCTGCTCTGGAAGGCAACAATTCAGTCTTGGTGGGCTTTCCTATAATGCAGTCTCTTCTGTGCCTAGCTGTAATTAATGAAGTGTTCAATTACCTGTTTATAAGACATCTGCCTTTCCCACCAGCTCTGTCTGTACCATTCACTGGTGCCCCCTCGGAGCTTTTATAGACCCTACCTGAGGGCCTATAAAAGTACCTGGCACCTAGTAGGTGCTCATTAAACTTGCATTGAATGAATGAAAAACGTTTTTGCAACTTATTGAGCAAAGGGAGAGAGTTGTGCAAGATGAAATGGGAGAGGAAGTCATGGGCCAGGCCCCCGGTAGGGAGTTTGGATTTTGTTCCCATTGTGATGGAGAGCTATTGAAGAGTTTAACATGATTGGGTTTATTTTTTTATTTTATTTTACTATTATTATTTTTTGAGATGGAGTCTTGCTCTGTCACCCAGGCTGGAGTGCAGTGGTGTGATCTCGGCTCACTGCAAGCTCCGCCTCCCAGGTTCACGCCATTCTCCTGCCTCAGCCTCCCAAGTAGCTGGGACTACAGGCACCTGCCACAACACCTGGCTAATTTTTTTTTATTTTTAGTAGAGACGGGGTTTCACCGTCTCTTTATCTCTTTAGCCAGGATGGTCTCTTCATCTCCTGACCTCGTGATCTGCCTGCCTCGGCCTCCCAAAGTGCTGGGATTACAGGTGTGAGCCACCATGCCTGGTTGATTTGGTTTATTTTTTAAAAATAACTCCCCTTAGGTGTGCCAGGGAAGAATAATAGGATTTTAAAAACTATGGAATTGAGGAAAATTAGGGACAATCTCATAGGATTATGGGAAAACCAATAACTTCAACCTCAGTTTCCCCATCCATCCTCCCTCCTCACTCTCCCCCAATGCCTGGAATCTCCCTCAGATCTCTTTTTGGTTAAAAAAATAATGAATAAATATGGGATGGGGGGGTGGTGATAAAACGTGGTCTTCTGTGTTTAGCCCTCTGTGAGTTTTAGATCTGTTCCCTGCGTGTCTTTTCTGTTCCCGAGTGTGCAAGAAGAAAGTCCGGTCCTGATTTATGCTGCTGACAGAACATCTAATGAATTGAAGACATAAAAGCATAACAAAGCTCCCCCCGGGATAAATCCATTCTGGATTCAGGCTTTTGTGAGGGGCACGTGGCTGTGCTGACAGCCCAGTGTCTGTGATGGATGTGGCCCTGGACGCTGAGCTAGGGGGCATCGGAGGAGCTCGTTGGGGGTGGTAAAGGGAGGAGTTTATGTAGACTTAGGAGGCTCTAAACATCCCCAACCTTGTAGCAAAAGGAGCTTAAGGCAAATCCAAAACGGAGATTCCAGCACGTGTGGGGCCTGCAGGGCCACTTCCATCGAATGGAGAGCGATGCATGGGGATGGCGTGACAGATGGTGGACCAGAGTTAGGACCTGGGGACCTCAGTCCCAGCCCCAGCTTTCCCCCAAATGCAAACTTGGACAAGCCCCTAGCAGGCATCTATGTCCACTTGTAAAATAAGGTTTCAAACAGTTCAGGCACTGAAAATTTTAGTGCTTATAAGAGCCCAAGACAGATTTTGCCAAAAAGAGAAAGGTGAGCTGGGTAGGAGCTGCAGAAAAATGGAGAACCCTTGTCCTGTTTATAAGAAACATCCACCACTCTGCTCCCACCAACGCGATTATTGTCAGAGCAGAATGTAGGCTGGGAAGGAAAGCAGGAGCAGCTCTTCTGCTTATAGAAGAGAAGTCAGAAAGTTGAATCCATTCCTATGTGGAATCTTTCCTTTAGAAAAAGCTGACAGCTAGTTAAAATAAAATCTTTAAATGATGCTGGCTGAATTCAGCCTTTGGGAAACCCATCTGAGACCTCTGAATTAGATGACCACTCAGAGTCCCATTTCATTTTAATTCAGTTAATTCAACAACTTAACTGAACTTAATTCAGTTAAGTTCTTCTTATTGAGAACTCAATATGTGCCAGGTACTGGGGATGAAGATGGGACAAGCACAGGGCTCAATATTCAACAACTATTTACTGGATAGAACCATGTGAATCAAGGCTCAGAGGACTTAGTGTCAATGGCACATTTGGAGAACTGTCCAGAGGCAGCCAATAGAGGACATGATTGGAGGTAGGCAGACAGTGGCAGATCTGAAGGGCCAGAAAGGCATGGTGGAGGATGGAGCCCTTGACCTCCTGGTCACTGGGACCTGCAGACACTTAGAAGCTGGGGATGACAGGTCAGATTTCTATGTTAGAGTGGGTCCCCTCACAGCTGTGTGAACAATGGTTAAAGGAGCAAACTGTGGACATAGGGAGGGCCATGTAGTGGCCATTTAAATAATCCAGGAAGAGTTGGTGTGACCTTGAACTCAGGCAGAGACAGAGGGGGAAGGAAAAGATGGCATCTTTGAGGCACTAGTGGATTCCTCTCACATTTTGCTGGGATATTTTCCTGCTGGTTGACATCAACTACACAGAGCTCCTTGTAGCAGGCGACAGAAACCAATGTGGCTAATTTAAGGAGAAAGGGGCTGGAGAAGCAGGCTTGGAGGCTATGCCGTGAGGAAGGATGCCTTTAATCCCTGGGCAGAATGGATCCATTGGAGATGCTACCACCATTGCTGAACAAACCTCGAAAGTGCACAGCCAGCTGTGCTGTACCTGGACTCGTAGGCTGGCTTTGGACGTCGAATTATCAAGAAAACGGGGAAAATGGGGATAATAACTCTGACTTCACTGGGCTTGTTTTGAAGATCAATGGCAATCATATTTGTAAGACATTAAACACAGTACCTAGTGCCTGGCACATAATAACCACTCAGGAGACAGAAGCTATCACCATTGTCTTCGGCATCTTCATTATCATTACGATTACCTGCTTATTATTGGTTTCAGCAAAAGCCAGTTAGACTTGCCCTAAGGGCCATACCCTTATACCATTCTCCTTGTGCACCCAACAAAACTTTGTACATTCTAGGGCTCTACACCCCAAAGTCTCATCCAATGTCTGGCATAAAATGCCTGTTGAATAACAGAATGGGTGGGTGGAGGGCTGTGTGGTACGAGAATGACAGACTTAGCAAGTTCAAGGTTTCAAATGTTTTCTCTTTGGTTGAAAGTCCAATCCCCTTTTCCATTTACCTTGACCATATTCAAGACAAAGGGGGAACAGACGTCACCTTAGTCATACCAAGGATGCCCCACAGTTGGCGAGACACCTTCTGTGGCTAGTTCCATGTCTCCCACTAGGAAGGAGGGATTCCAGATGTCTTTGAGGTGCTGGATGTTCCGCTGAGGAGTGGTGGGTGTGCAGGAGAGATTGGGGTCTCTGCATGTCAGCTGGAATGTGAGTGGAGCAAAGGAGAGTGTCCAGGGTGTGGCCCTATTTTGGGGTACACACGTAGAAGGTGCTCGATGCTGGTGAGTTACACCCATGAGTGTAGAGGTTTTTCCAACCCAACATCATATCATGGAGGGTGAAAGAGACAGTCGGAACTCACCACATATTCCAAGGGCTCCTTCCACCTCCCAGACTCCCTTGCGGCTGGGTGGAGCCACGTGACTCCTTTGACCAGCAGAACGTGAATGGAAACTGTACTTCCAGGCAGAGGCGGTCAGAGCCAAAGTGCCTTCTTCGTCGTTCTCTCTCCTGCCTCAGGACGTGGAGGACGCGTGTTCCAGATGATGCAGCAGATTTTATGTGAGGGAGAAATATGTCATTATTGTGCTAAGCCACCGAGATGTCAGGGTTCGTCAGTTATACACTGCACAGCCTAGCCGAGACTGACTAATAGTAACATTCACATCTAAATAGGTCTCCTACATTTTCCAGAGAGCATTTCATCAGTATGAGAGCTAATTTGCAAGGACTCTCAAGATCTGCTAGTTCAACCACCCCTTTTTTACAGAGAGGGAAACTGAGGCAGGCCAAGATAGTGGAAGCAACATGTTCAGTGTCACTCAGTGCAATAGGGACCCAGGTGAGCCCACAGCTATGGTCCCCTGATCATGCCCACACTGATCAAATATAAGTTCCAATGAAAAATATCCTAGGCCGGGCATGGTGGCTCACACTTATAATCCCAGCACTTTGGGAGGCCAAGGCAGGTGGATCATTTGAGGTCAGGAGTTCGAGACCAGCCTGACCACCATGGTGAAACCCCATCCCTGCTAAAAACACACAAAAAATTAGCTGGGCGTGGTGGTGCACGCCTGTAATTTCAGCTACTTGGGAGGCTGAGGCAGGAGAATTGCTCGAACCTGGGAGGTGGAGGTTGCAGTGAGCTGAGATCCTGCCACTGCATTCCAGCCTGGGTGACAGAGTAAGACTCTGTCTCAAAAAAAAAATGTGTATATATACATACTGTATATATATATATGTATATATACATACTGTATATATATGTATATATACATACTGTATATATGTATATATACATACTGTATATATATGTATATATACATACTGTATATATATGTATATATACATACTGTATATATATGTATATATACATACTGTATATATATGTATATATACATACTGTATATATATATGTATATATACATACTGTATATATATATACACACACACTATATATAGTATATATATAGTATATATATAAAATATATATAACATATATACTATATATAACATATTATATATATAACTTATTATATATATATATATATAATGTAACATATATACATAGTAAAAGTTTGAGCTTTCCTCCACAAATGAGGCCTAAAAAGACATTTCGTTTGTGGGTTGGGCTTCTGGGCTCCTGATACCGCTTGCCTCTGTGCAGCTGTCTGTAACCACCCTGGCTTCCTTTAAATCCTGCTGAAAGCTTTCCTTCCTCCCCTCCCCACCAGCCCCTGATCACCCCTCTCTTTCTTGCCTTCTGGAATTCCGCCTGCTGGAGGTCTCAATTGAGATTTAATCCTGTTACTAAAACCCAGAGATGCACTCTGCCACATGTAGCTGAGAACCCAGCACTTCATGAAACTCTAAGGCCTCTTTCAGAAGTGTAAGGCTTATCTTGCCATGAGTAGCCCATACAGATGCAGCACCACCATTCACATGAAGTTTCTCACCCCCCAGATGTTCAAAAGTCTCATTCTTCAGGATCAAGAGGCATCGGCTGGTGCAGGGCTGGGTGTGCAGCAAGGCACAGAGAAGTGAAATGTATTCATTGAACCAGCAAAGATTGGACACCCCCTTGTGCCGGGGACCAGGACCCATTCCTGAACACAATACATTCCCTACCCCAGGGAGCTATGTTCTGACAGGAGAAGCCATTAAACAATTAGTTAATTGCAATGGTGACAAATGCTGTATGTGAGATGTACAGGGTGCTGTGGGAGCAAATGGCTGAGTCTAGGGTGGAAGTGGTAGGTCAGGGGAGGCTCTCTGAAATAGGACTTACCAGGGAGAAAGGAGGCAGGCAGAGCATTCCTGGCAGACAGAAGTGCATGTGCAAAGGTCCTGTGATAGGAGAGACCATGGAGTGTTTGATGACTTGAAAGAAGGCCAGCGTGGCCGGGTGCGGTGGCTCACGCTTGTAAACCCAGCACTTTGGGAGGCTGAGGCAGGTGAATCGCTTGAGGTCAGGAGTTCGAGACCAGCCTGGCCAACATGGTCTCTATTAAAAATACAATAATTAGCCGGGCCTGGTGGCACACATCTGTAATCCCAGCTACTTGGGAGACTGAGGCACAAGAATCTCTTGAACCCAGGAGGCGGAGGTTACAGTGAGCCGAGATCGTGCCAGTGGACTCCAGCCTGGGCGACAGAGGGAGACTCTGTCTCAAAAAAAAAAAAAAAAAAAACAAAAGAAAAGAAAAAGAAAAAAGAAAGAAGGAAAGGAAGAGGGCCAATGTGGTGGAAGGGAGAGGAGAGACAAAAAGCAGGGGATGGAGAACTGGAGACAGTGCACAAGAGACAAAGCAGGGCCTGGTCATTGCAGGACCACATCATGGATTTAGGACTTTATTATTGTTATTCTGAAAGGCACTGAACAACTTCTGACAGAGCCAGTGGCCTTCAGACTGGTGGCTGCTCTGTGCAGAGTTGATGTGAGGAAGCAGGAAGACCAATTTGTGGGCTATGGCAGAGGACCAGGGAACAGATGGGCTTTCCATGAGGGCAGTGGCAGGAGAGATAAAGAGAACAGACGGGATATATTTGGGGAGTTGAATGGGCAGGCCTTGGTAATATATTGGATGTTGTTCTTGCAGGGAATGTAGAGAATCATCAAATTCCTCTCTTGGGCAACTGACCAGACAGTGTCACTAATTCCTGAGATCAGGAAGATTTGGTGTTGGAGGGTAAATGATGAGTCTGTTGTTGGATGTGGGTGTGAGTGGTGGATGAGGCAGGGGAGGCTCTGCATGAGAACTCTCTGCCTTGTAGGGAGCTGGCAGAGTTGCCAGTTGTCTACCCCATGCCTATTCTCCTTTTCCTCCTGAGTAATATAACCCCTGATTCTTAGCTGGGCATGTAACCCACTGGAATAAAGAATATGCTTTCCAGCATTCCTGGTAATATGATGTAAGCAGAAATGGTGTGTTCAAATACTGGGCAGTGCCCTTAAAGGGAGAAAATCTGGCTTCTTTTTCTCCTTCCTCCTTCTGGATAATTGGAAAGTGGACTTGATGTCTGGAGCTCAAGCAGCCATTTTGGGCCATGAGGAATGAACCTCATGCTTTGGCTGTGGAATAGCAACATGGAAGCAGCTGGGGATGTGACAGTCTGGAATGTCATACCAGCCCCAAACTACATACCTCTGTACTTTTTGGACATGCACCTGAACTGGTCCTAATTAATTCAAAGAAATCTGACCCCGCCTATCAGACCGCCCTCCCCTCCTGCTCCTCTCTCTCTCTGTCTCACACACTTGCAGGCTACAAGGGCTTTTCTTTCTCCAAATCTCCAAACTTATTCCCACCTGGGGATTTTGCACTCACTGTTCCTTCTGCCAGGAATGCTCTTCCTCTACATCATCCCATTTGTTTCAGCTCAAAGTTCCCCTTCAGAGAAGGTGCCCCTGACCACCTTCCTAAGGAAGACTCCTCCTCTAAGGGTCCCTCCATCATATCATCCTCTTTCCTTTGTTGCACAGCATTGCTCACAGTCTGTGGTTATTTTGCCCTTTTCTGTGTTTTATTGGGATTTGTCTGCCTCTCCCTGCTGGAATGAATGCTTTACAAGACCCTGCTCTTCACTCACCCTACATCGCCCAGGACCACAACAGAAACCAGCATGCACTACTGGTTTCCTAGATAATTATTGACTAATTAACAAAAGAAGCTAGAGCAAGTTCCTTGTTTTGCCAAGACTATTTAGGCTAGAAAAACAAACTGACTTGTCCAAGATTATCATTTGAGTCAAAGACAGTGCTGGGGTGAAGATCCAGGTGTCCCAGCATTAGCCCAGGATGTGGCCACCTCCCTGTCTTTCAGCCAGACCTTTGGCAGAGCCACCAGCAGCTCCTCCTCTCTCTCTGCCTCATGGGGCAGAAATCTGCATCCATGACCTTCCTCTAAACTGGCTGGGCTTGTCTGGCTCCTGTGACCCAGAACCCAGCCCTGAAAGGCTGATTTAGGCTACTTGGATGTCTCACTCCTTCAGCTGGCCCAGCATTGCCTTGAGTGGCCCATGTAGAAAGAAGGCAGGGAGAAAGGAGGCCCTGCTGGGGAACGGCTGGGGCCACATCTGGAATTAAGAGCCAAAAATGCAGCTTGGTGCTAATAAGGCTTTATTGAAAGGACATGAAAGTCCCGATGGCAGTAACTCTCCATGCTCCAGTTCACACTGCTTTATGAGGTGTGACTCACTCTGGTACCTTCGAGACGGCCTCTCTCCCACTCCATCCACCCTGCCTCTTCCCTGCTTTCCTGCTCCTAGCCCACCTTGGGCCTCCACACCCACCCTTGGCTTGGGGGGTGGGGTGGAAGCAACTGCCCCCGCCCCAGAAAAGACCAAGGAGGCCTGGGGGTCCAGGTCCCTGTCCCAGGCTGCTTGCTCCCACTTTGCCCCATGGAAATTGAAACTTGGGAGCTGCCTGGCCCAAAACTGGTAAAAAAAAAAAAAAAAAAAAAGATTCAGAGTGGCCCCTGCTCTGGGCTGGAGTTAGAAGTCCAAGGAAGAGAAAGTGATTGTGGAGTGTATTAGTCAATTCTCACACTGCTATAAAAAAAAAACTGAAACTGGGTCATTTATAAAGAAAAGAGGTTTAGTTGGCTCATGGTTCAGCAGGCTATACAGAAAACATGATGGTGGCATCTGCTCAGCTTCTGAGGAGGCCTTAGGACACTTACAATCATGGCTGAAGGCAAAGGGAGAGTGAGCACTTCACAAGGCCAGAGCAGGAGGAAGTGTGGAAGGAAGTGCTAGACACTTTCAAACAACCATATCTCACTATCTCAATGACAGCAGTAAGGAAGGATGGTGTTAAACCATGAGAAACCACTCTTGTGATCCAATCACCTCCCACCACGCCACACCTACACCATTGGGGATTACATTTCAACATGAGATTTGGGTGGGGACACAGATCCAAACCTTAGTAGGGGACCAGGACAGCAACAGCAATGTGATAAAATGGGTGGGGTGGGAGACAGCAGAAGAGAGGCCAGGAGGCAAAGGGAAAGTGCTGTGCTGAGGAAACACATAGCACTAGACTCATTGCTGCTGTAACACACTTAGTCACCAAAAACAATAAAAATGTATCATCTTATGGTTTTGGAGGGCAGAAGTCCAAAATGGGTCTGGCTGGGCTAAAATCAAAGTGTCTGCAGGGCTACATTCCTCCTGAAGGCTCCAGGGGAGAATCTACTCCTTTGTCTTTTGCATCTTCTGGAAGATACCCACGTTCTGTGGCTCCAGCTCCTTCCTCCATCTCCAAAGGTGGCGTGGCATCTTCAAATCTCTCTCCAGCTCTAACACCGACTCTCACTGCCCTCTTTCACTTGTAAGGACCACCCAGATAATCCAGGATAATCTCCCCAACTCAAGGTCAGCTGATTAACAATCCCAGTTCCTTCTATAATCTTGCTATGGATTGAATGTTTGTGTCCCTCCAAATTCATGGGTTGGAGCCCGAAGCTCCAATGCAATGGTATTAGGAAATGGGGCCTTCGGGAGGTGATTAGGTCATGAGGGTGGGGCCCCCATGATGAGATTAGTGTCATTATAAGAGGAAAAGGGCTAAGTAAGCCCTCTCTCTGGCCTCAGCCATGTGAGGACTTGGTGAAGAGGCCTGTCTACAAGCCAGGAATCGAGCCCTAACCAGACCTCTACCCTCCTGGCCCCTTGACCGTGGACTGCCCAGCCTCTAGAACCTTGAGAAATAAATGCCTGTTGTTTAAGCCACCCAGTCTAGGGCATTTTGTTACAGCAGCTGAAGCAGACCAGGACAAACCTTAATTCTCCCTTGTCATGGAACATAGCATATCACAGATTCTGGGGACTAGGGCTTGGGGATATATGGAGGTGGTGTTATTCTGCCTTTCACACAGGGTCATAGAGAGATCCTCTTGGGCCTCAGAGTCTCCATGTGGAGGGTGTGTGTGCTGTATGTGAAGGGTGTGTGTACGGAGGGTGTGTGTGTGTGTGTGTGTAGAATGTGTGTGTGAAGAGTATATGGAGGGTGTGTGTGTGTAGAGTGTATGGTGTGTGTAGGGGAGTGTGTATGGAGGGGGTGTGTGTGTGTAGAATGTGTGTGAAGAGTATATGGAGGGTGTATGAGATGTATGTGTAGGGTGTGTGTACAGAGGGTGTGTGTGTGTGGAGGGTGTGGAGTGTGTGTGTATGTAGAATCTGTGTGTGCATGGAAAGTGTGTGTGGCATGTGTGTGGAGAATGTGTGTGTGTGTAGAGTGTATGGAGGGTGTGTGGTGCTTGTGGAGACAGTGTGTGTGTGTGTGGAGAGTGTATGGAGAGTGTGTAGTGTGTGTGTGTGTAGAGTGTATGGAGAGTGTGGTTTGGTGTGTGTGTGGTGTGTGTGTAGTGTATGGAGGGTGTGCGGTGAGTATGTGGAGACAGGGCGTGTGTATGGAGAGCATATGAAGAGTGTGGGGTGGTGTGTGTGTCGGGGGTGGAGAGTGTATGGAGGGTATATGTGCGTGTGTGGTGTATGTGTGTAGGAAGAAAGGTAGGGGTGCACAGAACTGCACATCCTAGCAGGAAGCCCTAGTGTGAGGCAGAATCCTAAGGCGGGTAACCCTTTGCAGGTGATAAACTCAGATGTGTAAGTCAATGTGACCTCTTTCTTTTTTCGGGATGAGCTGATTTCTCCCTGTACCCTCCCTGTGCTGATGCTGTATTGCGCGGCCACACCCACTGCCATGAGTTTCTCAGGATTTTACTGGGCCCAAGTGGGAGGCAGGGCTTCCTCGGGTCTGGGCAGCTGCCATCCTTTCATCCTCCAATGATGGTGATGATGGTGATGGCTGTTCTCAGCCGCCAGATCCTCAGGTTGGGACCGTGGGAGCAGCTAGGCCTCCTCTGGGCTCCTCACAGCTTGGGATTCTCCTTACCTCCTGGCCAGGTCCTGCTTTGGGCCACCACCTTCCTGTCCTTAGTGGTGGTGTGGTTTCCCTGGGCTCCGGGGGTTCTCCCACCACACCCTGGGGAGACTGTGGGGACCCCACACTCCACGACTTTGCTCCAGGCTCTGTGCGTTTGAGGATGTGGGCACAGCCCACTCCCCCACTCCCCCACCCCCACCATGCAGCCAGTGTGCACAAACACACGCAGGCTTGCTGGGCTTTCCCTGGGGAGGGACAGAAACGTCCCTCTGCTCACCCACCTCCTAGTGTAAGGGGCTATGATTCCCATCTTCTGCCTCCAGATTTGGCCCAGGTGCCAGGCAGAGTCCCCATTCTGAGACAGTCTCCTGCTACCCCTTCCAGCTTTGCCTTTCCAAGCTCATTGAAGAAATCCTCTTCCCAAATCGTTCAGCTTTTCCCCTAAGTGGAAGAGAATTAGAGCTGGATTGTGGACTCTGTTCTTTCTCAGTTGCTTGTGATATACATCGTCCCTGGGAACAATGGTGAAAGTCTCCTTGAAGTTAAAGATGCATTATTTGCAGGTGAGAGGTGGGGAGTGTCAAAGGCTTAAGAAGTTGTAGAAAAACATGTTAATAAAGAGGTCACATCTTGGCCTGCCACGCTCCCAGTGTGGCTGATGGCATGGGCTCTGCGATCCATAGATCTGGCTGAAATCTCCAGCTTGGTCACTGATTGGCCAAGGACTCACTATCACCAAAGCTCAGTTTCTCTTCCTGAAAAATGGGTAAGGGAACCCCTCCTCCTATGAACCCTCAGAGGGTTGTTTCAGCATTAAATGAGAGTAGACGGATAAAAATCTTAGCCCTGAGCCTGGCCCCCTAAAGAGGCTGGACATTGGTCAGAAGTTGTTGTTTGGAGGTGACTGTATTTGGGGACTTCCCATTAATAATATGCAACCTACACTACGACTGTTTCAAAGCAATTTTTTGCTCCAATCATATTGATCTTATGATTTTGTTTATTAACCTCCTTTTTTTAAAAAAAACCTCAGAGCTGGTATAAAGTTGAAAAAACTTTGGAACGTATGTTCCACAGGATCATCTCCATGCTGGCAAAATTCCAGAGGCTACCCCAGCTGTTTCTCCCTCTCCCCAGGAGTAGTGGCCATTGCCTTTGGGGAGAGCCTGGAGATTTCTCTTGGGTGGCTTTGGAATTTCTGTCCTGTTGAAGCCAAAGAACAGAGGACACACAATGTGTTCAATGTGCACGTTATCTACACGCGTGTGCGGGTGGGGTGCTTTCCACCTCAGTGTATCTAGATGCACTTTGTCTTTTGGATCATCTCCACGGAATTACATTGTACAGATGCACCCAAAGTCTCATAATCTGCCCATTTTACAGTTGTGGACAGTCAGTGGCCCAGCTTCTCAGAACCATCATAGTAGCACAGTGACCACATGTGTGAATTCTGGAGTCAGACAGATTCAGTTTCAAATCCCAGTTCTGCCATTTCTCATACTGGATAATCTTAGGCAAGTTGCTTCATCTACCCCAGCCTGAGTTTTCCCCTCTAACAAATGAAAACACTAACAGCATCTATTGAGACATCACCTACCTCACACTGATGTTGAGAGAATTAAATGAGGTCATATGTTGATCCATTTTACAGATGGGCAAGCCAAAGCCTACATCACCATACCAGAGACTTATCTGAGGTTACACAAGTCCCTACAGAAGAACTGGGGTGAGAGTCTGGTTCTGCACTTTAAAACTTCAAATCTCTGGTGAGCAGCTCTCTCCCCTCAGAGGCTGTGAGCTGGGCACAGGCTGGTCAGCCTCCATCAGGGTCCTTTCCTGCCTTCCCTTCTCTATCCTCTTCCTCCTCATCAGTGTTTCCTTGGCTTTTTTTTTTTTTTTTGACAGAGTGTCTCACTCTGTCGCCCAGGCTGGAGTGCAGTGGCACCGTATTGGCTCATTGCAACCTTCATCTCCTGGGTTAAAGCAATTCTCCTGCCTCAGCCTCCCAAGTAGTCAGGATTACAGGTGGCCACCACCACACCCAGCTAATTTTTTTAAATATTTTTAATAGAAACAGGGTTTCACCATGTTGACCAGACTAGTCTTGAACTCCCGACCTCACGTGATCCACCCTTCTCGGCCTCCCAAAGTACTAGGATTACAGGTGTGAGTCACCGCGCCCGGCCCCTTCCTTGGCTCTTTAGACAAGGTGATTGTACAAAGACTTGGAAGAGAGTGAGGGCACAGTATTTGCAAAGTCCCTTAGAAGGGTGGGGCATGCTCAAGATGGACATGAAGGCTGGGGTAGGCAGAGGGCAGAGGGCTAGGGAGAAAGAGGAAGAAAGGAAGGAGTGAGGTCTCCCAGAGCCTGGCTTACCTCCCAAGGCCATGGTAAGCTTGCACACAATTCTAGGCAGGGGAATGACATGGTCCAAATTGGAATTGTTAAAGTATCAGTCTTCTGTGGAGTGCCATGTGAGTGGGGGTGAATGGGGAGGGAGGCAAGAGGAGGTGGAGAATCCAGTTCGGTGGTGCTGCACCTGCCCAGGGCTCCTGTGACAAAGCATCTCCAACTGGGAGGCTTAAACAATAGAAATTCATCATCCCACACTTAAAAAAATCTGATATCAAGGTGTCAGCAGGGGTGGTTCCTTCTGAGAGCTGGGAGGCAAAATTCATTTCCTATCTCTTACCTAGGTTCTGGTAGTTTGTTGACAATCTTTGGCATCACCATAATCTCCACCTTCATCTTTACAAGGCATTCTCCCACGTCCATGTCTGTGTCTAAATTTCCCCTTTAAATAGGAACATTAGGGGCCCATACTACTCCAGTATGACCTCACGTTAAGTAATCACACCAGCAGTGACCCTATTTCCAAAGAAGATCGCATTCTGAGGTGCTGGGTGGGGGAGCCTGGATTTGAACATACACATTTAATTGGTGGGCACAATTTGACCCATAACCAGAGGCTCCTGCCCTTAACCAGGCCAGACTGAATGTGACTTAGGTGCTATCAATGGAGTTGAGAAGGCTGGTTAGACTGAAGATTATTTTGAAAACAGAGCCGATAGGATTTGCTGATGGATTCAATGTGGGGAAGTAGTGATGATGGGGAGGGAAGACCTGTTCAGACTTCAGATTCTGGCCTGAAGAACCAGGGGGATGTTGGGTGGGGGACTCGGAAGAGGATTTGGGGGCAAGAAGTCAAGAGCAGGGTTTTGCAGCCAGATGGGGTGACACATATGGTGTTTGCCCCCGCTTACCTCGTGGGCCCACCTTGTCCTGGGCTGGAGGAAGCAGACCCTAATGAGAGGCAGCTGTGGCCAGGCGGCCGGCTCACATTTGCTCTGCTTTGAGCATCAAAGGCCCGCGAAGTGGTTGTCCAGCCCTGAAGGCCATGGCCATCCATCTTGGAGGCTGCACTGCCAAGAAACCAGGTTCCAGTGGCCAGTGCCTGTTCACTCCCTGAGGAGCAACCCCCGCCGCCCCGCCTACTTCCCAGCACAATTTCACCGCTGCAACGTTGGAAGTTGCCCCTCCACCCAAAGTCCTCCCCCCACCCCATGCCTGGTTTAATCCTGCCTGAGGAGATCAGACACCTGAGAGAAGCAGATGAAAGCAGAAAGGGAGAGGTTCGTGGGGTCTTGGCTGATCACCCCCAAAGTGACCCCAAAAATGTCAAATTCTATTTCATAACACAAACGGGGAGCCATTTAGTAAGACGGTTCGAAGCCTAAGCTTGGTCATTATCCTACCTGGGTTAGAACTGATACCTGCCTCTTACAAACTCAAATGTAAAATAGAAGGGAAAATGATACCTGGCTTGTAAGATGATTGAGAGACCTAAATAAGATGGGACATATGTAAAAATTTTAGCACAGTGCTTGTCATATTGTAAGTTCTTGATAAGTTATTATTATTACTGTTGTTATTTTGGGGTAAGCATCTTATTTTAAATTGTATATTTAAAATGTTTACACTAACAGACCCACAAAGACCCAAACCTTCTATATGGATCTTCTGCCTAATTTAGAAATGTAATCAGTTTTCCGGGCGCGGTGGCTCACGCCTGTAATCCCAGCACTTTGGGAGGCCGAGGCGGGGGGATCAAGAGATCAGGAGATCGAGACCATCCTTGCTAACACGGTGAAACCCCGTCTGTACTAAAAAAAAATACAAAAAAAAATTAGCCGGGCGTGATGGCGGGCCCCTGTAGTCCCAGCTACTCCGGAGGCTGAGGCGGAAGAATGGCATGAACACGGGAGGCGGAGCTTGCAGTGAGCCGAGATCGTGCCACTGCACTCCAGTCTGGACGACAGAGCGAGACTCCGTCTCAAAAGAAAAAAACAAAGAAGAAATGTAAGCAGTTATGGTATGGATGCAGCCTCAAAATTAGTAATAAAAATATGAATAACCAAGCCATGTGCTAGTATAGAAAAATCACCTACGGGAGTCCACAAGCATGTAATTCTAATCTCAGTTCTGCTGTTTACTAGCTGTGTGACCTTCGTAAAGTTACTTTACCTCTTTGAGGCTCTGAATCTGGCTCTAAAGGGCCAGATCCTTTACATACATCATCTTCAATAATCATGGGTATCACCCTGTCTCTGGCTCTCAGTAAATACACAGCAAATGGTAAGTATTATGGCAGATCAACGGTGTCAATGTCCCCCTCCTTGTTCTCTACTCCTCTTTGTATTCTTGCCATCTGTTATGTAACTTTTTAGTGTCCTTCCTCTGCAACTCAGACATGTGGCCTGCTTTGACTAGTGGGATGTTAGCAGATGTGATACAAGCACGTGTTTTAAAAAGCTTCTGTACATTTCCCACTTCTCTCTGGAGCCTTTGTACCTGCCATGGGAATATGCCCGGGCTATCCTGTTGGAGGATGAGACTTGTGCAGCAAAGTTGAGTCAGCCAGTCATCTCAGACGAGGGCATCCTAGATCAGCCAAGAGTTGGCCGACTCCAGACATGGGCATAAGCCCAGCCAAGATCAGCAGAACTTTCCAGACCACCCACGGCTGACAGCAGATGCATGAGCCAGTCCAGCCAAGGTCAGTTGAGCCCAGCCCTCACCAATGAAACTCCATAGACTCTTGAGCCAAATCTGTTTATTGTTGTGTGCCTCTGAGTCTTTGTGGTTATTACTCAGTATTATTGTGGCAAGACATAATGGAGGCAGATATTAATATGCAACCTTCTGGGTGCTTGCTTAAGAAATATGGACTCTTCCAGATGGGCCCTAGGGGATCTGGGACCCAAAGACATTGACAGTTGTAGTGAGAGTTCACCCTTGTCTTAATAGCTATAAGATTATTTAACTGTGAACCCATAAATGTCAAAATCTAAAATGTAATAACTCAACTTTGTTGTTTTGTAAATAGCCAAGAATAAAAATGCCAGAAACATTAGTGATGTTGGCCAGATGAAGGAATTGGGGAGGGAAAGGCAGGCAGATCACCTCTCTTTATATGTCTTCAAACTCAAAGCTTGCAGACTTCTTGGCCCCAGAATTATAAATTAGGCCCTTCTCCTGAGGACCTCCTCTGCTTATTACGCAAATCTGATTCTAGAGCCTCTGAATGTGATGGTTTTAGCCAAATCCTGGGTAATTTGTCATTGCTGAAAATATAATTTGCTTATGAGCCTGCAATCCTTGTAGCTCCCAGCAGCCTGCAATCCTTGTAGCTCCCAGCAGCCTACAATGGAGGGAATCTGTGCAAAGGTTGAGAGCGCAGCTTGGCATCAGGCACCCTGGACTTGAATCTCAGCTCCCCTGCTCTGCAGCTGTGCAACTTTAACCAAACTTGGAATCTCTCTGGGAGGTTTTTACAGTAGCTCCTCCTTGGTAAATAGAATAAACTTGGTACCTGTTTCTTAAGGTTCAGTGAGGTAAAGCAAAGAAGGCATCAGCACACAGGAAGTGCTTAATGATTTGTAGTTGTTATTAACGGTCCTTTGATCCTAGTTGCAACATTTAGCCTGTACACCTCACACTGTCCCAACAAGGGTCAGCCTTGAGACCTCAGGGTTATAATCGATGCAATGCCCCATTCTTCCATTTTTAGATTTCCCAAGCCTCTTCTCTGAGACTCAAGCCAGTTTTATTTCTTGGGCCAGACTCTCAAATTATCAGATAGCTAAGAATTATTGACAATCCTATCAGTTAAGGTAAAGTTAGTTGATGTTATGGATAGAGGAAATCCCAAGATCTTAGTGGCTAAACACAATAGAATTTTATTTCTCATTCACACGAAGTCTGAACGGCAGTGGAATACCAGGGAGATGTACTCAGGTCCTAGGCTGACGGAGGCTCTGCCGTCTTTACCCTCTAGCTTCAACAGTCCTCCTGGGCATCAGCATTCAGCTGGCAGCTAGGAGAAGAGAGAGGATGTGGAGGACCACAGCAGGTATCGAACAGGCCCAGCCTGGAAGTGGCTTATTACTCTGCTCACATTCTACTGGACGCAGAACCAGTCACATGACCACACACAGAGGCAAGGGGGCCAGGAAACATAGTCCCTGGCTGGGCTGCTGTTTTCCAGCAATGACTCAGCTGGGGAGCATACACTTTTGGTGCACAGATGGCCACCTCTGCCTCAATGGCCAGCACTCCCTGAGCACCTACCATATGCCTGGCACCATGTGATGCCCTTTTCACCCATCATTCATGGATGCTCACGGTAACTCTATGAGGGAGACACCCTTCTCATCACCTGCATTTTCCAGCTGAGGAGTGAGGCCCTGAGAGATGACCTCTAGCTGCAGGGCTGGCTCTCAGAAGCAGTGGTTTCCTCTGTGCTCTGCTAAGTGTTCTGGCAAGGTGGGTGGGGTCCATTTCTGAACTTGTCCTGGAAGGCTACCTATGGGTGCTGTCTGACCAACACCACCACTGTCTTGCCAGCCTCTGTATTGACCATGCTCCATCACCCCCTGTGCAGAGACCCTGGGCTGGTCTCCCTGCCCAGCATCACCGCCATCACCACCCCTCAGCTCTTGCCAAGCCATTAGCCCTTCTACAGCTCTACATCAGGCATGCCTTTGCTCTGCCTTCTGTCATGGCCAAGATCAGGCTGACCAGCTCACTAGATTTCCAATGTTAATGTGTGAAAGAGCCACAAGGAGGGCTTTGTGCTCAGCTGCCATGATCGCTGTGGCTGCAGGGGGTTACCACCTGTGGCAGACAGAAAAGTGCCCCCTCCTCCAGAGATGGTCACATCTTAATCCCCTGGAACCTGAGAATATGTTGCCTTACATGGCAAAAGGAAATGTGAAGATGTGATTAAGTTAAGGATTTTGAGATAGATAGGAGATTATCTGCGATTATCTGGATAGGCCCAGTGTAATCACAAGGATCCTTATGAGAGAAGCCAAGAAAGTCCAAGTCAGAGAGGAAATGTGACAATGGAAGAAATGGTTGGAGTGATGCACTTTGTGGTTTTGTTTTTTATTTTTGTCAACAAATATTTATTGTGTGTCTGAGCAGAGTGCTGAATTCAGTACCGTGATGGCAGGGAATGAATACGAAATTAAGAAAAGCAATAATGAAAATTATAAAATTAATGATACAATTTAGGTTTTCTTTTTTTTTTTTTTTTTTTCTGAGACGGAGTCTCACTCTGTCACCCAGGCTGGAGTGCAGTGGCTCAATCTCGGCTCACTGCAACCTCCGCCTCCCGGGTTCAAGTGATTCTCCTGCCTCAGCTTCCCCAGTAGCTGGCATTACAGGTGAACACCACCACACCTGGCTAATTTTTATACTTTTAGTAGAGATGGAGTTTTGCCATGTTGGCCACACTGGTCTCAAACTCCTGACCTCAAGTGATCCGCCAGCCTCAGCCTCCCAAAGTGCTGGTATTAGAGGCATGAGCCACCGCGCCCAGCCCAATTTAATTTTTCTAACAAGCCTTTCCTCTGGGCATTATAATCCCCATTTTATAAATGTGCAGAATGAGAAAAAGAAAAGTTAAATTACCTGCTTAACATCATATAACTACATGAATGTTCATGATTTGAACTCAGGTTTATTTGCAAGAAAACTGTTCTGCATTTATGTCAAATTTGAGAATAACTGGCCCTGCTGTCAAAAGGCTCATTATCTAGTGATAGATACCAAAAAGTATATGATTAGCAAAAGGACTAGGCAGATTTTGGTGAATACATATGGGTTTAAACAAAATGGTAGCCAAAACACAAAATACATAGAGAATAACAGAAGAGGAGAGGACAATAGCTGGAGATGAGATTTTATGAAGTTATATGAAGAAATCTAATGAAGTTCCTGACTTGCCATGCCAAGGTATTTTATTTTGTGTGTTTTCTTCAAAATGTTTTATGTGTGATTATTTTCTTTTTGAGTTGGAGTGATCCACTTTGAAGTTGAAGGAAGGGAGTTGCACCTCCTTTCTCTAAAGTGAGTCCCTTGGTCCTATGCAATGTTATGCAGGCTCCTATGTGGATGGATGAACACACTGTAGACCTTGGTATTGGCTGGTATTGGCTGAAGCCCTGTGGGCAGAAAGGGTAAACTCATACCTCGAATATGTGTCAATTCCAGTGGAGATAAAAGTCTGCTCATTCCGGGGTGGAAGGAAGCCAGTGTCATCACTTGCCACTGAGTAGCTATTTGGTCTCCTTGAGGGAAGAGGCCATATCAAGGGCTTAGCATGGATCACATTGCTGACAAGTTGGATATTTAGCAATAGCTAGATCAGTCTTGATGATGGGATCTCTCCTATGTAAGGCCTCCATCTCTGCCACTGTGGCCACTCCATTCAGATGCTAATTATGCAGGCCCTTGGGTGACTGATAACGGGTTGGCTGACATCATCTGCCTGAGTTATTCTCTCTGCATCATTGTTTAGTGCCTCTTCTGAGGGAGATGCTCTCTGATGGTCACTGGGTCAACAGGAAGATTTTCAGGCTTTATGCCCATTCTTTTAAATCCATCCACGTGTTTCCTCCCCAAGAACTTCTTGCTCCTAATCTTCCAAATATTCTCCTTCTAGGCTCCTAGACAACCAGTCAAGCCACTTGCCACTGCCCATGAGTCCATATACATTCTAACTTTGGGCCACTTCTCTTTCTGCACTAGATGGATGACCAGGTCAGTGCTCACAGCTCTGCCCCTGGGAGAATCTCCCTCACCACTGTTTTTCAGTACTAGCCCTGAGTGGGGTCATATTCAGTAATGGGCCATTTGTAGCTTGCACTCACAAGTCAAGCTAACCCATGGGTGAATTTTTTTGCTCCTCTGTCAATTGGGTACAAGGGACCCTCCATATAGACATAGATGAGAACCAAGGGAAGATGCCAGTGAAACAGTGGCCAATGATGTGGGGAGCTGTGTGATTTGCTTATGCAGTTTATTTGTGCTTTCTGGCCATACTGGGCCCACCCAATCTGTTGGCTCTGCAATAGTGACTGATCTCAGCTAATGATGAACAGTTCTGGCGCATGATGTCCCATAGTCAGGTACCCCATCTCTATCAGGGCACAGTACCATTCCAGGAGTTATTTTTGAAATGTGTATAATTTTCCACTGCAGATGGTATGAGCTTGCTCCAGAACTTCAGAGGTCTACATTGAGATTCTCCTTTTGAAGTTTACCATAACATCTACACAGCATTTTTTTCCCACCATGGAGAGCTCCAATACCATAGGGTCTATTGGGTTGTATGGCCCAAGCAGCAGGGCTTCTTGCATTATGGCCTGGATCTGCTGTACACTGCTTTCCTGCTGGCTCCCACTCAAAGCTGGCAGCTTTTCATTTCACCTGACATATAAATTGGAATGTACATGAAATAGTCTGCCTCTAGCACCTGAAGAGGCCTACTAGTCATTGTACTTCAGTCTTAGTGGTGAGAAGTTGAGAGGCAATAATCTGTCTTTTACATTAGAAGAAATATCCTGGATGCCCTAAACCAGGACCAGACTAGACCCTAAAACACCACTAATGTGGCACCTGAATTTCTTAGGATTATCTTCCACACTCTGGAGCATATGTTGATCCAAGGCTTCTGATGTATTTGCTACTTTTTGCTCCTCTGGCCTGATTAACATGATATCACCAACACAGTAGACTAATCCAGTGTTCTACAGGATGTCCAGATGGGCCACTGTCTTCAGACTATATTATGACAGAAGGTGGAAGAATTAACGTAGATGTGGAGGCAAGACAGTAAATGTATACTGTTGCTCCTTCCAAGTAAATGTAAACTGTTCCTGACAGTTACACATTCACCAGGGCTAGGGAAATTCTTATCATGTACACCTGCCATAGTGTTGCAGGTGCCTTTCTCACGGAGTCCCAGCCTCTTCTTTAGCCAGTGGGTTATAGGTCTGAAAAACTGGCTCAGGGTCAGAAATTGGTCAAGAAAACATGACTTTTTATTGGGATGGCTGCTGTCAGACTCCTAATCATTCATTCTTAATTTCCATTAATTTTACAGTCTAATAAATACTTTGTTGGTTGCTCATCTGTCTGGCTTCTAGGGCCACCATTTCCTCTTAACCAATTCTGGTTAGCCATATGCTCTTTCAGAGTGTAGTCCCTTTCCTCCCTTAGCAAGCCCATCACATCCTTGCCTGAGTTATGCTGTGAATTCACCCTAGATATTGGCCTGATGGCCAGGAGGAGAAATAGGGACTCATCTTAAGGAAGGCATATATTGCCTTGTACGGCAGAAGTCTGTGCATTGCCTCCAAGCAATGGCTACTTCTTCAGGCCGGAAACATCAAGGTAATCTGGGAACTGAAAATTTTCAAGTGTATCAATCCAGAGATCCCCATCTCATATCTCAGGGTCCTACCACTATGTAATCAAAGGTCTGACCTTTCACAGAAAATTCCCTTTCTGGAACTCTCTACTCTTAAGAGCTCTTCAACTTTTCTACTCTGTAAACATCATGGAGTTGAGCCTCAGCTTTTTATGTCTCCTGACCTCAGGAGATTAGAGTCTCTTTATGAGCTGCGAAAACAGGCCCTCTGGCTTTTACAATTAGTCTTTCCTTATCTGTGTCCAAAGCATCTATTACCCCTAGCAACAGTCATTCAATTCCACTGTCCTTAGAATGACTACTCCCCCATACTGCTAAAGCCCTGATACATTGCCCTAGCCATCCTTTTCCTTCTACTCAGAAGCCATTTTAGTTTACCACTAACCAAAGATTAATAACATTATTGCTACAGTACCCAGCAATGACCAGTGTTCCACATACCAACAATAATGGGACCTTCATTGCCAGTCAAGTAGAGGCTAATCCAGCTCCAAAACCCCACTATAAAGTCTGCTTCTTGGGTCACTTGTGGCACTAAGTGTCATCTATCAGGTTTTCTGGGAATCAGACTCTGAGACAGAGATTGGCTTGCAGGAGGTTTATTGGAGGGGGCTGTCAACATCAGCATGAGCATCTTCGATGGGGTGGAGGAAGCATGCTGGGAGAAGCTGGGTTGCAATGCAGACTTGACAGAAGCCTCAGCCCAGCCCACAGGGAGCCCTGGAGTTGGAATAGCCCTAGAGCATTACCCCAAATTGGGGCAAGGCAGTTGGGTCTTTATACCCCTGCATCAACCAGTCATTGGATGGGGCCTATCCTAGGAAGTAGGCATGACCTTGGGCAACATGTTTTTTTTTCAGCCAAGGGCAATTTCTGGGGTGGTTGAGGCGGGGGTGGTACCAGCTGTGAGCTCTCAGCTATCAACTCTCTTCTCAGCTGAAGGAGATCTGGGTGACACACCACAGCATCCACTACATCACACTTATGTAAGAGTCCAAAGAGAACAGAAATGTATTCTACACATCTTGCACCTTTAAAATGTTGATTGATATTGCCAAATTCTATCCAAAAAGCTTGAACCAATTTATACCTCTGCCAGAAATGTTTGAAAATGCCTACTTTCCATCCTCTTAGCCAACTTCAAGTATTCAATCTTTGAAAACTGTCAATACGATCAGGGAGAAATACATTTTATTGTTCTAATTTTCATTTCTTTTATTATTAGAGAGGTTGATCATCTTTTCAAACGTTATTCAGGTTCTTTGGTCTTTTTTTCTCATTGATGTATAAGAACTCTTTCTATCTTATGGATAGTAAACTTATCCCTGTTTTTTTTTTTTTTTTTTTTTTTTTTTTTTACAATTGAAGCATGTCTTTCAACCTTATTTGCAATGTATTTTGCCATAAAATCCATAAAACCTCAAACTGCCTATCTTTTCCATTATGGTTTCTGGGTTTTATTTGCCACTTTTAAAGGCTTTATCCTTATAAATTATTCTTTCATAGTTTTTTCTAATATTTTTATGGTTTAGTTTTTACATTTACATTTTATTCCATCTGAAATTTCTTTTGGCTGGAGAAGTATGAATCCATCTTTTTTTTCCAAATGGCCAGCGAATTGCCCCACACCATTTATTAAACAATATATTTCTCCTCTCTGATGAGAAATTTCTCTTCTAGTGTACTAAGTAAACTCTTGTATTAATGTGGACTTTCTACTGTATTCTATTGACCTATCTATTTTTGATCCCATATTAAGTGATCTACATTATTCTATCTTTAAAATATGTTTCAATATCTGCTAGTACAACTTCTTCTTTTGTTATTTTTCCCAGATATTTATTCTCTCCTATTTATTAGTCCAGATAAAATTTAGAACCACACTGTTGAGTTCCAAAAATAACTACATTGGAATTTTGGTTGGAATTGGGTTAAATTTTTCAATGTGTTTTAGAAGAATTGATATTTGTATAATTTTGAGTCATCAAGATATATCTCTGTCTGCTCAAGTTTTCCTCTCTGTACTTCCTGGGAATAATATAACTTTTTAGTTTTTTTGAGACAGGGTCTTGCTCTGTTGCCCAGGCTGGAGTTTAGTGGCTTAGTCTCAGCTCACTGCAACCTCCACCTCCTGGGCTCAAGGAATCCTTCCATCTCAGCCTCCCAAATAGCTGGGACTACAAGCATGCACCACTATGCCCAGCTAATTTTTTTGTATTTTTTTGTAGACATGAGTTTCACCATGTTGCCCAAGCTGGCCTTGAACTCCTGAGCTCAAGCATTCCTCCCGCTTCAGCCTCCCAAAGTGCTGGGATTACAGGTGTGAGCCACCGTGCTCAGCCTAATTTTGTATATGAACCTGCACATTTCTTATCAAACTTATTCCAAGATATTTTGTTTTGCTGTTGTTTTTGCTGCCTTTGTGAACAGACTCTTTATTTTCATCATAGTACTTCTTGTTGCACCTTAAGAATGCTACTGATTTTTGTATATTTATTTTGTAACTAGAACTATACCAAACAGTCTTATTGTTTACAATAGTTTTTAATTATCTTAGTCTTTCCAGCCTTCAAGATCCATGTTTCAGAAAGATTATTCTCCAGGAAAGACTGGAATGGGAGAGGTTGAAGGCTCAGAGCGAGGCCTGAGCTCTGACTGGCCTCTCCTGCCAAATATGTTGTCTTTCTTGTAATCTATGTTAGAACTCAAAACTTTCAGCTTAATCCGCAAGAATCTAGAAGCATTGCCTTTTCAATTGGCAATGAGGTAAAATACATCTTCAGTTCCTTGAGATGTAATATTATCATGATTTACTCTCTGATGCAGTATTACAGGAAATCAATCAGTGTGGATGAAGGATAGTAATAAAGGCAAACATTGAATCGGCACTAGCTGTGTGCTGGGCACTGTCCTGATTACTTCACAGACATTGTCTCGCTCAATACTCAAGACAATTTTCAAGGTAGGTACCACTATTATCCCCATTTTACAGGTGAAGAAACTAAGGCACAGAACAGTAGAGCGGCTTGCCCAAGGTCACTTTGCTTTTAGTTGGTAGAAACAAGATTTGAACCTAATGGCTCCAGAGTCCATTGCTCAGAACCACTATAATAAAATGGGTTAGCTCTGTAGAAACCTGCTCTTTATTCAAAGCTCCAGAATAGCTTCCGAATCCCAAACCCAGACTAAATGCAGGATTTCTCTCCTCTTTCTTCATCTCCTTTGATTCGGCCACCCCTGGAGGCCAGGGACTCCTAGCTTTCCACGCAGCTGAAGAATATTGAACCCCCAGGTCAGAGCTCCAAGTACAGAGTGAGGAGATGAGTTACAGGGCAGCGAGCACATGCTGGATTGGTATGCCCAGGCCTTGGAGGACCTCTGGTTTTAAAATGCAACTTTTTGCTAGGTGGATCTCTCATTTCATTACATTGCGGTCAATGGTTGAATTTTCTCCCTCTTTTGAAAATGGTTTTTAGTTTTTGGCCCTAACCTCTTGCTCTCTGGCCTGTCAGCCACATGATAGGGGGTGGAGGCTCCTCTCCCGTGCCAGACTGTTCCTGAGCAGGGTTTCCAGGCCACTAAGGCAACAGGGCCCAACCATTCTCTCAGAAAAACCCTATAGCTCCCCTCAGAGGCCCTGGACACACTGGCCGGAAATCAGTTTAACTGGCCAGTAGACCTCATGCTCTGGGAAATCAAACATGGTTGCACAGGTGACATTTGGGACATTTCTAAATAAATTTTGTATTAACAGCAATAATATTCATTCATTCATTCATTTAACAAAACTTTATCTGGTCCTTATTATATGCTGGAAATACAATGATAAATAAGACAGGTTCTTGCCTTCCTGGAATTTACATGCTAGGGAACTAACAAACAAACAAACAGACAAATAGATAAGAATTTCAAGTTGTTAGAAATGCCATCAATAAAGATAAAATAAACTGATAGAAAGTGGGGGATAAGGAGGTGTGACTTAAGACAAGTGGTCAGGGGAATCCTCCCTAATGAGTGGAAATTAGAGTTATACCTAGATGTTAGGAAGGAGTCATGCTGGGAAGAGCTGAGGGCTGGGTGTTCTGGACAAAGGGTGTTCCCTTTTGCTCACCATGGTATCCCAGGTTTTAGCTCAGAGCTGGCACTGAGTAGGAACTTAGTAATTGACAAGTGAATGAATCATGGCTCTTGGCAACTTTGAGTGGCTTTGCCTCTTGTCTGTGAGCTCTCAGGGGGAGATGCCTGGCTTAGAGCCCCTCTGCCTAGTTCCACCTGGCCCTCCTCTCTGGGAGAGCTCTGCTGGCCTCATCCTGCCAGATCCTTCCTCCCAGGTCGTCTGCTTTCCAGGCCCAAAGGCTGCATCGAGGGCCAAGATGGCTGCCAGAGCCAGGAGGGAGGGAGGGAGGGAGCAGGGAGGACCTGTGTTGGCAGAAGGGAGTTGGAGGCCCTCTTGTGTGGTGCCATTGGGGCTGGTGCTGGGTCTCAGTGTGGCTGGCAGTCAGTGGGCCGCAGCCAGCTCAGCCCTCCTATCCAGAAACACCACCCACCTCCAGGCTTCAGACCCCTCTCCACCCCGCTGGGCTGGGGGTGCAGTCTCCATTAGGGAAAATGCTGAGTTAGACAGAGGCTTCCCCTTTGCCCGGCCTCCAGCCTTGTCTCTGGGTCCCTTACAGAAACACTTCATTTTCAGGCACAAGCTGAGGCCGAGTGGGGAAAGAAGCTCCACAGGCCAAATATTTGTAAGCAGAGCTGTTTTCCCAAGCAAAGCAGAACCAGATGCCACTGCCCTCCAGTGGAGGCCGGGCCCTGGCACTGGGAGGCCAGTCTGGGGGGTGGTCAGGGGGAGGCTGGCCAAGGATTGCCATGTGGGGTCCCGCAGAGCCAGCTGCTTCTTAAGATGTTCTTACGCAGTGGTGATCGGAATGTCACAGCATCCAGTGGGCCGCTTTTCCAGGCAGTTATCACCTGCCAAAACCCTGAGGCTCAAGGTTTTACCTGGTAGGAAAAACTGACCTAAGGCCTAGGTCTCAAAGGATTCTATATTTATTGATAATAGAAAGTGTGCCCAGCACCAACCACTTCATCAAGGATGAAAAATGGAAAAACAGGAGTCCTCAGGAGGGTATTTTTTTGAGCTTGAACTAGAAGTCTATCCTCAGGAAGCAGATCTTTAGGGTCCTAGACCCTGGGGAAGCCCCAAGTGTGGATGGAGATGGGGACTGGCCTCAGATCCGAATCTGCTTACTCTGTGAAACCACAGTAGATCCAGCAGAAGGCAGGAAGATTCCTCTATTTATTTATTTATTTATTTATTTATTTATTTATGAGACAGCGTCTTGCTTTGTCACCCAGTGGTACAATCACAGTTCACTGCAGCCTCAATCTCCTGGGTTCAAACGATCCTCCCACCTCAGCCTCCTGAGCAGCTGGGGCTACAGGCATGAGCCACCACACCGGGCTAACTTAAAAATTTTTTTTCTTGTAGAGATAGGGGTCTCCCTATGTTGCCCAGACTGGTCTCAAACTCCTGAGCTCAAGGGATCCTCTTGTCTCGGCTTCTCAAAGTGCTGGGATTATAGGTGAGAGCTTCCGTGCCTGGCCCAAAAACTCCTTAGTGAAAATTTGGAGGGATGCGATCTCTCTCCAGGAAATCTCCAGAGGAATATTTTACTATGTTACATACATATTGTGTAATAAAGGATCTGCCTGGCCTTTGCCTCCAGCCCCTGGGAAGTGACTTCTAAACCCTCGGAATTTCCCAAGTGATAGGAGGGTCTTTGTTATTCATGGTGGGCCCCTCAGACCACATCTGATAGTTTATGCTAACAAGTGACTCACGGTGGTCCCCTGCAGGGTTTATGGTAAAAGGATAGTTCAGGACAGGGGCTGGCCACGCTGGAAAGACCAACCACGTAATGAGAGGGTTGGGGGGCTTTGACCCACGTGTTATCAGCCCCAGCCTCTGGGGTGTAAGGTTCTTGTATCAGTTCAAACCTCCAGAGCAGGCCAACAGACAACACGAGGCGGTGTGGAGCAACATGCTGTTTTAATGAGCGCCTAAAATGGCGTCAGCCCCAAGCGAGGACGGGGCAAAGGTTTTATAGTCTCCTGTAACAGGAAGTGTCCTAGTCTGACGTAACTGCTACGTAGTACCCGGATGGCCTCTTTCTAGATCTTCAGGGGTACGTGTCTTCCGGCCACGGTAGGTGTCTTCCCGCCAGCTCTCTTCCTGCTTCTGTTATTTTGCTGGCGCACGCTTCTGGCACAAGTAGCCTTGCACCTTGGGACTGGGCCTGAGAAGGGAGGAGTTATTCATCTCCTTAAGCTTTCAGGCCCCCCACGGGAAAGGGAGAGGGACTGGGGATTGAGTTCAAGTGCACCTCCAGTGATTCAACCCAGCATGCCTCTGGGATGACACTTCAATAAAAACTCTGGACACCGAACTCTGCTGAGGTCCCCTGGTTGGCAATACTCTTTGAATACTGCCATCCATGTGTGCCAGGAGGGCGACGTGTCCCTGAGAACAATGGAAGCTTTTACTTGAAACCTTCCCAGACTTCATCATCAGTATCTCTTCCCATCTGTATCCTTTTGCTATAATAAAACTATCATTGTAATGATAGCACTTTACTGAGTTCTGTGAGTCTTTCTAGTAAATTATCAAACCTGGGGGAGCCCGTGGGAATCTCTTGAGGGTGTAGCTAATTGGTCTGAGCAAAGGTAGCCCTAGGGAACCCCAAACTTGTCTGAAGTGAGGGCAGTTTTGTGGCAGACTGTGCCCTATAACTTGCAATGTTTAGCCCAACTGGGTCCATATGGATATAGATGTAGATCCACACACACATACTCGTTGACATACACACATTTTCAAAGATTGAATTTCACTATAAATCCTGTTTTCTAAGATGCTCTTTTCACTTGACTCTTGTTGCTGGTGTCTTACCTAGGATCTGGCCTATTTCCAGGTGACTCCAGAAACCCAGCCAGTGTTCTAGGATTTGGCTTGTTTTCCCCATATTTGGGACAGGTGGGCAAGCCCACCCTTAGCTTCTCACCATTACCTGGTTCCCAGTCCCATAGCTGGCCCTTGTCTCTGCTGGTCACTTTGAAGCACCTCTGAAGAAAGACCTGGTTGGTTTAGGAAGGCCAGGGGTGGGAGGGAGACCCGGGCCTACAGCAAGCCCTTTGGAGTCCGAGGTGTGGCCCAGGGCAGGGATCTGGAACAGACCAGGACACCAATATGAGCCAAAGCAGTAGCCCTACACAGGCTCTAGCCTACATGGATTTCTGGATTTGGGGCCAGGCCCAACCAGCCCTAGAGTCAAAGATCCAGCCTGAGGTCTCAGAATGGAGTTCAGCCGACTGAGGCTCCAGCCCTTCACTAGCTGATGGTCTACTGCAGCTGCTGGGGCAGCCCTAGCTCCCCATATGCCAGGCCCTCCTTCACTGCTTCTCTTTGGCCTTGGGAGCTTGAGTGGAGTGACGGGAAGGAAGGCAGACAGAGAGACAGGCAATGTCCACCAACCTTACTATCATATGCAGAGCCTGAAACTGAGCTTAGACATCTCTATGTCAGTGATTCCCCAACTCTAGTGCCTGTCAGAATCACCTGGGGAATCTATTCATAAAGCAGATTTCCAGGCAACCAGCCTCCAGAGAGGCTCAGCCATTAGGGCTGGAGTGGGGCCCAGGAACCTGCAATGGTGACATGTGCTTGCAGGTGTATCTGATAGAGTTGGGCCCAAGTTACTTTCTAGTCTACCCCCTTTGATTCTTGAGGCTCAGCGTGGGCAGGTGACTTTCCAATGTCACAGAGCTAATGGACATCAGAATTCAGGTGAAAACCTAACCCAAGGTAGGCTGGCGATGTTAGGGCTGGCTAGATGCAGGGCAGAGGACAATTTGAAGAGGCCCAAGAAGAACCTCACGGAGAAAGATGCCACCATGTTTGAAATCCCATTAGATGCACACTCCTCTGGGCCTTGAAAACTTTTGATTTCCCAGAGTCCCCTCTTAATATGTTAATTTTTCTGGGGTGGAAGCGTCCTATGTTATTGCAGTGGGCACATTACAACAACTGGCTTCATGTGCCTTCCTGCAGGGATGGGGCACGGTTCACATGCCAGGCATTAGGGGCTCTGGATGGGGCCAGGCTCTCTGGAAAGGGCTGCAGGTACACCCTAGAAGCAGTCCTTACCTGCTTAACCATCTTAGAAGAAAACGTCTTGGCAGAGAAGCATGGTGTTTTAGAGTCAGCCTAGCCTGGGTTTGAGTCCAGGATCTGCCACTCCCAGTCCTGTGGCCTTCAGCAATCTAGTCACTCCATTGCTCTGTGTCCTCACTTATATCATGGCAAAATAAACTAACACCTGTCTCATTGGGCTGGTGCAAAACTCTAGAACAAGCTAAATCCTCAGATCTGTGCCCTGACTGCCATGATCTGCCTGAACTTGGGGAGGCAATGAAGAGACCCACAGTTACGTAAAGTCACCCTGCCCTCCCTCTTGGGGCTGCAATGAGTGGCGGCTCTGAGCAGACAGCTTTGTCTGCCAAGGTCCCCTGGCCCCCAGGCTTCTCTCAGGCTTGGGTACCAGAAGACACCGAGACCTTGTCATCCAGCAGGGGGTGCACATTCTTCCCCATGGCTGGCATCTGGAAACTCATCCCTGCTCTTTCTTCCCCTCAGGAAACAACGACAAAGCCAGACTCCCTTCCTGGGGGACAGTGCTGCTTCCTCCCCACAGGAATGGCAGTGGGGACAATTTTTCCCTCCCCTCCCCACGTACTAACCACAACTGGGCTGCTCCTCCATTCCCTCCCTCCTCCTCAGGCTGGCGGAGCCTGGCAGGGTGGAGGTCCCTGGGAAAACTCCCCAGACTGAGCTGAAAAGCCGGCAGATATTGCCCTGGGGCCTTGGCAGAGGGCTGGGCTCAGGACACCTCCTCCTGGGCTCAGACTCTGGTTAGGATGTGCTGACGTGATGTCTGGCGGTTTGACACTGGCTTGGTGGGGGTGCACTTTGCAGGTGACATACCACTTTGTGGCCCTGGGTTTCCAGAGGCGAGGCCTGCTCCGCCAAGGGAAGGATGGCCAGACAGTTCAGCACCCAGGGATGAGGATGAAGGGGTGGGGATGGCAGAGATGGGGCTGAGGGATGGTGCTCCAGAAGTAGAGGAGCACCAAAGCCTCTGGGCCTGCCTCTGCCTGCAGAAAGCCACTGATGGATGTCTAGTCCTACAAGGGTCTCATCTGGGAATTGGAAGGCACCTTGGCCACCTGCTCCTGGCTTCTCACCCTGCAGCAGAACAGCCTGTACAACCTCAAATAAATGCTCACAACCGCAGCTCTCTTTTTCCCAAGGGAGGGTACTCTTGCTCACATTTCTTACTTTAAAAAAATATGTCTCCAAATGGTTACTAGGGGCTGGGAAGGGTAGTGAGGTTGTAGTGGGAGGTGGGGTTGGTTAATAAGTTAAAAAATAGTTAAAAAGAATGAATAAGACCTAGTATTTGATAGCACAACAGGGTGACTATAGATAATAATAATTTAATTGTACATCTAAAGTAACTAAAAACGCCGGACGCAGTGGCTCATGCCTGTAATCCAAGCATTTTGGGAGGCCAAGGCGGGCAGATCACTTGAGGTCAGTTCAAGACCAGCTTAGCCAACATGGTGAAACACTGTCTTTGCTAAAAATACCAAAAAAAAAAAAAAAAAATTAGCCAGGCATGGTGGTGTGTGTCTGCAATCCCAGCTACTCGGGAGGCTGAGGCAGGAGAATGGCTTGAACCTGGGAGGTGGAGGTTGCAGTGAGCCGAGATCATGCTACTGCACTCCAACCTGGGTGACAGAGCAGGACTCCATCTCAAAAAAAAAAGAAATAGGAAAGAAAAAATAACTTATAAAAGAGTGTAATTGGATTGTTTGTAACACAAAGGATAAATGCTTGAGGGGATGGATACCCCATTCTCCATGATGTACTTATTTCACATTGCATCCCTGTATCAAAACATCTCATGTATCCCATAAATATATACACCTACTATGTACCAACAGAAGTAATCAAAAATTAAAAAGATATGAGTCTTCATTGTACAAAAGTTGAAATACAGATAAGAAAAAATGAAAAGAATTATCCCTAACTTACCACTTAGAGAAAATCACTCTTGACATTGTATTGCATTTTCTCTCAAACTTTTATATGGCATAAAACAGGGCAATCCAAACTGTGGTCTGCAAACTGTACCAAACTATCAACTTGCAATAGATTGAAGGTTGTAAAGTCATCCCTCCGCCTCGCTAGTTTGAGGAGCACTAATATAGATATTATTTTAATAAAAATAGAATTGTACTCCACTCACAAAACCCTACATCCTGTTTTGGGACTGCTTCCTGCTCCATCTGCATGGTGGACCTCTCTTGCTATGACACACTGTGTTATTTTATTTTATTTTTTTTTATTTTTATTTTTATTTTATTTTATTTTATTTTATTTTTTGAGACAGAGTCCTGCCCTCTCACCCCGGAAGGAATGCAGTGGCACAATCTCAGCTCACTGCAACCTCTGCCTCCTGGGTTCAAGGGATTCTCCTGCCTGAGCCTCCTGAGTAGCTGGGATTACAGGCATGTGACACCACATCCTGGAATGGACAGAACTTCACCTGGCTAATTTTTGTATGTTTAGTAGAGATGGGGTTTCACTGTGTTGGCCAGTCTGGTCTCAAACTCCTGACCTCAAGTGATCTGCCCGCCTCAGCCTCCTAAAGTTCTGGGATTACAGGCGTGAGCCACTGTAGCCAGGCTGACACATTGTGTTTAATGGCCACTCACTTCCATGGCATGATTGTTCCACAGTTTTGGTTTCCAGTCCTTAAGGTTGGAATGAACATGGTTCTCAACTTGCAGGATAATATACCAGATGAACATCCTTGTTCATTCTTTGTGTGCACTGGTGTCATTAATTCCTTCAGATAAAGTTTTAGAAATGGAATTGCTGGGGCAAAGGATGCACACCATTTTATTTTACTTTATTATTATTTTAAATAGTGACAGGGCCTCATAGTGTTCCCCAGGGTGATCTTGAACTCTTGGCCTCAAGTGAGGCTCCTGTCTTGGCCTCCCAAACTGCTGGGATTACAGGTATGAGGCTGTAATCATGCCTGGCCACACATCTTCAGATTTTAGACACCTGTTGTCAAAATTGTGTAAAGAAAAGTGGACCCAGTTCATACCTTCACCAGTAAGTTATGAGAGCTCAGGTGTTTGAGGCGGGTTTCATTTAAAGGTCCATTGTATAAAACACCTCTTCCAATGAGAGACTTTCAGAGATTTGGAGACCAGGGTCATGGGTACCCTTTACCAAGATCCTCACTGCCAGGTTCTTCAGCCACCCCTCAACAACAGCAGGGCCAGAAGGGGCTTAGAGATTCCCTTAACCAAGAGTTCCCAATGTGGGCTCCATAAAACGCTGTTCTGCAGGACGTTAATTGGTACTTACTAGACAAAAGAATTGATGATGAAATAATCTTGGGGATCAGTGTCTTAAATCCAAGAAGATGTTCTCTGCTACAGGGCTTCTCAGAGCATTTATATGCTAAGGATCCTTATTTATCTCCAAGAAGGGGCTGGAGTGAGCAAAGTTTCCCAAACACATCTGAGCATGGAATCTTTCAGTGAAGTGCAGCTCAAAGAACCAACGGTCTGTGAAACGCCCTTCCCTAGCAGAGTGGTTTTTAAACTTTTAAAAAGCCATAGAACTCGTTCTTCAGATTATTTTCCGCAAGAAATCTCAATTTATGTGAAGCGGACACAAAACAGATGAAACAGACCAAAGCACGGATGGGACAACACAGATAATGACAGTGATAATTCTCTGGCCTTCCCAGTGTGCCCCCTAAGAAGGTATCTCAGAACTCCTAGGGGCCTATGTGGCACCATTTGAAGAACACAGTTTCCTCTGCCCTATCTTTTTTCCCCCCTGCAAGAACAGGATGCAGATGAGTCCCAGGCACTCCCAGGATTCCCTGGAGCCTCACAGCTGGAAGGAGCCTCTCTCCTGTTGCAAAATTTGCTATTGTACAATAAACAGGGGGTGAGGAAGTCTTTCCCAGAATTCTACGGGTAAACAGTCTTAACTTGGGCAGCCACCTATAGCCCATGATCACCAACAGAAAGGGTGTGGTCATCATGAGCACGTGGGGTTTGAAATTGGGTTAAGTCCAAGCTCTACCACCAACACACTGAGCAAATCTGGGAAAGTGCTTAGGCAGACCGAGCCTCAGTTTCCCTATTGTAAAGTGGGTGTGGAGCAGAGAATGTGGCCCACTTAGGAGTACATGCATATTATGGAGTCAGTCACCATAGATTTGTGTCCCAGCTTGGACACTTACTAACTGGGTACTCTCAGCCAAGTCACTTAGCCTCTCTGAATCTCACTTTCTCTTTCTATCAATGAGAGGATGGGCTGTTTAGGATATTTCTCAGACTGGATTCTACTACTTCAGAGCACTAGCTTATAGTTGGAGTCAGAAGGCACGAAATTTCTAACAGCAGACAATCTTGAAGAACATGAGGTAATTACAGAACCTTGGGAGGCACCCCCCAGAGTTAGAGGATGGGAGAAGAAGAGTGATGGAGACAAAATAATGGTCATGGAAGTAGGAAGCAGACCTAGCTGTAGCTTACAGTCATGTTCCAGAAGTGCATGGGTAGCAGGTTTAGTCTAACATGTGGGCTGCCATCTTTGTTTTGTGAAGAGAAGACTGACTGGACATGAGCTTCCCTAGAAAAGGGACTGTGTATATTTTGTTTACTGCTGTGTCCCCCCATTCCTCAAGCAATGCCTTGCAGTAACTTTATGAAGTCCCCACTTGCTGCTTTTTCATAGAAGGGACTCAGGATCAGCCAACACTTCTTGTGCTGACACCTGTAACCTGGAACTTGAAGCCTATTTATTCCAGGAAGCAATGTTATCAATGATTGTTAATGCCCCAGGTTACTCCACATACTTTACCCATCCCATAAATGAACTCTGGCATTATTGGCACAATTCTTAAGTCCAAGGAACTTATAAGGCTGGAATAAAGAAGAAAAAGAGGTAAGAGAATGCCTTGAGGATTAGGGTTTCAGGACCATCTCAAGATCAAAAGTGAGGGACTACAGTATCTGATTTGGCCAGGAGGCTCATGTCTTCTTTTCCCTTGTTTCCAAGTATACAGCTGGGCTTCAAGTGGTTTGTGACTTGTTCCCCTAGGAGAACTCTGAGACCCGAATTCTTCTCCTGGAAGCCAGCCCCTATGACAGGTTCCCACTACATGCTGCCAGGCTCCTTGGCATTATAGCCACAGTTCTTTATCCTGCTTTCAGATCCCTTCCTGATCTGGTCTATCTTATAATTGTCCCAGCTCAGGTGATGAGCACATTACCACCAACTCCTAATCCCCAATACCCTGAACTCTAATGCTATCTTTGGGTTTTCTTCCTTATGTCACTCCACAGAGGACTGCCAGCTTGCCAAAGGCCCTCTCCCCATATGAACTGATTTCAGTTAGGTAGCTAGGAAGACAGGGAGAGCATGTGACTAATTCACACTAAGGTGTGAATGGCTGCTAGCATAATAACATCCCAAGAAGTATTTGCTTTTTGTAAAAGGGGACTTATTCACCCAAATGGGTGTCTGGCAGAATATCTGGGAATATAACAATGGAGTAATAAATTCCAGATTCCTTTTCCCTAAATGAGGCTGGTTTTCTTCTTCTCTTACTCCATTTCTTTGCTTTAAAAAGTCTAACATGATGCAACAAAATAGGAAGTTCTCAGCACCATCAATATGCTTTTCTTGCAAATGATGTTGACTCTGAATCTAATTGAGCATTTAGAGTTAGCTTCTATTAATAGTTCACAGGAAATACAGGGATAGAGGAAAAATTTAAAGGACACCATGAGAAAGCAAATAGGCAAATATGTAATGTAGGCCCTTCTATAGGGTAACTGTCATGGTTTCATCCACAAGTCAATTTGATTAGTTCGCTCAGGCTGCTATAACAAAAAGGCCATAAATTTGGTGGCTTAGAAACAACTGAAATTTATTTCTCACTGTTCTGGAGGCTGGGAAGTCCAAGATCAAGGCCCTCACAGATTTGGTGTCTGGTGAGGGCCTGCTTCCTGGTTTGTAAACAGCTGTCTTTTTACTATGTCCTTGCATGGTGGAAGAGGCAAAGGAGTTCTTTCAAGCCTCTTTTAGAAGGGCACTGATTTTATAAGGGCACTAATCTCATTCACGTGGGCTCTGCCCTCGTGGCATAATCACCTCCTAAAAGGCCCCACCTCCTAATACCATCACATTGAAGGCTGTGATTTCAATATATGAATTTGGAGGAGGACCACAAACATTTAGAGAAAAAATGGATAGAGGACAGTTTAAGACGAAAAGATTTAAATAGACATAACAACCAACTGTAGTATGTTGACCTTGTTAGACTTAACAAACCAACTGTAAAAGGACATTTTTGAGACAACTAGGAAAATTTTACTATGAACTGAGTTTTTAATAATACTAAAAAATTATTGCTAATTTTGTAAGATGCAATAATAGTATTATGTTTATTTTAAACTATATATTTTAGAGATATATAGGAAAGTGTGTAGAAGTGAAATGACATAGAAATGTCCAGAATTTATTTTAAAATGGTTGGCAGTAGGAGGGAGAGAAGGAAAAAGAACAAGAAAAAAAGGACAGATGAGGCCAGAGTAGCAAAAGGTTGATAAATGTTGAATCTGAGTGATGGGTCCATGGGGTTCCATGATATTATTCATTCTACTTTGGTGTCTGTATTAGTCCGTTTTCACACTGCTGATAAAGACATACCCGAGACTGGGAAGAAAAAGAGGTTTAATTGGATTTATAGTCCCACATAGCTGGGGAGGCCTCAGAATCATGGTGGGAGGCGAAAGGCACTTCTTACATGGTGGTGGCAAGAGAAAAATGAGGAAGATGTAAAAGTGGAAACCCCTGATAAAACTATCAGGTCTCTTAAGACTTATTCAATACCGTGAGAACAGTATGGAAGAAACTGTCCCCATGATTCAAATTATCTCTTACTGGGTCCCTCCCACAACACGTGGGAATTCTGGGAGTACAATTCAAGATGAGATTTGGGTGGGGACACAGAGTCATACCCTATCATTCTACCTCGGCCCCTACAAATCTCATGTCCTCGCATTTCAAAACTAATCACACCTTCCCAACAGTCCCCCAAAGTCTTAACTCATTTCAGCATTAACCCAAAAGTCCACAGTCCAAAGTCTTATCTAAGACAAGGCAAGTCCCTTCCACCTATGAGCATGTAAAATCAAAAGCAAGCAAGTCACTTCCTAGATACAGTGGGGGTACAGGCATTGGGTAAATATAGTCATTCCAAATGGGAGAAATTGGCCAAAACCAAGGGGTTACAGGCCCCACGCAAGTCCGAAATCCAGTGGGGCAGTCAAATCTTAAAGCTCTAAAATGATCTCCTTTGAATCCATGTCTCACATCCAGGTAATGCTGAAGCAAGAGGTGGGTTCCCATGGTCTTGGACAGCTCCACCCCTGTGGCTTTGCAGGGTACAGCCTCCCTCCCAGCTGCTTTCATGAGCTGGCATTGAGTGTCTGTGGTTTTTCCAGCCACACAGTGCAAGCTGTCGGTGGATCTACCATTCTGGGGTCTGGAAGATGGTGGCCCTCTTCTCACAGCTCCACTAGATGGTGCCCCAGCAGGGACTCTGTGTGGGGGCTCTGACCCCACATTTCCCTTCCACATTGCTCTAGCAGAGGTTCTGCATGAGAGCCCTGCCCTTGCAGCAAACTTCTGCTTGGACATCCAGGCATTTCCATACATCCTCTGAAATCTAGGTGGAGGTTCCCAAACCTCAATTCTTGACTTCTGTGTACTTGCAGGCTCAACACCACGTGGAAGCTGCCAAGGCTTGGGGCTTACACCCTCTGGATTGGATTATTTGGGGGGGTTTGAATTCCTCGTATATTCTGGCTACTAGTCCCTGGTCTGATGAATAGTTTGCAAATACTTTCTCCCATTCTACAGGTTGTCTCTGCACAAGTTGAATTTGGTTCAACACCTTGTTGCTGAGCTTCCCAATGAATGTGGTGCTAGCTTGACCCCCACCCCCACCCCACAAATCTGCTCTTCCCCACAGCAGCAAAGGCACATCATCACCCATCCAGTTGCTCAAACCCCAATTCTGAATCCCCCTCTTCCATTGGTGCCATCAGCAGCTCCCATCAGCATACCTCCTAGAGTACACCCTGACTGTCCTGCTCTCCCTCCCTAGCCAGAGTCATCATCCTCCCTGGCTAGAACTGAATAGACTTAGGGGGTCTCCCTGCTTCCTCCCACTGTCTCCTGCAACCCACTGTCCTCCCACTGCCAACATGCTTTTGAAAACATAAGGCAGATCATGCCATGCCTCTGTTTACAACTCTTTAGTGGCTTCTGACACCACTTAGAATCAAGTCCAGAATTCCCCTCTGGCTTCCAAGGCTCCATGTCTACACAACCCAGCCACTGGGTCCACCCTACCTTCATCTAGTGCTGCCCTCCCTGCCCACAGTCCACTCTGGCCACTCTGCCCTTCCTCACTTGCTCCTCCCTTGGGGACTTTGCCATTGGATGTTTTCTGGGATCCCAATACCCTTTGTCCAGGTCTTCACATGGCTGGCTGCTCCTTAGCTCCAGGGAATTCATGCAGATGCCACCTCCTCCCAGAGGACTCCCTGACACCTGATGGAAGCAGCTACCATCCCATAACCCTGCTCATTTTCCTTGTGTCGCTGATTGCCATCTGAAAGTATCCGCTGTCTTTCTTAGTTTCCTTGTTCCTTGTCTCTTTTCTCCCTTCTAGATGTAAACTAGGACAACTGAATAACATGCAAGAGTCAGGGCCTCCTTCTGTTTGCCATCCCACCCGTATTCCTAGAATGAGACCTTACACAAAGACACTTGATTGACATCTAATAAGCAATCAACTGAATGCACGAAGTTGTGTGACCAGGGGTGAGTCTGAGGTCTCCATGTGTTTTCTGTGACTCACAATGGGATCTAGGTTCTGTCAACACTTTCTTGTGGCCTAGGGTCTCACACAAACAATAAAAGCATGGACCATCTTCTGACAGGTGGTCACATGAATGGCACTTCCTTGCCACCACCCACAGGTGGGAGAGTGTCTTTAACATAAAATGAACAGGCACAGGGTGTCACCCCCTTCATGAGGGTGCCCACTCTGGGTACAGGGCTTTGAGACTCCACAGGGGAAATCAGTCTACCTGGAAAAGCGCCTCTGTTCCCAGCAGTTCCAGGAAACCCCAGGGCCTCCCAACATGTGGTCTTTTCTGCTCCAGGGAGAACAATGTTTTCAGAGACCGCCTTCCTGTCTTGTGGTTGGGCTATTCTTGTGCCTCGGAATGCCTTTCTGCTCAGTGCTGACAGCCGCCACCTCTCTAGACGGTGCCAGGCCTCTGGAGCCCCGCTTGGTGGGTGGTGAGGGCTCCTACAGCCTCCACGCCCACCTGGGCTCTGGTAGGCATGCTGGGGAATGCAGAGCATGTGGCGCTGGGGGGCTCCTCTGGCGTTGCCCAGCTCCTCTTTCTCCTGCCAAACAAAAGTGTTCTACTTGGGCGGGGACAAGAGCCTACTTCTAACTGCGGAACAAACAACAGACCAAGCCCTTTCTATCCTGGGAGAAGTAGGGCTGCCCAGGACCTTGCCTCATTTGCTGATTTTTCCAAAGTTTGGAGCAGTACAGGAGGTGGTGGAAACTTGTGCTTTCTCTGAGTCTGAAGAGCCTGCCTCGGACCTGGGGGCAGGGCTGTTTTCTCATCACCACTTTCCACTGGCCATGTTGGCATGCCAGTGGGCTCCTCCCTCTCTTCTCTCTGGCCTCCTCCAGACATGGTCTTCTACCTGCTGCTGCCCTCTGCTCTTCCACCAACCCCCAGTTTATCACGCCTGGACTTCTCCAGAAACTGCTAACAGCTCCTTTTTCTCCTGCACTGCCCACTCACTCAGCAAGCATTACATCATCATCACCATCATCATCATCATCATCATCATACTTGCGTGTCATCTTCATGGCCACCGTTGACTATCTTCTCATGGTTAGGACATGTCACACTCTGTGTTAAGCAGGTTACATGTTGCATCTCATCTACTCCATGTGAAGTAGTTACTGTTCTCTCCATTTCACAGATGAAGGAACTGAGCTCACAGCGGCTGAGGAACTTGTCCAGGGTCACCTTGCTGATGAGGGGCAGAGCTGGGATGCTTACCCCATGCCAAGTCTGCTCAGCTCCCAGCTGTATGGCTTGCCGTGGCGGAGGGTTTAGGACATGCAGCCAGACTGCTAAGCCCATCCTCCTGGTCCTAATCCTGTCACTTGCCCGCTTTGTGACCTCTCTTAGCCTATGTTTGCTCTTCTGTGACATGGGGACAGCAATAGCAACTTCTTCCCAGGGGTGCTGCAAGGATGAAAGGAGTGTGAAGTGTTTAGAAGGGTGACTGGTAAATGCTCTGTAACAGGCGCAGAGAATGTGACAAGACACAGCCCCTGCCCTCAGGAAGTTCTGGTCTAGTGGGAAAGATCATCGCAGCTTGGGATGGTCTAAATCACAGCAAGGAAAAGAACAGGCACCACCAGTGTGAGTGGCAGGGACAGCTACCCCAGCCTGCTGTGGTGGCTTCCACTTGAGTGATGCCTAAGCTAGTGTAGTTCTTATTTTCTTTTTTAAATTAGCTTTTTATTTGGAATAAATTTGGATTTATAGAAAAGTTGCAAAGATAATACAGAGTTCACATATACTGCGCCCAGCCTTCCTGAAGAACATGCCACTTCCCCAGAAATATGACAAAGGCAATGGGATAGGGGCAGATGTGTATCATGTTAGCTGTTCTCAGGCAAGCTCCCTCTAGGCATGTCCCACAGAAAGGCAAACATTGTAAAATCTGGGCCGGGCACAGTGGCTCAAGCCTGTAATCCCAGCACTTTGGGAGGCCAAGGTGGGTGGATCACCTGAGGTCAAGAGTTTGAGACCAGCCTGGCCAACATGGTGAAACCCCATCTCTACTAAAAATACAAAGATTAGCTGGGCATGGTGGTGGGTGCCTGTAATCCCAGCCACTCGAGAGGCTGAGGCAGGAGAATTAATTGAACCCAGGAGGTGGAGGTTGCAGTGAGCAAAGATTGTGCCATTGCACTCCAGCCTGGGTGACAAGAGCGAAACTCTGTCTCAGAAAAAAAAAAAAAAATCATCATGAAATCAAGGCCACCTCCCGAGGGCCTAGCCTCCTACCTGGAGGGCTTGAGTGAGGGATTAGTCCGCAAGCAAACTCAAACAGGAAACACAGCATGGCCATCTAGACTGGGGCTGAGCCCTGGCCCTCCAACCTCTGTGCTGTTGGAGTGAGGAGAACTGGGCCTGACCACTCAATGGAAACTCCTGGGGTTGATGTCTTGGTCTTGGGAGGTGTTTGCCACATTCAGGAGGTGGCTGGCCACTGGGTTGGCAGTGGCAGGATCTGCAGAGGGTCAGCAGCCAAGCAGAGCTCCCAGCTCAAAGGAGGCCTCTGGTCAGGAACAAACTCCAGCTCTGGATCTCTCTCTTTGGCTCACTGATTCTGTCTTGGCCTTTCCTCACCATGGGAGTTGTAAGCGACAGAGGCCATGGGTCTGGAGGGAAAGGGTAATGGGTGTGACAAGGTCAGCTTTGGGCTTAGGTCTGCCCAAACCTCTATGTGGGCGACTCACCTGGGATTCCTGGATCTTCTCTTGGGCTTGGGGCCAAAGCCATGGGTATGATTGCATTGCTGGCCTCATCTTCCCTGGCTGGCTAACCAGGGCAGGGGATCAGGGATCCTGTGCTCATTCATCCTTTCATTCAATACAGATACAGAGAATAGCAGCCCTGAGCCCGGCACTGTGCCAGGCCCTAGGGGTACTGCGCTGGGCTCCTCACAAGGTTCCCTTCTCTAGATAGCCTACCTTCAATAAGAATTGCAAAAGGTGGAAAGTTTTTTCTGGCCCTGTATAGTTTCCTATTACTGATGTAGTGGCTTAAAACAACAAAAATGTCTTATCTGGCAGTTCTAGAGGTCAGTGGTCCAAAATCAGTCTCAAGGACTAAAGTCAAGGTGTTGGTGGGGCTGGTTTGTTCTGGATGCTCATTTCCTTGCCTCTGCCAGCTTCTGAAGCCACCTGCATTCCTTAGCTGGGGGCCTCCTTCTTTTACCCTCAAAACAGCAGTATAGCATCTCCTTTCCTCTCTGACTTCTGCTTCTATCCTTACATCTTCCTTCTCTTTTATAAGGACCCTTGTGATTACAATGGATCCACCCAGATAATCCAGGACAATCCCCCTATCATAACATTCTTAACTTAATCACATCTGCAAATTCCCCTTTGCCATATAAGGTAACATATTCACAGGTTCTGGGAATTAGAACATGAGCATCTTTGGAGGGCCATTATCCAGTCTACTGTAAGATTTTTTTTTTTTTTTTTTTTGAGACAGGGTCTTGCTCTTTCCCTCAGGCTGGAGTGTGGTGGCTACATCACGGCTCACTGCAGCCTGGAACTTCTGGGTTCAAGCGATCCTCCCGCCCCAGCCTTCTGAGTAGCTGGGATTATAGGCATGAACCACCACATCCGGCCAGAGCTCTTTCTTGAAGTAGTTAAGAGCCCAGGTTCTGAGGTCCACAGACTTAGGTTTGAATCCATGTCCCTGCCATTTTTTACTGTGTGACCTCCTATTACTTAATCCCTCTATGCTTCAGTTTGCTCGTCTGTAAGACGAGGCTAATAGTTACCTGAAGGATTGATATGAGAATTAAACAAGCAATCACAGGGGTTCTAGCCAGAGGTCCTAGTTATTAACAACAAAAGGGGCCTTTGGCTGCTTTAAGCAGAAAGGTAACAGCTCATTGTCTCCAGGAAGGCTGGAAATCTAGGGTCAGACAAAGCCAGAACAAGTGAGAAGCTGGTGGCCAGAACCACAATCCAAGCCATGCTATGGAACCCACGGCTGAGGCTTCCTGTTTACCACCTGCAGCCCAAGGCACCCCACTCCTGTTGCTACCATTTGTGGCCCGGCCACTCTGGGACACTTGGAGCTATGGAGCGAAACTCTCCATGGCTCCTGGCCTGGGTCCAGTTCTGGACAGGAGCATCAGATTTGCTGGCTCTGGTCACATGTCCACTTCCTGGTTGCAAGGGCCCCAGGAGAGCAAGGATCTGGCTTTCTCCACTTCTTGGTGGAAAGCTGGCTCTTCTCTGCCTACTCTCATCCTGGGATGGAGAATTCCCCAAACATAAAAAGGGGTTCAGCCCCCAAATCAAACATTCACTCGATGCCAGCAATGATTATTATTAGTCCAGGCTCTCCGTTGAGAGTTGTGGTAAAATTGAACTCACTCCCTGGAATTGGAGAGGGAGGCAGAGTACAGGTTCTTGTCCAACCTTGCTAGGATGTGGCCCTGTGCCACAGGCGCTGTCACCCAGATGCCAGCCAAACACGGAGAAGGTCAGTAGTTCCTGGATACCTGTCTGGTTGGTGAGACCCTGCTTGGACCAGAGAGCCTACAGAGCTGACTACTTCATCAGCTTTTGTTGGATGGAGGACAAAAATCAAAACAAAACAGAGAGTGAGAATGAGCGTGCAACAAGAAAAGGCATCCGAAAGATGTTTTTAATGTGCATCAGATTATGCAGCCAAGCCAGGGGCCTCTGCCCAGCTTCCCGGCACGTTCCTGCCTAAAGACAACTTGATGATTTGAAGGGAGCCGCGGTCAGATTGTATACCTGTCAACTGCCTCTCCACGCTCACTGGGGCAGGGGGCTGTAATGAGGCCTGACACTTCAGGAATCTGGCAGGATACAAAACAGCCGCAGAGGGCAGGGGGGAGGCAGGCGGGGCCTGCTCCGGCCACGTGAGCCTGCCTGGAATGTTCCAGAAGAGTACCAGAGGGAACCCAGGGGGCCCAGCTCCAGGTTCTGCCTTGACCACTTGCTGGTAGGACAATGAGAAAAATCACATCAGCTCTCTGAACCTCAGTTTCCTCATCTATAAAATGGGTTTTACTCTCCCCTTAAAGTTTTATTGGGAGGATCCAAGACAGTGTATACAAAGTGCCTAACGTGGCAACACAGTAAATGATCATGATAAATATTATCATCATTGTCAACATCCTCATCAACCCGGTCGATCCTTTCTGCTTTAATTGCCTGTTTTGGTGCTTTGGCTTCCACTATTCGAGAATTTGTTCACCATTATTCATTGGTTTGCTTTTGTGAGAACTTGCTGGGAGGATTTTTAGGCTAAGAGAGATTTTAGAGATGATTTTGGCCAACTTATCCATCTTATTGTGGAGGAAATTAAGGCTCAGAGAGGAGAGGTTATTTACCCAAGGTTGAACTGCTTGGTGGTAGAGGAGTTTCAACAGCAACAGTGCTGGAGAGGACATGGAAGTCCCTGGTACCTGGGGCAGAGGGGTACAAGGAGCCCTGGGCTTGATCGTATTCCTGGAACGACTTCCATGACTCTAATCCCAGGCGTGTTAGATAAATTCGGAGAAGAGACACAGCCAAAGCGTCAACCATCATTCTGGAAAACACCGGTTGAGTGTCATCTCAGTCCCAGGAGGTCACTGTTTAGGCAAAGTCAAGGCGCCCTGAGTCCTGGTGCCCTGGTAGAAAAAACTGACACTTTCACAGCTCATCCTAGTCACATTCTAGGAACTGCAAATTGCAGGCTCGGTGGCAGAGAAATGAAGTCTTCTTGGAGGGCGGATGTTTTCATAGGAGCTAGTATTGGAGCCAGCCTTCAAGTCAATCACAAGATGCAATTCTGGGGAAAGGGGTTTAAAAAAAAATCATATCTGCCTGAAGACAACTGGTTAAGGCATAAGGAGGGGCTTTGTGAGGGAGATGGGATTGGTCCTATGCCTTGGAGAGGAATAGGATTTCTGTAGACAGAAGAGGGTAGAAGGGTAAGCCTCACACCAGGCACAGCCTGATGTTTCTGTGCAGGGAAGGGAGTTACCGAGAGCACTCCAGAGGAGGCCTGAGCAGAGCACAGCGCCATCCTCATCACTGCCCAACCAGAACCAGGCAGGAGGAAGCTGGAAGCAGCCCATGTGAGGGAGACACCACAGATGGAGGACGGGTGCTGGGGCAGCACCTACTTCCCTGGAAAGCCTGGATTCTGAGAGGCTGAAGTTGGCCATTTCTTGGCAAGTGGGGGTTCCAGCTCTCTAGAACAATGTTTACTAAAAGGTGGAGCCAGGACCTGCCAAGGACATTGCACCCTAGTGAGCAGGGATTAGGGCTTACCCAGAGTCTCATCGCTGACTTAATCATAAATCATTCACAGGAGACTCTGCAGTTCCTGACTGTCAAGTCGGCTGTTGAGTTTCCATCATGTCCTTCCAAGGGAGGGCTTAGTTCTCCAGAGGAAGCAAGGCATTGGAGAAAGGTCAGAGTTTAGAGACACACACATTTGGGTTGGAGTTCCCACTCTGCCCCATTCTAGCTCGGAGACCTTGAGCAAGTTACTTAATCTTTCTGAGCCTCAGTTTTCTCATCTATGAAGTGGGAATTATAACATATCCCCTATGGGGTCATTGTAGGATTAAATGAGATCACAGATGTAAGGTAAATGAAAAGAAGTAAAGGTATGCAACTTTGCCTGACATATTCTAGGTACTTTGCAAATACTCTCCTTTCCCCTCTTCATTGGCTGTGTCTGAAACAAAGTCGTTGAGTGACAAGAATGACTTCAGGTGTGGCTAAGGCAAGACACCAAACTAGACAAAACCACCAACATTTACATCACTTCTAGGCACTCAGCTCGAGCTGGCTGTACAAGGGCTTCCCTGCCCTTTCCCAGCCAGTATTCCAGGCAGAAAAGTTCTCAGAAAAGCCAGGTGTATCAAAAGGACACGAGACTTGGACCTGGAATAAAATAAAATAGGCCACTGAGTTTTGGGCTACTAAATGTCAATTACTAGTGGCATCACCAGGCTGTTCAGTGATGCTTCCCCCCCAGTGGCTCTTGGTGACAGTGGAGCCCACACTGCAGGCCCATTTTGCCCTGCTTCTCCTGCTCCAATTCCTCTCCTATGCCTCATCCCCAAGTGTGTCCTCTAGGTTGAGTATTGCCTGGAGCCCTGCCTTCCCTCAGATGGCCTTTCTCCCTGCATGTGCTTCTCTCACCCCTGGACAAGCATTCCTTCAATGGCTGCAGCTGGAGCTAAATGCTGTCCATTTGCTTCTGTGTTGGGGTTTTACTGTTTAATTCTTTTGTGCATATTTATTCCTTGGCAAATTTCTACCATGGCAGACTGCCACTTACCATGCCAGACTGCCACTTACCATGCCAGACTGCCACTTGCCAAGCCCCACCCAGCCAGGAGAGGATCATGATCTTCTCTGGCACTGGTCCTACCTCGGTCCTGCCAACTTACCCATCAACATGTCCCAGGACACCCAAGCTCCAGCTCTGTGACAGCTGCATTCATTAGGTCTCTTGATTGCAAGTGATGGAAACCCAGTTGAATGCACTGAGTATAGAATAGAATAGAATAGAATAGAATAGAATAGAATAGAATAGAATCAGATAATGGAATAAAATAGAAATTAGCTAATACAACTGGGAGGTATGGGGATGAAGACAGGACTAAATCCAGAGTTCAAAAATGCTAACAATCAATCATTTCTTCATGCCCTGCTCCCATCTCTAACTCTCTGTGTGCGTCACTCTTACCTCCTGCAGGTGGGCTACTTTACAGGATAAAGAAAAGGCTGGATTTCCAAACCTCCAGCTTCCCAATCTATCAGCTGCAGAGGGACTGAAGCCAGCTTCCTGCTCCCAGTGTCCTTCTCAGGGAAGAATTCTGATTGGCCCTGTAGAGACACACATCCTTCCCTGACTCAATTTCTGGGGCCAGGAGGACGTTGGGATAATTATCCAGCCTGGGCCTGCCTGTACCTCCTCTGAGGCTCGGGGGCAGGGCAGCTTGTTTCCAGAAGCATGGAGGTGGGGAGCAAACTTAGTGCCCAATGGGAAGAATTGTTTCCATAGACCAGGAGAAGGCCAAGGAGTGGGAGGGAGGGCGTGCCCATCCTGCGGGGAGCAGAGGGCATCAGGGTGCCCTTGAGTTGGCCCAGGAGGGTTTAAACAAGAGGGGGCAGCTCCAGGCTCTGGGCTATCCCAGGAGCTGAAAGGAGAGGCGAGGGAAGGGGCCCAGTGGGAAAAAAACAGAGCAAAGGAGGAGCTGTAGGTCCCTCTGCTGAGAGGAGTCCCAGTTGCCCCAGCAGAGAGGGGCCATGGGGCAGGAGCCCTGGTGGGAGGATGAAAGCCAGGAATTTAAGGAATGCCAAGGCTGCCTAGTGGTCAGAGCTACCCCAAAGGCTGGTACCAGATGCTGGCTGGGAGGCAGGAGCATCCTGCTGCTCACCAGGTCTGCCCCTTATTTGCCCCTCCCACCCTGCCCCTCAGGGGTTCTGGCAAGAGCCCCTGCTGGTCAGAAGGTGGAGGATTTTATCCTGCCTGCACTGTTAACTCACGGTGTGCCCCTTGGCCATCTGCAGCCTCAGTTTCCCCACCAGTAACGTGAAAAGGATAGAATAGAAGTGGCCTCAGCTCTGCTTGTCTTCCCCAGCTCCTCCTCCTCATCGCCCCCAAGAATGAGGGCGCCCCAGAAGGCCCTCGGAACTCAGGAATGTGCCCCAGGCCTCAGCCTTCCCTCAGCTCCTCCCCGAGGAAGCTGGGGAGCCGTTGGCAGGGGTGGCTCCAGGTCCCCTCCCTATCCCTCCCCTCCCTGCCCCATTCCTGCTTCCCCTCTCTTTCCTCTTCTGGCTGCAAAGCACATACAGATGTGGGGCTGTCGGCCACAATCAGGGCGTTCAGGTGAGGAATGGGGCCTGGCAGCCCTTGGCTTGTACTCGTTTGCCTGAGCGCAATTTCCCCATAATTACACTTCCTAACTTTTCAGCATCTGTGAAAGATCATCTTCTGACACAGCAGAGTCAGGCTTGCGCCGGCCAGGAAGCACAGCCCTTCGCTCGGAATCATTTTCAACAGGCAGAGAAAACACATTCGTTCTTTCTTTCTGGCGTGAAGGACGTCCCCAGGAGGCAAGCCCAGAGGTGTCTTGGCGCCTGCCACAGGCATCCTCTCTTGCACTCTGGCTCCCCACCCATCGCAGTGTCGCCGAGATAGTCCCCCACTGGAATTACCACCCGCCTACTCTGTCAGTCACTCATGGTGACATTTATGAGGACACCCACACTATCGCTCCCACCACACACACACAACTGCTCCAGTCCCACCTCCTCACACCTTCACCAGCCACATTCCCTGTAGTCACCTGTCTACAGCCCACACCCACACCATCACCCTCGGGGGCATGCACTGCTTTCTTCCTGTCACCCTGAGTGGTGCTGATGTCATCTTCCCACACTTGCCCCATGCCACACCCAACCCCACTGCCCTGCAGCCAGCAAACCCATCTCCCCTGTCCACTCCTATGCCCTGGGGTCAGCAGAAGTTTTGTTCAGGACAAGAGCAAGCAGAGTGCCCGTGCCACCTCTCCCAGGATCTTGCATAAAGACTTGCTTTAACAAGATGCAGGGGCCAGGAGGAAAAGCAGGGGGAACTACAGGCCTCAGAAACCCTGTGGAAGAAGGAGCCAGTAGGCACCTTGTAAATACATTCCAAATGTGGCCAGGGCCAGGCTCATGCCTGTAATCCCAGCATTTTGGGAGGCCGAGGCAGGCAGATTGCTTGAGGCCAGGAGTTCAGGACCAGTATGGGCAACACGGCGAAATCCGGTCTCTACAAAAAAATACAAAAAGTTAGCCAGGCATGGTGACACACACCTGTGGTCCCAGCTACTTGGGAGGCTGAGGCGGGAGAATCACCTAAGCCTGAGAAGTCAAGGGTGCAGTGAACCAAGATCACGCCACAGCACTCCAGCTTGGACAGCAGAGCGAGACTCTTGTAAGAAAGAGAGAGAGAGAGAGAAAGAAAGAAAGAAGAAAAAAGAAGAAGGAAGGAAGGAAGGAAAGAAAGAAAGAAAAAAGAAAGAAAAAGAAAGAAAGGAAGGAAGGTAGAAAGAAAGAAAGAAAGGAAAGAGAGAGAAAGAGAAAGAAAAAGAAAGAGAAAGAAAGGAAGGAAGGAAGGAAGGAAGGAAGGAAGGAAGGAAGGAAGGAAAAGAAAGAAAGAAAATGTGGCCAGGTTCTGGACAATAAACAACAGCTCAAGGGACAGGAAGACACAGGGTGTGGGAGAACAGTGGGGGAAGGAGGCCCTCATATACTCTAATCTCCACCTGGGGCCTGATGGCCAACAGGGCAGGGGACCCAAACCTGCTGCCTCCTGGAAAACAGACTATGAGCCAGGGAAGTTTCTCCCACTCTTACGAAAACCAAATCCCCCCAGGGCAAGTCATGCCAGAAACCCAATCTTCAGAGGTGGCCTCTCTGCTCTTGCAGTTCTGTAGGAAACATTGTTACTTCCAAGACCAAGAATCTGGAAGGAGCCTGAGTATGGGGCAGGGTTTCAAGTGAGATTTGCATTTTGTCCAGAGAGGCAGACAGGAGGCATATGTCCCCTAGCCTGAGCCCATAGCAGACATCACTAATCCATTATGGCAAATGTCACACAGCTGATAAACTCAAGGAGCCAACTTTGAACTCGGGCAGTCTGGATTCAGAGTCTTTGATCCTTAGCCACTATGCTGTACGATCCTATGCAAGTTCTGGTTCCTAGCCTCAGAAGGGGCACGTGCACCCGGTACAGCTCCCAGCAGAATAAGAGATAAAAACAAACACCCTCAGGGAAGGAGGGAGTAGAAAGCAGGGGCTAAATGTGGGGTTTGGTGTAGATATAAATTCAAAGCCAGGCCCTGACACTTACTGGCTGTGGGATCTGGGGCAGGGACATAAACTTTTGGAGCCCTTTCTCTTCCATTGTAAAATGGAGACCATAATGCTCTTACAAAAGTATGTAGATCACCTGGTTCTAAATGAATAGCAATCTTGATGCTCTAAGAAGCCAAATTCTAGCAGCATTATTCACAATAACCAGCAGGTGGAAGCAACCCAAGTGTCCATTGACAGGTGAGTGGATAAGCAAAATGTGGTCTATCCGTACAATAGAATATTATTCAGCCTTGAAAAGAAAAGAAATTCTGATACATGCTGTGATATGGATGTATTAAGGACATCATGCTAAATGAAATAAGCCAGTCACAAAAAAAGACAATCACTATATGATTCCATTTAAAGCAAGACACCTAGAGCAGTAAATTCTTGGAGATGGAAAGTAGAACAGGGGTTGCCAGGGGCTGGGGGCAGAGGGAAATGAGTTGTTTAATGGGCACAGAGTTTCAGATTTGCGAGATGAAAAAATTCTGGAGATGTGATTCACAGCAATGTGAGTATACTTAACCTACTGAACTGTACAATTAAAATGGTATAAAATGGTAAATGTTATGTATATTTTACCACAATTAAAAAACAAAACTAACTAGCAAAAAACAATGGCTCAATAGAATGAGTTAGGTGACGTGGGTGTGGAAGAGAGGAGGGACCTGCAGCTCCTCCTTTGCTCTGTTTTTTCCCACTGGGCCCCTTCCCTCACCTCTCCTTCCAGCTCCTGGATGACCAGGGTAGGGCTGGAGAAGCCATCTGAAAGCTGGCACCTGAGATGAGGTTTTGAAGAGGACACATGAGACAAGAAAGGCTCAGAGGCAGGAATGTGCCCATTACCGAGAAATCCAGCCAATTTTCTCAGCTGGATTCTCAGTCTCACCTCACATGCCCCCACCCCGACTTGGCCCAGAAGAGAGAATGCATTGTTGGGACATCTTGGTGGAGGAATGGAAGGTCCAGGCTGGAAGGGGCAGTAGGTGGCAAGCAGGCCAGCAAGAGGCCAGGGCACAGGGCAGGGAGGACAGTCTGCCAGACAGCACTGAGATCTCAGTGGATCCCTGTGCTGGCCCCACCCTGGAGAGCCTGTCCCCATGGCGGGTGCGTGCCCCATCACAGGGCAGTGAGTATTGAGTGAGCACCTACTCTGTGTCAAGCCAGGCAGACCATTACGGGGCTAGGGGTATGTGGAAACCAGAGACAAAAGACCCATCCCAGCCCTTGACACCAGACATAGTGACACAGAGGGGTCAGGGAACCCTGGGCCCAGTACAGATTGGCTCCCTAAACTGCATGCCTCTCCTGCATTGCAGTGCTTCATCCTGGAGGGTCCTGTCAGTCTGATTAAATGTCACCTTTCCCTCAAGGGCAGGGACAAAGCTCATTTCTTCCATTCATTTAGCAAAATTCCCCCAGGGCCTCTCTGTACCCCACCACAGGGAGGGGTGCCCTGGCCTTGCCTCTCCTGCTTCTCTTGAGTGCAAATCCTGGCTCTGCCACCTACTAGCTCCATGGACCCCTTGTGCCTCAGCTTCCTTATCTGTAAAATGGGAATATTAATATTACCTGATTCATGGGATTGAAAAGCAACTACAACCCTTGTACATAGCATTCCATAAATATGAGCTGATTTCATTTTTCTCACTGTTTCATCATCTTCTGCACCGTTTCCCTCTTCTTGTCCATTCTGTTCATCTGACTCTGAGTAAAAATACATTATGTACTTTTTTAATGCGTAAATAATGACCATTCAGTGCAGAGGTCTAACTTGAATGCTGTTTCTTCACATGCAAGTTAGGGGTCATTGCTGGAGGAATGGTCTTGGGGGAGGAATGGAAAGTCCAGGCTGGAAGGGGCAGTGGGTGGCAAGCAGGCCAGCAGGAGGCCAAGGCACAGGGCAGAGAGGACAGTCTTCCTTGTTCTTTAACACACTCCCTCCTGCCACCTTGTGATGAAGATTCCTGCTTCCCCTTCACCTTCCACCATGACTCTAAGTTTCCTGAGGCCTCCTAGCCATGCTTCCAATTAAGCCTGTGGAACTGTGAGTCAATTGAACCTCTTTCCTTTATAATTACCCAGTCTCAGGTAGTATTCTTTATAGCAGTGGGAGAACAGACTAACAGACATTCTCATGGACTACTACCCATCCCTTGCCAAGGAGACAGAGGGACCGTAATTCAGAAACAGGTGTGCAACCTAAGGCCTCCGCTCCTGCTGAGGGTGTATTTCCACTGGGGGAAGGAAGGGCAGGAAAAAAGAAAAGGAGTAACACATTTCAGAGTGAAAATCACTAGGAAGAAATAAAACAGGGTGATGTGATAGAAAGCCAGGAACACTCCTGGTATATGTGGGGCCCATCAAAGGCCCATGAAAGTCTCTGGCCATTCTTTTTTCTCTCCACCCCATGGCTCCATCCCACATTCTAAGGAGTTGCCCATGAACATGCATAGCCACATAAAAGCTCAGTCTACCTCCTCGACCTCACCATATGCCAAACAGCACCCTTGGACCACCCTTGGGCCTAGGGGTGCTCACACAAGCAGCATGGCTGGTCCTTAGAGAACAGGCCAGAGGAAGAGATCCCCAGTCATAGAAGTAGGCTCAGAATGTTTGGACAGGGAATTCCAGAGTCCTCAGGACCCCAAGTGTGGTCTAGAAGAAGGATGTGTTCTTCAGGTGGGCCCAGCACCTCAGCCCATGGGCTTCTCATTACATGAGTTGGGTGCAGCCAGAGGTGGGGCAGAGCAGGGCCCTCTGAGTCAGGTTCTAGAAGTGTCCCATTCTAAGGGTGGTCCTAGAGGAAGCTGCAGCAGCAGTGGTGATGACTCTGTGCAGATAATGAGCGAAGGCCCCCAAGGGGAGGGACCTGTGAGCAGAGATCTGGTCAGGAATCAGGCAGCCTCAGAAGCTCTGGGGAAAGGCTTTTGGGGCCAGGGGAGTAGTTCCCCCAGCTTTCCAAGCCCACTGACCAATCACCAGTCCCATGTGCTGCCCAGCCAAGCTGGGAGGGGCCCCAGGAGAGGCCACCTGGAAGCAATCTTTCCCAGCGAGCTCCCTGAAAGTGAAAGCCATTCTCTTTGATAGTCTCCAAATTGCCTTTCTTTCTCCCTTCCTTCCAGGGAGGGAGGCTGCAGGAGTCTGGAAGGCAAATGTGAAAGGAAATTAGCTGAATGCTCTCAGTTCTCCAGCATTGGGTGAGCAGCTCTGGAGGTTTATTGGTCAGGACCATCCCCTCATTCCCCTCCTTATTGACTGCCAAGCACAGAATCTCTCAAGACAGCGTTCTGCTCTTCTAGGCTAAGATATAGCTGTGTGACCCTAGAACCATTACTTTCCCTCTCCAATCCTCTGTCCTTCAGCTCCTAAAAAGGAGACTTGCAAAAGATCCAACTTCTTAACAATGTTGGAAACTTCCATTCTGTCCCTGTGTCCTCCCAAGCACCTTTTTGGACTTCTTTGGCTGACACCCAAATAATGTTCAGTTATAGTTCATCCTGCAGGCTTTAAAAAATGTCTTCAAATTCTTTGGCATTCCTTTCATGAAGAAGTGGGGTCCCCCACCTCTTGAGTCTGGGCCAGCCTTAGTGACTGGTTAACCACTAGACTATGGCAGAATGACACTACCTGACTTCTAAGGGTAGATCAGAAAAAGTGAGGCTGCTGCTTCTGGGTTCACTGAATATCCATGCTCGAGCCCTGAGCCTCCTGTAAGATGTTCTACTACAATGAGGCCACCATGCAGTAAGGAAATACAATGTGGCTCGCATGGAGAGACCACGTAGGATGCCTAGCAGTTTCTAGAAGACATAGAGAAACTTAACTGCTCTCAGCCAGCCCTTCAGCCCCTCACCACTCCAGCTTCAGCCTCCATCTGTCTGGAACAGCATGAGAGGCCACAAGCCAGAACCACCCTGCAGAGCCCTTCCTGGATTCCTGACCCACAGAAACTGTAAATGATGCCAAAACGACTACAGTTATTTCTAGCCCAGAGTTTTGTGTTTGTAATGAGAAACTATGGGAGAACAGCATGGCCCCCTCCTCTGCCTATGCTGGACTTTTTCCATTTGCTCTTCTGGGTCCCCCTCCACCCTTCTCCACACTGCTCTGGAGCCCCCAAGACTGACTCCCCCAGCCACCCATCTCCCGTGTAGACTCCATCATCAGTCTCCCCTGCCCTCTGGCTTCTGGCTGGGTTCTGCCAATTGGGGGCACTGTGAAGAGAGTGGGAGGGAAAAGGAGAAGGAGGTCAGGGCATTTGTTCCAGCACCCTCCCTGCCAGGTCACCGTGGCCCAGCCATGCCCCTCTACCAAAGGCCTCAGCTCCTACCAGGCTACCTTTTCTATGTAGCTTGCTTTCAGGGTTCCAGTAACTGCCTCCTCCCTGCCGCTTCAGGCCTAGGTGGTCATCATCCTCTTCCTCCCCAGCCCCTGTGCTTCTTTGTTCCTTTTCCATTTCCCTGGAAACAAACTATGCCTTTTCAAACAGCCCAGGACCGAGCTTTTATGTAGCTCCGCATTTGCATGGACAGCCCCTTAGGATGTAGGATGGAGCCATGGGGTGGACAGAAGAGGGCATGGGCCAGAGACTTTCATTTGACTTTATTTAACTCTCTTCGATTCACCTGCCTGAATATGTCCTCTGTTTCCTTCAGGGCCCTGACTGAGGGCTGATGCCAGCCCACATCACCTGATTGCATTCTACACCCCACTGTTCAACATTGTCCCATTCCCAAGCAGAACATCCATATCTGCATATTTGACAAACATTTACTCACCACCTGTTGAGTGTCTGGCCTTATTCTAGGGTCATGGATAGAGCAGTAACCAGTAGAGACACAGTCCCTGCTCCTCGTGGAGCTACATGCTAGCATTTATGTGAGAGGTGGGGGCATAGGTTAAACAAGTACAGCATAGGAAATAATTGTGGATAGTGATGAGTCAATGAAGAAGATAAAGCAGGGTGATGGGACAGAGGAAGACACACTGCCCCAGACATTTCTCTGAAGCCTGCCTGAGATAAAGTCCACATGGAATATTTTCCAGTGTTAGAAAAGCTGCCCTCGCACACCATATGCACATTTTTAGCACACAACAGCACAACAGCCTTCCACAGCCACTTCCTAATTGTTCAGTTGGAAGAACAAAGCAAGGAATGAAGCTCACAGTTGTTTCTGTTGGTGAACTTCCTGAAAGGTTCTCATAGGTTGATCCAAGCTGGGGTAACAAGGGCTGTAGCTGGACCGAGCTCCAATACGGATGAAACCAAAGTGGCATAACTCGTCTTTAGCACTTCTCTAGAATCCACAGCTCATTCCTCCCCCATATTCACTGCACAGTCAGCTCTGACCTGAGGTTCTGCTTCTCTCTTGGGAAGATGATAGATAAAGCCAGAGAGGGCTCTGGGGAAATGGCCCAAAGTCTGTTAGCAAAGAACACTGGCACCAGGCAAGGCCTCTGAGGTCAGATCTCCCTTCTCTCCTCAAAAGCAGAGAGCCAGTTCCCATGACACCGCCCTGGCCTACACCTCAGCTGGGTGCATACAATACAGCCACTTGTTTGAGACCCCAGTGAGGCCATGGGCCTTTTTTGCCCTGGGATGGACTGCAATGAGCAAAAGAGCTAGGTCACTTTCTCTGCCTTTGGGGAGCCATTCCCAACAAGTTTGGCTATGAGTCCCCCACTTTCCAGGAGCTTTCTCAGTTTTATCAGCTCTCCAACACTTCTTCCACCTGGGATTCCCACCTGTTCCTCTCTGATGCTTCAAATTCTAGAACATCATGGTCAGTAAAAATGTCAACCCAGTCACCACCCTCATTTTACAGATAAGGAAGATGAGGCCCAAGGACGGGGTTGAGTTGCCCAAGCTCACATAGTGGATGCAAGAACTCCAAGTAGAATCTAGGCCTGGCTTCCTACCCATTGTAGTCCTATTCCCATTAGCCTTGCTCTCATTTCATGAGGCTAGCTCAGGCACACCCTCTCCAAAATGTCTGCCCTGAAACCCGAAGCTCATGTGCTCTTCTCCATTCTCATCTCTGAGAGCCCTGGCTGTGCCCTGCTCAGTTGGCAATTGAATATGTCCACCCTATTCTCTGGTTGTTCTTGTGCACAAATTGAGCTTCTCCAAAGAGAGTATGACCTCCTGGAGGGCAGAGCCCCTTTTTTCTTCTCTTGTCTCCATCAAAATTCCTAGCAGAGGGTCAGTTTTACACCAACTCTTTGGTAAATGCTTCTGGCCTAATTAACTAATGAACTGGCAGCATCTTCCCCACTGAACTACCTACCTCCACCTAAGAGGAAGCAGAGAATTTTAAACTAAGGAGCTGAAGAAAACAGAAAAACTTGAACATTCCATCTCATCAAGATCAACTCTGAATTCCCAGCATTTTGGATGAGTGAGTTGGTAGGTGGGTGTCACAGTGTCCTCTGTGATCAAAGGGGCTGCTGCCGGAGTTCTACCTCTTGAAGAAGTGTATTTCTGGGGAGGCTTTGGAAGTTGACTCCAGGGGTGAATTTGGGTAGATTCCAAGGCCCTGGAAAAACTCAATGTCCGTGGTTACAGGATAACGGTCTACCATATTGAGTCCTCCTCTGTTTCTCTGGAGAAGCGGCCATAACCCTGGCCTCTCTCTCTAGATGATGCCACTGGCATGAAGAGAAAGGAGAAGGGACAGCAGGCCAGGATTCTAGCCTGTAATTAGCCCTCTGAGCCACTCAGTTTTTCACAGGGTGTTTCTCTTGTGATTTTCAGTGTATTTTCATCTTTTTAGCCTCTTCCCTCAGCTTCTTTGTGGCGGTGTTTGCAAATGGTCAGCACAATGATATAAGCCCAGCTTGTCCAAGAAGAGCCCTTCGTTGGTCTTGGCTCCTCTGCCCACTCCCCTGGGTGACCCATTGCCCAGCTGGCCCCTGCCTGGGGCTGGGGAGACAAAGACCCCCTCTTTGGATCAGGACATGACCTGTGCTCACTGGAGCTTTTACCAATCTCTGCAATTCCTGCCTTTATCAGATTAGCTTTAATTAGACAAATGAAAATCACATGGAGCATAGAAGGGGGGAAGCCCTGGGCTTTCAGGGGTGTCTTTCAACAGAAGGATGGGGGCAGGGTGGCCATTAGGAAAGGAGAGGGACAGTGGGTGGAGATCCCCATGCACAGATGTGGGTGCATGCAAGTGCCTTCAATGAAGAAATGTCTGGGCATCTACCCAGAAAGGCAAAGGTGCCATCATCAACTTGGAAGGGACCTTGGGACCGCCTATCAAGAAGGGCCTTTTGAGGGTCACAGACCAGACACCTTTGGGACTCTGCTGAATACAGTAAGCCATAGATGTAATTTTTTAATTTTTTATGTAGTCACATTAACAATTTTTAAAGAAACTAATTTATTTTAATAATAATAAATTCTAATAATAAACTTTAACATATTTTATTTAACCTAATATATCCAAAATATTATCATTGCAACATATAACCAATATGAAAATAATTCATGAGATAGCTTACATTCTTTTTTCCACACTAAGTTTTCAACATCTGCTATGTATTTTACTCCTACAGCCCATCTCAATTTGGACTAGCCACATTTCAAGTGCTCTATAGCCTCCGGCTGCCACACTTTGGGTAAATAGCTGTTCTGGTTTGTCCAGGACTATCTTGGTTTTAGCACGGACAGTCCCATGTCCCAGGAAACCCCTTAGTCCCAGGTAAACTGAGATGGTTGGTTGCTCTGAATTGGATAGCACAGCCCTAGACCTTCTCCCCAGAAAAATGCACAGACATTTGACCTACAATTTCTGCAGGTTTAGTGCTCTTTCTTGATTCTTCTTTGGGGAATGTGGGATCCAACATTACAGGCTCCCATTCTACAGATAGAGAAGGCATAACCCAGAATGGACTTGCATAGGGCCACATGGTGACTTTGCAATTAGAACTGTGACCAGACCCGGGCATCCTGACTTCACGATGTTCAGTGCCAGCCACCAGGGGCGCCTGATAGAGCACGATGCCTGTCTGTGGTTCCGGAGTGTTAGCAGTGTTGAATAGAGTGGGGCTGATGCCCTGCAGCTCTGTGGTTCCTAGGATAAGTAGGTGCCCTCTCCGCCACACAACAGGGCAGTAAGCCGTCCGTCCCAGACAGGCAGCAGAGGTGACACCAGGGACAGTGTTAGCCAAAGTGGGCACACACCACTCCTGGCATGTGAGATGGTTTCGTGTTTCACGGCTTTGACTCCCAGAGTGACAAAGCTGCATTCTTTTCAGAATTCTCTTTCTATCCTTCTGATTTGTCAAAGAGAAAGTCTTGGTGTGGGGTTAGGATCTCTGACATCAGTACTTGCCAGTCCCTCTTTTCAACAGAGAGAGACCCAGCCTTAGGCTAGGAGAAGGCAACCATGTGTTCTTAGGATTTTCTTTTTTACTTTTTATTTTTAAATAATTACAGATTCACAAGAAGTTGCCTTGTGTATATATTCTTCACCCAATTTCTCCCAGTTCTGAAAGAACTATAGTGTAACATTAAAACCACAAAACTGACATTAGTACAATGTGTGTGTATAGTTTTATGCCTATTTATTTATTTATTGAGACAGGGTCTTGCTCTGTTGCTTGGGCTGGAGTGCAATGGCATGATCCTAGCTCACTACAGCCTCGACCTTCTAGGCTCAGGTGATCCTCCTGCCTCAGCCTCTTGAGTAGCTGAGACTACAGGTATGAGCTACCACACTCAGCCACTTTATGCCATTTTATCAGGTGTAGATTCTTGTACCACCACCACCACCATCTGCCTGCCTTTTAATAACATTATTTTATTTCCCGTCTGTTAATTTTTTCTTCTTTATTCTCTTCATGCAATTGAAACTGTTTTTTTCATTTACAGTAATGATATAACATTTCCCTTTAAATAAATTTCCTGAAGTAGAAAGAAAAAACGTAAGCAGAGTTGAGGAGCTTTATTAAATATTAGTGATACAGTGATATAGATAGAGGAACTTTATTACATATTAGTGATATCGATGATATAGATTAGTGATATAGATGATACCCAGGCATGACAAAGTTGTGAAAATATCATGTAAGGGCCAGGCATGGTGGTTCACGCCTGTAATCCCAGCACTTTGGGAGGCTGAGGGAGGCGGATCGCCTGAGGTCAGGAGTTCGAGACCAGCCTGGCCAACATGGAGAAACCCTGTCTCTAGTGGAAATACAAAATTTGTCGGGCGTGGTGGTGCATGCCTGTAATCCCAGCTACTAGGGAGGCTGAGGCAGGAGAATTGCTTGAACCTGGGAGGCGGAGCTTGCAATGAGCCAAGATCACACCATTGCACTCCAGCCTGGGCAACAAGAGCGAAACTCCATCAAAAAAAAAGAAAGAAAGAAAGAAAGAAAGAAAGAAAGAAAGAAAATGTCATGTAAATAACAACTATATGGAATGATTATGATGTCCCAGGCACTGTTTAAGTGCTTTGTGCTTCATATATACTATTTCAGTTAATCCTCCCAACAACCTTTGGGTTAAGTCTTATTACTATTATCTGCACTTTACAATGAGGAAAGCAATACTTTTTTTTTTTTTTTTGAGACAGAGTCTTGCTCTATTGCCCAGTTTGGAGTACAGTGGCACAATCTCGGCTTACTACAATCTCTGCCTCCCGGGCTCAAGAAATTCTTGTGCCTCAGCCTCCTGAGTAGCTAGAACTACAGGTGTGGGCCACCATGCCTAGCTACTTTTTTTCTGTATTTTTAGTAGAGATGGGTTTTTGCCATGTTGGCCAGGCTGGTCTTGAACTCCTGACCTCAGGTGATCTGCCCACCTCAACCTTCAAAAGTGTTGGGATTACAGGTGTCAGCCACCGTGCCCAGCCAAGCAAGACATTTTTAAAGTCTAGAAGCATCAACCTAGATTTTTTTTCTACACACACCACACATACACACACACACACACACACACACACACAAACATGTGGTTCACAAACATGTGGGCGTATCATACACATCATTTAGCAACCTCTTATCCAGATCTGACTTTGAAAATCCTAAACCAGGATTCCATGGTCTGTGTTGTCATTTAGGGGGCCATAAGATTATGGTAAAGCAAGGGGGTCCAGACCCCCATGGCTTGTCCTCTCAAACTCTGCTCAGACAGGGAGGTGCTGCTGAGATCCGTCCATCCTGGCGTGGAGCCACAGCAGGCACTCTCAGTGAGGGAGAGCAGACAGAAATGCCTGGCAAAGGCCCTTGGTCTGGAGCCCAGGGCCCAGCGTCTCCCCAGGATCTACTCTCTGTCTTTTAATAGCCTGCATGCTAATGGATAACAAAGTCATCCTGCATCATTCTCGAAACCCTGATGGCATCAAAAAGTGCTAGAGCTGGAAAGGACCACAGACACTCTGCATTTGACAGAGGAGGACACCATGGCAGAGAGGGAAGGGGCAGGGTCCAACGCCACCCCACAGGTGAAGGGGGGTCAGACCCCACCCACCCGTGGCAAAGGGCAGCCTGGCCTAAGATCTAGGCCTGATTTCTGCAAATGTTTGTTGAGTGAGTAAATGCATAATCTACCATCCTGACTGTCCTGCCACTTCCCTGACATTATTCTCTGCTTCTCCCTGGCATGGATATAAAATATTGGCCTGCCTCAAAGGCTCTGAATCAATGCACATCCCTCGAGACACCTTCAGAGATTCTGAATCAGGAGGTTTTTGGAGAGGAGTCAGGAGTTTGAATTGTAAACAATGCTTCCCCTCTTCCCCGCCCTACTGGAGCTCCTGGGTGCAAAGTGATGCCAGTGTAGATGCCCAGGGTGGGTGATTTGACCACTGTTTCCCTCTGTAGCTTCCTCCTCTACCAGGCTGCAGAATGCTCCCAGCTGACAGTCCTGGCATTGTTCAGAAACCTGTGGGCCCTGCCCCTCCCTTTGGACCATTTACCCAAAGCAGAGAGCGGTGGGGTGAGCTAACAGGAGGCCTGGCTCCCCTCCGACACTCACCCTCAACACCCACCAGGCTTAGCCTGGGAGAGCCGATGAGTGTCCATTACCATAGCAGGCCCCATAAAAAGGATTATAGGCTGTTGCTGAGTTTACAAGCCTGTTCTCGTAAAGCTGCCAGACTTGGGGTGGCCACAGCCCCTCTGGAAGGAGGATGAAAAGGAATGTTCCCTCTGCCGGATGCAAACACCCATTGCTTTCATGGGAACCATAGTGGCCTGGTTGAAAGAGCACTGGACCATGAATCAGAAGACCTGGATCAAATGGAAAGACAGCAGCTCACAGCTGAGCTGCCATCAGCTGGACCCTAGCCCTCTCCAAACCACTACTTTCCCATCTGTGAAGTGGGTGCTGCACTAACCTCTCAAAAGTGGTCGTGCACAGGACTCCAGCTAAACCTTCGATGTTGTGAAACTGTCACAGGGCCCGCATCAGAGGATATGACTTTGAGTAGTGAGGGAGTCTCTCTGCTCATGGGGAAATAGGACTCTCTTCAGCAAAGTTGGAAAAGAGAGGTATGCTCATGGTCCCTTTTTCCATCACCAGTCCGGTGCCTGGGGCTAAAGATGTGGCCTCACAGACAGAGGGCAGCAGGGGAGGACAGAGATCTGGGCCAGCCCCAAGAGACCCCCCAGGCCTCTCTGGCATCTGGCCAGGCTGGCTTCCTAGCAGCCCTCACCATGTTCAGGCCTGGTTGGCAAGAAGCCCCAGGCTAAGCCAGTCTGTGCCCGCTTGACACTTGATCTCAGGGCTCTTTCCCCTGTCGGCCTCCAAACCTGGATTGTCTGTGTCAGGCCCTTCTGAATTGATCAAACCCAGAGCCCCGGAGCCTGTGGACAGTCTGTAAAATGTGAGGCACGACTGGGTGTTTCTCAAGAGCACTTCCTCCATCAGTAGACCAGGCAGCCCCAGAGGTGGGGAAGGGACAGCCACTGCTCCCCATAGAGTTTCAGGAACATTTCCAGTGAATGTGTCTGGACAGGGGTTTTGAATCTTGTCGGCAAAAGACCAGAGAAGCAGTCTGCTGTTTGTGCCCACAAGGGAGTGGCCATAGGGACCCGGGTGTAGGTAGGGCCATGGTTCTGTGGCCCAGGTCATACTGTTGTCATTTAAAGCTAATGATAATGATAAATAGCAACAAACAGGCGCAGGGCTCACACCATGCTGAGCACTCTGCTCTCATTCTCGTCCCCACCCATTATGGCTATTATTACTCTGCCCTCTTTACAGAGGAGGAAACTGAGGCTCAGACAGGCCCGCTGACCTGCCCAAGGGTATATTGTTGGGAAGTGGGAGAGCCAGAACTCAAACCTAGCTCTGGGGACTCTTAAGAAAATGCTCCCTCTTCCCCAGTGGGGAAGCATGTCCCCAGTGGGAGGCAGGGGAGGGAGAAAGATTGAAATCCTTTTCTTGTTTTTTCACTCATGTGGCAATTTCTGTTTCTAGCATGTGTGTCCCCCATCTGCCTTCCCCCGAAGCTTCTCCCTACCCCTTGACCCCCACTCAGGACTTCTATGGGCACAACCTGGGCAAAATCAATCATATGCAAACTTAAAAAAGTAATAGAGACTAATTGTTTTTAGGAAATATAAACGAAAATAATCGCTTTCAAGAACATGTTGCTTCGTGTGCCCTTGGGCAAATGACTTCACCACTCTGAGACTCTCAGGTTGTCTCTCTGCAAAATGAGGATAATAATGTCTCCTATCTCACAGGGTCACATTGTGGCAGCCCAGTGGCTGACACTTAGTAAATGCTCAATAATAGTGAGTTCTTGCTGTTAGTAGTAACAGTGCAGAGAAGGTGAGTAGATGGAGATACCAGAAGCACCTAGGGGAAACATAGGGCATTTCCATGGTGATAATGTTATGGAATCTTGCTTCTGTGAGAACTACCCAAAGTCTGGTGACCCAGGTAGTGGGGGCTGGGGTTCAATATCCCTCTATGGGAGGTGGGCTTGCAGGAGGAGCCAGGCCCCATAAAGGAGGCTGGGGTCAGGCAGGGCCCCACATCAGAGGGAGCCAAGGGGAGGAGCAGGTGTACAGGCAGTGGGGGTATCACAACCAGAGCCCAAGTTGTAACAACTGGGGCTTCTTCCGTCTTTCTCCACCCCGTACTGATGTCCAGACCCTACTCAGGGGCAGCTCAGGGGCAGTCCTGCTTGTCTCCAGGGGCCACAGGCTGATGGGGCTGAAGCTCCCAGAAGGCCATGTAGCTATCCAGGGTTGGCCAGAAGCTGCAGAGGCTGCAGGATGAAGGGAAGCTGGGATGGGGACTCAGGGAGGCCAGAGCCTGCTCCCCATGGAGGGGTTCAAGGTTGTGCTTTCCCATACTTCAAACTTCCATTACTGTTGCCTTCTTCCAGGGTTGGTCAGAGGCTGTGCCTGTGATGGGCCTAGCCCAGGTGCCCTGTACTTCATGTTGTGCTGAAGTGACTCATGAAATCTGATTGTTATATTTTCAGAAATTTCATGAGCCAGTTGTTAAACACAGCCATTATTAAAAATCCAATTATATAAACTTGCAAGTAAATAAATCATATTAAAAAGCAAAGGTAACCATCAAAACTTATCATTTCCTAAGTATTGTAGTCCATTTTTACTGTTCTGTCTGCTCATGAAGCTATTTCCATCTATGGTATCTGTATAGAAACACTGTACAGTCATGTACCCTGCACACCTCTTCTCAACTCTGCAGTCAGTCACATGTTTTGTTTGTTTGTGTTTGTTTGTTTGTTTTTGAGACAGAGTCTTGCTCTGTCACCCAGGCTGGAGTGCAATGGTGTGATCTCGGCCCACTGCATCCTCCATCTCCTGGGTTCAAGTGATTCTGCTGCCTCAGCCTCCCAAGTAGCTGGGATTACAGGCGCTTGCCACCATGCTCAGCTAATTCTTTTATTTTTGGTAGAGACAGGGTTTCACTATGTTGGCCAGGCTGCATCATCTTTTAAAGAAATTTTTTTGTTAGTGATATCATCTTGGTAGCTTGAAATTTGGTCAGAGGGCAGTATTTACACCATGGAAATCAGCAAACGCTGCAAATCAGCCCCACCCCCTTTCTGGATCTGATCGTTAAACACTTAGGAGCACACCACTGCCACACAGAAGCCAGGATGTAGGAGCCAGAATGAAGGGGAGCTGGGATGGGGACTTACGGAGGCCAGAGTCCACCCCCAATGGAAGGGTTCAAGGCTGTGCTTCCCTGGTAGGATTTACTTCAACCCCAGAACGCCAGGGTTTATTTTAGAACATTAGAAGAGTCCTAAATTGATCATGACCCATTGTTTCCCCAGCAGCCGGAAGGCCCCACCTCCCATTGTCCACCACCCATCCCAGCTCCTCAGAGGCTCCTGCAAGACGGGAGTGGGAGGAACCTTGAGGTCAGAGCCTTGGATGGCTGCCTTGTGTGCTGGTGGCTTCTATTGTGAGCACCCGAAGATCTTGGGGCTTCCTCATGCCTGGGCCTCAGAACCCACTGGGGACCAGCCTGTTTATGGTAAATGATGCCTGTTCACTTTGATTCCTGTTTCAGACCTCGGGGCCACTACTGTGTCTCCACAAATTAAAGGCTGCTTGTGTTTGGGGGATTAAGCAATCCTGTGGAGCCCTGGGAACATCGGAGCCCTCCATGAGGGTAATCAACTGGGCCTCCCAGATGCAGCCGTGGGGCACGCCCATGTCCACACCAAGGCCAAACCCCTGGCTGGTGTCACAGGACTCCGGGGAGCAGATGACACCACGTCTGCTCTACAAGCACACACGGTTTAGAAAGAAAAAAAAACCCACAAACTTCCAACACTGTTGCCTTTTTTTTTTTTTTTGAGACGGAGTCTCGCTCTGTCGCCCAGGCTGGAGTGCATTGGCACGATCTCGGCTCACCGCAAGCTCCGCCTCCCGGGTTCACGCCATTCTCCTGCCTCAGCCTCCCGAGTAGGTGGGACTACAGGCGCATGCCACCACGCCCGGCTAATTTTTTGTATTTTTAGTAGAGACGGGGTTTCACCGTGTTAGCCAGGATGGTGTCCATCTCCTGACCTCGTGATCTGCCCGCCTCGGCCTCCCACAGTGCTGGGATTACAGGCGTGAGCCACCGCGCCCGGCCCTGCCTTTTTCCTTCTCCATTTCTGGGTCTTTGAGATGCTATTCCTCCTGCCTGGGAGGTGCCCCGCACCCCCACACCACCAATTATGTACATCCCATACTGAGATGCGTATAATCTTCAGTTTTAAAGGCCCAACTCAAATTCCATGAGCCCAGGAGTAAGAATAATGACATTCAATATATGCCTCATCTCAGGATTTACAAAGTGCTTTCTTCCCCTGCTTTATTTTCTTACACATGTATATTCAACAAATCCACAGTGGCCGGGTGCAGTGGCTCATGCCTGTAATCCCAGCACTTTGGGAGGCCAAGGTGGGTGGATCACCTGGGGTCAAGAGTTTGAGACCAGCCTGGCCAACGTGGCAAAACTCCATCTCTACTAAAAATACAAAAATTAGCCAGGCATGGTGGCGCACGCCTGTAATCCCAGCTACTTGGGAGACTGAGGCAGGAGAATTGCTTGAACCCAGGAGGTGGAGGTTGCAGTGAGCCAAGATCGCACCATTGCACTCCACTCTGGGTGACAAGAGCAAAACTCCGTCTCAAAAAACAAACAAACAAAAAACCAAATCTATAGCAAGTCCCCAGTCTTCACTGTGTTCTAGGCCCTGGCGTGGTGGAGCTCATCCCCTGGGGAGATGTTCAAGACCCACAAGGCCCAAAGCAGCAGCATTTCCATTTCACAAATCAACAAACGGAGGCTCAGAAAAGTAAAGTAACTTGCTGCCAAGTGGCTCAGCTGGAGTAGGGGGAGTCAGAAAAATTTCTGTCTTCCTGACTCCATCCCTGATCCCAGCTAATTTATCTAGTCCTTTATGCTGTGACAATAAGAAAAAGATAACTGGTGCAGAGGTGCCAAGCTCTATGGGACTTTGAGGCTGCCAGGTGAGTGTCTAGAAAGGGTTTCGGGTAGCTTGCTGTGGAAGTGTGATCTAAGTCTCTCCACTAGCTCCAGAGCTCTTTAGCAGAGACCAACATCACTGCTTAAGATTTGGTGGCATCAGCTCAGAGTTTCTTTGCCAGTTTCATTCTAGATACATCCCACCCCTCCCTCCCAGCCTCTGTCACTCTCTTGTGTTACAGAGATTCATGGGAAGGACATGACATCCTGGTTGCTCCCTGGAGGCGGCAGCCCTGACCTATCATTGCAACCTGTGGAAGCCCAGCCTGAGCTCAGCACATTTAGGAACTCTAAAACATGAATGTAAAAAATAAGTGAGCATCCGCTCCCTCCATAAGAAAGCATTCAGGGCCGCCTCTGTCAGATGGAGGGCTCCTGGAGTCTCCTCCTAGGGTCTACAAGGCCTCAGGACTGGCCGTGAATTTGCATGGGAAAGAGTGTTTTTGCTATTATGATCCCACTGTAAAGGGAGCACAGAGCTCTGCCTTAGGGGAAACCTCCCCTCTCAGATGGTCACATCCCTCCCAGGAAGTGCAGGGTGAAGGGCCTTCCAGTTCTGTAACACCCATCAGTGGGCATAGCCCATGCAGAAAGGACTGACCTCTCCCACCACCAGAAGACATAAAGGGAAACTGAGGCCCAGAGAAGGAATGCCACTTAACATGCACTGCCTCTCTCTCTGAGCCAAGCACTTCTTTATGCTGTTTAATCTGAACAATGTCCCTTGAAGGTGGGCTTTATCATCACCCTCTGTTTCACAGGTATGCTGACTTGCCCAAGGCCCTCCAGGTAAGAGATGGCAGAGCCAGGGTGCATATCTGAGTTGGCCCTCCCAATTCCCACACCATGTCACTTCCCCTGAAATGGGAATGGTAACCCCTATCATTCCTATCCTGCCATGGGCTCACCGGGAAGATTCAACTAAGATGGTATCGGAAGCCTTTTAACTCAGCCTGGCACGAGAGATGCTGTGTAAGGAGCCCTTCTTTCAAAGGGAGGCAGCATCAAGGAGTCCTCCTTAGTTTCAAATCAATGTCCAGATCCTTATGACCACTGAGTGCTTTGCTTTTCAAAAGTTTGAGTGAGATGTAACATACATAAAGTCTACAAGTCTTAAGTATGCAGTGCAATGAATTTTCACGTATGAATACCTTGCTATATGTACGCTTTAGATTAAGAAATAGAATATTTTCTGTACCCCAGAAGGTTCTCTTCTGCTTCTTCCAATCAATCCTCTCCCAAAAGCAACCACCGAGAAGCTTTTAAAATACATATAATTATATATATTCATTCCCATTTTTCAGCTTAAAAAACTGAGGCTCTCTGGAACTGAGGACTATGAAGGCACCAGTTGCTGCTGTAACAGGAGGTCCCTGGACTTGTTGCCAGTAGGTGGGGGTTGCACAGGGAGCCACCCAGACTCTTCTGCCTGGGTGAACATGCTCCAGACACCTCCTTTGGGTCAGGGCAGTGACCAATGTGGACAGAACCCAACCCCTGGCCCACAGAGGCTATCCTCTGAGCTCCCTCCTGAGGCCACAGTGGTTTGAGGCAGGGCTACTCTGCCCAGACAACCTTAGCCACACGCAGCTCCCCCGCTCCCTGGCTCTGAAGGGTCTCACCTTCCCTGTTTCCCATCAGCCCTTCAGCATCCATGAAATATTAGGAAAATGGGCTGAGTATTAGGTAATGACTGTCCAATTTATTCTGACAGCAAGAACCAGAGGGAGGAAATTGACATTGGTGATTTTACTTAGGACCTGACAACTTTAATTAATCTTCACTCCTTTTCCAGGGAGCAGGGGGCCTCTGACAGCTGTGCAGAGCTCAGGCGGAGGCCTCGTGTGTGCTGACTGCTCCTCAGCTGTGTGGACGAGGCAGGCAATGTGGGGAGCCCTGGAGAGCCCAGCGTGGCCCCCATTCAAGCCACAAGCTTGTCCGAGTTTCTCTAGCCATCCAGCTAAGGCCAGCCCGCATGTCCTCCTTTGCTTCCCCAAGGAAGGCAGAGGATGCCAGAAAGCTTCTACCCACTTCTCAGACGGAAACGCTGAGGTTTAAAGAGGCACCTCCTTTCCACCCAGGCCCATTGTGAATCAGTCCCACAGTAGTCTAGCAACCCAAGGGGCACCACAGCTCAGCAGCAAAGATGGCCACAACCTCTGAGCAGCCCTTGAAACCCAACCAGAAACCTTACCCCAGGGCTTCTGCTGAGAGGGCACCAGGCGTTCCAGAATCTGCCAGGCTGATAGAAAAAAGAGGCCCAGACCCAGAGAGGAAGGGGGTCTCACTGGCCTGCACTGCCACCCCAGCTGCCCCCAGTGGAAGTCCTCACCCCATCAATCAGCCCCTCTTCGCAGGCACAGACATCTCCAGGGGGGACTCTCCGAATGCCAAAAATCCTTCAAGGCTCCAGATAAGGACTGGTGCTGGTGAAAATAGACCATCAGGGACCCCCCATGTGCAGTCACATGCCTCAATGACTTAGCAAACCAGCTCCGGCACTACCTCCAGTGTGTGGCTTTGAGCTGGTAGAAGATTCTGGTAATGGGCCAGGGATGACAACAATAGCATCCACATTACCATAACAACCAACACTGAGTGTTCACCACGTGTTGAGCCCATTACCTAGCGTACAAGCGTGATCACATTCGGGGTCCTCTGGCACCTCTCTGGAGGGTGCACCATCATTTCCCCTGTTCTCAGAAGAAGCAGTCGAGGTTCCGTGAGGGTAAGTGAGTTTGCCAAGATCACTGCTAAATGGCAGAACTGGAATTCAAGGCCAGTTCTATCTGTGTCCTCAGCTGACCATTCCACCACGTGGCCCCAGGGAAGTGCCCTGGCTTGCTCTGACAGCCCCACTAGATACAATCTAGTCTCACGCCTTGGGCCTTGGTTCATTCATCCCTGCTCTGACAAATAGAATCCTGGGGATCCCAGGGCAGGTGTCACAAAGTCAGCCATACTCTCAAGCACCCTGCTGCCTGGACAAGCAGGTAGCCCCTTCTCTAACTCCAGGAGGCTGGCCAGAAGCCGCTGCATACCTGTATAATTAGGAAAGTCCTCCAGGGTGTGTGACTCATCCTCCAGCTATGTGGGGTGCACAAAGGGAGATTGAGGGGCAGAACACTCCTGCCAGGTCCACACTAATTTCAGGCGCTCTCCAAAGCCTCTTATGATTCCCAGGCTTGGGACAGATCCAGGGGAAGACAAACTAATTGGATTCATGCTGCACATATCCCCTCCCTGTTGGGCCCCTTCACTGGTCTTATGAGCCTCAGTGTCCCCCCGATGAAATGTGGACATTTGCATCCACCACATAAGGATGTCTTACGGTTCTAATGACAAGGAGGATGCTTCGTCCTGTGCACTCCATATATGCATGATCAGCTCTATCAACAAAACGCAAACTTCCTTCTTTCTTTCCTCCCTCCCTCCCTCCCTCCCTCCCTCCCTCCCTCCCTCCCTCCCTCCCTCCCTCCCTCCCTCCCTCTCCTGCCTGCCTTCCTTCCTCCCTCCCTTTCTCTCTCTTTCTCTCTTTCTCCCTTTCTCCCTTTCTTTGCTTTCTTTCCTTTCTTTCTTTCCTTCTTTTTGAGACGGCTATTACTGTGTCACCCAGGCTGCAGTGCAGTAGTGTGATCACAGCTCACTGAAGCCTTGACCTCCTGGCCTCAAGGGATCCTCCCACATCAGCGTCTTGGGTAGCTGGGACTACAGGTGTACTCCACCATGCCCGGCTAATTTTTTTTTTGCTTTTTTTAGAGATGGGGTCCCACTATGTTGCTCAGGCTAGTCTCAAACTCCTGGGCTCAAGTGATCCTGCCGCCTCAGCCTCCCAAGCACTGGGATTACAGGCATGAGCCACCATGCCTGTAATAAACAATATTTCTATTAATAACATTAAATAGAGAGGTTTCTCCATGGAAGGAAAATAACACAGGCTTTGGAGGCCAGCAACACTGTTTTGCATTTGAACCATGCACCTCACTGTCTGGGAGTTTCTCAGGCTCTAGCCTCAGTTTCCTCATCTGTAAAATGGGCTTAATAATCTCTCCCTTGCAGGAGTGTTCTGATTCAATGAATTAATAAAATATATGTAACATATATGTAAAAATACATATAAAATATATGTATAAAAATAAGTATAAAATATATGTATAAAATACGTATAAAATATATGTATAAAAATAAGTATAAAATATATGTATAAAATATGTATGAAATATATGTATAAAATACATATAAATATATGTATAAAATATGTATAAAATATATGTATAAAATACGTATAAAATATATGTATAAAATACGTATAAAATATATGTATAAAATACGTATAAAATATATGTATAAAATACATATAAATATATGTATAAAATACATATAAATATATGTATAAAATACGTATAAATATATGTATAAAATACGTATAAAATATATGTATAAAATAGTACATATAAAATATATGTATAAAGTAGTACATATAAAATATATGTATAAAAATACATATAAAATATATCTAATATTTTTAAACAGAATAATATATTCTAATGAAATAGCATCTGCAAGGTGCCTTGGAACATTGCCTTGGTCAGTAACTAACACTACCTTTTCTCACCTAGTGCTTTATCTTTGACCATTTGTTTCAAAGATGAAGAGATGGAAGTTCAGAAGGTTCAATGGTTTGTCGCAGGTCACACAGCTGGTGAATGGCAGAGCCAGGATTGGAACCCAGGGCTCAGGCTTCCCTGCCTCACGTGAGGAAGATGCTTGAGGACTGGAGGCACCTAGCTGGAGTCCTTCCTCCATGGAAGCAGAAAGAAGCTGAGGCCGTCACTTTTTCTTAGGGCCTGGGCCTGCAGCCTCTTGGCTGCGACCCCGGGGCCTCTTCCCATTCCACCTCTGCCTCTCCACCTAGGCAGGGCCCTGGCATCCTGTGAAGTGGGCCAGCGTCAGGCCTGGTGCCACGTGAAAGGTCCCACACTACTCGGGGAAACGGCTTCACACTCAGAGACACCCTTCCTACAGAAATATGTCAGAAAGTCAGTTTAATCCTGTCTGCTCTGCATTCCCACAGCTGGTGCCTACCTCCCGCCTCGTGGGCTGCAGTCTGCGCCCTCCCAGTGGCTCGGGAGGCGGAGGGCCATTCCAGGATTTTCCATGGGTTCATTTCTGGCAAAAAGAGGCCTCACCTCCCCACCTCCCCGCCTCCCACGGCTGCCTCTCAGGCACCCATGGCACGGGGGAAGTGACAGGGAGCCTCCACTGTCCTCATCTTTCACATGGGCCTATGGGAGCAGCCAGTCAGAATCCGGGATTGGGAACAGTGACCGTGCCTCGCTCCTGAGTCCCATGCCATCCACACCATCGTCTCCTTCAACTGCAGCTGCTCCGTAATGGAATCCTGCTGCTTAAGACGCCCTCTGCAGCTAATATCGCCAGGTGTTAAGGACTACCAGCACACAACAGAGGCTTTCTTCCCCATACAATCAGAAGAATTGGCAGAGCAAAGCTGCAGAGAGAGTCAGCCACCACCCTGGGCATGCCGTACCGGGAAGATACACGGGAAGTTTTTTCATTCATTAAGACCTCAAGAGCAATGCTCCAAAGTTAAATTGCTCTGGGCAGACACGAAATCTCAGGGCTTTTACACAAGGTAAATGTCCCAGGGATACCCAGAGAGGGAAAGAAGCAGAAATAATAGCAACAGTTGCCATTTATTGGGCACTTACTCTGCTCAGCTCTTGATAATTCATCACCTTGTTTAATTAGCTCCACAACAATTTGACAGACGAGGAAACTGAAGTTTGGCTGCTTAAGCCCAGGGGATATCACTCCCATAACACACCCTACTCCTGGGGTTCCATTTACAAGGAATTCAATATGGCTGGAGACCCCTGCAGTTGTACAATTGAATGGTAGTGTTAGGATTTATTTATTTATTATTTATGTATTTATTTTATTTTATTTTATTATTTTATATATTTTTTAATTATACTTTAAATTCTGGGATACATGTGCAGAACGTGCATATTTGTTACTTAGGTATACACTTGCCATGGTGGTTTGCTGCACCCATCAATCCATAATCTACATTAGGTATTTCTCCTTACGCTATCCCTCCCCCAGCCCCCCACCCACCAACAGGCCCTGGTGTGTGATGTTCTCCTCCCTGTGTCCATGTGCTCTCATTGGTCAACTCCCACTTATGAGTGAGAATATGCAGTGTTTGGTTTTCTGTTCTTGTGTTAGTTTGCTGAGAATGATGGTTTCCAGCTTCATCCATGTCCCTGCAAAGGACATGAACTCATCCTTTTTATGGCTGCATAGTATTCCATAGTGTATATGTGCCACATTTTCTTTATCCAGCCTATCATTGATGGGCATTTGTGTTGGTTCCAAGTCTTTGCTATTGTGAACAGTGCTGCAATAAACATACTTGTTCATGTGTCTTTATAGTAGAATGATTTATAATCCTTTGGGTATATACCCATTAATGGGATTTCTGGGTCAAATAGTATTTCTGGTTCTAGATCGTTGAGGAATTGCTACACTCTCTTCCACAATGGTTGAACTAATTTACACTCCCACCAACAATGTAAAAGCATTCCTATTTCTCCACATCCTCTCCAGCATCTGCTGTTTCTTGACTTTTTAATGATTGCTATTCTGATTGGTGTGAGGTGGTATCTCATTGTGGTTTTGATTTGCATTTCTCTAATGACCAGTGATGATGAGCTTTTCTTCATATGTTTCTTAGCTGCATAAATGTCATCTTTTGAGAAGTGTCTGTTCATATCCTTTACCCACTTTTTGATGGGATCGTTTGTTTTTTTCTTGTAAATTTGTTTAAGTTCTTTGTAGAGTCTGGATATTAGCCCTTTGTCAGTTGGATAGATTGCAAAAATTTTCTCCCATTCTGTAGGTTGCCTGTTCACTCTGATGATAGTTTCTTTTGCCGTGCAGAAGCTCTTTAGTTTAATTAGATCCCATTTATCAATTCTGGCTTTTGTTGCCATTGCTTTCAGTGTTTTATCATGAAGTCTTTGCCCATGCCTATGTTCTGAAGGATATTGCCTAGGTTTTCTTCTAGGGTTTTTATGGTTTTAGGTCTTACATTTAAGTCTGTAATCCATTTCAAATTAATTTTAGTATAGAGTGTAAGGAAGGGGTCCAATTTCAGTTTTCTGCATATGGCTACCTGTTTTCCCAACACCATATATTAAATAGGGAAACCTTTCCCCACTGCTTGTTTTTGTCAGGTTTGTCAAAGATCAGATGATTGTAGATATGTGGTATTATTTCTGAGGCCTCTATTCTGTTCCATTGGTCTATGTATCTGTTTTGGTACCAGTACCATGCTGGTTTGGTTACTATAGCTTTGTAGCATAGTTTGAAGTCAGGTAGCATGATGCCTCCAGCTTTGTTCTTTTTGTTTAGGAATGTCTTGGCTATACGGGCTCTTTTTTGGTTCCACGTGACATTTAAAGTAGTTTTTTCTAATTCTGTGAAGAAAGTCAGTGGTAGCTTGATGGGGATAGCATTGAATCTATAAATTACTTTGGGCAGTATGGCCATTTTCGCAATATTGATTCTTCCTATCCATGAGCATGGAATGTTTTTCCATTTGCTTGTGTCCTCTCTTATTTCCTTGAGCAGTGGTTTGTAGTTCTCCTTGAAGAGGTCCTTCACGTACCTTGTAAGTTGGATTCCTAGGTATTTTATTCTCTTTGTAGCAATTGTGAATGGGAGTTGACTCATGATTTGGCTCTCTGTTTGTCTATTATTGGTGGATAGGAATGATTGTGATTTTTGCACATTGATTTTTTATCCTGAGACTTTGCTGAAGCTGTTTACCAGCTTAAGGAGATTTTGGGCTGAGACAATGGGGTTTTCTAAATATACAGTCATGTCATCTGCAAACAGAGACAATTTGACTTCTTCTCTTCCTATTTGAATACCCTTTATTTCTTTCTCTTGCCTGATTGCCAGAACTTCCAATACTGTGTTGAATAGGAGTAGTGAGAAAGAGCATCCTTGTCTTGTGCTGGTTTTCAAAGGGAATGCTTCCAGCTTTTGCCCATTCAGTATGATATTGGCTGTGGGTTTGTCATAAATAGCTCTATTATTTTGAGATATGTTCCATCAATACCTAGTTTATTGAGACTTTTTAGCATGAAGTGGTGTTGAATTTTATTGAAGGCCTTTTCTGTATCTATTGAGATAATCATGTGGTTTTTGTCATTGGTTCTGTTTGGATTACGTTTATTGATTTGCTTATGTTGAACCAGCCTTGCATCTGAGGGATGAAGCTGACTTGATCGTGGTAGATAAGCTTTTTGATGTGCTGCTGGATTCGGTTTCCCAGTATTTTATTGAGGAATTTTTGCATCGATGTTCATCAGGGATATTGGCTGAAATATTCTTTTTTTGTTGTGCCTCTGCCAGGTTTTGGTATCAGGATGATGCTGGCCTCATAAAATGAGTTAGGGAGGAGTCCCTCATTTTCTATTGTTTGGAATAAATTCAGAAGGAATGGTACCAGCTCCTCTTTGTACCTCTGGTAAAATTCGGCTGTGAATCCATCTGGTTATGAGCTTTTTTTGGTTGGTAGGCTATTAATTACTGCCTCCATTTCAGAACTTGTTATTGGTCTATTCAGGGATTCTACTTCTTTATGGTTTAGTCTTTGGAGGGTGTATGTGTCCAGGAATTTATCAATTTCTTCTAGATTTTCTAGTTTATTTGTGTAGAGGTGTTTATAGTATTCTCTGATGGTGGTAGTTTGTATTTCTATGGGATCAATGGTGATATCCCCTTTATCATTTTTTATTGCATCTATTTGATTCTTCTCTCTTTTCTTCTTTATTAGTCTGGCTAGTAGTCTATCTATTTTGTTGATCTTTTCAAAAAACCAGCTACTGGATTCATTGATTTTTTGAAGGGTATTTTGTGTCTCTATCTCCTTCAGTTCTGCTCTGATCTGAGTTATTTCTAGTCTTCTGCTAGCTTTTGAATTTGTTTGCTCTTGCTTCTCTAGTTCTTTTAATTGAGATGTTAGGGTGCCAATTTTAGATCTTTCCTGCTTTCTCCTGTGGGCATTTAGTGCTATAAATTTCCCTCTAAGCACTGCTTTAGCTGTGTCCCAGGGATTCTGGTATGTTGTGTCTTTGTTCTCATTGGATTCAAAGAACATTTTTCTTTCTGCCTTAATTTCATTATGTACCCAGTAGTCATTCAGAAGTAGTTTGTTCAGTTTCCATGTAGTTGTGTGGTTTTGAGTGAGTTTCTTAATCCTGAGTTCTAATTTGATTGCACTGGGTCTGATAGACTATTATTTCCATTCTTTTCCATTAGCTGAGGAGTGTTTTACTTCCAATTATGTGGTCAATTTTGGAATAAGTGTGATGAGAAGAATGTATATTCTGTTGATTTGGGGTGAAGAGTTCTGTAGATGTCTAACAGGTCCACTTGGTCCAGAGCTGAGTTCACGTCCTGAATATCCTTGTTAATTTTCTGTCTCATTGATCTGTCTAATATGGATAGTGGGGTGTTAAAGTCTCTCCCTATTATTGTGTGGGGGTTTAATTCTCTTTGTAGGTCTCTAAGAACTTGCTTTATGAATCTGGGTGCTCCTGTATTGGGTGCATATATATTTAGGACAGTTAGCTCTTCTTGTTGCATTGATCCCTTTACCATTATGTAATGCCCTTTTTTGTCTTTTTTGATTTTTGTTGGTTTAAAGTCTGTTTTATGAGAGACTAGGATTGCAACCCCTGCCTTTTTTTTTTTTGCTTTCCATTTGCTTGGTAAATATGCCTCCATCCTTTTATTTTGAGCCTATGTGTGTCTTTGCACATGAGATAGGTCTCCTGAATACAGCACACTGATGGGTCTTGACTCTTTATCCAATTTGCCAGTCTGTCTTTTAATTGGGGCATTTATCCTGTTTACATTTAAGGTGAATATTGTTATGTGTGAATTTGGTCCTGTCATTATGATGCTAGCTGGTTATTTTGCTACTTAGTTGGATACAGTTTCTTTATAGTGTCAATGGTCTTTACAATTTGGTATGTTTTTGCAGTGGCTGGTACCGGTTGTTCCTTTCCATGTGTAGTGCTTCCTTCAGGAGCTCTAGTAAGGCAGGTCTGGTGGTGACAAAATCTCTCAGTATTTGCTTGTCTGTAAACGATTTTGTTTCTTCTTCACTTACGAAGCTTAGTTTGGCAGGATATGAAATTCTGGGTTGAAAAATCTTTAAGAATATTGAATATTGGCCCCCACTCTTCTCTGGCTTGTAGGGGTTCTGCAGAGAGATCCGCTGTTAGTCTGACGGGCTTCCCTTTGTGGGTAACCTGACCTTTCTCTCTGGCTGCCCTTAACATTTTTTCCTTCATTTCAACCTCAGTGAATCTGACGATTATGTGTCTTGGGGTTGCTCTTCTCAAGGAGTATTTTGTGGCATTCTCTGTATTTCCTGAATTTGAATATTGTCCTGTCTTGCTAGGTGGGGAAGTTCTCCTGGATAATATCCTGAAGAGTGTTTTCCAATTTGGTTCCATTCTCCCCGTCACTTTCAGGTACACCAGTCAAACATAGGTTTGGTCTTTTCACATAGTCCCATATTTCTTGGAGGCTTTGTTTATTCCTTTTCATTCTTTTTTCTCTAATCTTGTCTGCATGCTTTATTTCATTAAGTTGATCTTCAGTCTCTGATATCCTTTGTTCCACTTGATCGATTCAGCTATTGATACTCGTGTATGCTTCACGAAGTTCTCGTGCTGTGTTTTTCAGCTCCATCGCGTCATTTATGTTGTTCTCTAAACTGGTTATTCTAGTTAGCAATTCGTCTAACCTTTTTTCAAGGTTCTTAGCTTCCTCGCATTGGGTTAGAACATGCTCCTTTAGCTCTAATTAGTTTTTATTACCCACCTTCTGAAGCCTACTTCTGTTAATTTGTCAAACTCATTCTCTGTCCAGTTTTGTTCCCTTGCTGGCGAGGAGTCGTGATCTTTGGAGAAGAGGCATTCTGGTTTTTGGAGTTTTCAGCCTTTTTGTGCTGGTTTTTCCTCATCTTCATGGATTTATCTACCTTTGTTCTTTGATGCTGGTGACCTTTGGATGGAGTTTCTGAGTGGATGTCCTTTTTGTTGATATTGATGCTATTCCTTTCTGTTTGTTAGTTTTCCTTCTAACAGTCAGGCCCCTCTGATGCAGGTCTGCTGGAGTTTGCTGGAGGTCCACTCCATACCCTGTTTGCCTGATTATCACTAGTGGAGGCTGCAGAACAGCAAAGATTGCTGCCTGTTCCTTCCTCTGGAAGCTTCGTCCCAGAGGGGCACCCACCAGATGCCAGCTGGAGCTCTCCTGCATGAGGTGCCTGTTGACCTCTGCTGGGAGATGTCTCCCAGTCAGGAGGCATGGGGGTCAGGGACCCACTTAGGAGGCAGTCTGTCCCTTAGCAGAGCTTGAGCACTGTGCTAGGAGATCTGCTGCTCTCTTCAGAGTCAGCAGGCAGGAACGTTTAAGTCTGTTGAATCTCTATCTTATTTTATTTTTGAGACAGTCTCACTCTGTCACCCAGGCTGGAGTGCAGTGTTGCAATCTCAGCTTACTGCAGCCTCTGCTGCCCAGATTCAAGCGATTCTCATGCCTCAGCCTCCCAAGTAGCTGGGATTACAGGTGCACACCACCATGCCCAGCCAATTTTTGTATTTTTAGTAGAAATGGGGTTTCACCACATTCGTCAGGCTGGTCTCGAACTCCTGGCCTCAAGTGATCTGCCTGCCTCGGCCTCCCAAATTGCTGGGATTACAGGTGTGAGCCACTGCACCAGGCCATGGTGTTAGGATTTAAACCCAGATGCCCAGCTCAGACCCAGAAACTACCAACCACCCTTCCCTGCTATCAGGCAATTGGTCCACTGTGAAGTGGAAACCACTTCTTGCTGCGGGCTAGTAGCTATTTTCAAATCCTTATTATGTGGTTCCCACTTCTCCTACCCACACCCAGAGCAGGGAACATTAGCAATGGCAGGAAGGAAACCATCTCCATTCAGGAGGTGGGGAGAGCCTGCCAGATTCTGATGGCTGCTGGACATTAGCAACCTGGCCACAGTCACTTTTCCTGAAATGTTCGATTGTTTTCAGAAATGGCAAGGTCTTGGCAGCTGAGCACACAGAGGAGGTGGGGTCAGGTGTCTTGCAATTCCAGGGCCAGAATCCCCTCACAGACTCCTTCTCCAGTAGGGGCAGAGGTGGACTGTCTGGTGAGAAGCCCTTAGCTAAGGAGCTGCAGTGTGTCATGAAACCTTCTAGCAATGGGGAGTGATTAGCACCTTCCTTTTGAAGAGAGCTGTGCTCAGAGAGGTCTTGTTTGTTGCTTAAAAATCACAGTAATTAAATGGGAGAGTTGGGACTTGTGCTAGAGTGCATTCGACTAAATCTGATGGTCTTTCCAAGTATGCACAGGACCTTTCAAGGGGCAGGTGATGAAACTGGGGCCTCCTGCTACCATGGCAGTTCTCGAGGTCATCCCTTGTACAGGAAAACATCCCTGGATAATGCAGCATCCCGTGAGATGTGAAATCTTCCGAGAGAGAGTTAGTACATCCATAGCACTATTTGTAATAATATTAAAATAACAGTATTTGTACCCATCATTTATTGAGTGCACACCATGTACTAGGCACTATTCTAAGCACTTTACACTTATGAACTAACGTACTCCTTAAACAGCCTTATGAGCAAGGTGCTATTATTATCCCCATGTTAGAGATGAAGCAATGGAGGTTTGGAGAGTTTAAGCAACTTGCCCAAGGTCACACAGGTGGAATTTAGGGAAGAAGTAGGCAATTTGTGTATTTATTTTCTCAATCACTTTGTTGAGGGCTTTCTCTGGACTCTGTTCCCTCAGTGGTTTATTCACTCATGCATTCATTTCCCCAACATTCATAGGAGGCTACTATGTGCCATGCCCTGTGTGTAACACCAGGGCTCAACAAGGGACCAAGAGGTAACCCAGCCCTTGAGGGCAGTTCTGGTGCTGGTGGCAGACTCTGAGTTGTCCCCTCTTCTCCATTCCTCCCTTTTCCTGTAGGGATATAGTTGTAAGCAGAAACAAGACTACATTGTTCCCAGCCTCCTTTCAACTAAACCTGACCACATGACAAAGTTCTGGCCAACAGGACACAAGCAAAGGTGAAAAGTTCCCTTCTGAGTCTTCCCTTTCAAAGGGCTGGGCCTGTGTGTCCTCACTGTCTGCCCTCCTTCCACCACTGTGTCTGGGAGGTGACTAGAATCAGAAGAGCCACCATGGGGCCACTACTGGGAGTCATGTGTTGAGGATGGCAAAGCTGTCTCACCAGCCCTGGACTGTTAACATGAGAGAGTAATGAAGTTCCAGGTTGTTTAAGCCACTGTATCTAGGGTTCTCTTTATTACAGCAACTAGACAGTACTCTCAGTATGCCACCACTGAAAGGAGCCAAGAAGAACCCTGGCTCACAAAATATGTAAGAAAGAAGAGGCTGGGTGCGGTGGCTTACACCTGTAATCCCAGCACTTTCAGAGGCTGAGGCAGGTGGATAGCTTGAGGTCAGGAATTTGAGACCAGCCTGGTAAACATGGTAAAACCCCATCTCTACCAAAAAATACAAAAATTAGCCAGGCATGGTGGTGCACACTTGTAGTCCCAGCTAGTGGAGAGGCTGAGGCTGGAGAATTGGTTAAACCCGGGAGGAGGAGGTTGCAGTGAGCCGAGATCATGCCACTGCACTCCAGCCGGGGTAACAGAGTGAGACCATCTCAAAATCAAAAAGAAGACAGGTGTATACAAATTCAGGTTTACAGTCTTGACCTCCAGATTTCCCCAGCAGACGTGGGAAGGGGAGTACTTTGGCAGTCAACACAAAGAAGAAGATACTGGCTGGGCGCGGTGGCTCACACCTGTAATCCCAGCACTTTGGGAGGCTGAGGTGGGTGGATCACGAGGTCAGGAGATTGAGAGCATCCTGGCCAACATGGTGAAACCCTGTCTCTACTAAAAATACAAAAAATTAGCTGGACATGGTGGTGCATGCCTGTAGTCCCAGCTACTCGGGAGGCTGAGGCAGGGGAATCAGTTGAACCCGGGAGGTGGAGATTGCAGTGAGCTGAGATCGCGCCACTGCACTCCAGCCTGGAGACAGAGCAAGACTCCATCTCAAAAAAATAAAAATGAAAAAAAGAAGACCCCGAAAGAACAGATATACATACATATTGAGCGCTTGTTCTGTGCTGGGCACTGCACAAAACATCGTACACATCGCTTCCCATTTAATCTCAGCAGCCCCATGAATGGGCACCATGATTATCCCACCTGACAGATGACCAGGAGCTGGTCCTCAACTTGGTTTCACCCCTTATCCCCAGGAGATGTCGTGGATCTGGCTGCTGGCCAGCAGTAAAAATAGCCACCTGCCTTTGGAACACCTGTTTACTTAGGCAGGATCCATCTGTTCTTTCATAAAGAACTCTGTAGGGTCGTTCACAACCAATGGCTTGAACAAGAGAAACCAACCTCCGTGCTTATTGACTCATTGATTCATTCGCCAATTATTCCCAAGTGCATACTTTATTTCCACTACTGTATAAGGCATTGAGAATTTAACGGTGACAGCAAACAGATGTGGTCCTTGCCTTCTGAAACTCACAGTCTAATGGAAGAGACAGAAGTTAATGAAGTAATCACACACACAAATGTAGAATGACTCTTGTGATAACTGCTTCAAAAAACAGAAATTTAATGTCGAGGGGAGAATAAAGAAAACATTTGGCTTAGTCCCAGAAGTCTTTCCTGGGGAGGCAAAGACCTAGCTGAGAACTGAAGAAAGGATGGGTGTCAATTAGTCTCTAAAAAGAAGGAGTGATGGAGCGCAACAGCTCGGCATATGCACAAACAGTGAGACTGGGTTGGGGAGTAGTGGAAGGTATACCAGAATGGAGAGACCTGGATGGGCAGAGGGAGGTGAGTGTGTTCAGGAAGCAGCTGGAGAGCTGGGAGAGGCCAGGCCATGCAGGGATTCCCAAGCCATACAACGATTGCAGGTCTTATCATTAGGGCAACAAGGAGTCACTGAGGGGTTTAAACACAGTGGGTGGTATGATCCAATCTGTGTTTCCAGAATAACCTTCTGGCATGCAGGCAGTGAATGAATCTACGATACAAGACTACATAAAGGGAGGCCCTTGGAGAAAGGGAATTGTCAGTAACTGCTGCCTTCCTGAGCAAACCCATCCATAGGGCTTCAGACATCATTCAGAGCTCAAGAACATCTGAGAAGTCAGGGAAAGTAGACAGTGGGGAGCAAGATTAGAACCTAGGTCTCCTGTATCCAGTCCAGGGCTTTCTCCTCTCTTCTGGGTGAATAACGATCCATTCAAAATGACCCTCGCAACAGAGCAGAATTTTGTCACCATCCCCACTTTACCTGTGGCTAATCCCCACACTCTGTGGCCAAGAAGATACTCAAGCAGGAGATGGAGAAAATGCAAAGAGGTGACAGGATTTGGTAGAATGTTATGATCCCTTTGCTGGGCTGAAACCAAGTTGAATTTTCCCCTTGTTTTCCAAATTAATACAACATTCCAAATAAATCCAGGGAGATTTAATTGAGGGCCCTTTCATGTGGATTGAAACTCATAAATTGCAATTTGCTGAGTTGCAGGAAGGCAGAGAATTGCATCCCATCTCCTCCCACTTGGCACCACCCTGAAGGGTCTGGAAGGAGAGAAAACTCTTGGGACTGCTCCCAAGTGAGTTTTGGGCTTCATGTATCAAACTCAGTAAAGACTAGAGGGAGGATCAACAGAATTTGAAAGCAGGGAAAATGGCCAGAGGTAGCCACAGCTGATGTCATGGGGAGAAAGCAAAACCCCAAGATGACAGAATTGAGGTACAAAGGAGTCTTCAGGCTCAAGGAGCTAAGAATAGGGGGAGGACCACCCCCAGTATGCTTCATTGATGAGCTCTCTGAGAATGGAGCTTGGAAAAGAGGAATATTCTTGGAAAACATAGGAAAAAAAAAGACTTTGTATATGGATCTGAGGAGTTTTTCTCTGTGGAGGTGGACCCATTGTTGTCAAGAAGGTGTGAACAGAGTGTTCAAATAACCATTTGAAGATATTGATCCCTATAGCTTCAGTACTGCTATAGTTATAAGTTGCCTTTACTAGACACATCTGTGCAAGTTGGCTTGGGGGTGATATATGGCACAGATCCTACATTAATGCATCACTTCTTCAGGAGACACTTCGGGAATAACTGAGAGTTTCATTGTTCTATTTCTGAATCTAGAATGATATGGAAGAATCTTCATTAGGAGACAGGAGGGGTTTGTACAACTTTGGGGTTGCTAGTGGGCTGAACACACCATTTGGAGAATGGATGAGAAAGTCCTTCCTGGTGTGACGGGTATAAACAGTCCCACTGAGTGCATGGGGCAGAAGGATGCTAGACAAGAACTTACACACCTCTAAGTCACTCCTTAGTTCTCCTGATTTCTTCCCATACCCAGGTGTTGTGGACTGAATTATGTTCTCCCAAAATTCTTATGTTGAAACCTTCATCTCCAATGTGACTGCATTTGGAAATAGTGTCTTTAGAGAGGTCATTAGGATTAAATGAGGCCATAAGGGTGAATTCCTACTACAATAGAACAAGTGTCCTTACAAGAAAAGGATGGGTGCATACGTGCAGAGAAAAAGCCACATGAGGACACAGAGAGAACGTAGCCATCTGCAAGCTTGGGAGAAAGGTCTCAAAGGAAACCAACTCTGCTGATACCTTGATCTTGGACTGCCAGCCTCCAGAAGTGTGGGAAAATAAATGCCTTGTAGTTTAAGCCACTCAGTCTATAGTGTTTTGTTATGACAACTCAAACAGACTAATATACAGAGGATGGCTCTTCAAGTGTGAACCTCTCTGTCCTATTCCTACAGAGAGTAACAGCCTTTGCTCATCCTCAAATACTTAGAATGACTTCAGGCTTTCCACAGTATTTCTCTCTCCACTGTTGGGTCAAGCAAGCTGTCAAGGAAGATCAAAATCCCTAAGTCAGTCCAGTGAATTGAAAATGGTGTTTCTGAACAGAGGTAGTATCCCAGATGTTCATAATGAGTCTGTATGAGAAATTGTCTTGGGGAGATTTTTTTGTGTGTGTGGCTTTAAACAAATCATTGTTTAAAATTTTGCAGTAAGTATTGATAGATGTTTAAACTATTATATGAAAGTTTGAGGATTAATAGGATATTTCCATAGTCTCAAAGTATCTCCCCATAATTACTTACCAATTACAAAAGGAATAACAGTAACTTTACATTGGAGAAACCTGGCAGACATCCCCTTACTCAAGAGAATAAAATTAACATCCTCAATGATGGGATACACAGACATTGGGTGCCTCCTGATATGGTGTATTGAGGATACCACAGCAGTTTGCTGATACTACTGTCAAACATAAATAACCCAAAACAGTGCAAGAAGAAACATCAGGCAAACCTAAATTGAGGGACATTCTACAAACAAGTGGCCAACTCCAGAAAAAAAGCAAAGGCTAAGAAACTGTTCCAGATTAGAAGAAGCCAAAGAGACGTTACAACTAAATGTAATGAGTGAGTCTTGACAGGGAATGATGTCTGCAACTTACTCTTGAACGGTTTGGAAAACTAATAACCATACATGTATAGAGAGACCGAGAGAGCGAATCAGCAAATGCCAACAAGGCATGAATCTGTGTGGAGGCAGATGGGAGTTCTTTGTTCTATTCTTACGACTATTCTATAACTTTGAAATTATTTCAAAATGAAAGGTTTTAGAAAAGCCCTGCCCTCCACAGTATTCCTTACACAATGATCCATGAACAACTTGAATTTTCTTGGGAAGTACTCAATGTCAACACGCCTCCTTTCAACAGATAATGACAAATGTGTAACTCTTTGCTTTCCAATTTTGCTTTGACTTTTAGGAAGCCATTCTATGATACAAAGATGTATCGTCAACCTGGACAAGTCACTTCACCACTCTAAATGTCAGTTTTCATCATTTGGTAAGGGGGTAAAATAAATGTCCCTCCTGCTGAAAGTGATTATAAAATATAAAGTGCTCAGCACACTAGATGATGTATAGTAAGAACCCTATTTTATTTTTTATTTTTATTTCTATCTGGGACAGGGTCTCACTCTCACTGCCCAGGCTGGAGTGCAGTGGCATGATCTTGGCTCACTGCAACCTCAGCCTCCTGGGCTCAAGTGATCCTCCCACCTTAGCCTTCCTAGTAGCTGGGACTACAGGCATGTGCCACCATGCCCCACTAATTTTTTTGTATTTTTAGTAGAGATGAGGTTCTGCCATGTTGCCCAGCTGGCCTCCAACTCTTGAGCTCAAGCAATCCACCTGCCTCAGCCTCCCAAAGTGCTGGGATTACAGGTGTGAGCCACCGTGCCTGCCAGCACCCCGTTTTAGTTGTCTTCTTTTCTTCTTATTATTATTATTGCTGTTGTTATTCTATTACCTATTACTCATTCAACCCTCTTCACTAAAATGACCTTGGGACAGACTCACCTGAAATCAGGAAAACTTAGAAACTTGCAGGGGAGGAAATTTTTTTCATATATAAATTATCAACACATCAAACATTCTGAATTTTCCCCATAGGACATTCCAAGTGCCTTCAAAACACAGTCCCAGGTACTATGCGAATAGTAGGAACAGCAAAGTCTTTAGAGCCAGAAAGAGGTTCAAATTCCAGCCCTGCCAACTCACTCACTTTGTAGCCATTTAATTCAGGAAGGTCTGGGTTATGTCACAATAACAAACCTCCCCAAGACCCAGGGGCTGAAAAAAGGTCCAACTCCTGCTTACGCTACATGTTCATTGCAAGCTGGTTGGGAAAGCTCTGCTCCAGGATACCCTCCTTCCAGAATCAAGGCTGATGGAGTCTCCACCCTCAGAAATGCCTGGGCAGTAGAAGGGGATGAGGTGTTCACATGTTATTGACCAAAGCAGTACCTGGTCATAGTTCATCCCCAAGGAAGTACAATCACACCCTGTGCTATGAAGTTAAAACAAAAATGTTTGGTGAACCACACTAATGACTAACACAATCCCCTTGCACAAGTCTTTATCCCCTCTGAGATTCAGTTTCCTCTCTGTAGAAGGAGGAACAATAATACTTTACATTTCAACACAGCTGTAATGATTTAATGAGATAAACTGGAAGAAGCACCAAGTAATCTGGGTCAGAAACGTAATAACTACTCACTATAGTAAATTACGCTGTTTGTCCTCAACCTTTGGGTATCTCAAAGAAGCAACACCGGCCTCCTAGACAGATAGACAGGTACGTAGAAGACTTATCTATCACAGATAGCCAGTAATTACTTTTTAGGAAAAGTCAAATAGACTATGATAAGAAACAGAGATAATTTGTCTCAGGGATAGGGAGTAAAGACTCTTCAAGTTTTTGGGTTTTGTTTTTGTTTCTGTAGGTCCCATTGGGTTTCTGGACATATCTGGTATATCATGGTCTCCAGACAGGGTTGCAGGGCTGCAAAATATTCACTTATTCAGTACCTAATGTGTGCCAAACTGTATGCAAAGCACTGCATGGATCAGACCCCCTGAGAGATATGGGGTTTTGGGAAAGGAAGTTAGACATTTAAATAAACTCCAGCAAAACAGCTGACCAAGGAATGGCAGCTGCTGCACTAAGTGGGAGCTGAAGTAGGAAGCTTGCACTAGTCTCTGGGGTAGGCCTTGAACACCTGGTTGGGAGGTGGGGATAACAGGATTACGAACCCATTGTCTGCAGTGCCAGATCTGGCATCCCCTCGCCACTGGCCAGGTATCATAGAGCCAAAGGTCTCAGCGTCAGCTGCAATGGCTTTGACCTTCAGTTGAAGCCAGCCAGAGGCCAGGTTCTGGGTGTGCTTGCAAGGACATTGGGGAAGTACCATCTTGGGGTCCAAATTTAGCTTGGGGTCCACACCCCTCCAAGCTAACATCACCAGCCGTACACAGCACATCCCTGTAGGGTGGAGGATGACTTTAATTTTTCTCAATTTTCTCAATTGTCCAATTTTTCTCCAGTTAATATGGCATGACTATTAATAACGTTTTGAAGTTTTTTTTAAAACACCTCTATATGTCATGGATTCTTTTATATCAGTGTTTCACAAACTTCCAGCATCTCTATACCACATTTGGAACTTCTATTGAGAATTATTATTTAATTAGTATTTGCTTTAAGATTTCATCCCCTGCGAACTCTCTGATTTTTTAAAAACTCAAATACCTCTTTAGTTTCATGTTATGCAATAAGATCTATAAAAGACAGGTTCACTGTGCTCACTATATTTTTTTATACTACACATTAAAGCAAGTATATAAGGATTAAAATTTTAAAAATCAACCCCCCCAATGATATGAGTACCAAGCCACGGTTGTGGCCGTGTATGAGAAACAGGCTGCTCTGGGAGAAACCAGCAGTGAGAGCTCTATAAAAATCAGTTTTGCGGGCCGGGTGCGATGGCTCCCGCCTGTAATCCCAGCACTTTGGGAGGTCGAGGTGGGCGGATCACCTGAGGTCGGGAGTTCGAGAACAGTCTGACCAACATGGAGAAACCCCGTCTCTACTAAAAATACAAAATTAGCTGGGCGTGGTGGCGCATGCCTGTAATCCCAGCTACTTGGGAGGCTGAGGCAGGAGAATCGCTTGAACTTGGGAGGCAGAGGTTGCGGTGAGCTGAGATCATGCCATTGCACTCCAGCCTGGACAAAAGAACAAAACTCCATCTCAAAAAAAAAAAAAAAAAAGACATCAGTTTTGCAACCTTGGGAAGATTGTAGAATCTCTCTGGGATTTGGCTTCCTCATCCACAAAGTGATTAAACAGAGTCCACACCTTTTAAGGTTGTGTGACAATACACATAAAGTACCCATCACACAGCCTAGTTCCTGTTGTATGTCTCTCACTTATTCATTCCATAAATAGCAGTTGAGCCATGTGCTCATTGCTATGGAGGATTTACAAATGAATAAGACATAATCAACACCATCCCAGTAGTTTGCAACCCAGTGTTTCTGTACAAACGTACTAAAACACAGGGCAGGAAAGTTTTACATGTCTCATGAGCAGTCCAGGCAAAATGCAATAAGAGTTTGAAGGAGGGAAAAGCAACTCCCAGCTGGGAGATCGGGGTGGCTTCCTGGAGGAGGCACCATTTCAGCTGAACAGTGAAAGACGGGCAGGGTCTGAATATGCAGAGCTGTGGCGAGGCAGGGCATTCCAAGAAGAAAAAAAAAGCTTGAGCAAAATCACAGAGGTAGAGAAAGGCAGAGCGCCCTCATCCTCTGGACCTCCCTCCCAACTGTAAACAGAAGCCTTTCTTCTCTGCCATCGCCATATTGGGGAAGGGCTTCCACTAGGTTTCCTAGTCTGTGCCATCGACATTCTTGTTGATCTGTAAACTACCAGTGAGTCCATTCCTGCTTCCCATTGTCACTCTATGCCCATTGACCTGTCATTTTTCTCTTTCCATCATTCTTGACCCCCTGGGGGTCTTGAGTGCAGCAATCAGACTTGGGAGGTGACAGGGAAATTTAGGCTGGAAAAAAGGAGGGTTGGAGGAAACGTGGTCCCGGTATTTCCATACCTGTCTTGGGGAGCAGAGATTAGACTCTTGTGTGAGGCCGTTGGAGGGCAGAAAGAGGAAGAGTGAGGTGGGATTAGGGAGAGGCAGAGCTGCCTCACGGTGCTCTATGCTGCCCCCTAGGGAAGGGTCCTCACCAGGGCAAGGTGAGGAGAGCATTTGGGCTCCACGTTTTTGAAGAACTTCGCGCACTGGAAAGGCATTGCGACAGCTGAATACTGGGAGTCTTTTTACCTCAAAGATTCTTTTTGGTATGAAGAAAAAAAAAAGTCGCTAAAAAAGCAACAGAAAATCTACCGCTGCTACCTGGTTTCCCATTAGTCCTTGGCTAAATTAGCTCGGATGTCTTTTCTTGAAACTTCCTTGGCTGCTTTTAGCAAATCAAGGCCAGAAAGCCCTCCAAGACCACTTTCTCCAAGCTCCTGAAGGTCCAGGGCACAGTTTTGTTATTTCTGTCCACAGGCCCCAGCGTGGAGTCAGACACCTGGTGGACACTAAATCCACATCCGAAAGCCGAACCGTAGTCTACGGGCAAGCAGGACCCAGCCAGGGGTAGTGACCTGCCACCCTCAAACAGACAGAGGGCTCAGCCCGAGGACAGAGCCCAGGCTCCAGCCCCTGACCACTGCCCTTTCCCCAGCCTTGTGTTCTGCTGTCTTCCCGGCAACAACCCATCCACAGATTTCACATGTGTGAAATCTGCAAAGAATAAATGTGAAGCTCAGAAAGCGAACAAGGCCTTATTGGAGACAGACTCTCTTTCTAGGTTCAAGCGAAAGCTGCCCAAAGCCAGGCTGGACAGACAGAGGGGGCAGCCATCGTGTCTCCAGTAGGAAACTTATACGGGTCCCGAGCATCAGATGGGAGGCAGAAGAAAGACGCCTCAAACAAAGAACACATATCCGATGCCACACACACGTGTTCTGAGGAGACGAAATTCTTGGTATTTCATTAGACAGGCTGGGAGCCGAGAAGGGAACTTTCAGTCACTGCATCTTCTGGGGGTCACAATGTCTCTCTTTTCTTTTTTGATCTAAAAAAGAAAAAAAAAGTAGGGAAGGAAAAAAGGAGGGGAGAGGAGAAGGGGAGGAAAAGAGGAGTAAGCCCCCTCACTATAATTGAATTACTGAGCTGCCCTCTGGGGCTGAGTCTTGAATCCAAGAGGCCTTTGTGTAATAGCGAGAGGAACTGGGACAGAGGCAGAGATTTCAAAAGGGAAGAGGAAGAGCCGGGGCAGTCAGGAAGTGAATAGGGATGGAATGGGTTGAGGAAGGGAAGGGGGAGCTGCAGAGATTGAAAGCTGGAGACCCGTCTTGCTCCAGGCCCTGCCCTGACCGAGGGCGGCTGCCCTCTCCCCAGAGTCCCAGGTGGACAGGGGTGCGAGGCAGGCTGCACAAACAGAAAGGTCTCAGCAGGGGCGAAGCGGGCAAGGATGGAAGGAATTCACATGGCTCCCCAGCACCTACCATGTTCCGGGCTTCGAGCTAGGATCTGGGATCATAATGGAGGGATCATTTACCCATGCGGTGTTGGTGGTGACAAACAGCATGTGCTGAGTGCTCGCTGGCACCAGCTGGGCTCTTTCAGGTGCATTGTCTCAGTGGATCCTCAGAACAACACACTGAGACAGGTACCACGATATCACCCACTTTACAAATGAGGACATCCAGGATGTTAGGTGATTTGTCTAAAGTCACAGTGGGTGAGTGGCAGAGCCGGGACTCACATGTAGATCACACCATTCATGGCCAGGATCTTCACCACCATTCTCATTCTCTGCCTTTTTTAAAGACAGTATTCCTGTGTCGCCCAGGCTGGAGTGCAGTGGAGCAATCATAGCTTACTGCAGCCTCAAACTCCTGGGCTGTAGGCATCCTCCTGCCCCAGCCTCCTAAAGTGCTAGGATTACAGGCGTGAACCACCATCCCAGGCCTTAACCACCACTCTCTTCATCAACTTATTTCACTTTTATAACAGTCTTGCCAAGTAGGGATGATTCCCAGGTGGGGAAATTGAGGCAAAGACAGATTCAATAATTTGCCAATGTTCTCACAGAGTGTAACAAGCTGAGCTGGGATTTGAACCTGTGTGTCTGGCTCTAGAGCCCAAGAACCCTCCATCTCACCTGCTGGGGTGGGGTGGAGTATATACCCCATAGCCCATGTCCTGACCACATGAGTGTCCCCATCTAGCTCCTGCTCAGCCAGACAGCAAGCAGTTCAAAGAAAGTGGGCCAAAGCCACCTGTTGGCAGGAGAAGAAGGGGTTAAATGGGGCCCTGGGGTGCACCCTAGGGTGTCATTGCTGACTTGAATGCCCTTAAATTCTCACCCACCCACCAAGCCCCACCCACCAAGCCAGCACCTTGGTGCCCAGGTGGGGTTGAGGTCTGTATTTTTCTTTAACTTTTTAATATAATTTACCATTTTTATCATGTTTAGTGTATGGTTCAATGGTAATAAATACATTTTTATATTTTTCCCTTCATGTCCTCTACCCCCAAGGCCTGTATTGTTGGAACAAAAAGGTAGAAATGTATCTTATAAAGAAGAACTTTTGTCACTATTATGTTGAAAATAACAACTTTTAAGCTTTCTTACGTCACGCTAACAGAACCGGATGGCCTGGGGCAGGGTTTCTCAGCCTCCGCTCTATTCACATTTTGGGCTGGATGTTGCTTTGTTGTGGGTGCCTTCTTGTGAATTCCAGGATGTTTAGTCACCTCTCTTGCCCTGTACCTACTAGATGCCAGTAGTACCATTCCCTTCTCTTCCATACCAGGTATGAAAATCAAAAATGTCTCCAGCCATGGCCAAGTGTGCCCAGGATAGGTAAGGAAAGGGCAGATTGTCCTGGCTTGAGAATCACTGGCCTGGAGGATGAAACCCAAACTCTGGCTACTGCTCGCTCTCCTGCCTCCTCTCCCGGCAACCCACTCAATATGCCCTAAGTTCCAACCAAACCAAATGCTTTCTATGCCCAAACACACCTTGCTCCGGGGTGCCTCAGGGCTTTTGCACATGCTGTATACATGTCGGGAATGCCCTTTCAACTCCTATGCATCTGTAAAGACCCAACTCTGATTTGCCTGCCCCTGTGAAGCCCTCCCAGCCTTCACTTTATCCGCACTCCAAACCCCATACTGGGTTGTGATCCCTTCCACTATCATCCTATAATGCCTAGAACATTCCCCCAGTGCAGTACTTTTCCAACTTTGTCTCTCCATGTCAGTCTTGATCCCTGGGCTCCAGCCCCCTGAGGGCAGGGAGTAAGAATACCACGTACCTGATATGTAGTAGGTGCCCAACAAATGTTTGTTGAATGAATACATGTATTATGTTCCTTTCAAACAACCTTACCTAGTAACAAAAGCAGACACCTACCTGGTGAACAAGACAGACTCTACCCTTGCCATTATAGAGTTCAGAGCCTAGTGCAGGCAGTCATTATACAATTGATGAACTGACTGATTAACTCACAACACAGTCGATGAACTGACTGATTGCAGGTATTTCTGATGAAGGCTATGACAATATCTTAGAAGACATGGTGGCTGTGTCTAACAGAGGGGCCCTAAAGTACTTGAGGGTGGTCAGACATGCCCTCCCCAAGAAAGTTACATTTAAGAAGAAGACTAAAAGGTGAGTAGATATTGACCAGATGGAGAGAAGGAAGGGTGTGCTAGACAGATGGAACTGAACACGCAAAGGCCATGAGGTAAGAACGAGAACGAGCAAGACCGAGTGATGAACCAGAAGTCTGGTGTGGCAGAAGCATGGTGAGTGAGGCGGGGTGAGGGGGTGACCTTGCTGGTAAGGCATTTGGACATGATTCTAGTGCAGACAGGGGAGCCACGAAGGGTTGCTGCACATTCTGTTTCTGTTTCCCCAGCTGCTGGATGTGCTGTTAGTGGGTTCTCCCAGTAGCCCTATCCCCATTTCCCCAGGCAGCGACTCCCCTGAACTTTCCCCACTCCACTCCCACACACAGAGCTGATCCTCTAAGATTGGCCTGCTTTGGGAAAAGGGAGGATTTGTAAAGGCATGAGGGCACTGAGCAGGTGAGAAAGCAGGGGCGGGTGTTCAGTCAGTACAGGGCTTGCTTCTTGCTTAAACTTTGCCTGAAGTGACCATGATGGCGCTCGTCACTCAGGGTCTGGAAGGTGGACAGAGGATGCCATGCCTGTGGGGAGCAGGGGATTCAGAGCCCAGTGGCCCAAGCAAATAGGAGGGGAAGGACGGGCCTGAGAGACAGGCCGGGCCACCGTCTTCACTCAGAGACAGGGAAACAATCGATATGACCAGCATGGACCTGACTCCATGTCAGGTGCTGAGACTTTCCCTGTGTTGTGTCATGAATGACAGGATTTGTAGTCCCCATTGTGTGGATGAGGAAACAGAGATCGGAGAAGGTCAGTGTTTTGCCCACCGTCACACAGTTGAAAGTGGCAGGCATGGGAAATGAACTCGGGCTAGTGAGAGTTCACAGCCTGCCTGTGCCTCCTGAGGTGAAACTGAGGCTCAGAGAAGGAGAGGGACACATCCGAGGTTCCAAGGACATGCCCAGCCAAAAATTGCAGTGGTTGACATTTACTGAATATCCACTAAGTAATCACAACACCTCAGTGAAATACACATCCTACTGACATGCCCCTTTTTCAGATAAGAAAACTGAGATTAGAAAGCTAGGAAGCAGAGCCTGGCACAATGGTTCACACCTGTAATCCCAACACTTTAGGAAGCTAAGGCAGGAAGATCACTTGAGCCCAGGAATTCAAGACCAGCCTGGGCAACATAGCAAGACCCAGTCTCTACAAACAAAAAACTAAAATTTAGCCAAGTGTGGTGGTGTGTGCCTATAGCCCCAGCTACTTAGGAGACTGAGGCAGGGGGATGCCTCGAGTCCAGGAGGTCAAGGCTACAGTGAGCCTCAATCACACTACTGCACTCCAGCCTGGGCGACAGAGCAAGACCTTGTCTCACAAAAGAAATGAAAAGAAAAAAGAAAGAGAGAAAGCTAGGGACCAGGCACGGTGGCTCACACCTGTAATCCTAGCACTTTGGGAGGCCAAGGTGGGTGAATCGCTTGAGCCCAGGAGTTTGAGACCAGCCTGGGCAACATGGTGAAACACTGTCTCTACAAAAACGACAAAAAAATTAGCTGGGTGTGGTGACACACACCTGTGGTCCCATATACTCAGGATGCTGAGGCAGGAGGATCACCTGAGTCTGAGGAGGCCAAGGCTGCAGTAAGCCAAGATCATGCTACCACACTCCAGCATGGGCAAATGTCTCAAAAAAGAAAAGAGGGAGGGGAGAGAGAAAGCTAGGAAACAGCAGAGCCAGGATTTGAACCCGGACAGCCTGACTCCAAACCTATGATCTTCACCATTGCATACTAAACCCCCCTCAGGGAGAGCTGGGACTAAACCCTCCTCCTCCCTTTTTGACATCCAAGATCAATTCACAAAGACAGCAAAGCCTGTCCTCCCATGATGAGAGTGGAGACTTAGAGACAACCTAGAGAGGCAAGACACTTCCTGAAATCCATACTACAGCATCAATGACTACTCTGGGATCCTTTTCTCAGAGGATGTTTCTCAGGGTGTTATGGGCAGGCGGGGAAGGAAGCATGGCTGTGCCTGCAGAGGAATTTGTGGAACAAACAAGACTAAATTGGTTGGAAGCAGGTCTCGGCCACCTGGAAGGCAGGTCCACGGGTGGCAGCAATACAGGTGCCCTCCTGGGACTCCCAGTGGCACTTTTGGAAGATGGTGTCCCATCTCATCCATCCTTCCATTCAGCTCCTACTACATCTGGGCACTGGGAATACGGCAGTGAGCAGAACACTAATATTCTAGTGGGAAAAACAGATTAAAAGTAAACACTTGGGGAAGAAGTTCTAGAGAATGCAATAAACCAGGGACTGGGTTGGAGCTGACAGGTCCCCTTAGCCAGTGAGTGGCAGTCCATTTAGGCTTGTGGTGCCTCTCTGATGTCTCAGGCTCTGTGCCAATCATGGGGACACACAGACAAGCTCTACTTGTCCCTGCCTTCACAGAGCTCCCAGTTGCTCACGGTCCAGCGAGGAGACAAATGTGTGTCTATTACAAGCCCAACTCAGCTCCCTGTAGAAACAAATAAAATGGCCTCATATGTGTCATTAAAGCTCCCAGCCGGTGGCTATTTTAAGTCCCCGTAATCACTTGAAGTGACTAACACTAATTAAAGTTTTACGAGAAATGAGAAAATTCCTCCGCAGCCCCTCCACAGTGGCTCCAAACCACCTCAGAGTCACTTTATTAACTCCCCCAGTCTGGAAGCAAGCATGTCTGGCATGATGGGGATTTATTTTTCCGTTGGGTTGCAGCCCCATGCTGGCTGCTCTCTAATAGCCAGGCTGCTGGCTTTACTGTCACAGATGAGCCCCTCCCTGGGAGCCAGCTGCTAAGGCCATTGCCCAAGCTGGAAGGGCTGTGGCCTTTTCAGCTCTGAGGGATGAGGGCCACCTGGCTCTCTAGGTAGGCGCACCTCGCCAGATGTGCCTTGTCATGTACACACTGCATCATCCAAGTGATGCCACTAGCTACCCCCTGCACACCCATCCATATCTCTGCCTCCTTTCCTTCCCCAGTCCCTTACACATTGTGTCTCATGCACAAGCTCAATGATCACCCCTAAAGATGGATTTGAGCACCCACTGTGTTCTTTACAAAATGCTGAGGATACAGCAGAATCAGGCCCAGGCCAGCCTTGGGGCTTTAGACCCAATCATCATGTTACAAGGTAAAACAACTGCAGTGGTAAAGAAATGCATGAGCAATGCATACATTTAGTTGACACCGGCATGGGTAGTTTGTAAAGTACTTTCACTTCTCATCTCCTACTTCATCACCAGAAAAGCTCTCTAAGGGAGAGGAGGGAGTAATTTAGTTCAATGAAGAAATCACGGAAGGCTCTGGGGAGGAGGTGGTTTGAGCTGAGGATACAAGATGTGGAAGTGTTTCACTGACAGATGGTGATGGTTGACATTTATTAAGCATTTATCATGAGCCAGGCATAGTGCTAAGCACTGTAATGCATCCTCTCATTTCCTTCTTATAATGATCCTAGGAACAATATGAGATCCCTCTCCCCATTTTAGAAAAGGGAAAACTGAGGCAGGGAGAGTTTAAGTAGCTTGCCTGAAGTCACACCGCTGAAAGCAGGGAACGGGGAGTACAGCACTCTTAACTTGGACACTGTACTACCTCCACTGGAGTAAGGGGAAGGGCTTACAAGGACAAATCCTTTGAGTTTCTTCCCACCCGGCTTTGTGTTCAGTGATGTCATGTCAGTAGATTGAAATTGGCCCACACCACAGAAATTGACGTATGCTACAACTCGGGGATTCTTTAGTCTTTATTTTTTCTGGATTGTCAGTTTACCAGCACACAACTTACAGAGGAAATAGAGTTGAGAGAAGGCCTGGGGGCCTGAGAACCCATGGTCATAAACTGGAACACTGAGTTCTGAGAAGAATGCAGTTGAAGGTGAAACTGAAAAGACACCATGGGACAAGGCAAAGAAGCTTGGGCTTTTTCCCAAAGGCACTGGAGAGCCATAGACGGTTGTTGAGCAGGGGAGGGATATGATCAGATTTGTGCTTCACAAGGGCCACTCTGAGGATGGATAGAGGTGGAGAGCTGTTGAGAGAAAAGTCTGGATAGAAGGCATATCTAAAGATCAGCTTCTACCTTTTGTAAGGCATTGGGGCTTCTATAAGAAGTCCAACTCCTCTCCCTGAGAGAAAAGGTTGTCAACTCATGAGAAAAGCCCACGGCATCACATCAGATCCAGAAGGTTCTTAGGCATCTATCTCCCCATGGCCATTGGAAGCAGATTCCTGCCTTTCCAATTCTAGTTGTTCCTGGAAAGACTGAGTCTCAGGTGGAGCATCCCAAGCCCCTCCTCACAGCATCACCATCACAATGGCTGCCAACCCTTTCTTCATGCTTTCCCCTCTATCCATGCAGCCTGAGAGATCACAGAAACCAGGGTCTGGCAGGGTAGAGCCCACCCCTCATCCATCCTCATAACCCCTAATAACCCCTAGTTATTACTAGCACATAGTAATAACTCTAAGGATGGACGGATAGATGGACGGATGGATGGATGGATGGATGGATGGACAGACAAATGGTTGGATGGATGCAAGAAGGAAGAAAGAAATGAGCAAGAGGATTGGCTTCCTGTCCCTGTGAAGCCCCTAGGAAGGGCAGGAGAGAGGATAAGGAAGGGCAAGTGGTCATGCAGGAGGCTGAGACTCTTGACAGAGCCAAGTTGATTGATGTCCAGGGGACTAGTGGAGAAAAACATTAGAGAAGAGAGACTCTGATGAACGCAGCCTTCCAGGGGACCACAAGGAGTAGGTTTATAAGCCTGCGTCTCATTGTGTCAGCTCATAATCCCACTTGGTTTCTTCTCTGTCTTGAGGTTGGCATAACCCGTAGAGAGGAATGTCCGTGTCATACTGTGGGGACATGTGGCCTCCTTTTCTGGCAGGCAAGTGGGTTGGCCCCAGGATGTGCTTGGCATGGCCTGGTTAACTACTGGGTTGACCTTTCCAGTGTCTCCCTGTCAGAGCCGTCTCCCCTCACTCATGCGCTCCTCCCTCAACGCACACAAAGAGCAAAAAGATGAGGTCTTCCTGGGCTCTTCAACTAGGACAGTAAACCCTCCTGACATCCCAGAACTTCGTAAATTCCTCAATAACTTCTCTGGGACTCCGTTTCTCAGCTGTGAAATTGACAGGATCATAGATTCCCCCTCCTCTCCCTTAGAGAGCTGTTCTGATGATGAAGTAGATGAAACGTGAAAGCACTCTACAAACTACCCACGCCTGGTGTTAATATCATTGCTGTGAGTCCATCTCCTCCTGGCCTCTGAAGTCTTTTGTTGGGTGAAGAAAAGGACTGAGAGGGCAGGAGGGAGACATAAAGGCGATCGGGGAACATCCAACCACCAGCCACAGAAATCACCACCCTCTTCCCCGCAGAGCCCAGCATATAAACATTCTAGCCCTCTCCACATAGCAACAAGGGCAATGACTCAATAACAGAAATTAACACAGGCTTGCCCTGCTCTCAGGCTCACGCAGTTTCCCTAAACCACTTGGTAACAGCTGTGGTGATCAGCAGCCTTTGACCTTGAGGCTTCCTTGTTCACCACCTCCCGGATCGGAAATCCAATAGAAGTCACAGTCCCCATTGATGGAGCACTTTCTATGTGCCAGGCACCATGCTTTACAAATCTATCTCATATAAACGCTCCTTCTTTACTTGACTTTGAAGACCTGACTTTTTTCTTGCTGATTCTTGGCTTAAATAGCTCCTTCTCAGAGATGCCCTGACCACTCTTTTTCCAGCCACAGTGCCTCTTGCTTTTCTTCAAATGCGCCAAGCACACTTCTGCCTTGGGGTTTCTCGCCCCAGAATGCTTGCCTGTCCCAGAGACCCATAGGGCTGTAATCAGCTGCTATTTTACCAAAGGCCTCCCCTGGCCTCCTGAATAATGCAGCAGCCTTGTTCTTGAAAGCCTTATCTTGTGTAAGTTTCTTCATTGCACTTCTCACTACCTCACATTTTTTATACATTTATTTGTTCATATTAGTTCATATGTCTCTTGCTCCAAGCTCCAAGGATGCATGGACTTTGTCCCCTTTTTCATTTTGTTCACAGTATTTGTATGCCTGTACTTAGCCTGTGCCTGGCTCATCCCAAGCTTAGTAAATATGCACTGAATGAGTCAATGAATGAAGGAGCAGACTCAGGAACAAGCGACCAGACAAGACCAGGCTGGTGGATGATGCAGGAAAATGCTAAGAGTAGGGGCTGTGCCACTGTGCAGAGCCAGAGGGCATGGCTACAGAAGCAGGTGGGACCCAGAGAAAGAGGATGCTGCAGAATTGCAGCCCGAAGTCAGAACCTGCCCTATCCTTCTAGGCCTTCCTCCTCCCATGCTTGGCAGTTGCCTGATGATATGGTTTGTATCTGTGTCCCCGCCCAAATCTCATGTCAAATTGTTATCCCCAGTGTTGGAGGTGGGGCCTGGTGGGAGCTGATTGGATCAGGGGTGGTCTCTCATGAATAGTTTTGCACCATCCCCTCTTGGTACTGTCCTTGTGATAGTGAGTTTTCATGAGATCTCATTGTTTAAAACGTGTGGCACCTCTCCCCACTCTCTCGGTACTGCTCCTACCATGTAAGACACCTGCTTCCGCTTGGCCTCCCACTATGAGTAAAAGCTCCCTGAGGCCTCTCCAGAAGCAAATGCTGCCATGCTTCCTGCACAGCCTACAGAACCATGAGCCAATGCAACCTCTTTTCTTATAAATTACCCAGTCTCAGGTATTTCTTTATATATTTCTATATATATATATGCAAGAACAGACTAATACACCTGATGAGCAGCTCCTTGTTGAGAAGGTTTGGGGGGAACTTAAAAAGCCAGAGATGTAGGAAAACCGCTGGGACATCCAATTATGAGGAATGTCCAGGCTTCAGGGCTCCCCACCCAGGCCTAGACATTTGTCATCATTCTCTTAGTCCCAGCCGATCTCTAGAACTACAAGAGAAGGTCTCCCAGCAGGAGAAGGAAATGCCAGCCAGTCAGGGGTTTGCAAACCAGGCTCAGTATCAAGGAATTCAACCAGAGAGCTGTAGTTCCTTATTCACATGGTTATGATCAACCCAGAGCACCAAAATGCTGAATGGCATGCCAGCTGGACTACTGACTTGCATGAGTGCTGTCTTAGTCAGCACTCTTCAGCTCTTCAAAGATGCAGGTGCTCCCCTGACAAATCTATTTCACAAGGCATTGGTCAAGGGTATATCTTCTGGACCTTCCCAGCTGGGATGAGTAGGTCTAAAGTGACTAATCCACTCCACCATCCCAATCTCCCCAAGCCTTTGGATCCCCTCCTCTACATTAAGCCAAAGGAGATCAGGCAGTTCCAGCTCACTCACAGTGGGCCATCTTTTAATCCATAGTTCAGTTAATCAAGCAAATAGACAATTAGAACCTTTTTGAACTTCCCAAGCTGCAACATTAAATGCAGAGTCCCTACCTAGTGGGCCTGAATCAATAAAATCAGCCTGATCCAACTCTATGTTCCTTCCACCATTATCCCATACCCTTAATATCCACTCCCATGCCTGTTCTCCAGATTGCTGTTTATATAAATTAGAGAACTCAGACAGTTCTTTTTGAGTGTAGTGCACCTCCTCATGGGTCACATTCTCAACCTCAACTCTAGGGGCCTGCCAGGACTTTAGTCTAGTTACAGGTCTAGAAGCAAAGAGAGGTGTTGGGGGTGGCTTCTGAGGAGAATCAACATTATCTTGCCTGGCAACTGCCTCAGGGGAGGCCATCACTGTTGCCTCGGGCAGTGCAGGGTTTATCTCCTCAGACAAAAGTAAAAAGGCTGATGGCAGCATGGGTCGGGGAGGGGATGTTGTCACTACTGGGGATGGAGAAGCTGTTCCTTCTGGCAAAAAATATTCATCAGAGTTTACAAACTCAGTGTCCCCAGCTTCATCAGGCTCCTCCCACATGTCCCCATTCCAAGTTGCAGGGCCCCATTCTTTTCCAGTCAATGCCCTCACTTTAACGGTAGACACCTGGTGAGGCTGTGCATGCATCTTCCCTTGCAGCTCAGCCACTGCATGATAACAGCTTGTGTCTGTTTTTTGTGTTTTTTTTTTTACAATTTCAGCTCTTTCTCTACAGGAGATAAGACTCTCACTCAGGGCAGTCTTGGCAGATTTGAGGCTCAGTGTCTGCTTCTGAAGCCAGGAGACAGAATCCCTGGGCTCATCATTTTCTTTCATCACTTTGTCCACTGAACCTAGGAGCAACTAACCAGCTTCATTATGTTCCTTGGTTCTCCACATGTGGTCAAAGGTATTATGTATAGAGTCACTAAACATCTTGCCTCTCATGAGCGGTGAATCAGGAGTGTCAAATGCATTTATTTTGCATAACTCTCTAAACAGTTCACTCTAAGGACAAGGAGTGTTCTCCATAGTGTTAGAAGTAGAGTCCTTAGCATTTTTGGGTCTGATCATATTAAGCAGCTAATTCCAGAAACCCCAAAACCAACAAAAGAACTCCATCCTTAATATTCTGTTCCTCTAGAACCACTCCTGGTACCAAAATCTGTATTTGTCAGGGTTCTCTTAGGGGGACAGAACTAATAGGACATATATAAACTTCCATATATATATAATATGCTTGCATATATATAGACCCAATCATCATGTTACAAGGTAAAATAACTTCAGTGGTAAAGAAATGCATGAGCAATGCATATATATGCTTGCATATATAAATGAGAGTTTATTAAGTATTAACTTACATTATAGGGAGTTTATTAAGTATTAACTTAGACTATATGTATATATGTGCGTGTATATATACATATATACATATAAAGGAGAGTTTATTAAGTATTATTAAATATTAACTTACATGATCTTAAGGTCCCACAATAGGCTGTCTGCAAGCTGAGGAGCAAGGAGAGCCAATTTGAGTCCCCAAACTGAAGAACTTGGAGTCTGATGTTCAAGGGCAGGAAGCATCCAGCATGGGAGAAACATGTAGGCTGGGAGGCTAGGCCATCTCTCCTTTTCATGTTTTTCTGCCTGCTTTATATTTGCTGGAAACTGATTAGATTGTGCCCATCAGATTAAAGGTGAGTCTGCCTTCCCCAGCCCACTGACTCAAATGTTAATCTCTTTTGACAACACCCACACAGACACACCCAGGATTAATACTATGTGTCCTTCAATCCAATCAAATTGACCCTCAGTATTAATCATCACAAATGCCTTGAAGTTCATCAAAACCACCCTTTTACCCTTAGCCAAAACTCCACCAAGAAGCGTCTGAGGAATGATCCTGTGGCACACATACCTAAAGTGACCCCTGCCCACCACCCATGAGCCATGTCCTTTTAGAATTCCTTCCCCTTGAGTGAGGGACACACCTGTGACGTGACTTTCTTCAACCAATAGGATGTTGCAAAGGAAAGGCAATGTCACTTCAATGATTATGTTTCATTATAAAAGACTCCATCTTAGCAGATTCGAGAAGGAGACTCCCTTGCAGGCTTTAAAGAAATAAAGTGTCATGTTGTTGTGGTGGGGATGCATATGGCAAAGAACTGGGGTGGCCTCTAGAAGCTGACAGCAGCTAACTGCTGACAGCCAGCAAGAAAATGGAGACATCAGTCCTACGGCCACAAGAAGATAAATTCTGCTGATAACCTCAGTGAGTTTGGAATGAGTCTTTCCTCAGCCAAGCTTCTGATGAGACTACAGCTCCAGCAACTTCTGGATTGAAGCCCAAGCAGAGGATTTAGCTAGACTGTGCCCAGACTACTGAGCCACAGAAACTGGGAGATAGTTTTGTGTGTGTTGGTTTGAGCCACTACGTTTGTGCTAACTTGTTCTGCAGCAATAAAAAACCAATGCAATCCTACTTTAAAAGATCTCTAAGAAAGGTAACCCCACCCAATATCTTTTCATCCCCATACCTTCATAATATTCCACTCTGTACACAATTCTGCCAGTATGCATTTCTACCATGAAGCAAGATACCACTGGATTTTTACCTATAACTATCCGTGAAAATAAAAAATTCAGGCTTTACATTGAAGCAACTTTAGTTTAAGAAAATAGGGATTGATTGAAGTTACCCAAGTACAAAGCCTGAAAAATATACATATACAGTTATTCTGGATATGTAGGGGATTGGTTCCAGATCCCTGCAGATGCCAAAATCCAGAGATGTTCATGCCCTTTATATAAAATGGCATAGTATTTGTATCTACCTTAGGTACATCCTCCTGTATATTTTAAATCATCTCTAGATTACTTTTAATACCTAATACAATGTAAATGCTATGTAAATAGTTGTTACACTGTATTTTTTATTGGTATTATTTTTATTATATTTTTCTTGCCTTTTTTCCCAAATATTTTCCATCCACTGTTAGTTGAATCTGCAGATGCAGAACCTGTGGATACAGAGGGCCAACAGTATGCATGTCCCGCTATGTATAACTTATATACACACACAAAATTCACATAAGCATTTTAAGTGTTAGGGAAAAAAGATAGTTCTTGAAATAATGGAGACTTGAAGAAAGGTTTCTACGTTACTGTTGCATATACATTTCTCTTAAACCTCTCTGTGCCTTACTTTATTCATTGCCAAAATGGCATCTTTTATTGCTAAAGTGGTCTGGGAGGGCCATGGTAAGAATTAAATAAGATAATAAATGTAAACTGGCACTTAGTGACATTCTTTAAATGTTGGCTTTATTATTATCTTTTGTAACATGGACTGGGCTGGACTCTGAAACTGTCCTGGTCACCGAGATTGGGGTAACTGATATCCCTTTCTGCCCCAAGAAGACATACACTGGGGCCCTCATCTAGCCTATGGCAATCTGTCTGTGGTTCCTAGGCTTGGATTTGGTTGACTGTAGATTCAAGCCTCTGGCCAAGTCCCTTTTCCAGGCATCAGAAGTGCGGGGAAGGGTTCAACATACCCATTTCTGTCCCATGACCCACTGGGAGCAAGAAGATACCTGTCCTTAGGATGCCGAAAGCTATCAATGAGCCTGGAAACAATCAGAAAACTTTGATTGTAAATAATTAAAATCAAATTTGAATTTATTTAAGCAAAATTCAGGAAGTCCAAAGCACTTCTCAGTAATGAGGAATCAGGAATTCAAATATGTTCATTCTCCCCCCTGCCCCATCTGTCTCTCTTCATCCTTTGGTCTGCTCTACTTTGCATTGGCCTCCTTTTCTCCTACTGAAGACCAGCTCCCTCCACTCAGCAGGAGAAAGGAAAGGGCCACAGCCACAAAGAATCCCAAGCTTATATTAACTCAGCCCTTTGACTTGAGAAGACCTAGTGCATCTCTTTTGAGCATCCTTATGTAAAATCCCAGAGAGAACTCTGATAGGCCCTGTTTCCACCATATGATTACTCTTTGGACCAACCCTTGTAGACATGATTGGCTGTGTATTTATGAGGCAAACACCCTTTGTTATCTACCAAGTATCCATTTCTGCTCTTCTTTACCCATTTCCTATTTTGAAGGCTGAAAAAGTCAGAAACTCAACTTTCCCAGCTTTGCTTATAGTTGAGGGTAGCCAGACGGCTCCATTCTGCCAGTGAGTTGTAAGGGGAAGCATGCTGGTATACTCTGGGAAAGTCTCTCTCTGGTAAGAGCCAGGTTAGCAAGAAAAAAAGATGCTTCCGTCCCTGCTTTTGAACATATTCATGATGCAAAAGCCACTGCAGCCCTCTTGCCACCGTAAGCCAACAAACCTAAAGACAAAACTCCAACACAGTAATACCAGTAGAATAATAAAAATCTGAGTCTTTGATGATATTATTCAGCTGTTTCACCAAATTTCAGAGATCTCTGCTTCCAGATTTTGTTCTTATGGGAGACAATTACATGTCTTTATTGTTTAAGTTAGCTGTGCATTCTGTTACTTGGAAGTGAAAGCATTCTAACAGAGACACAACATCATATGTGAGCCACGGTACAAGGACAGGGGAAGGCTCTGGGATGGATATCTCTGCCAGAAGCACATGGAATAAAGAAGGTGATGTCCTTCAGGGGAAAGGGAAAACATGTCACCAGTGAAAGGGAAAATAAAGAGATTATAGGCCAACAAATCAATAGCTGTCCCACTCCTGACACCAGTTCTCAACCTCCAAGGCAACACCTGCCTGTTTCACCTTCTCTTTCCCAAAGAAGCTTCTTGGGGTGCAGGTGACCTACAGTAGAAGAGGGTACCTGGAAAGAAGGGCACAGCTGCATTCTCAGAATATAGTATAGAAAGAAGACAGCATCCCTCCAGATGACCCCTTGTCCCTTACCTCCAACCCATAGGGATAACTGTGACCACAGCTGGGGCCTTCCCTGTTGGAAGCACCTGCAGTATCCACCATGATCACCTGAACAACAACAACTGAAAAAGTGGGAGGCCTGGGATTCAAGTCTTTGCTGTTTCCTAGCTGTGATCCTGGGCAAGTCAGGAGGGCTCAATTTTTCCATCTACAAAATGGGGCTACCCCCATTAAGTGACAGGTTAGGTAGTAGTAAATAAGTAGGTTAAATAATAGGACCTACCTCATAGGGTCATTTTGAGGATTAAATCAAATATTTATAAAGTACTAGATAGGGCTGGCCACTAATCAGTGTTCCATAAAGGACAGCTGCTCTTATTATTCATTTCCAAAAGTTTGTCTGGTTCTGACCATCAATGATCTTGAAATTTTAAGTGGAGACCTGAGTGAGCTCCATGGCCATCTTGGGGCTCCCCTTTATAAAGGAGCAGAAGGGCTGTCTCTACCATCTTGAACTGGGGGCCCAACTTATGCGGTTGGGTGATGCTTTGGTCCATGATGTATTTTTCCAGCTGTGAGAGCCACTCTGTTTAATAGCTCCCATCCAGCCATCCAGCCTTCCTCTATGATTGAACTTGAGAGAGTGTGTGTTTGCTTAACACCCACAATATTCCAGCTCCCATAAAACACAGAAAGAGCAAGATGACTTCCCTGGGAGATCTTGCTCATTCCTGAAACTGAGCTGGACAATGATAATTTTGGTTTTACCAAAAGAACTACAGGTTTCTCTCTCTCCATCCAACCAACACCTTTGGAGGCCTCACATTTATGGATGGACTTCCAGGCCCCGCTCCAGGGCAGCTGGGCTTAGCTTCTCGGCTACTCTCTTTGGTCAGTCAGAGCTGCAGTTACAGAAGAACACAGCCCAATCCCAGAGAGAGGCTCCCTGGGCAGCCTCCACTCCCTTCCTCTTTGTCTCCATCCCTCTGGCTCTTCCTCTCCTTTCCTCTCTTATTCTGCTTCTGCCTGTCCCTCATCTCTCTCTCTCCTTTTCTCTAAGTTGATTGATTACTGTCTCTCAGTGTCTCAGTCTCTCTTTGCCTGCCTTTCTCTGGCTACTTTTGTCTCTTGGCCTGATTTTCTGTTGTTTCATTTCTCTTTCTCTCTCTCTCTGGCTCTGTTTACCTTTCTCCCTCCTTGCCTACCTCACTACCTCTCTGTATGGCTACCTATATCCATCCTTTTCTTTCTGTCTCTCCAGTGCTCTCTCATTTGTCTCTGTCTCCCTCCTTTGCTCTCTCCCAAGCCTGGGTCCACAGCGTCTGGCTTGCACATGAGCTCCGTCTTCCTTTGGGAGGCTGCACTCCACTGCCTTTGCAGGCACACTCTTCCCCAATAGCCACATTCAACTGATGATGAGTAAGGACTATAACTCACACTCAAGCTGCTGCGCTATCATCCTCTGTTCTCACCTGCAGTGGAGAGGCACCTCCTGAAAAACTCCCTTCCACGTATTTTCCCTGAAGCCCAAGGGCTGTGCTGCCAGACAATGATGCTAAGTCCATCTACCAGGTCCTCCCTGCCATAATCAGAGAAAACCTACATCAAGGCTCATGTGCCTCGCACCAAAAACTAGATACAGTAAGTTCAACCTTTCCATTTTACAGATGAGGAAACAGAATGCAGAGAGGTGGCCCATCATGACCCAGGTCACACAGCGGAGTGGTGTCAGCCGTGTGACTTGGAGAAGTGACAGTGTAGTAGAACCTCTATTTCCTCATCTGTGAAAAGGGAATCGCTATTGGGAAGATGAAGTCAAACATGCCCTTGCCCAGCACAGACCGTGGTGCAGAGAAAGCACTCGGTAAGTATGAGCTATTATTATCACTGTGATTATGATTTTACACATGTTAGCGATAGTGGAGCAAAAAAGATTCTGGTCCTTTCCAAGGCAGGCTTTTTGCAGGCCAGAGCCCCCTTCTTCACCTGACCTGGCAGAGAAGTTTCCAGTGAGTCATCACCACCCTCTGCCTTCAACTCACACCCCAGACACCTCAGATCTCCCCCACCCCGCCCTCCTGTGTCTGTCGCCTCTCACGGACCAAAGGCCAGTTCAAAGGGTTTCCCCAACCTTCCCACTGTAGACACAATAGTCCATTCTCCCTGGACCCTGAGCCAACAGAAGAAAGCACAGGCAGGAGATCAAACATGGGCTGAATGGAAGACAGAGGAGACAGAGAACGGGGGGCGAGATGGGGCAGCAAAAATAATGACTTCCATCCAAGGCTCTTCCCAAAAACCCACAGCTCTTTGAAGCTGGCTTTCCTTTTATAAAATGCACTGTTATTAATGACCCAAGTGGAAGCTTTCTGGGCAGGACAATACCCAACTCCCTGGTGGCCTCTGTGGGACCTTGTGCATGGGAAAGCATCCGGTGGCCAGCGGATGTCTCCAACACGCCAAGTGCCTATGGGTGCCACAAAGGGGTTTGGGAGCGGGGTCATGTCCACATGAAGACCCATGGGTACCCCGAGTATTTGGGGCTGCTACTGTCCTCTCAGGCCAAAGCTGGGGACAGTAAGGTCTGTGCTGCTGCAGTCCAGCCAATTCATTTATTCAACAAATATTTCTTGAGCACCTACTATGTGCCAGGCTGTGCATGGGTCTAAGGGGCAAATCAAGCACAATTTCTGCCCTTGTGACGCTTGCAGTCAGAACAGAAAAGATCCTTTATCAGAGGGCAAGAGCCAAGGCTTTGAGAGGTATGAAGTCCCAAGTTCTAGACATTTATCTTACACTTAGCAGTCCCCCAGGAAGCTCCACAAGTTTTCCCGGCCACCTCACTGTGACCGCACTCTTCTTCACTTACCTCCTTTGAGTTGCAGTTCAAAATCAGGTCACCAGGTTACTTGTTGTGACTAAGGCAGATCTTTGGCCACATTCCCTCTGCCCACTCCTTCCCACCCCCAACTAAAGAAGTGTTCAAATCACTGCCTCTCTGCCATCCCTTCAGCCAGCTGATCTGGAGAAATGACTCCTCCACATGGTCAAAGAATGTCATTTTGGAAAAGAAATAACTTCATGAGTGCTAAACCCAGAAAGGAGTTTTGAACTAGTACTCATTCAACGTAACAAATCAGAAGATAGAAGCCCAAAATTACACAGAGCCCAACTGGGGAAACTTTTCTGGTGTCGTGGAGGTGCTCAGCACCGAGGGCACAGACACAGTGTCATGTGGAATGCATGCCTCCCTCCAGCGTCTACCTATGCTGTGGGGAAGGGATAGGTGTGAGGAAGTGGCAGGTGCCATCAGGTGGGGGACCCGACAGTCACACTTGCTCAGTACAAAAGAAGACCCAGGGCATGAGGATTGTTTGTGCCTGATTATAGATGAGAAAATGGGCATTCAGAGAGCTCAGATATCTTGACAAGATCTCACAGCTGGTGAATGGCAGACCTGGGATACAGCTGTGCAGGGCCCGGAGCTCTGGAGGGAGGAGGATGAGAAGGGCCTGGCTACCTCTTCCTGGGAATGTGGGCAGGTCCCTGGACCTCTCTCGGTGTCCATTTCTTCATCTATAAAATAGGAGCATTAAACAATCAGAGATCTGTAGAAAGACTCCAGGGGTTTGAGATCCCTCGAAATCACAGCAAAAGCTTTGAGTGTGTGTTGGTAAGAGTGAGTTTCTGGAGAAAATGACTAAACCTTTATCAGATTCTCCTAAAAGTGCCTGCCCAAGAGAGGTTAAGAACATCGAACTGATCGTCTCCACATGCCCCTCCCACTCTGCTGTTCCATGATCCTGAGCCCAAGGGTCTTTTCATTCATTCGTTCATTCATTCATTCAAACATTGATCAACCCGCTACTTTGTATCAGGCCCATAGGGGCCCTTCTAGTTCCCAAATTCCCAGGATGGACCTAGAAATAGAAAGAGAACAGGAAGGTGAGGCCCTGTAGGCTTCTTCTGGTGAGGGACTTCCCCATCATGAGGCCCCACACCAAGTCCCATGTCAATCACTTCTTCCAGGGCCTTCCCCTAAAGGTCTGTATCTGCAGGGAAACCCTCTCATCAGCCCCCTGCTCTGCTCCCTCATTCCTACTTCTGCAATGTGCTTTCTGCAAGAGAGCCACAGGGCAGAGAGAAAGGAGCTGGTGTCTGTCCCTGACCTGCCTGGTCACAAGCTGTCTTTGGAAATAATTAGTAACAGGCCAGAGACCCCTGTTCCCATGAGGAACCCATCCTGGGGGGGCTAGGACTGGGAGATGGGGGAAGGGCACTGTGGAGACAAAACAAAGAGATGAAATAAGAAGGCAGAGGATGGAGCAATGAGGCCCCAGAAGGCCCTGACCGAGGCCTTGATGTCCTAGAGGAGGGTTGAGGCTACAAGCTGTGGTCAAGGGACAGACGCCAGCCTGGTTCCGCCAGCTTCGGTGAGAGCCAGCAGCTGCCAGCTAACTTTCCATGACATCAGAGCTCAGCTTGGGCCAAGCCTGCAGGACAGGGAGATAGCTTGGCACCCCCACCTTCCCCAGTAGAGTGGGGACCCCTGTGCTATGGTGGGATGGTCCAGGGGCCCTGTCCTTGTGAAAAGCTGTCAGGAGCACAAAGAGCAGCCACTCGCTGCCCCCCAAATGGGGCAAACAAGCCAAACCTCCAGTGAAGGAGGGAGGGCGGGGTAAAGGATGCTACATTCATCCATCCAATGGAGTGCTGTGAGTTGAGGCCATTTATAGTGATGTCTACGAGCCTTTTTCAGAGAAGCTATGTTCCAATGCTAAATGAAAGAAGAGCAGAGCCCAGGGGATGGACATGTGTGATCGCATTTGAGACACATTTGCCTTTAATAAATATTCAGTTTGCATGTGAATTGTATTTTTTAAAATCCTCAAGGAAACTGACAAGGCCCTGCATTTGCTGCTGGATCAGCCTTCCAGCCCCACCTCGCACTGCTGGTCTCCTTACTCAGCTCCATCCAGCCCTGAAAGCCAGCTGTCAGCACCTTGAACATACCCAAACCTCATCCTTGCCCAGCCGTCCGTCTTCTGTGCTGAACTGCAGCTTTCTGAGTGCCCTGTTCTTTTCGTTCATAACAAAACACAGCTCATGATTATAAATTCATTAGCATAGTATTTGGATAGTGTTTGCCTCACCCCTACCCTCACCCCAAAAGGCTGTAAGCTCCCCAGGGGAGGTAACATGCTTGTTTTTTTTGCCTTTACATACCCAGCTCCTTAACCACTGCTTGGCACACAGTAAGTACTCCATAAGTGTTTGCTGAATGATTTAATGGATTGGCCATTGCAGTAGCTGACATTTATTCAGTACTGAACGCTTTATGTGCATAAACTCATGACATTCTCAAGACCATTCTAAGAGGCGGGCATTACTTATGGGCTAATGCCCCATTTTGCAGATTGGAAAACAGAGGACTTAAACTCACATTAGGTCAGGCAGCTAGCAGGAGGCAGACTCAGGATTTGAACTCACAGTTGTCAGGCTATAAAGCCCATATTCTTAACCTCTGTATTCTCCAGCCTCTCCTAAATGAGCAAGCGAGGAGGAAAAATCAGAAGGAAATACTGTGTCATGGAAGCAGAAGAATCTGGGTGATGGGAGGAGGCTTACTGATTTTATCGCTTTCTTTAGCTTTTCCAGTTTTTCTACGTTGCATGTATAGAAAATTAATCAGAGAAAACAGTACAATAGTAAGTATTTTTTTTGTAAAAGGTCAGCAAACAGCCCTGATGGAGCCCTGCAAATTCTCCCAGAAACCCCTCCAGTCCCCCAGTCATGAGAAGCCAGTGGTCAAACTCACACTATCAGCAGGGCTGCCCAAGAGAAAACCCATCATCAGCAATGTTCCCACTGGAAAGGAGGGATCCCTGGACCACCTGCAGGGCATACATGCTACCCCCTGATTATCCTATTCCCCATGTTTCTCAAACGGAGAGAGAGGAGGCAGGCAAGGAGATAACTGCTCTTCCTGCTCACTTCCTGTCTCTCACTAGCTCCTCCTCCAGCCTTGTTTCATGCCTTTATGGCCTCCCAGACTTGGGACAAACAGCGCAGCCCACCTCAAAGATCTTGCACATGATTCCATTTTGCTTTATGCATCCCAAATGGTGTGCATTTCGCTGGCAGGGTTTGCAGCAAATTATTGCTGGTGAAAACAGGAGGCTGGGGTTTTGGAAACCAGATGAAGCTTTTACTTTTACTGGCTGTGGGGCCAGGGTGATTCCCAGTAAGAAGCATCCTGTACGGACAAGCCCTAACAACTCATTCATTCATGTAACAGACATGTGTTGAACATCTAATGGGTCCCAAGAATCATGCCCAGCTTGGGAATGGGGATAGGCAAGAGTGACGTGGTCACAGCCCTCATGGAGCTGACACTGTGGCCAGAGAGAAAAGACAAAGCACTAGACAGAATATGGGGAGAGGGTGGTGGAGGAAGGCTTCTCTGGGATCCAAGAGCAGAAGGAGATGGCCGAGTGGGGAGCTGCAAGGGAGCAGCATCCCGTCTGGGAGATAGCTTTGCTCAAGGTCCTGAGGGAGAAAAGACACCAGTGTACTCAAAGAACTGGGAGAAACGAAGCCCACTTAGACCTTTCCGTTGGCAAGCATCCAGAAGTCTGACCACACCAAATAGGGGAGAGGACATAGACTCTCTCGTACTGCCAGTAGACTTGTAAATTGGTAAAACTGCTCTAAAAGAGTTTGGCATTATCTCCTAAAGTTGAATATTTAAACCTATGACCTAGAATATTCGAATACTGGATATATCCCCAAGCTAAGCTCTTAAAACTGTAGGACAGGGCCCATGGATGAGCGGTTTTATAGCAGCACTGGTCATGAGAGCAGAAACCCACAAACAACTGAAATGCTCATCAATGGATGAATCAACGTGGTAAATTAAGAGTGGGATATTACACAGTGGTCAAACTGAGCGAACCACGGCAACACACAGCAATGTGGATGATCTTAACAATATAATAGTAAGTGGAAAACAAGTTCCCAAAGATTGCACTGGAGTATTCTAATCATGTTTTATAAAGATTAAAACTATATAGGGCTAATTCTGTGATCACAAAACTGTGTGAACAGGGGCATGGCCCTCAGTTTCTCAGCTGGGAAATGGAGATAATTGTTCCAGCACTGCCTTGCTACGAAGTAACCACGCATTAGATTCTCCTTAAAAGAGCTCCATTCGCGCAGTCCATGGGATGAGCCAGGGTTCTCTCTGCTCCTGCAAAACATCGAGTGATATGGTGGGACACTGGAGGTGAACAGCTGTGACTAACTCGCCTGTGAACTTCTGCCCCATCATTGAGTTACAGCCTTACAAGGAGGCACTGGAGTGGTTACCACACCTGTTTATATCCATTATACTTGGTAATTGTGAACTTGAACTCGGTATTAAGAAAATCAGAAATGCAAGGACGAAATGAAAGAAAGTTAATGTTTCTATGAATGCTCAATTGAATGTTTTGGAAAGACTTTAAAAAAAGGATGGGGGTAGGGTTGGTAAAAACCCAGGATCCTGCCCTCAGATTCCTTTTAAGTGTCTGTAAATTCTCCTTGCACTTTAAAGAAATGGAAACACTGCACCATGGGAATGCTTTATGCAAGAAAGATGAAGAGGACGCCAATACACAAGCCTAAATGCCAAGAAAAGCTCTTGCCCCGCATCCACGTGGGCACCCCTTTATGTTTTTAGTTAAGATAAAATGTGTATGCTTTTAGGACTTCCCCCTTTGACCAGCTGCTTCGGTTTCCTAAGAGATTCTAGACAGATGGTATTGTGTGAGGCTTCTTTCTAGAAAGACTCCTATATACTAAGCCCCTTCTGTGTGTCAGACAATAGCTCTTTTATATTCGGTGTTTACAATTCTTCCACTTAGTTACTATTCATCCCATTTTATAGATGAAGGAATCGAGGCTTAGCATTTATGGTGAAAGTCCTGATGTGGATGACAGTGGTGGTGACATGTTGCCTCTATATCCCCAAGTGTAATGGACAGAGCTCAGCACTAGGGAACAAGACACCTGTACTATAGTTCCTGCTGTGCTCCTCAATTGCTGTGTGACCTTGGGCAGCTTACTTACCCTCTCTGGCCTTAGTTGTTTTCTATGAAAATGGAGGGTTTGTACTTGTATCTATCTACTGCTCTGTAACAAGTTACCCCAGAACATAGCGGCTTGAGACAGCCACACTTATCTCACAGATTCTGTGGCTCAGGAATCTGGTCATGGCTTAGATGGGTTTTCACAGGCTGTGGTCAAAGTGCCATCTAAGGCTGCAGCCGTCTCAGGGCTTGACTGGGGAGAGCACTACGTCCCAGGTGGCTATATACAGGATTCAGTTTCCTCCCTGGCTGGTCTATTGGGAATACCACACCCTTGGTCTGGCTGGTCTATTGGCCAGAGACCACACTATAGATATGGACTTCTCCACAGGGCAGTTTCCAATATGACAGCTGGCTTCCTTGCCATGAGCAGAGAGAGAGCAAGAGAGTGCCTGAAAGACAGAAGTCCCGGTCTTTGGTAACCTCATCTTGGAAGTGACATCCCATCACTTGGGCATATTTTATTCATTAGAAGTTAAGTCACTAGGCCAAGTTCATACTCAAGGAGAGAGATTTACACGCAGGTGTGAATATCAGGAGTGGGGATGGCTGGGAGCCATTGTAGGAACTGCTGACCACAGTACTTGATCTCTAAGGTGCCTCCCAAAATCTTGGATTCTTTGAAAGTCCCCAAAAGATCTGGTTAGACTGACTTAGGATCCAGGGAAAGATCTGGAAGGAAATGAGTGGAGATGTGCATCTCAGGAATGCCTCTTCCCTGACTCTGTCATATTCTGGGAGCCCCTTGCCTCTCTGCTGCTTCCCTCACCCCAGCCCCCACCATCGTTCCTGTCTCTCTGTGCTGGAGGAGGCCAAGTAGATGGGGGTGGGGAGGTGGCTGCTGCTGTCCTGTAAGTGTCAGAAAATAGAAGGTCTCTTTAGGGAATTATTTTGCAGGAGGAAAGAAAAAAAACACAAGACAGTTCATTCAAAGGTCAAAAATGAGAAAGCAAAAAAAGAAGAAAGAAGCCACCTAAAAACTTGGCGGCAAAGATGGCCCAGTCAAGACGCTGCAGGGGGCCGGGCGCCGTGGCTCACGTCTGTAATCACAGCAATTTGGGAGGCCGAAGCAGGCAGATCACCTGAGGTCAGGAGTTGCAGACTAGCCTGGCCAACATGGCGAAACCCTGTCTCTACTAAAAATACAAAATTTAGCCAGGCATGGTGGCACGTGCCTGTAATCCCAGCTACCCAGGAGGCTGAGGCAGGAGAATCGCTTGAACCCAGGAGGCAGAGGTTGTAGTGAGCCAAGATCGCGCCATTACACTCCAGCCTGGGCAACACAGTAAGTCTCTGCCAAAAAAAAAAAAAAAAAAAAAGATACTGCAGAGAAAGGCAGACCCCCAAAAGCCAAACCCTTAGTGGCTCAGTCACCCATCACCTGTGGCCCCTCCCTTCTAGCCCCGTGCAGTGCACACCCACTACAACCTGCAAAGAGATGGCTAATGTATGGGGGACAGATGGGGCCTCAGGGACTGGCTGGCTGCTATTTTCTCTGAGTGACTCTCAGCTCTTCTGGGAGCCATGTCGATATGCCCATTTAAAGGAAAGAGCAAGTTGAGGTCTGACACTATTAAGGTAAACTTGCAGATAGTCACTGGCCTGGACCAGTGAAAATGTTCTGCAGCAACCAAGGATGCATATGTGTTTCAATGTCTTCTTGTATGGGAGAAAATGAGTCAAAGTCCATTGAAAGTTAATATTTCTATTTATTTATATGCCATGCAATTCACCAAAAGTTTTAAGGTGACTGTTTTCTGGGAAGTCCTTGGTTCAGGTAAGGCTGAGTAGTGAGGACCGGAACTTGAATCTTGTAAGTACTAAGCGATACCCACCCAATCTTACCTGCACTTCCCATCCCACCACTACTTCTGGTGCTACTGTGTCACTAGCACATTTCAGAGCTACCCAGCTGGCCTGGGCCAATCCAGCACTCCTGGCACAAGTCCAGACTGGCAGAAGTAACCCGTGCAGGGCAGTTCCGGGCCCTTTTTGGCTGTATGGCTTGGTCAAGTGGGATCAGCAATGTTCCTGGGAAATCCCACACTGCACCAAGAAGGCACATGCAAGGTAATGAAGGCCTGAAGAAGACTTGGCTATATGCATCCTTAGGGGCCAGGTTCAGGTTCAGCCCTTTAAACTTGGCCTAAAACAGTTTCCCCATCTATCCACTAATGTAAGGGTGTTCATAAGAGTGACAGGAGCATGTCAGCTCCTAAGGGCCAGAACTTTGTCTATCTTCTTCACCTTTGTATCCTGGCATATAGTAGGCTTTAATAAATATTTGTCGAATGACTGAAATAAGGGTTTCATAGTCCAAAAAGTTTAGGAAATGTGTTAAAGCAAGATAAACGGATTTCTTGGCCGGGTGCAGTGGCTCACGCCTGTAATCCCAGCACTTTGGGAGGCAAAGGCAGGCAGATCGCTTGAGGTCAGGAGTTTGAGACTAGCCCGACCAACATGGAGAAACCTCGTCTCTACTAAAAATAAAAAATAAAAAATAAAAAAATTAGCCGGGTGTGGTGGCACATGCCTGTAATCCCAGCTACTCGGGAGGCTGAGGCAGGAGAATCGCTTGAATCCGGGAGGCAGAGGTTGCGGTGAGCCTAGATCACGCCATTGCACTCCAGCCTGGGCAACAAGAGCGAAACTCCGTCTCAAAAAAAAATACACGTTTCTTTTGTTCAGGCCTTCGGAGAACCTTCAATATGCCAATGTGTACTCTGACACTCCAAGAGGAGAGTAGGGCATTCGGGGTTTTCCAGATTCATTGGGCTATGGACTCCTTTCTATAGAGAATCTTGTAGAATGTGGGTCTAGAGTCATGATTGTCAAACCTATCCATGTTTCCCTCTTTATCTTCATCTGAGTCCCTCTTGAGAGAAAGAAGTAAGCCACATGGGTCGGTTGCTTCAGTTTCTCCCCAAGTGATCCCCACGATTTTGACCTTTCTCTTGGGGCTTACATTCTACCAAATCGGCAATCTCAGAGGAAAGAGGACTGGATCAATCCTGCAGAAGTCCCAGCCAAGGCTATCATTGGCCCAGCCTGAATCACATGACCATTCCTGAGCCAGTCACCTGACTACAGAGTGTCATGTTCTGATTGGGCAAGCCTGATCACATGCCCTGTCTTGAAACCGAGACAAAGTCTGGTCCATCTGAACTTCAAGGGCCAATGGCGCCCTGAAGAAAAATCTCAATTCTGTTACCAGAAAGAAAGCAGAGGACAGAAGTCATGCAGGGGACAGAAGTCATGCATGACAGCAAACGAGGAAGATATCTAAACTTCTATATGGGGTGCTGGCTATACAGCATATGGTCCAGTTGGCCTGGGTTAAAGTTCTGGGGTGACAGATAAAGTCTCCCAGCCCTAATCCTCCCTCCTCCCCCAAAGGAGGACTATGTATGGAGAATGAGAATGACAGTTAGGCTTGATCTGGAGCAAAGATGAAGGAAGAATGAAAGTGACACATCCTCTCATTTAACCCTCATGTCAGCCTTGAGAATTGAGTACTGCTATTCCCATTTTACAGATGAGGAAGCTGAGGTTAAAAAAGATGAAGTCACTTGCTGAAGATGACAGAACTAGCAAGGAGCATGAAAGGATGGGTGGGGCGTGTGTTTTGCAGCAAAGAAAAACTTTTCTTTTTAGAGGCTATACCTTGGGATCTGCAGCTTCTGAAACCCAAAGCCCTTACTGAACTGTCCCAAGAGCTACGCCAGGGAGAAGAGAGGCAGGTTAAAGAGAGGCTGGACCTGAGCCAAAGGACTGCCCTGGATTTCGAGAGACCCCAATTTACTCCACAGTGTTACTGCAATGAATTGTAACTCAATCAGCCACCAGCAGAACAAGGAAGTGGGATCTCTGCCTCTTTCCCACCAAGAAATCCTTCCTCTACACTGCATGGGGTGGAGTGCAACAGAGACAAGAAGGACCTGGGACTCTTCAGGGCAAATGACCAAGGATAAGCAGGACAGGGGAGATGAGTGCTGACCATGCAGACAGCTGTGGGTTCGAGTCTCAACTCTGCACTTACAATGTGGCCTTGAGACTCTTCCTCAGCATCTCCATGCCTCAGTTTCCTCATTTCTAAAATGAGAAGAGTAATAGTATGTATTTCATAGAGTCCTTAAAGGATTAAATATAATCCTGAAAGTAATGTGCTTCACACATTAAAAAAAAAACTTTTTTTCTTTGGAGAGATGGTGTCTCGTTCTGTCGCCCAGGCTGGAGTACAGTGGCACAATCCTAGCTCACAAATGCCTCAAATTCCTGGGCCCAAAAGATTCAACTACAGACACGTACCAACACACCCAGCTAATTTTTAATTTAATTTAATTTAATTTTTTTTAAAGACAGAGAGAGTCTTGCTCTGTTGCCCAGACTGGTCTCGAAGTCCTGGGCTCAAGCCACCCTCCTGCCTCGGCCTCTCAAAGCTCTGGGATTACAGGCATGACCCAGCACACCTGGTTCATATTTTCATTTTCCCCCTGAAACACCTGAAAATAAATGGAGACTCTTTAAGAAAGTCTATAACCTTCCATGGTCCTCTGCCAGGAAAACTACTTTGGGACAGCTTCCTCAGTGGGTCTCATGACCCAAAAGCCTCCTGCCCTATGGGCCAGGTGGGCAGAAAGGATGGACCCCTCCCCCCATTCAGTGGCTTCACATATGAGTTCCCAGAGGTTTGCAATCAGGCCCTTGTCATGGGCCATGCCTCAGTGTCCTGCTAGTCAATATTGGCCAAGAAGGTAAGGAGGGAAGGGATCAGCAGGGATGCCGAGCCCCACAAGGGCTCTCCCCACACTGTTTGCTTTCTGCCCCGTCCTGCTCCAGTTCCCACAGGCAGTGAGAGGGCAGCTAGCCTGGAAAGCTGAGTCAGGGCACACCATGTTTCAGTGGCTGGCTCTGCAGAGATGCTCTGGGGAGACACTCTCTGTTACTCTTTAGCAGCTCAGAGCAGAGTCTTCCTGCAGGGCTCTGCTTTCCTGCCGCTCAGCCTAACACCCAGGAAGCTTCTGGCAAGGCTGGGTGGGTGGGTGCAGGAAAGGGTCCCTGAGGTGTCACCTCGGCCCCCCACCAGGGCCGGGCACCACAGAAAGACAGCAGCTCCTCCTCCTGCTCCTTCTGCAGAGAAGGGAGCCCAGTTCCCCCCTGCTGCTCCCAGCCAGCTTGCCTGCGTGTGGTAAACGCTTGAGCAACTTGGCAAGGCGGCCCCAGCCAGTGAGGTTCCCATGGTGGGACAGATGAACCACCGCCAAGAAGTGAGTTTCGCAGCAATAAGCCCAAGAGCAGGAGGTCGGTCAGGGAGGGGCCAGTCCAATCCAGGGAGCGCTTCCACTCTGGGTTGTGAGCCCCCGGCACAGAGGGAAGAGGGCTTCCAGCCAGTCAAGGCCCAGTGGTCCCGCTGCTGGATGGGATTTCAAAGCAGAGACGCAGGAGGGGCATGTGAGGGTGGGGACCATGCCTTCCATCAGGATTGCCTCATTAGTGGTTTTGCATTGTTGGAAGTCTCTTCATTGGAGGCCAGGATTGCAGCAATATGGGGCTTTAATCCAGGGCGGGCATGGGGACTTGCGGCCAGGAGCCCCAGAAGGAGAACAATCAATATTGCCAGAGCTCACTGTCCTTCCAGGCTTTGGTTTCCCCTCGCGCACCCCGAAGAATGTCTCCTGTGTCCCTGTCATGTTCCGAGAGGCTCGCTGCCTGTCTCTCTCTGCTATCTAAGCCCTCCAGTCTGTGGCATTTTGTTATGGCAGCCTGTGCAAACTCAGATATCTGCCAAAAGAGCGTCAGTGGCACTGGCTAATTCACCCCCAACTCTCTGCCTCACGTTCTTGGTCCCAGCTTTGCCAGATGTTAATATAGACACTTAAGTCAAACACAGCAGTGCCACAGCCCAGGTGTGATGGGTGCTTCTAAAATGGCTCTCTGCCAGGGGCCGTGGCTCACACCTGTAATCCCAGCACTTTGGGAGACTCAGGCCAGCAGATTGCCTGAGCTCAAGAGTTCAAGCCCAGCCTGGGCAACATGACAAAACCCCATCTCTACCAAAAAACAACAAAATTAGCCAGGCATGATGGTGTGTGCCTGTAGTCCCAGCTACTAGGGAGCCTGAGATATGAGAATCCCTTGAATTCGGGAAGCGGAGGCTGCAGTGAGCTGAGATCGCACCGCTGCACTCCAACTTGGGTGACAGAGCAAGACCCTGTCTCCACAAAATAAGAGAATAGAAAAATAATAAAATAAATAAAATAAAAGAGGTCTCTGCCAGAGCCATGGCTCACGCCTGTAATCCCAACACTTTGGGAGGTCAAGGTGGGAGGATTGCTTGAGGCCAGGAGTTGGAGACAAACCCAAGCAACATAGCAAGACCTCCATCTCTACAAAAAAATTTGAAAATTTGTGTCCAAGATGGCCGAATAGGAACAGCTCCAGTCTATAGCTCCCAGTGTGAGTGATGCAGAAGATGGGTGATTTCTGCATTTCCAACTAAGGTACAGGGTTAATCTCAATGGGGTTTGTTGGACAGTGGATGCAGCCCATGGAGTGTGAGCCGAAGCAGGGTGGGGCATCACCTCACCCAGGAAACACAAGGGGTCGGGGAATTCCTTTTCCTAGCCAAGGGAAGCCGTGACAGACGGTACCTGGAAAATCAGGGCACTCCTAACCTAATACTGCATTTAGGTCCCATGCCCACAGAGCCCCACTCACTGCTAGCACAGCAGTCTGAGATTGAACTGCAAGGCGGCAGCGAGGCTGAGGGTGCTGGCATCCACCATTGCTGAGGCTTGAATAGGTAAACAAAGTGGCCAGGAAGCTCGAACTGGGTGTAGCCTGCCACAGTTCAAGGAGGCCTGCCTGCCTCTGTAGAGTCCACATCTGGGGGCAGGGCATAGCTGAACAAAAGGCAGCAGAAACGTTTGCAGACTTAAAAGTCCCTGTCTGACAGCTTTGAAGAGAGTAGTGGTTCTCCCAGCACGGAATTTGAGATCTGAGAACGGACAGACTGCCTCCTCAAGTGGGTACCTGACCCCCAAGTAGCCTAACTGGGAGACACCTCCCAGTAGGGGCTGACTGACACCTCATACAGCTGGGTGCCCCTCTGAGATGAAGCTTCCAGAGAAACGATTAAGCAGCAACATTTGCCATTCTGCAATATTTGCTGTTCTGTAGCCTCTGCTGGTGATACCCAGACAAACAGGGTCTGGAGTGGACCTCCAGCAAACTCCAAAAGACCTGTAGCTGAGGGTCCTGACTGTTAGAAGGAAAACTAACAAACAGAAAGGAGGACATCCACACCAAGACCCCATCTGTACATCACCATCATCAAAGACCAAAGGTAGATAAAACCACAAAGATGGGGAGAAATCACAGCAGAAAGCTGAAAATTCTAAAAATCAGAGTGCCTCTTCTCCTCCAAAGGAATACAGCTCCTCGCCAGCAATGGAACAAAGCTGGCTGGAGAATGACTTTGACGAGCTGAGAGAAGAAGGCTTCAGATGATCGGTGATAACAAACTTCTACGAGCTAAAGGAGGATGTTCGAACCCATCGCAAAGAAGCTAAAAACCTTGAAAAAAGATTTGATGAATGGCTAACTAGAATAAGCAGCATAGAGAAGACCTTAAATGACCTGATGGAGCTGAAAACCATGTCACAAGAACTACATGACACATGCACAAGCTTCAGTAGCTGATTCAATCAAGTGGAAGAAAGGGTATCAGTGATTGAAGATCAAATGAATGAAATGAAGTGACAAGAGAAGTTAAGAGAAAAAAGAGTAAAAAGAAATGAACAAAGCCTCCAAGAAATATGGGACTATGTGAAAAAAACAAGTCTATGTCAGATTGGTGTACCTGAAAGTGATGGGGAGAAAGGAACCAAGTTGGTTCCTTTCACTCTTCAGGATATCATCCAGGAGAATTTCCCCAACCTAGCAAGGCAGGCCAACATTCAAATTCAGGAAATACAGAGAATGCCATAAAGATACTCCTCGAGAACAGCAACTCCAAGACACATAATTGTCAGATTGACCAAAGTTGAAATGAAGGAAAAAATGTTAAGGGCAGCCAGAGAGAAAAGTCGGGTTATCCACAAAGGGAAGCCCATCAGACTAACAGTGGATCTCTCAGCAGAAACTCCACAAGCCAGAAGAGAGTGGGAGCCAATATTCAACATTCTTAAAGAAAAGAATTTCCTTTTTCTTTTTTTTTTTTTGATGGAGTCTTGCTCTGTCACCCAGGCTGGAGTGGTGCAATCTTGGCACACTGCAAGCTCCACCTCCCGGGTTCACGCCATTGTCCTGCCTCAGTCTCCCGAGTAGCTGGAACTACAGGTGCCCACTGCCACACCCGGCTAATTTTTTTGTATTTTTAGTAGAGACGGGGTTTCACTGTGTTAGCCAGGATGGTCTCCATCTCCTGACCTTGTGATCCACCTGCCTCAGCCTCCCAAAGTGCTGGGATTATAGGCATGAGCCACTGCACCTGGCAGAATTTTCAACCCAGAATTTCATATCCAGCCAAACTAAGCTTCATAAGTGAAGGAGAAATAAAATCCTTCACAGACAAGCAAATGCTGAGATATTTGTCACCACCAGGCCTGCCTTACAAGAGCTCCTGAAGGAAGCACTAAACACGGAAAGGAAAAACCAGTACCAGCCACTGCAAAAACATGCGAAATTGTAAAAACCATCAATACTAGGAAGAAACGGCATCAACTAATGAGCAAAATAACACCTAACATCGTAATGACAAGATCAAATTCACACATAACAATATTAACCTTAAATGTAAATGGGCTAAATGCTCCAATTAAAAGACACAGACTGGCAAATTGGATAAAGAGTCAAGACCCATTAGTGTGCTGTATTCAGGAAACCCATCTCACGTGCAGAGACACACATAGGCTCAAAATAAAGGGATGGTGGAAGATCTACCAGGCAAATGGAAAACAAAAAAAAAGCAGGGGTTGCAATCCTAGTCTCTCATAAAACAGACTTTAAACCAATGAAGATCAAAAGAGACACAGAAGGCCATTACATAATGGTAAAGAGATCAATTCAATAAGAAGAGCTAACTATCCTAAATATATATGCACCCAATACAGGAGCACCCAGATTCATAAAGCAAGTCCTTAGAGACCTACAAAGAGACTTAGACTCCCACACAATAATAATGGAAGACTTTAACTGTCAACATTAGACAGATGAACAAGACAGAAAGTTAACAAGGATATCCAGGAATTGAACTCAGCTCTGCACCAAGCAGACCTAATAGACATCTACAGAACTCTCCACCCCAAATCAACAGAATGTGCATTCTTCTCATCACCACATTGTACTTATTCCAAAATTGACCACATAGTTGGAAGTAAAGTACTCCTCAGCAAATGTAAAAGAACAGAAATTATAACAAACTGTCTCTCAGACCACAGTGCAATCAAACTAGAACTCAGGATTAAGAAACTCACTCAAAACCACTCAACTACATGGAAACTGAACAACCTGCTCCTGAATGACTACTGGGTACATAACGAAACTAAGGCAGAAATAAAGATGTTCTTTGAAAGCAATGAGAACAAAGACACAACATACCAGAATCTCTGGGACACATACCAGAAAGCAGTGTGTAGAGGGAAATTTATAGCACTAAATGCCCAAAGCAGTGTGTAGAGGGAAATTTATAGCACTAAATGCCCACAAAAGAAAGCAGGAAAGATCTAAAATTGACACTTTAACATCACAATGAAAAGAACTAGAGAAGCAAGAGCAAACACATTCAAAAGCTAGCAGAAGGCAAGAAATAACTAAAATCAGAGCAGAACTGAAGGAGATAGAGACACAAAAAACTCTTCAAAAAATCAATGAATCCAGGAGCTGGTTTTTTGAAAAGATCAACAAAATTGATAGACTGCTAGCAAGACTAATAAAGAAGAAAAGAGAGAAGAATCAAATAGATGCAATAAAAAATGATAAAGAGGATATCACCACCAATCCCACAGAAATACAAACTACCATCAGAGAATACTATAAACACCTCTATGTAAATAAACCAGAAAATCTAGAAGAAATGGATAAATTCCTGGACATATACACCCTCCCAAGACTTAACCAGGAAGAAGTTGAATCCCTGAATAGACCAATAACAGGTTCTGAAATTGAGGCAATAATTAATAGCCTGCCAACCAAAAAAAGTCCAGGACCAGATGTATTCACAGTCAAATTCTACCAGAGGTACAAAGAGGAGCTGGTACCATCCCTTCTGAAACTATTCCAATCAACAGAAAAAGAGGGAATCCTCCCTAACTCATTTTATGAGGCCAACATCATCCTGATACCAAAGCCTAGAGGAAACACAACAAAAAAAAGAGAATTTTAGACCAATATCCCTGATGAACATCAATGCAAAAATCCTCAATAAAATACTGGCAAACCAAATCCAGCAGCACATCAAAAAACTTATCCACCACGATCAAGTGGGCTTCATCCCTGGGATGCAAGGCTGGTTCAACATAGGCAAATCAATAAACATAATCTATCATATAAACAGAACCAAAGACAAAAACCACATGATTATCTCAATAGATGCAGAAAAGGCCTTCGACAAAATTCAACAGCCCTTCATGCTAAAAACTCTCAATAAACTAAGTATTTATGGGACGTATCTCAAAATAATAAGAGCTATTTATGACAAACCCACAGCCAATATCATACTGAATGGGCAAAAACTGGAGGCATTCCCTTTGAAAACTGGCACAAGATAGGGATGCCCTCTCTCACCACTCCTATTCAACATAGTGTTGGAAGTTCTGGCCAGGGCAATCTGGCAGGAGAAAGAAATAAAGGATATTCAATTAGGAAAAGAGGAAGTCAAATTGTCCCTGTTTGCAGATGACATAATTGTATATTTAGAAAACCCCATCATCTCAGCCCAAAATCTCCTTAAGCTGATAAGCAACTTCAGCAGTCTCAGGATACAAAATCAATGTGCAAAATTCACAAGCATTCCTATACACCAATAACAGACAAACAGAGAGTCAAATCATGAGTGAACTCCCATTCGCAATTGCTTCAAAGAGAATAAAATACCTAGGAATCCAACTTACAAGGGATGTGAAGGACCTCTTTAAGGAGAACTACAAACCACTGCTCAATGAAATAAGAGAGGACACAAACAAATGGAAGAACATTCCATGCTCATGGATAGGAAGAATCAATATTGTGAAAATGGCCATACTGCCCAAGGTAATTCATAGATTCAATGTCATCCCCATCAAGCTACCAATGACTTTCTTCACAGAATTGGAAAAAACTACCTTAAAGTTCATATGGAACCAAAAAAGAGCCTGCATTGCCAAGACAATCCTAAGCCAAAAGAACAAAGCTGGAAGCATCACACTACCGGACTTCAAACTATACCACAAGGCTACAGTAACCAAAACAGCATGATACTTGTACCAAAACAGAGATATAGACCAATGGAACAGAACACAGCCCTCAGAAATAATACCACACATCTACAATCATCTGATCTTTGACAAACCTGACAAAAACAAGAAATGGGGAAAGGATTCTCTATTTAATAAATGCTGCTGAGAAAACTGGCTAGCCATACGTAGAAAGCTCAAACTGGATCTATTCCTTACACATTATGCAAAAATTAATTCAAGATGGATTAAAGACTTAAATGTTAGACCTGAAACCATAAAAACCCTAGAAGAAAACCTAGGCAATACCATTCAGGAAATAGGCATGGGGAAAGACTTCATGACTAAAACACAAAAAGCAATGGCAACAAAAGCCAAAATTGACAAATGGGATCTAATTAAACTAAAGAGCTTCTGCACAGCAAAAGAAACTACCATCAGAGTGAACAGGCAACCTACAGAATGGGCGAAAATTTTTACACTCTACCCATCTAACAAAGGGCTAATATCTACAAAGAACTTAAACAAATTTACATGAAAAAAAATCAAACAACCCCATCAAAAAGTAGGTGAAGGATATGAACAGACACTTCTCAAAAGAAGACATTTATGCAGCCAACAAACGCATGAAAAAATGCTCACCATCACTGGCCATCAGAGAAATGCAAATCAAAACCACAATGAGATACCATCTCACACCAGTTAGAATGGCAATCATTAAAATGTCAGGAAACAACAGGTGCTGGAGAGGATGTGGAGAAATAGGAACACTTTTACACTGTTGGTGGGACTGTAAACTAGTTCAACCATTGTGGAAGACAGCGTGGCGATTCCTCAAGGTTCTAGAACTAGAAATACCATTTGACCCAGCCATCCCATTACTGGGTATATACCCAAAGGATTATGAATCATGCTGCTATAAAGACACACATACACGTATGTTTATTGCGGCACTATTCACAATAGCAAAGACTTGGAACCAACCCAAATGTCCAGCAATGATAGACTGGGTTAAGGATATGTGGCACATATATACCATGGAATACTATGCAACCATAAAAAAGGATGAATTCATGTCTTTTGTAGGGACATTGATGAAGCTGGAAACCATCACTCTGAGCAAACTATCGCAAGGACAGAAAACCAAACACCACATGTTCTCACTCTCAGGTGGGAACTGAACAATGAGAACACTTGGACACAGGGCGGGGAAAATCACACACTGGGGCCTGTTGTGGGGTGGGGGGAGTGGGGAGGGATAGCATTAGGAGATATACCTAATGTAAATAACGAGTTAATGGGTACAGCACACCAACATGGCACATGTATATATATGTAACAAACCTGCACGTTGTGCACCTGTACCCTAGAACTTAAAGTATAATAAAAAAAATTAAAAATTAGCTGGGCATGATGGTGGGTGCCTGTAGTCCTAGCTACTCAGGAGGCTGAGGTGGGAGGATTGCTTGAGCCCAGGAGTTTGAGGCTACAGTGAGCCGTAATTGCACCACTGTACTCCAGCCTGGGTGACAGAGTGAGACCCTGTCTCAAAAAATAAAATATAAATAAATAAATAAATAGTATGGCTCTCAGTGATCACCGCCTCCTGGTGCTCATGCCCTTGTGAAATCCACTCCCTTTGAGTGTGGATTTGACATAGTGACTCCCTTCTAACCACTGCTAAGCAACAGTGATAGGATGAAGCTACAAAAGTGACCCTCCGAAATGGGACTACAGAAAACTGTGACTTCTGTCCTGCTCACACTCTTGCTCTCTCACCTCTAGCTCTGATGTAGCAAACTGCTGTGCTGTAAGCCACTCTGTGGATGGGTCTACATAGCAAGGAACCAGTTGAACCAACAGCTTGGGAGGAAGTGAGACTTTCGGTCCAACAGCCTGGGAGGAACCAAATCATGCAAATGTCTAACTGAGTGAGTTTGGAAACAGATCCACCCCTGATTGAGCCTTAAAATGACTTTGGCTCTGGCTGACACCTTGATGGCCACCTAGTGACCCAAATGACCCAGCAAAACCATGTCCAGATTCCTGATCCACAGAAACTGTGAGATCATAAATGTTGCTGTTTTGCCACTAATTTTGGAATAATGTGTTATGCAGCTGTAGCTAACTGATACACCAGGCTTTGCACCTGCTGTCCCCTCTGCCCAGGACACTTCACTGTCTAGCCAGGCTTCTCCTCAACAGGATGGCTTCATCTCCACTGACCATCCGAATGGTCTTAACTCTCACTTCTTCAGCCCCCTGGACCATAGTGTGTGTATTTTTTCCTAAGTGCTTACCCCACCTGATTGTAACAATTCATCCTTTAGACTGCAGACTCCATGACAACAGTGGTTATATGTATGTCTTGTCCATTGCTGTCTCTCCAGGGTTTTGCACACTGCCAAGCACATGGTAGAGGCTCAGTAAAGATGAGGTATATGAATGGGTGGGGAGAAATTGATGAAAGAGATGCTGTTTCAAGTAGGAGTTGGTAAGGGGGGCTCGTCTTGCCCACTGCACCTCCTGAACTCCCCACATAGCCCCAAGTGTCCTCTCCTGGGCCAGCTTTTATCTAAGATTTGCCCAGCCCCTTTGGATGATGTTAAGCCACAAACAAGACTGACAAGTTCCCTGCCCCCTTGGTGCCCAGCAGGGAGGCAGACAAGAGCAGAATAAAGAGAACTTCCACTTAGATACATGAGTTTATCTCCACTCCTTCCTATAATTTCCCTCAAACGACAACAGCAATGAGGAAGGAAAAGGGGAAGATGCCAGGGGATGGGGTCAAAGAACTCTTGAAAGATGGAAAGTGAAAGAGAACTGACTTTGCAGACGGGAAAAGCTGAAACCCAATGGCCAGAGAGGGGAGTGCCCAAAAGAAAGAAGCCAATCTGAGCCACAAAATTCAGGAAAAGCTGGGAGTTTGATGCACCAGTGATGCCTGGAGGTGGGGGTGACACTCAGGAAAAACTGCAGCGGACAGATCCTGGATTTAGGGAGCAAGCAGAAGAGTGAAATGGAAGGAACTTCTACTCCCCTCTCCCCACGTGATTCACAGAACCCAGGAAGCCCAACTTTTACCCCCAACCAGGTAAAAGAGGTAAAAGACTGCGGATCCATCTCTGTAGAAATCCTCAGCCCAAAGAAAGAGACGGAGAGATACTAATTTGGGGAACTCCTAACTAAAGGTCTGGGTCCCTCTCCAATAATCCCACACAAACTGCCTACTTTCGCAGGCTTCCAGCCAGCTTTACAGAGCATTCCTCCAATGCAAACAGCCAAGGATCACCAGGGATCCAAGGAATCCTCTGACATGAAAAGCAGAAAACAAAACAGGGGTGCAGGGAAGAAGAGATCGGGGAAACACAGATAAATTCAGGAAGCAAAAGAAAAAGCTGAAGGAAATTATAATTTATATCCTCGTAACATATGGGAAGAAGATATTTCATCCATGAAACTACAGGCAGTTATAAAAAGGAACAGATTTAAAAATAGCTCTTCAAAATTAAATTTAAGAGCTAAAATAAAATATTCAATAGAAGATAGACAGAAGGAAATAACTCAGAAAAAAATCAAAAAAAGATAAAGAAAAAATAAGAGAAAAAAATTTAAAGTAGTGAATTCAACCCAGAATTTCAGCAACTAACTCATTAATTCCAGAAAAAGAGAGTAGAGAAATGGAGTGGGTGGGGAGCATTTAATATTGAAGAAATAATACAAGAAACTTTCCCCAAACTGAAGGCTGTGGATTATTAGAATGAGATGTTTTTTAGGAGCCATTATTTGCCCAGACAATGGATGAAAACCAAAATCATCAAGGGATATCATCAGGAAATTTCAAAAATCCCCAGGATAAAGAGATCCTAAAGACTTTTAGAAAGAAAACACTAAATCATATGCCAAGAATCAGAATAGTATCAAACTTCTCAGCAGAAACACAAATCTCTAGAAAACAACAGAGGAATGGCCTAAAAATTCTGAGGAAATGTGACTTCCAGCCTTAGATTAAATATCCAGCCAAACTGTCAATCAAACATGAAGGTGGAATGATGACTTTTTTTGGCGTGCAAATTTTTTTTAAAACTATCTCCGAGGCACCCTTTCTCAAGAAGCTACTGAAGGATGTGCTCTATCAAAAAGAGGGTGTAAGCCAGGGGATGGCAAACTATGACCTGCTGGCCGAATGCACCCCATCACTTGTTTTTGTAAATAAAATATTATTGGAAGGCAGCCATGCTCAGTCATTTATGCTTGACTGCTCTCACACAACAATGGCAGAGTCTAATAGTTGTGAGACTATGTGGCCAGCAAACCCGAGAATACTTACTATTTGACCCCTTGCAACAATGTGTGCTAATCCAAGAGCAGTGTAAACCAAGAAAATGGGATCTAGGATCCAACAAGATGGAATTTTCTAGAACTACAGCTGTGCCCCCCCAAATCAAACAATCCTCATTGGAGTACGACATGGTGGAGCTCCCATAGCTTTGTCTCCAAGAAATTAAAACGTGGCATTTTTGGCCTGACTCATGTGCTAGTTCATATTAAGAGGCATTTTAAAGTGCTGTCAGAGAGTTTAGGGAAGAATTAATGATGGGCACATGAAAAGCTAAGAAAATGAGCACAAGAAGCAATTTAATAATTGCTGAATCACCGCAGAAAAAAACACAAAAATTATGCAATAAAGAAAACAATTCCATTATTTCACATGGCTTTTCCTCAAACAATATTTTCATAGTCATGATTATAAAGAGCTGAATAATGACTTTTATTAAAAATTGTGATAAATTATTCAGAGAGTATGGAGGGCGACTATGGTCCTGTGTGTATGTGTGTGTAAAAGTTAAACCTTCAGTAGAACAACTGTGGGTAATGTATAAAATAGAGATGTCAAGAACTTCTAATACAAGAAATATTTAGAAATCTAGAGGCAATCCAGCACTTTGGGAGGCCGAGGCGGGCAGATCATGAGGTCAAGAGATTGAAACCATCCTGGCCAACATGGTGAAATCCCATCTTTACTAAAAACACAAAAATTAGCTGGGCATAGTGGCGCATGCCTGTAGTCCCAGCTACTTGGGAGGCTGAGGCAGAAGAATCACTTGAACCTGGGCAGCAGAGGTTGCAGTGAGCCAAGATTGTGCTACTGCACTCCAGCCTGGCAACAAAGCGAGACTGTCTCAAACAAACAAACAAACAGAAAAAGAAACCTAGAGGCAAATATTAATAGCAATAGCGGCTAAAAGAACTAAAAATGATTGCTTTTGAAAAGCAAATAGGAGGCAGGCAGGAGGCTGCTTTTTTATATTATATTATTTATATTATATTATTTTTATCATATTATTTCACTTTTAAAGCCAAATACATATATTACATTAATAAAATAGACATCACATCTCAACACAGTAAATAAATAATTTCCTGTTTTCAAACACCATAAAGAGAAGAAAGCAATGCTACAGCTGTTTCTCAGATGGGGTGGCCACTGAAGGCCTTTTTGAGGAGGAGATCTTTAAACTTAGCCCTACATGAAAAAGGCTTGTGAGGATCTGGGGAAAGAGTGTTACAGACAGCGGGCACAACACGGGCAAAGGCTTGGAGGTGAGACCAAGCTTGGTATGTTTAAGAGACAGAAAGGCCAGTGTGGGCTGTGTGAGGAGAGATCAAGGACAGGTACGAATTGAACCTGAAGAGAAGCAGGGAGAACGTATGGGATGATGTTGAGTGGCCCAGGATGGAGATGGAGCCCAGAGGGGCCACCCTAGCTGGACAGGTCACCTGGGAAACTCAGGCTTATAGACAGATGTGAAAAGCCCCGGGACTAGAAGAGATCTGAGCAAACATCAAGAGGACCTTGCTTTCAAGAGTCCCTGTAGGAAGTCAAAAGAAGAAATTCAGGCAACCTACCTAAATGCCAGAGTGATGAGCCAACAGCCCCTAATGAAGATTTCATAAATCACTTTCTCCTGCAAGCCTACCCTACTTTCAAAGCGACTTCCCACCTACTCTCAATACCTCATTTCATTCACTAACCAAACAGGTTGAGATCAGACGTGTAATTAGAAACACAACTCCATTGCTAATTGTCCAACCTGACCAGGGGCCCCTATTAGCTTATTTCCCGATGCCCACAGGCTCAGCCTCCTCCATCCAGTTCCACTTCTTGACTTCTTGACCCTCCCTTGATTTTACTAATTCTCTCTCTGGAACTTTTTCCTTCTTCTGCCTCTTTGGTGGACCAGACACTCAGATCCCAGTTGCCTCTTGCTCCAACTCCAACTTGCTCCCTCCAGAGGCTCAGATCCTGGTTTCCTTTACTTCATATGCCCTCCCACCAAAACTCCCTGCCCAGCACCTGAGCACCCAGCCCTGTTTGAGATCTGGACACCACTCCCTCCAGGAGGGCAGATCAGCCACTTTGACAGATAGAAGTGGGTAGAAAGCATAGGCAGGGTGCTGGGTGCTAATCCTGCTCCCTTACTCCCTGGCTGGGGGACCCAGCCTCCTTGTAGATCTCTCTCCTTCTTCCTCACATTTAAAGGGATGCCACGACCCTGCAGGACCTATTCCAGAGGGCAAGCTGGTGCGGCTCCTAGCACACAATTTGGATCAACATGTTGTCCTGAATGAATGAATCAGAAAGCTTTGCTTTCCCCCTGCAATTAGAGATGGGCTACTACATCAATTTTATACTATGGTGTAAATGACTGATATGTTGAAGACTTTTCTTGGGTTGTGTATATTATCCTTCAAGGCCTAGCTCTGGGTCTGCTTCCTCTAAGAATTCTCCCTGATCCACCAGCCCCATGGAAATTCCTCCTTTCTCTGAATTCAGATTTCCTGAGTGAGACAATGTCTATAATACTCTTTACAGATTAATTTATTCATGAATACACACACCCCCAAAAAATGACAATAAAAGGTAGAATGGAATAAGCCTCTTTTCCTCAATGGAACAAAAACTCTTCAAAGGTAGGGACCAGGTCTTTTGCTCCATAATAATGTCTAGTTAAAATCAAGAAACTTAGGCTCAAAGCACAGCTTTGCCACTTGCTAGCCGTGTGACCTCAAGCAAGCTGCTTATCCTCTCTGTGCCTCAGTTTCCTCACTGATGGAGGGGAGAAGCACTGTTAACTTTATGGGCTCATCTTAGGAATGACTACCTAACTGCTTTGTAAACTGTCAAATGCTGAACAGATGTTAATTTGCTAATTGTGATTAATCTGGGATTCTGGCTGTTGATCATTTTAAATCTTTAAATCAAGAGTCTCCAGCCACCTTACGGCTGAGATTTTGCCATGAAGCCTGCCCTGGCCTCCCACTCACTCACACCACCCAAGGAGGGTGGCCCAGAAGGAAGGAAGAGTTGGGGGAACTGAGGCCCCCAGAGACTACACTGGCATTGACCAAGGGGCAGAGCTGGGAGTGGTACCCAGGCATCCCACTCTGCCCAGGCGGGTGCCCAGCAGGCTCCTCTGATGTGGCTTGGGGTATTGTTCAGTCTTGGTTTTTGTTGTTTGGTGTTTTGTATTTTTGCTGCTGTCATTCTTTTTCTAATACCAATAAGAGAGGCAAAAGGAGGCCAGAGCAGTAGGAAGGCATGATTTAGACTGTTTGGGGAACTCTGAAACCCCACCCACCCCACCCCATAGCTGGCAGGTCACTCTGACTTCTCCATGGTGAAGACAATGTTGAAGTAAGGGACAGATTTTGGCCGAAAGCCTCATGCAGAGTAGCCAGTCTTCCTGCCCACCCAGAAGAGCCCGGCCTGGATGCCGACTGCCTCATGGGGTTCTCCAATCATCAATGTATATGGAAGGCACCGGTACCAGCTTCTAGTCCAGCATTTTTCAAAATGGGTTCTTCAGTAGCCAGTTCTGCTGGATATTAATACACGTTATAGGGAGAGAACCTCCCAGAATCAGATGCTTTTGAAAATATTTTGTCAAGTACATTCTTGCTAAATGCAGGGCTTCTCAGAGCCTTAAGTTTTCTCATGTAATACTGTTCAAGAAAGAATGATGCGGTGTTACTGAACCAACATTTTATTTTAGTTTTGTTAATATTATTTGTGATGGTGAGGATCGTCCAGTAGCATTACTGTTTTAGGCGGCTCAGGGTTGCCAAGTGATATGGTTTGGATCTGTGTCTCCATCCAAATCTCATGTTCAATTGTAATCTCCAGTGTTGGAGGTGGGACCTGATGTGAGGTGACTGTGACTGGATCGTGAGGGTGTATACTTCATGAATGGTTTAGCATTATCTCGTCATAGAATTATCTATGTGCTCTGGTGACGGTCTTATCATAGAATTATGATGAGATCTGACAGTTTTAAAGTGTGTAGCACCTTTTCCCTATCTCTCGGTCCTGCTCCTGCCACATAAGATGGCTGCTCCCACTTTGCCCTCCGCCATGAGGAAAATCTCCCTGAGACCTCCCCAGAAGCAGATGCTTCCATGCTTCTTGTACAGCCTGCGGAACCATGAGCCAATTAAACATCTTTTCTTTATAAATTACCCAATCTCAGGTATTTTTCTATAGCAGTGCAAGGACGGACTAATACACCAAGAATACATTGCCTTTAAAATTGCCCTTAGGAACCTGCACCCAATGGTTAGAAGGAACAAAGGAAGGAAAGGAAGAAGGGAGAGAGAAACAGAAGCTGAGTTTTCTTCAGTCTGGTTCAAAACTCATTCCAATCCAGTCTTTGGAACACTTGGCATTAACTCCTTCACTTCATTTGCCTTTCCGTTGCCCAGAATTCCCTACTCCTCTTAAGGAGGAGAGGCTTATGCAACCTCATAGCACAAAGGGTGTAGGCAGTGGCCTGGAGCCAGGCCTTTTGCAGGTGGGCTTCCTGGCACCCACTGAGTTCCTGGAGTCCTCCTGATGGCCATTGTTGACCTTTACAGCCAATGACCTTGTGGTCAGGGCATCATTTAACATTCTCCTTAAATCAACCCACCGTTTATTAACATATTTATATTTCTTTATCTGTTTGGACTTTGCCCTAAGCAATAATATCTATAAAGTTGCAGGTTTGGTGAATGAGTTATTTTCTCCCAAGACCCATTTAAATAGAGGCATCACAATTTTCCTACGTTCACCTGTGTGCCACCCAAAATCACCTACCAAATCGCTGGTGATTCATCCCTAACACCTCCATCAGCACTGGTCTGGACCAGTCCCAGCATTCTGGAGACACCAGTCAAATAGAAGTGGACCTTCCAGTTCTTTCCACCAGGTCTGCTTCTGCATGGGCGCTCGCACCAAATAACTATTCATCTGACTCCAGAACTCTGGGGTGGCCGGTCAACCTTAACTGAAGCTTCCTCCAGAGCACTTGGTGGAGGGGGATAACACTGTGCAACACACAGCCAAGAGTATTTGAAATCCTCTTTCTCCACCTCTCCCTCCCCCTAGTCCCACATCCTAGCAGGTGTCAAATCTCTTCCCCAAGTTCACTCCCACGCCACCCTCAAATAAGCCTTAGCTTTTAAAATTAGAGTTTCTGAAATCTCTCAACCACACAGCTGCCCCGGAAAGCTCCACAGCTTCCCTGGGCAGCACATTTCTACCCAGTTATCCATTCGCCCACCTCTGTCAGCCCCTCACATGCCGGGGAGCCCACAGAGAGGGTACCCTGCTTGGAGGATAAGAGAAGAAGGAAAGACATCAAAACTCTTCTTTTTAATTTTCAAATCCTTGTCGTGCAGGAGACAGAGGCCCAGAGGAGGTCGGGGCGGCCCCCAGGTCGCCTGTGAATTGATGGTACAACTGGGACTGGAGCTCTGGTGGCCAGACTCCAAGTCCAGGGCCCTTTCCTGCCCCCTCCGTTTTCCCCAGTGGGGACAGTGAGCCCCGTCCCAGGCGTCACAGTGGAGGAGAGCCTGGCTTTCCTCTCCAGGAAATGAAATGACCTCCTTTCTTTCCCCCACCCTAGTCTCTTCCTGAGCCCTGCTCTAAGCCCCCCAACCGTAAGAAACAGGATTTACAAGCCAGCTGCTGTAATCCCTTTAAAATGAGGTTTGGGGACTATAGGGACTCGCTGGGCGTTTCATTTTTTCAAAGCAATTTTCTTGGCTCAAAAGCTAAGATTTCACCATTCTCAGGGGAAGTCAAGACAAAGGCTGGTCAAGGCGGCCCAGGGGCCCAGGGTCTCCCTCAGGGGTAGAATATACCCCCTGAGTGTCCCTCAGAGCTCCTGGGGCCGTCTTTGCAGGAATAGGTGTTACTGCTCAGCATCGGTCCAGGCATCTCTTTCCTGAGCCTGCGACCTCATTGCATAAATATCACCCCCCACTAAAAAAAGTTATTTCTTCCACTCTCAAGAAGGAAGTTTCAAATACAAAGACCCCCAGGAAAAGCAACACACTTGCTGAAATTAATTCTAAGGTGTTAATTACTGGTAACTCATCCTTTCCTGCCAGCCAGGCTTGATGGGGGCAAGGGAAGCATGAGACCCAAAAATGATGGAAGTCTGCATAACAGAGATGGGGAGACCTGCTGGGGTGGGAGTACATCAGAGGAAGAAGGGTCAGGACCCCCCAGGCAAATACTGTGTAGTGCTCCCTCTCCAGAGTAGGGAGGGCCTGGAGTGATGCTTCAACTGAGCAGAGCTCTGGCCAGGCCATCCCACTGGACAGTTATTTGAAGGAGTCACATCAGGGTGACCAACTCATCTCAGTTTGACCAGGACTTTTACCTTAGTCCCAAGCAAACAGGGATGGGTGTTCACCCTAAGCCACATCCATCTCCATGCTGGCCTTACCCTCCTATCCCCGATGGCCCGATGAGGTCTCCTGTCTCACCCACATGCACTGCAAAGCTGATTCAGCAGGTCTGGGGTGAGCCTCAGGGGTCTGTGTTTCTATCAAACCCTCCCTCCCTCCATGCCACCTCCACCACAAATGGACACGTAGGGATTCTTATTACCAGGCACCTGCAGAATCACTGATTTAGGCTGGGCGCGGTGGCTCATGCATGTGATCCCAGCACTTTGGGAGGCTGGGGCAGGAGGATCACCTGAGCCCAGGAGTTTGAGACCAGCCTGGGCAATATGGCAAGACCCTGTCTCAAAAAAATAAAAATCAATTTAAGGGAGCCTCAAGGAAAATGTTGAATAAACCCTGCCATTTACTGATCACATGCTGGGCACTGGGCTGAGTGTTATAAGTCTCTGAGCAACCCCATGAGGCAGGTGCAGTTATCTCTATTTTATAGATGGGAAAACCGAGGCTCAGAGAGGTTAAGTGACCTGCCCAAGGTCACACAGCTAGGAAGTAGTGTTCGATCCCAGGTCTTTCTCATTCTTGAGCCCATGTTCTCAACTTTCAGAAAACAAAGGAAAGCAGGAATCAGCAAACATTTTCTGTAAAACGCCAGAGCGTAAAGAGATTCGGCTTTGTGATTCCTCAGGTCTCTGTGGCAACTACTCCACTCTGCAGCAGGAAAGCAGCCATAGGCAATATATAATCGAGTGGGCCTGGCTGTGTTCCAATAAAGCTTTATTTACAGGAATGGGCAGTAGGTGGGAGCTGCTGGCCCCTGGAGTAAAGCACACTCACATGCTTGTTCACACGCTGTCATCTCCACCTATACCACCAACAAGACCAAGATCAAGGACACAGATAACTCGAGGTTGTCTGGCAGACCTGCCCAACGTGCCCACAGCTGCTGGCTCCCACCCCTCACCCTCTCTAGCCCCTGTCCCATGGCACTGAAGATTCCCCTCTCCCTTTACCTTGCACAGGTATATGGGTATGTGGGTCTCTAAAGTGCTCAGACCCAGCCCCTGGGGCAGACCACAGATCTGCCTGTCCTTCTGCTGGGGCCCCTTCACCAGAAGAGCCAGGCTGTCCTCAGGCCACAGATAGGTCTCTCAGCCTCCTGGTAGTACCCCACACTCTGTCCCTAGCACATCCCAAACCCAGAGGGCCCAAATTCTGGGACAAGTCAACCCAAAGAGGCAGAAACCTAAGAAAACAGTAAACCCCTCCAAAGCCGCAGTCACTGCCTGCAGGAGAGTCCGTGGTGGCTCGCTGGGCCATCACCATCTCAGAGGTAGAAGGCTGAGCTGCAGAACCTGGCTGCCTCCCTGATCTGTGCCCTGGGTGGCACCTGCTGGGGGCTGATGGCCAGGAAGCTGCAGCATAGCCCGTGTGCTTTGGGAAGCCTGGGGCTTTTCACCATCACGGTCACCTGAAACCAAGCACCAGGTAGGGGATGGCTGGGTCTGGGGAGCACCAATGAGCCTGCTTTGTTTGGGGCTTGGGCCTCCTTCCCAGAGGACAGAGCAGGCATGGGAGCTGCTGGGGCATTTGGCCTTCAGGTGCTGAATCTCAAGCTGGGGAGGACCACAGCTCCTCCTATTTTGTATCAACAGAGCACCCTGTGACCTTCCCATTGGCACTAATGCCAACCCAGTTCTGCTGTTTCCCAGACCCCATCAGCACAGGAGCCAGACAGAAACACCTGTCCCACCTGCCAGCCTCCCTCCCCCCACTCCTCTCCTCACCCCTTTGAAGAGCCCTTGCCAAAAGTGCACAGAGCAGATACAGCGTGGGCAGAGGTTGGGAGTTGAAGTGGCCAGGACTGCTGGGCCCCAGCTGGCAGACTCCAACCTAAGTCTGTGTGGGAGTGAAGTGTGTGTTTCCTGCCCATCTGTGTATACAGGTATGTATGAGCACGTGTGCCTGTGCATGGGGTGTATACATTGTGTGTGGACATCAGCTGGGCATGTCAACTGCCCTATGTGTGAGGACATATGTCACATATAAGGTAGATGGAGGGTGATGCCCGGTATCTGTGTGTTGTGGGCTGCATGTGAGGAAAGGTGCCCAGCATCTGTGTGTTGTGAGGTACACATGGGGAGGGGCGCATGGCGCAGTCTGCATATGTCCTTATGTGTGTCTGGATACACAGGGACACCTGGCTGTGCTTGTGTGTGTCTGAGTATGCAGGGACACCTCGCTGCCTGTGTGTGTCTGGGTATGAGGAACACCCATCAGTGCCTGTGTGTGTCTGGGTACACAGGGACACCTGGCTGTGCTTGTGTGTGTCTGAGTATGCAGGGACGCCTCGCTGCCTGTGTGTGTCTGAGTATGCAGGGACGCCTCGCTGCCTGTGTGTGTCTGAGTATGCAGGGACGCCTCGCTGCCTGTGTGTGTCTGGGTATGAGGAACACCCATCAGTGCCTGTGTGTGTCTGGGTACACAGGGACACCTGGCTGTGCTTGTGTGTGTCTGGGTATGCAGGGACACCTCACTGCCTGTGTGTGTCTGGGTATTCAGGGACACCTCTCTGTGCCTGTGTGTGTCTGGGTACATAAGGACATCTCACTGCCTGTGTGTGTCTGGGTGTGAGGAACACCCACCTGTGCCTGTGTGTGTCTGTGTCTGTGTGATGTGCACCCCTGTGTTCGCCCTGTCAAGGGAAAGTTTGAGCAAACACAAGCTATGGCTTTAAAATGATTGGATTCTGACTCATGACCCATGAGTCCGTCACAGCCTGAGGACTTCCTAACTCATTTGTAAAGACCACAGGGGATACCCTTTCAACCACTGGGAGAAGAGGGACAGCAGGATCCCACCAGCCTGCTGGGAGGAAAAGGAGCCCAGCTTAGTGAGTACTGACTCCATGTCAGGCACAGTGATGAATAAGCAGCACACAAATTCACAGGTTGCCCCAGCACTTGAGGACCTCATTTCGTCCGCCAAATGTCCCGTGAGGAGAGTGATGGCATCAGGGCCTCAATCCATGGCCTCTCTGAATCTACTTCCTTTGCAATATGACTTTGCAGCAACTCCCATGCAGAGGTGGCATCTCTTTCACCTCCCCTTGAATCTGGGCTGTGCTGTGACCCTAGATTTGGCCAATAGAATGTAGCAGAAGCAATGTAGTGTCCATTTGAACCCTAGACCTCCAGTGGCCTTGTAGCTCCCACTTGCTGCCTTGAACCTCAGCTGCCCATGAAGGAGCCCAGACCAGCCTGCTGGAGAAAGAGAGCCCTTACTCTGCATGTATAGTGTGCCTGGGGGAATGAACAGCACCTTGTATGTCTGTGCCTGCAGCCCCAGCTGAGCCCCAGCAGACCAGCTCATTGTCAGCTGACCACCAAATTTGTGAGAGATCCCCACCCAGATCAGCTGAGCTCCTACCCAACCCACAGCTGACTACAGATACAGATGAGACAGAACCACAGGCTGAAGTGCTTATCTTTCTCAGCCGCTGAGTTGTGGGTGGGTTGTTACATCAGCGATAGCTTACTGATAGAGGCCAGTGTCGTCAGTCTCCCCATTTTACAGATGAGGAAATTGAGAATAGGTAAAAACTTCTCCAAGATCCCATGGCTTATGTGTAAACAGAAGTAGGATTCAAACCCACATAGTCTGGTTCCAGGGTTCAGGAGTATCTTCGTCAGTTTGGGCTGCCAGAATAAAATACCATAGACTTGGTGACTTAAAGAACAGGCATTTATTCTTACAGTTCTGGAGGCCAGAAGTCCAAGATTGTGGTCCCATCAGGGTTGATTCCCAGTGAGGCCTCTCTTCCTGGTTTGTGGACAGCTGCCTTCTTGCTGTGCCCTCATATGGCCTTTCCTTGGTGCATGCAAGAAGAAAGAAAGTGGGAGCTCACTGGTGTCTCTTCTTATAAGGACACCAATCCTGTTGGATTAGGGCCCCATCCACAAAACTTTATTTAACCTGAAGGCCTCATCTCCAAATATTGGAGGCTAAGACTTCAACATATGAACTGGGGAGATACAGCAAAATTTAGTCTGTAAAAATGAGTTAACCTCTATACCAAGCCACCTTTACAGCCACAGCAAGGGTTTTGAGTAGCAATGACTGCCTCCATTTGAGACTCAGGCTTGGAAAATTGATCTCTGGGCCCATGTGGCTACAAGGAAGGAGCACAGCGAGGTTGACCCCCAGCCCTGTGCACTCCCAGTGGCCATGCCAGCCTCCTGTGCAGAACTTCCCTTCCCCTTTCTTATCAGCTGTCTCTCAGCTTCTATTTCTCCATGTGCAGGAAAGTTCTTGAGGACTAGAACTGCAACCTCTCCATCTTTGTAGTCTCTGTGCTTTACAGGCCTGGCCCAGAGTAGAGGAGGAGGGATGGAGGGAGGGTAAGCTTTGACCCCAAAGCCTTGGCTTTTCCCTAGGGTTTGTTCTACACTGTCTCCCAGAGTTTCCCAGAAGAGTTAGGCCCCAGTTGCCCACAACGGTAACCTACTCAATAATTTACCCATCCCTGTCTCATTTCCCCCACTCCCATGCTACGTTTCCCGAGATCAACTCCCAGATAAATGACTTGCACTAGACTCCTCCTCTCTGGATCTGATCCTGGGGAAACCTACACTGCAATGGAACCCCTCCAACCTCTCTGTAAATAACACCTTTTCTCTCCTGATGGCCTGGCAGGAGCTGGTCCAGACCCTGATCTCCAGGCTGATTCAGCAGAATCCCAGGGAAGGGGGCCACAGGCACAGCATCTGGAAGGCTCCAGAGAAATTTACCTCTGCTCATCTGCTTGGCCAAGGCTGTAGACCTACAGGCTGGGGACGGCTTCATCTTGAGCCTGGGTTGTTCCTGAGGTTGGGCCATCCCCCGCGTGGTCACACTGGTGGCCAGAGCATGGCCAGGAAAAAGCAGGACCCAGCTGATGGGGCCAGAGGTCTCATTTCCTAAGATTTTGCTTTGCATGTCGAGCCACGCCTTCAGAGGATCATAAACAAGACCACATCCAGGGGAGCACCTCTCTTGACTCGCTGGGTTCTGCTAGACTACAGAGCCCACAGTTTCTCTCCTTGAGGGCGAAAGGAGAGTCCCAAGGCTCACTTGCTCTTCTCTCTCCTTGGGCTCCCCCAGGGCCTCTCCAACCATCACCCGACAAACAAGGACCTTCTTACCCCCAGGAAAACCCTCCAGGTCAGCAAACTGCTCAAACTGCCCACCAATTCTGGGGCTGGGGACATCTCCTCCTTGCGGTGGCTGGATTTCCCAGCCCTGCCAGGGACAACTCTTGGGTTTCTCGTAACTCAATTTCTCAGCCCATGTCCCTTTTTAACATCATAAATTTAAAAATGTTCTTTTATTACAAAGAGTGGAGGAGGGGAGGAATAAGAGGAGGAAATAAAACGAGCAACTATAAACAAAACATAATGGATGGCATAATGAGGCTGCGAGGAAACAGCCTGGCATTGATTTTCACTGACATTTCACCTATTAAATTATGAGCTTCGTAAGGAAGAGCTGGATTTTTTTCTTCTTCTTCTTCAGTCAGTTAAGATCCTTTAATAAAGAACAAAGCAGCTATTGTCTGGGCACCACGTGGGCCCAAGTTCCTTGACAGCCAAATAGTGGTGCTTGATCCTGGAGGTACAAGATACCTGATGGTGAGATCCAGGCCAAGACCTAACCCCGTAAGTCCCTCCTTAGGGGTCTGATGGGCTGCCTGGCTCTGTCTCTAAAGTTAGGGCTGTGGCCCAGGAATGATGGGGGAATCCCTGGGATGGGGCTGCCATGAAAACAGAAAGATCTAGAGCAACTTAACTGTTTTGGGGGAAATTTCGGCTGGTCAGCCAAACTGTGGGGTCTTAAAATATAATCCATAAGTTCTGGTACTGACCCCGTCAGGTAGGCAGGAAGATCTCCATTTAACAGATGAGGGCATTGAGTTGCTGAGAGGTGAAGTCACTTGCTTGGGGCCACTCACTGTGTTTAAGTAGCAAAGTCAAGATTCTCGCCAAGTTCTGGTTTCCAAATCCTTTTTCCATCACACTCGCTGCCTCCATCGTCAGGGTCCCAGGCAATGGGGAGCCGGGCAGTGTGAGTGGCTCTCTGGGGGCAGAGCTAGGATGGAGGAGGCAGCCACGGCCTCCCTGTCCCAACAACTGTCCCTACCGGTAGGGCCTGAACCCACCCCTTTCCATACCCAAGGCCCCCTTCTCTCCCTCTCTCATTTCCCTTATAAATCTTGTTTTAGTTCCTTCACTCCCAGAGAGGTGTTAACAGTTATTAACCACTTAAAGTCGAACCCATTCCAGAGGTATTTATATCTTGAAAAGGATGAAACTCTAAAACTGAGGGCACAGAGCCATGATAAGGCATTTCCAGCATATTGGTAAAGTTGAAAAAAGAAAACCAACCACCATAGATCTCCTATATAGGTCAGTCCAGGAACGTGAGCCAAGGAGGGTTGAAGATCCCAAAGAGAGCAACCTAAATTACATCTCCTGAACCGTTCTGGTCCATGTACCTCTTGGCATGACTTAAGACACATGACTGAGCGTCGGGACAGGGCAGTGCCACCCAGGCTCAAGATCTCTGAGAGATCTGCTTACCCTGTCCCTAATAAATCAACTCAATGGCGGGTATCTTGTACCTCCAGGCTCCCCCACCCTTCAAGCACCACTATTTGCCTGTCAAGGAACTTGGGCCCATACAGAGCCCAGACAATAGCAGTTTTGTTCTTCATTAAAGAATCTTAATTGTCTAAAGAATTGCTCAGTGGGCCAGGACTGTTCAAACGTTTTACCCACCCAAAGACGGTGCCCTCCTACATATAATCCAAGAACCAAAGTTTTGTCACTTCTCCATTACAAGGACCTCACTTGGAATGACGGCATCCAAAAAGATAAGAGCTGCTAGGCATTTGGTGCCTGCCACATGTCAGCCTCTGAGCCAGGCATTCTACTATGCTGTTGCTGTTTATTCTCAACTTACACATGAGGAAACTGAGCCACGAAGAGGTAGAAGAACTGGCCCAAAGTCACAGGGGCAGAGCTAGGATTCATTCTAGTCCTGTATGGTTTCAGAGCCCCACACTGTTACCCCCAGAACATATGACCTCATCTCTCCAAGGGCAGTGAGAGCTCAGATGTTCACTTCTTCGGATGCCATGGGGGCTTAGCTGACTCTGCCCCTTGCCACAAGGGACTGGCTGGGACGATGTGAATCCCCATTGTGGGCACCTGTTATTTCAACAGCCCCCTTTCTTTTCCCCTTGTGGTGACAGCACTCCAATTTTCCATTGGGAAGCTCCCCAGCTTTCGGTCCAGGTGAAGTAAGCAGAACAGATATCACTCTTCAGCACGAGTGGTGTGGGCACATGACCCAGGCCTGGCCAATCAGGAGACTTCACCTTCTGGGACACAATGATTGGTTCAGGAAAGGGCACTTGACCCAATTTGGGCCAGTGAAAGTCTGACCTGAAACTTTTGCTGGACTGCCTGAGAAAAAGGCATGCTCTTCCCGCTGGGTTTGCTAATCTGATAGGAAGGAGAACCTGGTGCTGCTGGTGGCCACTGTTGTACTATTTGGGAAGGAAGCAGAGCATAAAAATGCAGAGCCAAGAGACAGAGAGAGAAATTCCTCGTGGTATAATTAGAGCCTCTGGATCCAACATGCCTGCAGTGAGTTTACTGCCTTTTGCTACATAAACTCCTAAAACATAAATTCCTTTACTTTCTTCCTTTATTTTGTCCTTCTCTGATTTTGTTAAGTTTATGTCACTTGCAAATGAAGAGTCTTGAGTAATACATGCATTCAGTGGGTCACTCAGGTTGCCCATCTTGTCTGTGGTCAGCCAGGCCATGAAGTGCTCCAGGGATATCTCCCTCCCCACGACCCTTTTACTCCCTTCCAAACAAGCTCGCCTGAAATGGCCCAGCCCGCAGCTTTCTATCCAGGAAGCAGTGATTTAGGACACAGGCAGCTACTCAGAGACCACAGAACAAGGTATAAGTAAGAGACCACAGAACAAGATCTCAAGGTATAAGTAAGAGACCACAGAACAAGGACACAGGCAGCTACAAGAGACCACAAAACAAGGATCTCAGCGCTCAAGAGACTGACTGCCAGTCTCTCAGCTCCCAATCTACCCTTTCCATTACACCAGGTTGGATCAAGGACTGTTTCCTCTTTGCCTCCGCAGATTCTTGCAAAAGGTTTGGCATTTAATCCATGCTCAGTAAACATCAATTCAGCAAACTAAAGTGCCGAGTGAGAAAACTGCTGACATCTGTGGCAGGGACTGCCAGAGTCTCTTAAAATCCATTCTCTCTTTCTTCTGTAATATTAGAACTCCTGATTTTTAGCTAAGTAGCCACCCAAAAAGAAAGACTACATTTCCCAGCCTCCTTTGCAGCTGGCTTTGGCTATGTGACTATGATGTGGCCAATAGGAGGCAAGTAGAGGTGATTTACCTACATCACTCAGGCCATGCCTTTAATGAAAAGGAGCACACACACCCCCTCCACTTCCCTCTAGCTGGAATGTGGACATGGTGGTGAGCCCCTCTAAACCACGTGAGTGAGGCCAGTTCCCAAGCAGATGGAGCAACAAGATGGAAGGGGACTGGTGCCCCACAGATCTCCCACTGCAGTCCTGGTTTCTTACATCACAACTCTTCTGCTGGAGTTACTAGTGACAAAATCTACACCATCACTAATATATACCACAAGTGTGTATTCCTGGGGGGAAAAAAGGGAGAGGATGTTCTGGGAGGGAACAGGGTGCACTCCTCCAAGGAGCATCTTAACTCCTCTCATTGTTTTGTTCTTATCATGGGTAAGGCACTTTCATCTACCATGTCTGCCTATGAGGTGGGAAGGTCAAGTTGGATTAGCCCCATTTTTCCAGATAGGAAACTGAGGCTCAGAGAGGTGGAGCTGCGGCTAGGAAGGGGCAGAGCTGGGGCTCTCACTTCAGGCCTATGTTCTCACCACAACCCAAGCTGAGCTGGGCTGGAAGGAAGCACTGATCTGAGCTGAGAGAGGCTACTGGCCTGCCTTCTACACATCCTTCAAAGCTTCAGGTCTACAGAGAGAAGAGCTTTGGGCTGGCCAGGGCCCATCCCAGGAGGCAGGGCCTGTGGTTCAGACAGCTAGATCATCTTTCTTCCAAGCACCAAAGCCCCTTAACTCTGGGGACTCTCTTCCTGTTCATCTCTGCAGGAATGAAAGAGTTGAGTACATCTCAGAGGTGAGGGAGGCTGAGGCCTGGGCACAGGACCGGAGTTGATTTTAGAAGTCAGGGGCTCAGTAAGGAAGGAGATTAATCTTTGAGCTATCATCTAATCTTCCCCAAGACCTTTCCTCTCTAACACAACTATAATTCCTGTTCTGGTCACCTGGCCTATCCCAAGCCTAGTAGGTCCAGGAAGTGCAGGGACACCAAACCCTGTGGTCTACAGGGCCCTAGGGTGCTGAGGCCATGGCTCTTCTCCCCTTTGGTGCCCACTCACCTTTCTTCTCAAGGTCTCCTGCTGTTGCACATCCACAAAGAAACCTCTGACCAAAGAAACAAGTTTCCAGTATGTCCTTTGGCCTGTAACAGCCCTGAAAAAGTCTCCTGGAACACCAGGGTGGGGCTAGTCCTTAAAAATACTTTTAGAAGAGCAAGCTAACCTCTGAGGAGCTTGGGAGGCGTGGAGGGGGCCAGGAGACTGGTAGCACCTTTGGGATCGGGGTCATCGGCCTGAATCAGTTGGACCCCCACATGCTCCTTCCCCTTACCTGGTGTTGCCAGATAAAGTACAAGAAGTTTGAATTACAGCTGAATAACAAGTAAGTTTTTACTATAAGCGTGTCCCACATATTGTGTGAGACATAGTTATCCAGTACCGAAAAATTATTGATTATCTGAAATTCAAATTTAATTGGGCATCCTGTATTTTTATTTGCTAAATCTCACAACCCTACCCTGACCCCCATAGGTAACAGTCAAGTCTGAGAGGCCCCACACAGACCACCTCCTGCCAACACCACTCCAGAGGCCAGGGAACATCTCTGCCCTCTGTCCCCAGGGCAACCCTCCATGAGCAAAGCTCCTGGAACTCATCTCCCTTCCCCCTTTGTCTATCCATGCAAGGATTATCAATAACTCACTCAGTCCGAGGACATGGGCATTTATTATCCCCCTTGTATTTGTCTGTTTTCATGCTGCTATTAGAAATACCCAAGACTGGGTAATTTATAAAGAAAAGAGGTTTAATTGACTCACAGTTCCACATGGCTTGGGAGGCCTCAGGAAACTTACAGTCATGGCAGAAGGCACCTCTTCACAGGGAAGCAGGAGAAAGAATGAGTGGTGAGCGAAGGGGGAAGTCCCTTACAAAACCATCAGATCTTGTGAGAACTCACTCAGTATTATGAGAACAGCCTGGGGAGACCGCCCCTATGAGGTAATCACCTCCCACCAGGTCCCTCCCCCAACATGTGGGAATTACAATTCAGATTACAATTCAAGATGAGATTTGGGTGGGGACACAGAGCTGGGCCATATCACCCCTTTTATAGATGAGAAAACTGAGGGTCTACAAAGTTAACTAAGTTGTCCCAATTACAAAGGAAAAGGCAGAGTCAGAATCCTCTCAGGGACACTGAGACCAGACCTGCCCATTACATCACGGCTGCCTGAGATTATGGCTAAGACCTTAGCCACACCCACCCTAACCCCATCATAATCATCATAGACACTTCAGCCCCGACAAGAGACTCCCAGTGTCCTCTGCAGGCCTGTGGCATGATGGGAAGCACACTGGACCATGGGTAAGGACACTGGGCTGAAGCAGACTTTGCCTCTTAGCACTAGGGTGATACTGAACCAGTCACTTCCTAAGGTGGGCAGCTGTGGTTCATTCTGCAGGATCCATGTCTATTAGGGCATCCGCCACTCCATCCCACAGCTCCTAGGGAACAATCTCAGTGCCCTGCTTGTCCCCTGATGACAGAGGTAGGCACACAATCCATGCCTACAAATTGTGGAACCCCACCCCACCCCACCCCCATCCATAGTAAATGGACTACGAATTGGAGATGCAACCCAGGCAGGGAAAGTCTGTGTGCTTTCATGCCTTTGCTATATGGATGCTGGAAGAGATAGAGTGTCTCCTCCTTAGGATCCCAAGATGGCAGCACCACGTATGTCTTAGGCTTCCAGTGGGTGTCTTTCCCACTGTGGAGAAAGAAAGACTGCCTGAAAGAAAGCCACAGAGAAAAGCAGAGTCAGAGGTAGAGAGAGACAAAGACACAGAACCGCTGGATCTAGCCATCCCTGAAGCCATTGACACTTGGAATTCTCAATTACAGGATCCAATATATTTTCCTTTTTGCTTAGGCCAGTTTTCATTAGGTTTCTGCCACTTGCAACCAAGAGGGAATACCTCCCTGCTCTCAGCCAAACAAGGGGTCTGGACTCTGGTATGGCCCAAGTTCTCTCCTTCCTAGCAGCTGCCACCTCCCCATCCCCTGCAGAAGAATCTCCAATGATTGACAGTCTGAGCCTCCTGAGCCTCCAGTCCTCCAGGCTCCCTTCCAGCTCAGACCTCAGACTGCAGAGCTCTTGTACAGAGTCCCAGCCTCCCAGATTTCTAGACTCCTTCCCATGCACCTCCTCGTTGTGGCGATGATGGGACAAGGTAAGCAGGGCAATGGCTGTGTGGGTTTCTGTCAAGCCCAGGCCTTAGAAAATCTAAACCAGGGGCAAGATATTCCTCCAACTGCTTTAAGGGACACTTTCTTTTAAATAGACTTGTGAAACCTTCGTTTTCAAAATACCAGCATGTCATTTAATTTTTTACTTCTCCGAATGTGAATATTGTCAAAAGATGGGCTTTTTAGTTCATTGTTTTAGTTCAGCTGCTTCTTTTCCCCAGCATGGAGTTATTCTGAAAGCCAAGTGTTGAGGTAGATTGGGGGATGGGGGATGAAGGCGAAGAAGAGAGGCGCTCCAGGAAGAAAGGGGGAGCAGGCCCACAGGCCCACTTGATACAGTAATCAGGGGCATAGCCACATGGAAACGCTTTCATCAGCCAGAACTCAGCTCCTGCCATGCCAGACACAGTGGTTGCCTGCCTGGCAGCCTTTTCTCCTCCTCCTTCCTGGCAGGGCCCCATTTTTGGGGGGGGAATATCTACCTCCTCTCCCCTACCAGTCAAAGGATGGTCCCATTGCCAGTTCCAAGGGTGTCTCCCTTACTAAGCCAACCACCGTAGGTCCCATTCCCCTGTCTGGGACTGGTTTAGACATGGGTCTGTGATATAATTCTGTCCAAGAAGATTAATGAGAAACCTGCTGGGGCTCTCAGGAAGAGTTTCTTCATTGATTTACAAAAGGCATGATATACAGGGAAGAGACCCCTCTCTTATTCACTGGCCAGCGTCATGTCTGCCTATGGTGCCTGGAACTGCTATGGTCACTTGGCCACCATGAGGGGGACTCGTCTGCACGAGAACCTGACCCTCAGAGCATGCACAACTCACACATTCCACTGCAAGCACCACCCTACCCAAGGGCCTTTGCACCTGCAATTCCCTCTGCCAAGAACACTTTCCCTCAGCTCTCACCTGGCTCACCCCTTCACTTCATTAAGGTCTCTGCTCAAATATCAGCTCCTCAGATAGACTTCTCTGACTTCTCTCCCCTCTGCCATTCTATTCTCTTGCTTTGTTATTCATAGCTTTTAATTGACATTGTGTTATATATTTAAATTATATACACATGCATTGTGTATAATATACACATACACTGTGTCTATATAATATATCATAAACACTTATATATGAGTACATATTAAACAGACTGAGTATCCCCTATCTGAAATAGTTGAGACCAGAGGTGTTGCAGATTTCAGGGTTTTTTTTTTTCAGATTTTGGAATATTCACATTACATAATGAGATATCTGATGGATGGGACCCAAGTCTAAAGACAAAATTTATTTATGATTTATGTGCACCTCATGTACACAGCCTGAATGTAATTTCATTTTTGCTTTGGGGACCCAGAATAAACCGTGTTCTGCACCTGCGTTTTCACTGTGACCCATCAAGTGAGACTGTGTGTAAAATTTACCATTTGTGGCATCACGTTGGTGCTCAAAAAGTTTCAGAATTTGAAGCATTTTGGATTTTCATATTAGGCATTCTCACCCTATGTATCATGTATATATGCCATACATATAATATACATGATATATATACAGCGTGTGTGTATGCGTCTATTTAATCATCTTTCACACAATAATGTAAGCGCCACCAAGGCAAGGACTTGTTTTTTTTCCCCACGGTAACCCCAGGGCCTAAGAGCATGCTTGGTACAGAGAAAGGTGCCTAGCAATATCTGATGGAAGGGAGGCAGAAAGGCAGGAGGCCTGTGTACTTGAGGACAGCATGAAGCCTCTAAATTAGGCAGTCCTCAAGACTTCTTGTTTCTGGTGATAATACATATTCCTTATTAAATAAGTTTAAGCAGGTCAGTGTGGGGTTTTGGTCTCTAGCCACCAAAAACTCCTTATTTTGTGTATCTGTGCCTTTCCCTGTGCCTCGGATGCCCTTCCCTGACAAGTCTCCCTGCTGTTCCCCTCTCCATCCAAGCTTGGCTGCAATTCTGCTCCCTCTCCAGGGTGCTTGAGAACCAAGGTTTTGCATCAGCAAAATCAGGGTCAAATCCCAGTTCTGCCACTCGCCAGGGACCTTTGGCAAGTTCCTTAGTTCCTCTGAGCTTTAGTCCCCTAGACTGTAAGATGGGAATTGCAGTGAAAGTGCCCACCTTGTGATATGCATTCAGCAAGATAATAGAAGGGTTTCAGAGACAGGAGGATTTGGGTAACAGGCCTGGCTTTGTCACTTTCAGACAATCTGTCTGCGTCCAAGCTCCTCCTCCGTCATATGGAGACAACAATTGTGCTGACTTAAATGAATTAATGAGATGACATGTATGAATTGCTTAGTACAGTGCTGAATAAGATATTAGGTGTGTGGGCCTGATGCAGTGGCTCATGCCTGTAATCCCAACACTCTGGGAGGCTGAAGCAGGCAGATCATTTGAGCCCAGGAGTTTGGGACCAGCCTGGGCAATATAGGGTAACCCCCATCTCTACAAAAACAATTTTTTTAATTAGCCAGGCATGGTGGCATGTGCCTCTAGTCCCAGCTACCAGAGAGCTGAGGTGGGAGGATTACCTGAGCTGGGAATATGAAGCTACAGTGACCGTGATCACGCCACTGCACTCCAGCCTAGGCAACAGAGAAACTCTGTCTCAAAAAAAAAAAAAAAAAAAAAAAAAAAGATATTAGGTGTGTGTAGGTATACCCATAAACATTCCCTTTCAAGGATGCAGGGGCCTCAAGACCCAGCCTCTGTACTGAAGAGGCCACAGGGGATGGGGCTAAAGAGACAGGAAAGACCCAGTTTCTGTGGGGCAGGCAAAGGTGTTTGGGTATGCTTGAACAGGTTGACTTCTGACTCTCCCCAGGCAGGGTCAGCCTCTTCCACCCTGGAAGCAGTTTGCACTGGGCCAGCGTCTTACCTAGGTGGGAGGCCCACAAGCCCCCGTGGCACTGACCCTGTGAATTTCAGTCCCAGGTCAGTCCCCTCCACTGCTCACCAGAAGCAGCAGAGGCCACTCGCTCATCTCTCCGCTAGGCTGTTTTTAAACTGAAGCCATTAGGCTTGCTAATCGCCTGTAATCACCTTGTTTGAATTAGCATGGCAAGTGCTTCCGACTAAACGGTCTGTTATTCCAAATAACCCTCATTGGTTTTAATTATGTACCCTGGAATGCATGGCCTCCCAGCCCTCTGCTTTATTAGGGAGGGGTCCTGTAAACCACAGGATGGGGCGTGATTCCTGACCTCCCCTCTACAGGCCCCATAATAAGGAGAAGCAGGAGAAGGTCTTTTGCCCGTCCAGACCCTCCCTTAGGTCTATTTTTAAACCCAACACAGGATGGAAGAGATGACCCCAGTGCCCCTCTGCTGCCCCCATTCTTGGGTTCCATCTGCTTCCAGCAACCAACAGAGCTGTGGCCCAGAGACTGGCAGAAAGCCCCCAGTCCCTTTCTGTTTGACTTTGGAATATGCCATCCCATTCTTTTGATCCAGACTGGATTTCCTCATTCTGTTTGGCTTTGGAATATGCTATCCCATTCTTTTGATCCAGACTGGATTTCCTCATTCTGTTTGGCTTATCCAGTTATTATTTTTAACATCACCCGAATTTACAGTTGAAGAAACAGACATAGAGAGGTGGTGGCTAGCTCCAGGGCATGTCAGAGAGCAGAGTTTCTCGAACTCAATGTGCACACCAAGCCTGGGGATCTTGGCAAAATGCAGATTTAGATTCGCTGGGGCTGGGGTGGAGCCTGGGAGTCCTTGTTTCTAACCAGCTCCCAGGTCTGAGGACTGACCACACTTTGAGTAACAGGTTGCTATGGCACTGGCTGCAGGGAAGGAGGCTAACATGATCACCTCCTCCCCTGGCCAGGCGCCGTGCTAGGCTCTTTACAATTCTTATTCCCGTTTCATACCTGGCCAACGCCACACACCATCCTGGAAGGAGGAATATTTATCCCCACTCCCTTACCTGAGAGGTGCACGGGGAGGTTTTCAGACTCAGCCAGTGACAGGGGAAGGTCGGGAGCTCATGGCTCACCCAGCAGCCCCTGAGGTTGGGAGTGTGGGCATGGATGGCGTAGGGGACAAGGAAGAAAGCCCCGTTTCCTAAGAGACGCAGGCTGCTGAGGGCAGACCTGAACCCAGAATCCAGAGCTTTCCTGGCCTCCCGACCCTATGTCCTATGCCCCATCCACACTGTGAATTCTTGGCCGAGGTCCCTGTTTTACCCAGGGCTCAGCCCTGAAGAAGCAGGTACGGGAAGAAGAAAGCATTTATTTATTTATTTATTAAACAGATATGTCTTGAGCCCAGGGCCTGGCACACGGGAGGCCTTCAGCAAATGCTTGTTGATTAAAGAAAGGAGTAGGGAAGCTCCTCCTATGTCCAGGATCCATGGAAGATGCTGGAAATGCAATGGTGAGTGAAGCAGACACTGTGCCTACCCCCGTGGGGTCTATAGTCTGGGGAAAGTTGAGCAGAGTACAGGGGCTTGAACTGAGGGCAGACTCTGTCCAGGCTCTGGGCCCTTGCCTTATAGGCCTTATCCCATTAAATCCTCATAACCACCAAGTAAAGTGGATGTTGGTCCTTATAATAAAAAATACTGAGAGTCAGAGACGGTGAGTCACTTGCTCAAGATCACACAGGTGCTGGTTAAATGACAGAGCCAGAGTTTGCAGCTGGGCTCTGAATCCACAGCCTACCCCTCGATGCAGCCATTAGAACCAGGCTGGGGATGGGGGAAAGAATTCCAAAGTCTTCCAGGTGGAGCCACCACAAAGGAATGGTTTTATTTAATGGCATGGGAGTGGGAGGGAGAGGGCGTTTTCCCTGTCCCCACCCTGACACCACGGTGAACCTTGAACTGCTAAATTGAGTGAGATGGAGCAGGGCAAAAGGTGAAGGGAGCCTGCTTGCAGCCCACGGGGCTGGGGAAATGAGCTAATTAGGACCTTTCAGCGGTGCCGGCCCACAGCTGGGCAGCCCAGCTGGTTCTGTGTGGACAGAGTCCTCCCTGGCCCTGAGTTCAGAGGGTGAGCCCTGCCTTAGAAGCAGGATGGTTTCATCCCTGCTTGTCTGCTCCCCTAAGCCCTCAGGTGCCGCAGCCAGGAAAAGGAGCCAGACCCATACACCCCTGTGGAGAGACAGCTCATTGTTACCTTGGGGATGGTGGCTTCCAGGCCGTGTCTGGCAGGGAGGCTTATGTCTTCCAACTTCCTGGTTTTATTTTGGCCTTGGCCTTGTGGTGTCCATGAATTCACTGGCCTGGACTGTGAGTGCCAGGACTCAGGAATGAGTCTGCCCAGTTCACCACTGACTCCCCAGTACTCAGCACCCAGCACCCAGGATAGGGCCTGGTACCACACTGGTGCTCCATAAATATTTTTTGAATGAATTAAGAAAGAAATCAGCTGTGTAAATTACAAAGGTGTATACTGGCCTTTTCTGGCCAGTGTGGGAGTGATTTGGGCTTGATTTTATTTTGCTTTGACAGGATTCATTCAAGTCACACTTGCTGATCACTAACTCTGTACTGGGCACTGGGAATTCGGAGCTTCAGTGAGCTGCCAGGGAGCTGAGTCCAATGAACAAGATTCATAATTATTTCTAGATATCTAAGTCTATGACACAGCCTGTGCTCACAATTATTTTTAGATATCTAAGCCTGTAATAGTCAAAAAAAAAATGTTTCTCAGAGGAGGTGGCATTGGAGCACATCCTGAAAGGAGGAGCGAGGGTAATTGAGTGGGGAAGAGGGGTTGGCCACCAAATGCCAAGTCATCTGCAGGAGTGGGAACACAGGATTCTGTACGTTGCAGTCATGAGAAGCCATCCCTGCATGGCTCAAACATTCATAAGTTGAGCATAAAATCCCTGCCCCACGGCCTCTGTTGCTAGTCCTAGATACAGGGCTCTCAGGGAGGCAAGGAGAGCTCTAATCTAATTCAGAAGAGGGACCCAGGGGAAATGGAAGCTAAAGTTTATTGAGTACCTAGGTAGGCCCTGGATGAGTAGTGGGAGTGAAAATAAACAAGATCTTGTCTCTCTGGGAGTTTCTAATGGGGAAGAGTGATGTCAAACACTCACACAAGACACAATAGACATAAACAGGATGGGAGCTGTGAGGACAAGACACAAACTATATCACAGTGGAGCTCACTCAATCAGCAAAGTGGGTGTAAAGAGCAGGAAAGATTTGTAGAATAGCTGATGCCTAAGCTTTTCACATTTACTTCCTTGTCAAGCACTCAGCATAGTGCCTAGCCTAGTAAAGCTCAACGAATGGTAGCAAATACAATGTTACTATGAATTCACTTCATCTAAACCATCACGCTGCAAGGAAGGTACCAGGATGATCCCCATTTTACAGATGAGGAAACTAAAGACCAGAGGTGCCAAGTCACTTGCCCAGGGTTCTAATGTGGCTGTGGGAAGAAGCTGGGATTTGAACCCAGGCAGGTCTGGCCAGCTCTTCACAACCCACACTGCCTCCTGTTTCCCCAAACCTAATTTGGGAAGATGGGGGTGGGAGTCTTCAGTCTCCCTTATGGAAAACTGAATCCATTTATCAACAAATCCCTCAATTCTTTAAACAAAGTAATGCATGAGAAAGCATCCGGCACAGGCCAAGCTCATGGTGCCCAACAAATTCCACTGTCAAAACTCTCAGGACCAGAGCGGCCTTAAAGAGAAAGTGACTCAATAAAGATTAATCTGGTCATCTCTTGAAACACTTTTTATTTTTCTAAGGGAGTTTCTATTAAAGAGACGGATAGGAACACAGGTTAAAGTCAAAAAATGTGTTCATAGTCGTTTTAATCATTACTGCTATTGTTTGCAAACCCATGTAAGTCTCTGTGTGATAAAGACCTGGGGACACAGACATGGAGAAGAGTCAGGTTCTCAAGGAAGTCACACCCTCAGCTAAGGAGACAAAACAGAAACGTCTGGATGGCTGGAAAGTTAAGTAATAATATCAAGCAAGAAGGGACAATTTGATCAAAAGACATCACTCCCTTAATTGTAAAGGGACTGATTCAGACCAGTGAATTTAAGGCTGTAGCCATCATGGCAGGGCAGAGAGTAGAGAAAGGTTTCCCATGGAAGGAGGAACATTGCTAGGTCTTGAAACATGGGGAAAATCTGATTAGACAGGGATGGGGGCTGGGTTGGAGCAACCATCCTGTTGGTTTCTGTCGTTCTTGAAATAAATATCTTTGGCATGTAGAGCAGCCCGCATCGGCTCTCTGAAGAACAAGACAGCGTTTTATTAAGGAAAAAAAAAATCCAATTTGGGGTCAGTGGACAGAAGAGAAGAGAAGGGTAGGAAGAGAACACACTCTGCCATCCCTAGTGAAGGCTGAAACTGCTTGCCCACGCAGAAAATGACATGTCCGGACACTGGAGAAAGTGGCCCCACCAGCAGGAAGCATGAGTGGCCCCTTGCCTGACCATGGGAAGATTTTTCAATTTTCCTAATGTTCTCCAGGAGGCCTGGTCTTACAGAGAAGAAATGCCAAAACTGGCCAAGAAAATAGAAAGTAGGAGTTTTCTGCTTAGAACAGCTCGAAAAACCTAGAAGTGGAGGAGTGGTGCGGCTCCTCGTGGGACGTGTTGATCACGCTCTGTCTTGTAGGAATGGCTCAGAGTGTGGCTGTGATCGTGTCTGGAGCCGCCTGCCCTCTGTGGCCCACTCCATCCCCCAACCCCCAGGTCCAGGTCACCAGGTCCCCCACTTCAAGGTCATTAGCTCAAGCTCTTGTCTCAACCTCCCGCATCAGGTGAGAAGCTAGCCAGGTTGAAAGAGCCCTGCCTGGCAGGCTCCCCTGCCGCTCTGAGACCCACCGCTGACGTGGGACAGGGAGCTGAGAGCTGGCCATCTGCCCTGCCTGTCCCATCTCTGTAGCAATCAGCCCCAACAAGGCAGCGAGCCGGCTGACAGGGCGGCATTTAAGTCAAACTCTCGCATATCAGTTTTGATTTCAACTGGAATCGCCTCCCTCGGCTGGATTTCAAAAGGCAGCGTTACTAATGAGAAACACACAAGTTCTTGAAATGAAGTTAACGTCTTTTAAAAAAGAAGGGGGGGGGGTTGCTTTTCTTTGCTTTGGCTCTGTTGATATATATTAGAACCACATTGTCCAAGGGCAAAAAAAAAAAACAGACGTTCTGCTTCTGAACAGAAGTACTATGGGAATCCTTGTACTTTGGAAGATGCAGAGAGGCTGGTGTCCTGGCCTGTCGTATCTCTCGACTTGGAGAGAATTTTTGTTTGTGTTTTTGTTTTTTTAGGGTGCTGGGAATTTGCAACTTCAATTTAAAACAGGAAAAAGGAGAGGAGGATATAGAGTATCTAAAGTGGGCAAAAATGAACGCCAATGAACAGTTTTTTTTTTAAGAGCTTGTTTGTTTTGGAGAGAAGTGGGACATAGAGACTCAAGGACGGGCTTAGGTTTATAGTCTGCTCCATCCCCTTCCACTTCCCAGCTCTGTGTGCCTGAGCAAGTCGCTTCGCCCTACATGACTCTGTCGCCTCTGTTTTTCTGCTGAGAAAACCATGAAACACCTCCCCACTACGGGGCCGCTGGGAGGACTGGAGGTTCCCATGAAGATGTGCCAAGTGTGCATGACACTCAGTCCCTGCTCAGAAAATGGCACTTGGATTGGGGCATCCTTGCCATCTGGGAGCTGTTAGATCCAGAGAGCTCTGCAGGGCCTGGTTCTTTCAGGACACTTCTTTCTGGTGTTCCCTGAAGCCCACTAGAGATGTGTTCGCTCCTATGAGAATGTTCTCATTTCAGAGCTGACAGGAGGAAAGGACAGGGGTGCTTCATGCTCTGCTCCATCATAACCGGAGCTGGACAAGATTTGAGAGGGAGAGGGATCTCTTGCCTCTTGAGAAGCCTGAAGCAGGGAGGCTATCCCTGAATATTCCAGAGGTGGTTCCTCCCAGGGCCTCTGCATGTGGCTACCCCCTGTCCATCCACTAACTGCCTCATCCTCAGGTTTCTTCCAGAAAGGACCATGGACCCCTGGAACACTCTCCAGGTCTTGCTTGGGCAGTGCCTTTCCTCTCCAGGCTTTGGTTTACCCATCTGTGCCAAAAGGCGATTGGATAAGGTCACTCCCGAAGCTCCCTTTCAGAGCTGATGGTTCACCAGTCTGTGAAGGGCTGAGACTCCCTCCGGCCTGGGAAAGGCTTTCAAATGCCCAAGATGGGGATTTTCCGAGGCTGGACATCCCCATTCAAGGCCCTGCAGCCTTTAGCATCTTCAACAACTTTCCAAACCCCTAGAAGCACTGATGTAGGCAGGAGATGGGTGACTTGGTCCCCATCCTGGTGGGGATGAAAGATGCATTTGCCTGCATAGCCAACCATCGCTTCACTCCTGAGGAAAACCAAGCTTCCCAAGGGATGATGTATGTCCCATGTATCCCAAAACACACGGCAGGGGCCCCATTCCCCTTTGGAGGGATGAAAGTCAGTCATGATGGAATCTGGCTTGGAAGAGGAAACAGGGGTCCCAGCATGATCAGGGCCTGTTCTTGGATCCACATGTCTTTGATCTATTCCCTTAGCTTCCCTGCAGCCTTAGTTCTAAGAAATAAGACCTTTGCCTTTTGCAAAAGCATCCTGAGGACAAATCACCATTGTGCTTCATCCCTGTCCTCTGCCTCTCCATGCTCCAGGCTAGGGCTCTCTCCAGAGGTATCTGGGCCTTTTGGGGTTTTCCTGGCATCTAGAAGGAAGTAGTGAGGGACATCAAAAATTACATAGGATTTCCTCCCCTAGGAGCAAAAATCTGGTTTCAACCCTGATTCTTTCTCAGCCAAGTAGCTTCAGGCCTTAACCTTTCTGAGCCTCAGTTTCCCCAGCTGTGAAGTGGGGATGCCTACCTGACAGGGCTGTGGTGGGGACAGGCTCTGTGCTTAGCTTTCTCTGATTGGAAGGGGCCCTTATTCCGACGCCTGTCAGATATTGTGCACTCTTTGCAAGTCTAGAAATTGTCTAGTGGCAAAGTCAGGAGGCGAGTGAGGAGTTGCCCCAGAAACCCATCCGAGCCTTCCCACCTTGGCAGTTCCTCCATTTCAGAGGCTGGGCGCAGCATGTGCCATCTCTGAGTCAAGCTGGAATCCTGTGCCCAAATGCAGCCTGGAGGAAGCAGGAGGGAGGGGGCGAGATCTCTGCAAAGCACGGACAGGGCAGCCCAGCCCGTCAAGAGTTTCTGGCCCCAGGACATCACAGTTGCCCCATCCCAGGTGTCTCTTCAGAGTTGGGGCGTTTCTGGGGTTCAGCAGCCCCAAAGAGAGTGAAGTCAGCTGGGGCCGCACAAAGTGCCTTCTCAGCAGGCCTGGCCCCTCTGCATCTGGGGGACTTGTTTTCAGCCAAAGCCAGACCCTGACCCAACAAGCCCCAAACCCTTTCAGTCACCTTGAACAAGGAATGTTTTTTTCATTAACATCCTACTCCTCTGCTCCCCTTCTCCACCCCGCAAAGAGGCCCCCAAGCTTGAGCTTCCTCTCCCTGTCTCTGCAACCTCCTAATATCCCCAGGCAGCTGGAAGGCGAAGGCAGTGATCTCAGCCGACAGCCATGTGCGCAGCCCCCGCCGCCCACCCCGACCCCTCAGCTAGCAAGCTGTTTTCCTTCCCTTTGCCCACGATGGAGAGAGCTCCGCGCCCAGGACTTCTCCCTTGTGAGGTCTCCGGGAGCTTCCAGCCCAGAGACAAGTCCCGACTCAAAAAAAGGTAACTCTTTTACTTGCCGGATGTGCTCTAGGACACTGTCTCCTTTAATCATCCTTGTCCCTATTTGACAGATGAGAAAACTGAGGCATCTTGTTCGGACTCTTCTCCCTGAATGCAGCCCTTTCCCAGTGGAGGCGGGGATGGCAGGGGCTCTCTGAGCAGGCCCTTGGCTACTCCTACGGGGTCCAGGTGCCTTCGCTGCACTGCACGCAGGCCCCTCTCCCCAGCTCTTCCGAGGCTGTGCTGATCCAGCACTTCACCCGCCTCTGCTCACCACCTGTGTCTTCCCCAGTCTTTCCTTTAAAAACGCTGACTGTAGTTGACAAGAGAAACTTTACTCTGGAGGAAACTGATAGGCCTGTGGCCTAAGGAGTCATAAGAGGAGCACATTTTACATTAAAAAGTAAAAAGAAAGCTGGAGATACTTTGGCTTTAGAGTCATTTACACCTTGGTTCAAATTCCAGCTCTACCACTTACCGGCTGTGCAACCCTCAATAAGTCACCCCTCTGAATGCTGATTTCCTCTCCTGTGAAGCAGGAATATTAGAAAAAGTATCTACATCCAAGGTTTGGGGGAGAGTTAATGGAGAATCGTAAGTGCTCAGGAATTGTCAGCTATGATGATGAAGGAGAAGGAAAAGGATGGAGACGAAGAGCAGGAAGTTTTTAAGGCTCTTGATACTTGTTGCAATGTGCAATCAACTACACTAAGTTGCCCCAAATTGCCTTCCCACCAATAGGAATGAGAGAAGTAGCAAGGCATGGTGGCTACACTAGCCCCTAGCCACACATAGCTATTTACATTACAATTAAATAAAATTGTAAATTCAGTTTCTCAGTTGTACTAGCCACATCTCAAGTGCTCACCAGCCACATGTGGCTGGTGGCTTCACTATTGGACAGCATAGCTAAGTCCTAAAGCTCCGGACAAGAGCCTGGGCTCCGGAGACAGGCTGCCTACATTCAGATCTTGCTTTGCCACTTTCTAGCCGTGTGACTCTGGGCAAGTTAGTTTCCACCTGCCCCAGTTTCTCCATCTGCAAAATGGGGATAATAGTAGTAATACATACCTCCTAGAGTCATTATAAAGATTAAATGAACTAATATTTGTAAAGCACTCACACAGCACTTTGCATATCATAAGAACTATTAAATAAATGAAAACAGCTTATAAATTATGGAAGTTGGCATTCCGTGTCCCCGTGTATGTCAGGAAAGGTCACCCCTCCCCACCACACACACCTCAGTACCTATCGTATTCCAGATTCCATACCAAGTGAGTCACCATGTGTAATAGCTTCTTTAATTTTAATGCTTGTACATCATTTAAATGAAAAATTGACTCAAGGAAAAGAACAGAGAAATGTATCAGAAGCCAGAGACCTGAAAAATACGGCAACTGAACATTAGATCTTACCCAGAGCTTCCTGGTGGCTAAGGTAAAAAAGGGAAAACATGGCAGATGGTTTTATTCTTGTCTGATGATCAAATCAGCTCCTGTGCTTTCTGTTACCCACAATCTGATCAAAAAAGGAAATCTTGAGATATAGGTACGTCGATGTAGATTTTTTTTAGTCTATGATTAGCCCTGTATTCAGGGAAATTCCTAAGTTTCTAAACTCCTAAACACTTGTTGCAAATTGCAATCAACTACATGAAGTTGCCCCAAATTGCCTTCCTGCTATTAGGAATGGAGAGAAAAGTAGCAGAACATGGTGATTAGAGCTACACCACCCAAGACAGTAGCTAGACCTGGGCCCAGCCACTCCCTGCAGGGTCTCTTTAACTGAAAGATGCAAACCCCACTGGCGTGAGGTTCTGTGTCCCCATATCCTCTGCCCTAAAGAGTGTTGGTCTGTTCTAATGCCTCAAAGTGTCCCAGTAACTTCTGAAGTATTTCCACCTGACCCTGACCCTAATCTCCCAAGCAACTCCCCACCCTTTATTTTTTTAAGACAAGAGTCTTGCTCTGTCACTCAGGCTGGAGTGCAATGGTGTGATCTCCACTCACTGCAACCTCTGCCTCCCAAGTTCAAGCAATTCTTTTGCCTCAGCCTCCTGAGTAGCTGGGACTGCAGGCACATGCCAGCATGCCTGGCTAATTTTTTTTTTTTTTTTTTTTTAAGTAGAGACAGGAGTTTCACCACATTGGCCAGCCTAGTTTTGAACTCCTGACCTCAGGTGATCCGCCCACCTTGCCCTCCCAAAGTGGTAGGATTACAGGAATGAGCCACCACACCCAGCCCCAGCCAAGCCTCTCTTTGATGAAACAAGTGCTGTGTACCTCAGCCACATCATAACCAGGCACACATCTGTTCCTAGCACAAAAATCACCATAGAGGCTCATAGAATTTCTTTGTCATGGGATCCCACAGTATGGCCCACTTCATAGCCAGAAAAAAAAAGGGTGGCCAATGCTCAAGTGTCTTACCTCAGCACAGAGCAAGTCAGTTGCTCGGCCAGTGGGAGAAGGCAGGGATGCTCAGGGCAGCGTCTCTGAGGTCCAGAGATAGGAGGCAACCCTGGGCCTTGCTCATGCTTAATCTGCCTTCTGCCTGGGAATGGGCATCAGGCTGAGAGCAAGGCGGGGGAACAGAGCCTTGGTAGACACAGGATGTGGCTGCTAATGAGATTAGCCTCCAGCTAATGCCATCCCACCCTGCTCCACGGGGACGTCTGCCAGTCTGCATGTCTCACCAAAACAGCGTCTTCTCCCCAATGGTCCACACTCCCCAGGCTGGCAGCCCTAATGGACTGGGAACAGGAATGGCATCTGGGTACATGTGACATGGCAAAGTCAGGGTTGAAGAGACCCTGAGGGAGGGGTTGGGCACAGGAGCAGCCAAGGTGCCATTATAACACAGAAGGCGTGCAGAGCACTCTGCCCTGGCCAGACATCCACGCTGGCCAGTGAGCTTCCCTCCTGGCCCCAGTTTTCCTCCCTGGGGCCCATCCCAATCGCTACAGCTGATCTCTGCTGTTACTTAGAGCCAGCAGGAGGAGGCACCATCCTAGAGACAGCCCCATTTGAAAAGGGAACTCTTGAAGTTCAAAGACCCTTCAAGGCCCAAAGCAAGGAAATACTAATGATGGCCAAGGGAGTTGATTTGGCTCAATGCCCCTATTATAGGCTGAATCGTATCTCCCCTAGTCCCCCTGCCGCAACTCACATGTTAAAGTCCTGATATCCAGTTCACAGAATGTGACTGTATTTGGCGATAGGTCTTTAAAGAGGTAATTACGGGAACATGAGGTTATATGGGTGGGACCTAAACCAATGTGACCGGTGTCCTTCCAAGTAGAGATTGGGAGCCAGACACACACAGAGAAGGCCACATAAGGACACAATGAGAAGGTGGCATCTAAGAGGGGAGAGGTCTCAGAAGAAACCAACCCTGCTGACACCCTGATCTCAGATGTCCAGGCTCCAGAAATGTGAGAAGATAAATCTGTGTTGTTTCAGCCCCCAGTCTGTGGGACTTTGCTATGGCAGCCCAATTAGTAATCTAGGCCCTGATTAGTCTCCCAATAAATTGAACAACACACCCCAAACAAGGCTACCAAGTAAATCTTATCACTCAAGTAGAAGAGAAAGAGAATGAGTGAGTGCTGAAGGCCTACTATGTGCCAGGCACATACACGTTACTTTGCTGGCCGGGTGCGGTGGTTCATGCCTGTAATCCAAGCACTTTGGGAGGCCAAGGCAGGCGGATGGCTTGAGCCCAGGAGTTTGAGACCAGCCTAGACAATGTAGGGAGACCTCATCTCTACAAAATATATATATATATATTAGCTGGGAATGGTGGTACATGCCTGTAGTCCCAGCTGCCCAGGAGGCTGAGGTGGGAGGATCACCTGAACCCAAGGAGGCTGAAGCTGCAGTGAGCCAAGATCATGCCATCGCACTCCAGCCTGAGTGACAGAGTGAGACCCTGTCTTTAAAATAAATAAATAAATAACCTCACTGAATCCTCCCAGCCCTGCCAGGAACAGCATGGGTCACACTGTGCAACTGAGCTAACCGAGAGCCTCTCAGAAGACGAGCTCCTCCAAGCTGTGTTTGAACTCAAGTGTCAGATTTTAAAGCCTGGGCCCATTTCACCAGTTACACAGGTTCAGGGTTTGCTTAGCCAGAAGATCACAAATAGAAACTGGGTGGCCATCAAGCCAAGGGTGGCAGAGGGGATTCCTGGGCATCTATCCACAGGCATCCATGAGCTCTGAGCACCACGCCTGGGGCAGCTACCTGCAGTCTCCCAGAAAACAGCCCAGAGTGTTCCATTTCTTGCAAAGGAGAGAGGCCCTGAGAAGAAAGAAAAAAAGGAGAGGATGTCATACAAAAGGGATTAAAGATGAGGATACGGGGGTGGGTCCAAGAACTAGAAGAATGCTCTGTCCACAGTGAAGAATGTTCCCTAAAACTTCTCCTGCACTCCCAAAGCCTGACAGTCCCCCCACCCTACAGTGCAGACCCACGCAAAGTTCTTACTACATGGCAGGCGCCCTGCTCAGTGCCTAGCAGGCCCTGGCTCATTGAATCCTCTCTTCTCCCGAACATAGAGGAGGAAGTGAGGCACTGAGAGGTAAAAATTTGGCCAGGGACCCACAGTTGGTCAACAGAGAGGCAGGACTTCAGTCTGAGGTCCGAAGCTGGAGCCCCACTCTCAACCATTCCCCTGCACTTAGGGAGAGACCATTTTAGAAGTTTCCTTGTTTTTGCTATCAAGAAAACATAATATGTGTCCCACCACAGGAAAAGGAATACTGCAGGCTCCTAGTCATTAACGACCTAGCATGAGTAAGAATATATTCTGTTTTGTAGGGCATATTTTGACAGGGGCAGAGTAAGAGAGAGCTGAAAGCCTAATTGAGGAGGTGAGGGCTCCCAGAGAAGAGAAACGGGCCCAGAGCTCTGAGGCTGAGCCAGTTTGCACAACAAGGTCTGAGGTCCTCAACCACACAAACGTCAATCGTCTGCAGGCAACTGGTCACTCAAGGGAGCTGGGCCCCAGCATGCTTCTGGAGTGCCCCTTCCTGCAGGGAGCACTGAGGAGACACAGCTCGTTTGCCTGATTAAAGCATGCTTCCAAAATTAATCTATGCCATAAAGCCACGGATTTCATGAACAAATGCCCAGGATTTATGAAGCAAAAAAGTATTACATAAGAGGGTGCATTGTAATGCCCACCATATGTTAAAACTGTATCTGTATGATACATGTATGCATATATGACTGTACTATAATGAACATTCATTCACCCTTGTCTTAGTCACAGTGTCTTAATTTTTCTCTGGAAATACTTCTTCCCCACTCTTGGGCCGGGTGCTTTTTATTATTTATTATTACTATTGTTTTGAGTCAGAATCTTACTCTATGGCCTAGGCTGGAGGGCAGTGGTGGGATCATTGCTCACAGCAGCCTTGAACTCCTGGGCTCAAGCAATCCTCCCACCTTAGCCTCCCAAGTAGCTGGGACTACAGGAACAGGCTGCCATACCCAGCTAAGTTTTTCTATTTTGTTTTTTTGTAGGGACAGGGTCTCACTATGTTGCCCAGGTTGGTCTCCAAGTTCTGGGCTCAAGAAATCCTCCTGCCTCAGCCTCCCAAAGTGCTGGGATTACAGGTGTGAGCCACCGCACTTGGTTTCTTTGTTTGTTTGTTTTGAGACGGAGTCTCACTCTGTCACCCAGGCTGGAGTGCAGTGGCGTGATCTTGGCTCACTGCAACCTCCACCTCCCAGGTTCAAGTGATTCTCCTGCCTCAGCCTCCCAAGTAGCTGGGACTACAGACACCCGCCACCACACTCGGCTAATTTTTGTATTTATGTGGAGATGCGGTTTTGCCATGTTGGCCAGGCTGGTCTCGAACTCCTGACCTCAGGTGATCCGCCCGCCTCACCTTCCAAGGTGTTGGGATTACAGGTGTTAGTCACGGCTCCTGGACTAAATCTTGGTTTCTATTGCACACAGCAAAATTGGTACATTTTTACATACACATCTGCCTGCATAGCCAGCCCCAGATCACAATATGAAACGTTTCCAATCCTCCCAAACCCCCAGGTTCCCTCCTAGTTAATTCTGCCCCCACTCCCATAACAGAGTTGACCACTATTCTGACTTTTACCACTTAGATTTACTTTTTATCAGGCCATGTGCTTCCGGTCCACTGGAGTTGATTTCATGCCTCGTTCCCGAGCATGTGACTTGCTCCTGGCCAACCAGAGCACCACATCCCCCTAACCTCAGTGCCGGAAGGGGTGACATGTGGCTGAATTGGGCTGAAACTGGCCTGCTGGCAGTGACAGGCACTCTTCTCTACTGTGATGGGGGTAGAAAGATGAGATGGTGTCTTTACCCCTGGAGCTGTGGGAGGCCCCATGTGGAGCCAGGAAATAGAGTCAGCAGACCCGATGCCAAGGCTGAGAGATAGAGAGAAACCAAGTCCTGGGGATAATATTGGAGCCCTTCGATCAAGCTGCAGTCACATGAGCCAATAAAAATCTCTTTTGCTTAGGCCGTTCTGCTAAAGAATGAATTTATATATATTATATATATAAATTTTTGTATTTATGTGGAGATGGGGTTTTGCTAGATAGATAGATAGATAGATAGATGCACCAAAAAAAAAAAAACAGAAAGAATAGGTATCAAATAAACATTTAATCATAATCCACCCCCTTATTTACAACAACTTATGGTTTCCTTTGCTTTTAACATCAATCTTGCCATGTTCTTCGCAGCCCTACCCCAGCTGCCTCCTGCAGCCTCACTGTGAACCAGCTCCTCCTGCTACACCCATCTGCTCCCTTCTGCCACAGGGCCATTACATATGCTGTCTCTTCTTTCCTGAACACTCTTCCCTCCATTTTCACATACTTAACAGATCCCAACTCCAGCTTCACTCCCTCCACAAAGCTCTCCCAGACCTCCCTGTCAAGGCCTTTTTCTCTAGTTTTATGTCTTTATATCTCTCCTTTTTAGTGATTTTATATTTCTTCCCTTTTCAACTATGCGCTCCGTGAAGGCACACACAACATCTGTGTTTGCTCACTATTGCCCCCGAGTGTCTAGAACAGAACCTGGCACTCACTCGGTAAGTTTGAAAAAAAGTACTATTAACCGTGGCTGTGGGGTGGGGGGGATACAATATGGAAACACTTTTACTTTCTAAGTCATGTATATTTCTGTAATGTTCTACTTTTTTTCAGAAGTACTTGTTTCTTTTGTAATCAGAAAACAAATTAAAGATTTATTTTTAAAACAATGAAAAATAATGTTTTTTCTTCCCCCATGGAGATCCCTTTGGCCAGAGGTATTTGTTCCACCATCAAAATATATGAGAAATGGTCTCATTTAAGTTTTGCTCCCACAGATTTTCCTAAAACCTTTGGTGCTTTTTACTGTGTCTCCTCTAAGGAGCACCTCCAGACAATTGTATAAATGAACAAGTAGCCAAAGAATATGAACAGAAAGACTCAGAAGAGAGTTAGTCTTCCATATTGGGATTTCCCCCCTTCAGTGTAATACTCAACGTTGTGATTTTTACTGTATGCATCCAGGAAGTCATGTCTTCTGCTAGGAAAATGATTCCTGATTCACATGATGGGATTAAAGTGCCAGTGATCCCTGGAGCTTCTCTGTGAGCTCCAGGACATCCAGGTGCTCAGCCACCTGGTCACAGCTGAGAATAATGGTGCTCTGCCAAAGTCAGGCAGAGGGGGCTGGATGTCCCCTGTGTCCCAGTGTGCATGTCCCAGCCCTGTGGCTCACTCCCTCTGTGATCTTAGGCAGGTACCTCTGCTCTCTGGGCCTCAGTTTCCCCATCCATAAAACAGGGAGGAGAGATTTGGTCAGTTTCCAAATTTCATTTCAGCTGGAAGTCCTATTTCTCTTCAAACAAAATCAGAAGCAGACGTTCAATATAGAAACAGATAAAGCAGAACTTCTTTGTGTTTGAAGTGGAAATGGGGAACTGAGATGTTTTCATTTGCCACCTCTTTTGCCTGCCTGATGGCCCCACCCCCTGCAACACTTGTATGTGTGTGCACACATGTATACATACACACACGCACACGCACATACACATGTGCACACATGCAGCAGCAGATTTGGGGACACCTCTACAGAGGCACGAGGGAGCAGAGCTCATTCTGCAACTTGCAGACTAGACCATCTCTAAACCTTCTCCCAGCTCTGACATGCCATGGATTCTGATTTTGTTTATTTGGATAATATTTGTGCCTGATTCCTGTCTTGCCTAGAGTGTGTTTTAATTCACTCATTTCCTCAGCGGATATTTACTGGTCAATGAAAAGGCCTAAGTGCCGGGGATTATGCTGGGGTTACCGCAGCACCTCAGCTGAGCACGGCCTACCCTCATGGAGCTTTTACGGTCCTTAGGAGGAAATGAATTACCAAACCACCAATGGCAGAGACTGTGCATGACAGTGAGAGCAAGCACTGTAAAGACAGACTCCGAGGTCCTGGAGAGCACATAACCCCAGGGCTGGGCTGAGCCCAGGCAAGCAGGTGACATTCCAGTAGAGATCTAAGGAATAAGGAGGGGAAGGGGAAAGGAAGAACATCCAGAGAAAAGAAACAGCATGTTCCAAGGGCCTGAGTCCACAGCTTAGCACATCTGGGAGCAGAAAGAGGGCAAGATGGCTGGATCCCAGTGTACGAGACAATAGGGAAGCTGAAGGATGGGGGTGTTAAGGAGTCTGAAAGGGAAACCCTTGAAAGAAGTGTGAACCTGGGAATGACATACATTCAGCAGATTTATTGAGCTCCTACTGTGTACAGTCACTGTTCTGGACCCTGGGGATAAAACAGTTAAGAAAAAGGCTGGGTATAGTGGCTCATACCTATAATCCCAGCGCTTTGGGAGGCCGAGGTGGATGCATCACCTGAGGTCAGGAGTTCGAGACCAGCCTGGCCAACATGGTGAAACCCCGTCTCTACTAAAAATACAAAAATTAGCCAGGTGTGGTGGCACGCTTCTGTAGTTCCAGCTACTTGGGAGGCTGAGGCAGGAGGATCTTGAACTCGGGAGGTAGAGGCTGCAGTGAGCCAAGATCATGCCACTGCACTCCAGCCTGGGCGACAGAGCGAGACTCCATCTCAAAAAAAAAAGACAAAAACTTCTGCCCTCGTGGAGTTTATATTTTAATGGTAGAGGGAAAGACACAATAAACAAAATAAAAACAGATGAGTTGTCAGAGGCAGAGGCAGGCAAATCCAGGCTTTCACAGAGCCTGAAGTGATCTCATATAATGTCAGGGTAAGGAACTCTTTAAGATTAAAAAAGAATAAAAAATTGTAAATATCAGTTGAGGTGCAAAGCCTTGGAAGCTACCAGTGAGGGGTCCTGAAACTTAGGAATCATCAGCTTGCTGGAGACTCCACCTCTGGTCAGAAGGTGATCAATGAGATTAAGAAAAATCAAGCACTGGGGGCAGCCGGCCTGGGGAGAATTGGGGGAGGGGCAGCACTTGAAATGGGGTACACAGACAAGCCTTCTTCATTGAGAAGGTGACCTCGGGGAAACCTAGAGGAGGTGAGGGAGCCACATGGATATTTGGGAGAAAAGCATTCCAGGCAGAGGTGTTGAGCTGGAAGCCTGCCTGGAGGAGGCCAGAATGGTGAGGAAGAGAGGGGAGGAGACAGTCCAAGACGTGGCCTGGGCCAGTGGGATCAGACTAGCATTCTTGCTTGCAAGGTCGTCCTGACCACCATAAGGATCCCAGGCAGCAGAAGTGGAAGCCCAGAGACCAGGTACCAGCCAGGCTCATTCCAGGGAGGGATGCTGAGACTGAAACCCTGCACAGGCCACAGAAACAGAGATAAGGCAGCTTTCCAGAGCTACTAGAGGGTGCATTCAGGGCAACTTCTCAGCACAGCTAAGGAGTGGCTGGCAGAAAATAGGAAAGAGGGAAATGGGAGAAAAAATATCAGAGCATGCAAATCTCCTGCATCATTTTATTCTCACCCAAAGGAAAACAAATTGCCAAAGGAAATAAAAATGCTTTTGGACAAGTTAAGTGGTGGTCTTCTGTGTGCAAACGTGACTCTCTCCTCAAAGGCTGTTTGTCATCCTCAAAGATGGCAGGGCCTTGGGGGAAGAGCCACAAAGAGGCCATCTGTGCTCCCAGCCTGGTGAACCCGCAGGCCTGTGAAGCCTCCATGGGGATGGCAGAGGGGAGGGAAGGCAGATCCTTTTTGAAGACAGCAAAGTAACCCCGAGGCTGGTGATGCCAGGAACACTGGGGCATTGACCGACTCGGGGCCTGGATTTCTCCCTTGCCAGGGAAGGAGGAAAGCGAGGGGTGGATGGGAGGGGGCCTGTGGCTGTCATCCCGAGGCTCGTGGTTTGGGTGGCAGAACAGACCTAGGGATTGAGCGGGGCCATGGCAAGTGAAGCAGCAGAGTTTCAGGCAGGCGCCTCTGACACAGCCCCAGGCAGTTCTGCTCCCAACAGTTCACCTTTCATGGCCAGTTGCACCTTCTGAACAGTTCGTGACAGCCAGCCTGGTGCAGCAGCCAGCCATTGGTGTCTTCCAAGGCTGGGACGGGTTTCTGGCTGGGAAGTTCTTCACCCTCCCCGTTCCAGATGGGGAACACCTCCCAAGAGATTCAGTGTCACTGAGCAAGTTAGAGGCCGAGGGGTCTTGGGGACACCAGTTGCCCTTCTTTTTAATCAGTGCACCATATTTGGAAGCAGAACAAATGGTGTTCTGGCTTTGTGTTGGAACACAAATGGCTTTGTGTTCCAACTCTGCCACTCCATGCTCTGTGAACATGGGCATGTTACGTAACCTTCTGAGCCTCAGCTTCCTCATCTGTAAAGTGGGCATTGTACTAATACTGCCACCTCTCAGGGCAGCTGTGAGGATTAAGTAAGTGCCTAGAAAAGACAAGTGCTCAGTTTATGGTCAAATAAAATAACAGTATTATTTGCAGACTAAAATTCAAGGATCCTAGGCTGACACTCAACAGGGACAATGGCACTGAGGGTTTGAAACTATAGCTGGAAATCTGAGACATATGGGCAGTCCAAAGGGCCTCGGGCTCCAACACACTGATCCAAAAATTGAAAACCCAAAGACTGTGGGAATTCTCTGTGGCTGGAGAAGTCAGGCTCCTCCAGCCCTGGGAAGACGGAAATGAATCCAGTCAGTTCAGAGGCAGAAAGCGACCAGCCTTGGCAGGCCCGGGAACAACCCTGGGAGGTGACCAAAGGTTGGTGATCATTGCAGGAAAACTGCTGTGTCCAGAGAGAAAAGCTTCTTCCAGAGCAAGGTATGGCAGTTCAGGACTGCAACTTAGACCTCCAATGGGGCAAAAGAGGCTGGACACTAAAACTGACACAAATAACCAGGGGGCCAATCCCATGTGGCATTCAAGAAGATTTCCTTGAACGGGAACTGGGGCCAAGCATTGTGCGAACTTGGGAAGAATAGGATTAATGAGGCATAGACCTGTCTTTGTAGAGCTCAGGAAAACTAATATATTCTGACCTCCTCTGTGAGTTTCCACAAATGCTCTCCCCTCTAATCCTCAGAACTGCCTTAGGAAGAGGCAAGAGGAAGCCGGAGCTCAGAGAAGTTAACGGGCTGCTCAAATCACCCAGCAGGTGCGAGGTAGGTGCAGGTCCCCAAGCAGAGACCTGGCTGCTCACTCCACCCCAGTGTCTGGAGCCATCCTTCTTTCAGCCCTGACTCTCTCACCCTGCTTTGCCCGAAAATCACCTCCCTGGCTGTCCATGAAAATTACATCCAGGCATGCTCTGTGATAAGCAGTTTGAGAGCAGAGCAAATTCCCCATCTCTATGTCCCCAAACCAGCCTCGTGCCCCTGCCTTGGATGCTTGCCCAAGGACTTGGCCCAGGACCAGCCCCACCCAGAGGTGCACACCCGGGTACCTCTCACTCAGAAACCCCAGGGCTGAGCAGAGGCCTAGCTCAGAGCCACCCGGCCGCCACTGCCATCAAGCACGCAAATCAAACCCAACCATGACCCCAAACCACAATGATTTTCTGAACCTTGAAATGAACACAAACCTTCCCGATTTACAGAACCTCAAACCCAGTCAGAGGCTCACACCTCCCGAAGGCAAAGCCAGCCAACAAACAAAAACATCCAGATGGATCCAAGCATTTGCTCCCAAAACAGTGTCAGGCCAAACCCAACGCCCCCAAACTTCTGGTCATGGTTTCGAGTCTTTGAATATGAAAAGGAGAGCAAGCCCTGAGGAGCCTGACCGAATGGGGACAGGGCATGAGGGCAGAGGGAGGGAGGCACTGATGTGTAAAGGTGCCAGGTACTTGCAGCTACAAGGACAGCTCCAGGAATCCTGTGACAGAAATCCCCCAGGTGGAAACAGGTAACGTTTGTTCCTCCCCCAAGGAGGCTGCCAGTTACCACTGGAGCCCCTGAGAGGGGAGAGAGACAGCAGAGGAGGGGGCTGTGACTGAGGATCTTCCTGGCCAGGCATGGAGTCACAGCAGAGGAGGGGGCTGTGACTGAGGATCTTCCTGGCCAGGCATGGAGTCACCTTCCCCAGAAGCTCAGTGTGCAGGGTAGGGTGGGACAGCACAGGACGGGGTCTGGCCACCATCTTACAACCCCTGTTCCATGTCCTCCCAGACAGCAAAGTGCTCTCCCCTGGGAGTGGAGGTAGAGGTGCAGGGGCTGGGAGCTTGATCCCAGGTAGCATGGAGGCCCCTGCCTCAAGGACTCCTGACACGTTTGGTCTAACTTTGACAAGAGGTGAAATAGACATCTGAGAACCAGAAGAAATTATGGACTCAGGAAATGGGGAGGATGGCCAGTTAGTACTACCAGTGCCCCCGCCGTCTTGTGATGGTAAATTTAAAGCAAGACCACTCAGCTTGGTGTGGTGTGTGTTTTCCAGCCACATTCAGCCATGCAGAGGCAGGTGCAGAGAGTGGACAAGAGACTGGAGCAGGGAGACCAGCAATTGAAGTCAAGTGGAGATTGGCCCTTGCATCTCAAAGGCCAGGAGGTGGGGAGATGAGGCCTGGGGCACACAGAAGTTGCCAGGTGCATTAGACACCAAGCCTTTCCCAAAAATGAGGTGCCTGCCTGATTCAGCCAGCACTCTGGGTTCGTAGCTAAAAGCTGTGTGCACCTCCGCCCTGGGCAGGGTGCCTTCCTAGGGCTGGCCTCTCCTACAGGGGACCAGGCAGCTTCCCTGCTAGGACATGGTGGGAGGCTGGAGCTGGGTGAGAGGAATAGGCACTGAGGCTCATTGGGCCATGGAGTGGGAGTAGGGGGCAAAAACCACTTTACAGGCTCCCATGGTGGCAAGAGGGTAAAGTGTGGGAGGTGGAGAGGTGATTAAATCCACAGGTTTCCAGAAATGGATGGAGCTGGCAGTCTCTACAACCGAGTACTATGCCAACGACAGTTACTTCAGTCCAGGATCAGCCCTCTCTCTGGAACAATGAGCCATTCTCTTGCTGAGAAAACCTTCCAGAAAGTTCCTGACATGAAGTAGGTGGTGTACAGCAAGCCATGGAGCTCCAGAGAGGGCTAAGTTTAAGTCCTTGCTTTTCTCCTGGGTGGCTTTGGCATGTCATTGAAACCCTCAGTTCCTCAGCGTCCCAATCTGTGAAGTGGGAATAGTCACACGATACTCTCTAGCCCCGGTGCAAGGACTATGTGAGATAGTGCGGATAAGGTGCCAGGCATGTAGTAGGCGTTCTAAGTAGTTCAGGTCATGCTGGACACTTGGTTGCCCCCACATTGCCCAGAGGGGCTCGGCATCCTGAAATGCTCAACCCCTCCCCACACCACCAAAGAGCACAGTCGGCCTCCACTGGTGCAGTCTCCAAGCCGTGAAGCCCTCAGCCTTTTCCAGTGCCCATGTTGGCGGTAAGAGGACATTCACCCAGTCACCGGCTTAAGTCTGCTGAGCTCCTCCATGGAAAAACTTGGATGGGCTGGAAAATCCCAACTACAGTTACATTTTCAAACCTTCTCGCAATCCAAATGTCAACACCAATCAAAACAATATGTTTATTTTCAGACCTCCTGCCAGACTGGGTTAATTTCTACAGGCTCAAAGCCCATTTTGGAACTGTAATGTCTCAATTTTACAGATGAGAGGAGGGAGAGGGAAAAAAATGCCAAACTCTTCTTTGCCTTCTTGATTTGGGAAGTTGAGGGTGAAGGATAGCACCAGAGCAGGTTTTGTGGCTGGCCTTGTTACCCAGGAGGCCCCATCACCCAGAAATAGCATCTGGGGTCCCCATCTCTCCTGCAACCCTCGTCTGCAAACACAGCTCTTCTCCTCCCTTCACCTCACAGCCTCCTTCTCCTTAGCTCTTGCAGGTCACCAATTTATCTGCCTGATGGGGGTCTGCAGGGGCAGCAGGTGGGGAGGTAGGCATTCATCCAGGGTTGGGAAGATGAAAGCCAAGTAAAGGGATGAAATTCGTCTGCAGCCCCAGGGTTCACGTGGGACCCAGATGGGCTAGGACCTGGCTGTGCGGCTTATAATAAGGAGTACGATGTCTTGAGTCCAGACACTGGGCCCCGCTGGCAGAGGACCCAGCTCTGCCTCAGACATCCTGGCATATGCTAGGCATTAAGTGGGTGCTTTGCACCATCTGCAATCCTCACAGCAGCTTGGCAAGGTGGGTTTTTGCCACAATACCCATTTTCCTGATGAGGAAAATGAGGCTTGCCCAAGATCACCAGCATGCATGTGGCAGAGTCCAAGTTGGAGGCTGGTTCGCCCAAAGATCTTGTCCTTTCCAGCCCTGGGCACCCCAGCAGTAGAAAAGTGGAAAGGGAGGTATCTCTAGGGAAACTTTCCTTGAGTTGACCTTCAAGACCTACCTACTCAAAGCTGAAGGGGCAGCTAGTTATCCCTAGATGAGAGCAGAAGGAGCAGGACAGACTGGACTCTGAGTATCGTCTAGTACTGCCTGGCGTATTCCCCTCTACTTACAATCCAACCCAATCTGGCTAAAAAACAAACTCAACCTAACCTCCCCTCAGCAAAAATCAAATTATACGACTATTGTGAGAAACATGTGAAGTTATATATGTGGAAGGGCTGTGAAAACTCCTAAGCTCCTTCCCAATTGCAAGCCCCAAGGTATCAGAGCTCCTATCAGTCCTTCAAGGTGCAACTATAATGCCACCTCCTCTGAGAAGCCTTCCCTGCTTTCCATGTGTTTTCACCACTGGAGAACACTTCCTTTTCTCTACCTGGTGTCCTACAAGAGGTTTATACGTCAGGAGGTCCAATAAAGAGCTTCGCACACAGGAGGTGCCCAGATAAATCCGTACTGAAGGAATGAGATGAGAATGAAGATAACATTAGCACCTCCTGGTTCCCCCATTTTAGAAATGAAGAAATTGAAGCTTAGAAAGATGAATTGGCCTGCCCCAGTCCCATAGTAGAACCTGCTTCATAGCCCAGGTCTATTTGACTTCAGATCATCATCAGGAATCAGAAGCAGTCAGCTGTGCCCACTGGGGACCCTCACCCAGGACCCCTGCTGCCCTGGCTGCTGCAGGAATCAGACTGAGCTTCAAGAAAAGCAGGCCAGGAAGCTGGAGAGCCAGGGCTGGCCTGCCACCTCTCATCTCTAAGCACACCCAGAGATGACCATCTGATAGCTCCAAAGGACCCAGGCCATGGAACATGGGGGTCTCAGGAAGGACACATAAGTGGATTTGCTTCAAACAGGTCTCACTCTTATCCCCTGATGGGGAGATCAGGCCCAGCCAGGCAGGCCCTCCAGGTCTGGGCAGGTAGAGGAAGTGGGGGTCTCTTTCCCACTATAGCCTCAATAAACAACAGCAAAACTCATGTCCTGGCTGGATGTAGTGGCTCATGCCTGTAACCCCAGCACTTTGGGAGGCTGAGGCAGGCAGATCACGTGAGGTCAGGAGTTCAAAACCAGCCTGGCCAGCAGGGTGAAACACCGTCTCTACTAAAAATACAAAAATTAGCCTGGCATGATGGCACACACCTGTAGTCCCAGCTACTCAGGAGGCTGAGGCACAAGAATTGCTTGAACCTGGGAGGCAGAGGTTGCAGTGAGCCGAGATCGCACCACTGCACTCTAGCCTGGGTGACAGAGTGAGACTCTATCTCACACACACACACACACACACACACACACACACCAAAAAAAAAAAAGCTTAAAAAAAAGTCGCGTCCTGAGCAAAGTGTGTAAGACAGTCCTGAGGAATGTATCCTAGTGTTGGTCATCAGTCCTTGGGCCCAAGGGGAGTCCTGGAGCCACTGGGGAAAGTCAGATTCAGACCAGCATTTGTGCCACAGCAGAGTGGCAGGTCCCAGGGAGCCCACAGGAAGTGGTCCAGGCACATGCCACAAGGGCGGCCCTGGGCCTCCAGCTGGGATGTTAGCCCTCTTAGAACATGTTCATCTGAGAAGACCCAGGTCCATGTATTCCCCCACTCATTCATTTATCTATACTCACTTCTCCTTCGTTAGTTTTAGAATTACAAAAAGAATGAGCAAAAGGAGACAAGAAGTAAAAAAAAAATCCACCCCAGATCCCACTTTTTAGAGATAATCCCTGTTACTACTTAGATACACATGATTCTGGATTATCTTCTATGAGTATTTTTTGTTTGTTTTAAAAGCGGAATCAAGACCAGGCATGATGGCTCATGCCTATAATCCCAGCACTTTGGGAGGCCAAGCAGGCGGATCACTTGAGCCCAGGAGTTCGAGACCAGCATGGGCAACATAAGGAGACCCCATCTCTGAAAAAATTAACAGAGTTAGCCAGCCTTTGGCCCCAGCTACTTGGGAGGCTGAGGTGGGAGGATCACTTGAGCCCAGGAGGTCAAAGCTGCAGTGAGCCATGATCACGCCAGTACACTCCAGCCTGGGCAACAGGGCAAGATGCAGACTCTAAATAAATAAATAAATAAATAAGCAAACAAACACAAATGGGATCTTACTCTTTGAAACTGTTTTGTAACCTACTCTTTTCACTTTACAATGTGAAATTATTGTGTGCCCACACACACTTATGTAAGCTCACAAAATTGCTGGAAGAATATGCAAGAAATTATTGATGTGGTTGCTCTTGAAAGGAAGACTGCAGGTCTAACGTGGGAGAAAATCGTACTTCTAATTTCATATATTTTTATTTAAAAAACACTTCTAGAGAGCCAGGCCCTATTCTTCTAAGCATTGTACAAATGTTAACTCATTTCATTTACTTTAAAAGTGCTTCTGTAGAGTTTTACTTTCTTACCAGGTGTATGTGTTGCTTTTATAATTAAAAATGAGTTTAAATTCACACATGGAGGAGCCAGGCGCGGTGGCTTATGCCTGTAATCCCAGCACTTTGGGAGGCTGAGGAGGACGGATCACTTAAGGTCAGGAGCTCAAGACCAGCCTGGCCAACATGGCGAAACCCCTTCTCTACTAAAAACACAAAAATTAGCCAAACGTGGTGGCACATGTCTGTAATCTCAGCTACTCCGGAGGCTAAGGCGGGAGAATTGCTTGAACCCGGGAGCTGGAGGTTGCAGTGAGCCGAGATTGCATCACTGCACTCCAGCCTGGGTGACAGAGCAAGACTCCATCTCAAATAAATAAATAAATTAATTAATTAATTAATTAATTAACACATGGAGGGAAAGTCTCTCCATGTCAAATAATGTCCACTTACATGTCGCTTTTACTAGCTGCCTGGAGTTTTCCATTGCTCAGCATCCTGGTCTAGGCCTATTTAAAGGACCGGTCCAGGGTGTATAAGGGCAGACTCCTCCGCTCCCTTGAAAAGGGGCAGAAGCAGAGAGAGATGACACCTCCACATGGCAGCCATGTCTGTGCCTGTTTTATAGGTGGAAACTCTTCTCTGTCCTTGAACCAAACCAGGTCACAGACAAAACGCCAGACAAGCCACATCAACTTGTTAAACCTCATACCAAAATGACCCAAATCCTAATTTCAAAAAACCAAAAATGTCAGTGGAACCAGAGCTATTTCCCTAAAACCCCTAGTGAGCTGCTCAAAGCAGGACTGGTCCTCTGTATTTTTGTAAGCAGTTCAATTAGACCATCCCTCAAATTTTTGTCTGAGACGACCTATTCCAGTATCTCGAGGCCCTGCATTTTATTCAGCGCAAGGGCTTTCTGGGGCATCATTCACGGAGGTGAGGTTCAAGGTTCAGAATCCAAAAAGCTTGGGTTCTTAGTGACCTTGAACAGAGTATAAACTGCTCTGAGTCCCAGAGTCCCACTTCCCAGGGCTGCTGTGGGATTAAACAGCCCTAAGAAGCAGGTTCAGAAAGCTGTGGCCGCAGAGTGGACTCCAGTGCTTTGGTGAAGTCCCAGGTGGTTCGGAGGGTAAGCCACAGACCCTGTAAAGTAGCTGAAGGCCTCAGACAAGAGCATTTCCAAAGCCTTGTCTCCCAGGCCTCTTCCAAGCCATTGAGAAGCCTGGGCTCAGAGCCTGGATGTTACTGCCTTGTTCCGGGCCCTAAAGGTCATGGGGGCGGTCGGGGGGGCGGGGACAGTAGCGATGCCCCAGCTGCTCACCCCTCTGAGGCCATACCTGCCTCAAGATGCCCATTCCAGATTCCAGGCTCAGCCTAGCTGGCAGCAGTACCAGGGTCACTGCCCCACTGGGAAAGAGGACCCAAGGGAACAAAAGCAGAACCTGAGCCTTGGCCTAGAGGGTATTGACAACAGCCCCCCACTCCCATCACACACCCACACACTCCCCCATCCATGTGCAGAGGGCCACATCTTGCCACTGAATTTAACTGCTGGCTGCTGCCTCCAGGCTCAGCGCTTTGGCCACCTGCAGATAGCTGCTTCTGAGCCAATGGTGGCACCATCACTCTTCTCCAACCAGGAGAAGAAGGTCAGGAAGAGGGTCTGAGGCCGGGTGCGGTGGCTCATGCCTGTAATCCCAGCACTTTGAGAGGCCAAGGCAGAAGAATTACTTGAGCTCAGGAGTCTGAGACCAGCCTGGGCAACATGGCAAAACCTCGTCTCTACAAAAAAAAACACACAAAAACTAGCCGGGCATGGTGATGTGTGCCTGTGATAGCAGCTACTCAGGAGGCTGAGATGGGAGGATCACTTGAGCCCGGGAGGTCAAGTCTGCAGTGAGCTGTTGATTGTGCCACTGCACTCCAGCCTGGGCAACAGAACGAGACCCTGTCTCAAAAAAAAGGGGGATGGGGGCTGAAAATCTGTGCTCTTGTGCCCCTGAACCCCTCCAAGGGAAAGCAGCCCAGACCTTCCAAGAAGGAACAGAGGCTCCAAGGGAGAAGAGTTCCCAAAATGTGCCCAGGAGCGCACACAGGTGACCCCAGCACCCCAGCACCCCACCCACTCTCAGTCTCTCCTGGAACCTCCCAAACCACAGGCTAAGGCGGGCTGTGAGCAGCATCTTCTAAAAAGGTGTTTATTTTTAGCAGGCTTCAGCCATATCATAATCCAGGCCCAGCTATCTGCTTGCAGGGAACAAAACAGTGCCACGAAATAAACCAGCACCATAGCCTCTCCTCACTCTTCCGGACCAAACTCTTCTGGCGTTGCTGACAATTAGACATCAAAATGTGAGCTGACCCCAGGCCAGATCTGTGTCTCCAGCCTAACTGTGAGAGAGGAGTCGGGCCCAGGGCCCTCCTGTCTCAGGCACCAGGCCCCGTCTCCTGGAACTGTTGTGATAGTTCAGCAAAGGGTTTTTACCTGAAACACGGTCCCGTCCTCAGGAAAGACTTTGATCACTGGCAACGCCCAATGAAAACCCTCTTTATACACCCAGGAGACTTCATGTCCCCATCAGCTGACAGAGACAGGCCCTCCAAGGAAGGTTCCGGAACTCAGATGCTCCCACAGAGCACCAATTGGCAAATGAGCTCACAGTTCCAAAGCAAAGCGTAGTGCAGTAACACCGTCATGGCCCCCACCCCCTCCCATCCGAGCTCAGCCTGCAAATACTTCACATTCTTCCAAATTAGAAGGCCAGTCCCTATTTCACCCAAAATGCAACTTAAGACTAAAATCCCCCCAGTCTAAAGAAGGCACCCACCCCCCACCCCCGGCCTCTGGGAAGCTGGGGCTGAGCTCTCCACTAGCTTTGTTTGGCCTCTCTCACACCAGCTTCAGTTAGCTGGGGGTGCTTGTGTTGGCACATAAGTGCTCTCGATAATTATCCAGAAAAACGAATGCTACCTGAACATTGCTTACCAACCTGTCATTTAGAGTTGTTGATTTCTGGGCTAGGCAAACACAGAGAATGCCACTTTGGCCTTGCCATTCATCTTCACAGCAGACGTGAATTTTGTTGCTGAACATGAACGCAAAAAAGTACTTTTCTCTCGAGCCGGGGCTCAGGTCTACTCTAAAATGCATACACAATTCATAATGATGCATTTGATTAATGGTGAGTGAGCATGGAATTCTTAGAGCCAACCCATGTGACGGCCACATTAGCATCAGATGAAACTGTCATGTGGGGTGATGTGACAAAAAAACCAAGAGCAAATGACTGTATTTGTGGAACCCTGGCCACATGAGAGATGAAAACCAACTTTTCTGTAATTTCTTTTTTTTTTTTCCTTGTAAGGGAGGAAGGCAGAAGAATAATCCACAAATGAAGATAAAGGTGGAAAAAATGAATCCAATTTTGCCTTTCAAAACAGAAATATGAGATTCCACTGTAAATGATCGATTTCTTTTTCTCTCCTATCCACGGCTCAACTTGTAAATCCAAAGCCATCATACTGGGAAAACGGTCTCTTGTGGCTCTCTGATAAGCTCAGCTGTTACTGATGGTCAGGAAAACCATTTGAAAAAGGACAGAGTTCTTAAAACCAGTTAGGCAATTCAAATAGTGCTGGAAATGGAGGCACGGTGACCACGGAGCGACGGGCAGCTGCCTGGCCTGTGGCTGTCAGACCCAGCGCTGGCAGCACCACAGCCAGAGGGTCGGCGTCTGTTTTAAACGCCTGCACTTTGCTGGGTGTGGAATGTCTCGAACCTCAGCCCCTGCAAGTCTTATTGAAAACATTATCTTTTCCATCAATAATACCTCAAAGTTCTTTATTAGCAAACTCCCTGGCAAAAGCTGACATATTTACAGCACGCAGTAAACTTTACGTATCTGCAACAATATTAAAGGAGAGCAGCAGTAAGCCCTCACTCAGTGACCACAACAAATCATTCCATCTTAAAATGATCAAGTAGGGGGCTAATTGTCCTGAAGAGAGGGGCTCCTGACTACTCCTATCCCATCCACCAGCCAGAAGGAGCATTAACAAAGATGAGAAAAGTATGTTTCAGGCTTGGAAACATAAGAATACATATTAAAAAAAAGAAAAACAGAAAAAGAAAAGAAAATCCAACTGATATCACCGTAGGCCGAAGGAGAAACCTGATCTTGAGATGGAATGGTTAACATTTGGGGTTGTTTGGAGAGAATTGCTCCAAGCTGTTTTTGTTCAAAACGTATAGATTTAAGGTAAGAAGCACTGTGTAGCCTGTACAGGTCACAACCACTTTGGAAGCAAGTTCCCCATTACTTTTCAACTGACTAAGGTAGGGATGAATTTTGTTTTTTCTTTCTCTAACTGGGCAGTAGTTTCGTGGATTTTCACTTGGAAGCGCACTAGAAAAATGTTTACTTGTCTTGTTCTTTTTATCACTCTGCCAGCGTTTTCTCCTTTCAGATTATATCTTTCTGGAAGCTCCCTTCTCCCACTTCCCTCTTGCCTTCAGGCCAATAAAGCGTTGACCCAGAGCCCCAAGTCTCTCCTAGCCCACTGCTCTCCTAAAGAAAGAACTCGGAGTTTGTGGGAATTCCCCTGTTTTCCTCTTTATGGAAAGGACAATTTTATACACATATATTATATACCTATTGAAATCTGAAGGTTCCCCTTGGCGAGCACTTAGGATGTGAGGGACCCCAGTCTCCAAAACTTCTAGCCACAGACAAAATTGTTTGTTTGGATAAAAGTGGAAATAGATGCCTATTTATCTGGGAGGAATTGCATCCATCGTCTTGTGGGAAGTATTTGATTTTTAGTAATTATTTGGCAAATCCGAAGAGGGAATTGGGTATCCATTTGAAACTTCTGTTTTCTATCCATTTTGTTAAACGAGTTTCTCTTCCCCTTAAACTCCACATTAAATGGTTTCCCTCAAGGGAAAAAAAGAAGAAAAAAAACAGCATTTTCAACTCTAAAAAGCATAAATACTTCTTTAGAAGAAAATATCAAAGGTATCTTAGGGAGGAAATGAAAATAAATGTGTTATAGAAGGACAGTTTTAAAAAGCTTTTGGGGCTCTGCATTTGAACGGAAAGACTATGGAAACTCGTACTAATAACCAGCTTCCCTGGGGCTGTTCATTTGCAGGGATCGGCTCCTCCAGTCAGCATTTTAAAACCCTTCTTCAAAATATCTGTATTTGTTTCCAACTTCACAAATGGACTGTCACGTGCCTTCACCATTTACCAAAAATAAAAAAGAAAGAAAAATTAAAAAGGAGAATGGGGTGTATTTAAACCAGAAAATTTATCTTCAGGTGAAAACTTTGAGGAAAGGAATCTATATTAAGAGTTCTGTTTTTAAAGGCACTGGTCGGGGCAGATTAAAACAGGAATCGGTGACAATAAAATGTCATCAGATTCTTATACTTTTGCTGTACAGAACATCATCAAAGTCACCCCATATGTTAACATGCTTTTTATATATCTTTTGTATGTGGCATCAATTTAATTTTTATCAACAATGACAGTCCCAATCTCCAAATATTTGTGTCAGGGGCAGGAAAGGGATACACACCCCAAAAATACCCTCAAAATTATATACTGATGTCAACACCACTCTTTAGAGCTGTTATGTTTTTGTGGTTTTTCTTTTGTAAAAACATCTTTTCCACAGGCTTTTTGTCCATACCATATCTGTATGATTTTTTTTTTCTCGCAGTAATGGGGACCACAGCTTTTGGCTACGCCATCAGCAATATCGTTTAATTTATTCTTTCAACCTCAGTGAAGCCATGCTCTTTCTTTTTTGGTTGATCCGTGCTGGAAATGAATTCCACAATTTGCAGTCCCAGGCATCCCTTACCCCATAACAACACAAGATGTGGAAAATGTGCTTAAGATTGAAAATCACATTTTGGAAATCCAAGCGTTTCTCTTTCCAGACTTTTGCTAAGCCGCTTATTGTACAAATCCAGGTATTACTTAACTATCTCTAGGGGTAAAAAATAATAATAATAATAATAATGATAAAATAAAGCATGATGTACTATTTATTGTATTTCATTAGATAAACCTCAAAAAAGTAAACATTTTCTCCCCGCGATTCACCCGCTGCCTGTTTCAGATTTTAATGCAATGGTATGTTTTTTCAGGATCTCGAATATTTATATTTCAAAACTTAAATATCTTTATTTAAACCATACAGCCTCAATCTCCAAAACCCTGGATTTTTAATATTTTGGCGATTGAAATCTGGCATGTTTGAAGGTTTGTCTCTCTGCAGAAGTCTCTTGTTATCCAAAGCAGAAAAAACAAACTAGGGACGGATTACGAACTGCCCAACGCTGGCTGCCAGCACAGCGAAAACACTGCCTCCGACTCCCTCAACGCCCTGCCCTGGGGATAACTACTTTCTTAATAATAAATAGGGAAAATGTAAAATGTTTTCTTTAAATTAAAAATCGAAACGAATTGTTTTAATGAATATCTCTGGTTATGAGGGTAAAGCCTGCCTTCGTGTGTACACTTTCTGAAGAAAAATTTCCTGTGTGGTTTTCCCTGTGAGATCAAAAGGAACTAATTAACTTTTCTATAAGGTAAACAAAACTTTAACTTGAAATATCCCCATGAAGTATGAGGGAAGTGAGCTTTTGTGTGAGTGAAAGCAGGAGGGAGAGAGAGAGGGAGGAAGGGAGAAAAGGGAGGAGAGAGTTGGGTTTAATTTTATATTCAAAATCGTCTCATGCTCAGAAGGTATTGGAAACTCCTTACCAAGAGTCAGCCTTCTTTATCCTTCCCCATTACCAAAATGATATTTAAATCAAAGGCTGAAATGTTGCCAAGTTCAAATCCCTTGTAAGATTAATAGGGCATTGTTCTGTTCATAGAAAATGTGTTCTTCTTAGAGCCCCTTTAAGAAGAACTGGGTGTGTGAAGGACCGTTCGGGAAAGAGTGTGGGAAAGGGAAAAATCTGGAAAAGCGGCCCTGGATGGGGGTGGAAGGAAGAGAGAATCTTCAAGAGGACGGACAACCACTGCCCCACCCCCAGCCAGAAGTAATTGGGGTCAGGGGACCAGGCCTCCAGCTGGAGCCCCATTTCCCCAGGACCTGGCTCATTTACAGAAGAATGAGGAACAGGAGGAGCAGCTCTGAGGGGTCCCTGAAGGTCTTTGAGGTCATGCCCCTCTGGATGCTGACCCCAAGCTGTGCTGAGAGACTGTGGGGAGCTCCTGCCTGCCCCTCCCAGGAGGAGCAGCTGCAGCCGAGGGCTGGTCCCCCTCCCAGGACAGCGAGTCCTTGGCCTGTTTCGGGTGAGCTGCCTGGGTCCAGGGGGCCCCTGGCTGGGCCTCTTTGCCCTTGCCAGGGTACAGACAGGCAGCCAGCCCAAAGGACAGAGACTGGAGGAAGCAGTGTGTGTGTGCGTGAGAAGAAGTCTCCGCTGCAGGGCTCAGCAAGGCAGACACTGGGCCGATACCTCCCCTGGGCCTGGTATTTCCAGAGCAGAGGCATAGGTGGCACACACCACTCAGACACACTGCTCCCCGCACCTCCGTCAGCCCGGAAAGGCTGCCCTGTTAAAGATGGCAATTGTTGCTGTACCAGCTGACATTTATTTCATGCTTCCCAAGCCCGGCTCTGCACACAGTGCTTCATAGGCTTTGTCTAAAGCATTACGGCAACTATATTAGGGATTGCTACTACCAGCAGAAGAGGAAACTGAGGCAGAGAGGGCCAACGTACCTTGCCCAAGGATACCCAGCTACTTACAAGATCGCTAAGCTACTAAGAAGCAGGCTAGCTGCATAGAGCCCCAGTCACTAAGCTAGGATGGGGGGACTAGGGAGACACATCAGTGGGAACTCCCTGGGGGCAGCCCCGCCCCGCCCCAGGGGCGCAGGCTCAGTCCACTTCTATGTCCTGTCTGGGTCTGTTCTGAGCTGTGTGTCAATTATGTTAGTAGTGATGAGGGACCCACCTTAAGCTTGTTAATTCATGTATCTGGCACCTAAGTTTGCAAATAATTTGCTTTCATGCCAACTGAAGTCACCCCTACAAACCATCCCTCTTACTCACAACAGCATCCAGGGAGCTCTCTTTGAGAGAACAAGGAAGAGTGGGTCAGGGGACGCACATCACCCGAAGCCCATGTTGTCTCTGATGTGGCCCTTAGAAGCGTCCAGAACACATGCCATCCTTCCTAGATGGTGTGCCGACAGTAGGGGGGTGGGGGATACATTTTTGAATGCCCCCAACTTATCCTTTTTGCTTGAAGAAGAACTAGATTCTTACAGAAAAAAAAAAAAAAAAGGAGCAGGGAGACAATAACTATTACACCAGTTTCAGTAGCAAGACCAGCAGCAATTTTCCCTAAGGTCACTGATAAGAGTTGAGTCACACCAGCGTTGCCTCATCCTGGCTGTGTAAACTTGAGCAAATTGCTTTACCACTGTGAACTTCGGTTTCCTCATCTGTTAAGTAGAGATAATTCTGACTGTCTAAAATGGGATCAAATATGTCCAGGACCTAGTGATCAGTATTCATAGAGGCTTAAAGAAAAATTGTTCCAATGAGAGCACATGGACACGGGAAGGGGAACAACACATACTGGGGCCTGTTGGGGGAGGGTTGGGGCGGAGAGCATTAGGAAAAATAGCTAATGCATGCTGGGCTTAATACCTAGGTGATGGGTTGATAGGTGCAGCAAACCACCATGGCACACATTTACCTGTGTAACAAACCTGCACATCCTACACAAGGACCCTGAAACTTAAAAAATAAATTTTTTTTAAAAAAAGAAAAATTGTTCCCTTTCCTTTTCATCCCCAAACCTTAGCAGCCCTTCCATACTTAAAATCAATTGCTGTGTTTAGGCTTTCATCCTTTTTAAAATGTGTGGTTATTATCAGGGGTGTCTTTCTTTGTCATAGCCAAATCCCACTCATTTTTAGTTTACCAACCACAGCAGACTCTTGCTGATTTCAGACCTTCCTTCTCCCTGGAGACCCGTCTTTGGTTCCAGTGCCTTAGCGTGAGGATTCTCCATTTCCCAGGGCAAAAATCCTGTTGCTCTGAGCCCCTGCAGTCCCAACACCCAGAGCTCTGTACTCAGGCCCCTAAGTCGTTAGCAACAAACACTGGCTGACTTAGCAACAATTTAGCAGCAAATGCTGGCTGAGTGCCTACTGTGTGTGGTTACTGCACTGATTTTTGGGAATCCAGGTGTGGAACTGAGAGACGGGGCGGGCTCTGGAGCCCATGTTCTGGTGGGCACATGGGATGTAAGGCAACGGGAGCTGCTTTATTTCTTCAATAGTGAGTCTGCTCTGAATAGGGGGTGTGTGCACACAAACCCCACTCCACCGCCTGGCTAACCTTGGACAAGTCCTTTCACCTGTCTAAGCCTCTGTATTCCAATAGTCTATTAAGAGCATCCTATGGGGCAGGCTCTGTGCTGGGTTCCGGGGTTAGAACAGCCAACAAGACCCAACAGCCCCCCTTTGGAGTCTAGTGTGAAAGTCAGGGGATGTATACATTACTTTAGTTGTGAGGGAAAGAATAAAGTCCAGCCCCTCCTACCCTCCAGGGTGCCCTGACTGCCTTAGCTAGCCCGGTCTGGCCCCATCCTGAACAGAAGAGCCATGAAGGAGGAGGTGGGAGTAGAAGGAATAGTGGGAGGCCTCAAGGCATTCGGTCTACCTGTCCAGGAGGTGCTTCTGAGTGTGGGAGGCAGGGACAGTGGCAGGGGAGCCCAGATGCTACTCTTCCTGAAAGCCATTTCATTTGATATCCCCATAAAGATGGAGACAGTGACAGTCTGGGTACAACTGACTTGAAGAGATGGTAGCCCCAAGCCTGACCCCATTCCCATGGTATAGACCCAAGGCCAGCCAGGCGTGGTGGCTCACTCCTGTAATCCCAGTACCTTGGGAGGCCGAGGCAGGTGGATCGATTGAGCTCACAGGTTCAAGACCAGCCTGGGCAACATAACAAAACCTCAACTCTACAAAAAAAAAACAAAAATAGTAGCTGGGTTTGTTGTTGCATGCCTGGAGTCCCAGCTACTTGGGAGGCTGAGGAGAGGATGGCTTGAGCCTGGGAGGCCGAGGTTTCAGTGAGCACTCTAGCCTGGGTGATAGAGTGATATCTTGTCTCAAAAAAAAAAAAAAAAAGAAAAGAAAAGAAAAAAAGAAAAGAAAGTCGCAAGGCCTTCCTACTGTGCCCCCAAATCTGCCCCATGCTGCCTCATCTCTCATTTGGGAGCTGTGTTAACTTCCAGGCCTTGGCCCATTTCCCAACCAGGACATGTGGAGTATACTGTTTTCCAACAGCAATGCTCACATCCCTACCTCTAGACTTTGGTTGGCTTCTGGTGTAATCAGCTAGGTGCATATATTATTTATGGACAAACTCATAATCCTCTGTATCTGTACACACACATGCCCCAGATAGAGTGAATGCCGAATAAATATTTTCTGGATGGAACTGCTGAAGAGATATATACGTATGCATCTGTTGTGAATATATCAGGATGCAATGTGCACAGAGAGACACATATGGTTTTATATACAAGGTTAGAGATCAGTTTATATGAGTGTATACACATATATAACTTTATTTCCAGTTGGCATCAGGCAGTCAGCTGGCATCTGGTATAAACTAACTGTTCATTCAGTTGGTACAAGCATGTAATCTGTGTGTGCACAGAGTGAAATATATGACTGGTATTTTTTTCCTTTTCGTGAAAGTGCTGAATACAAAACTTGTGATACTTTTAATAAAGTATCACATAGATTACATAATTATGATCAACTTTTAACCAAACCATAAACTTAGAATTTCCAAAATCAACCATAAAAAAATAATAGGGGAGCTGTCAGTCTCTCCGTAAGCAACGGTGAGCCCATCTCTGAAGAATGACTGTAGTTAAACAGTGGAGTCAAATTCCACTGCCATTTACTGAACCACTTCATGTTTGTATACATCGTTTCATTTAATCCTCACAATACCCTGTGAACCAGGTTTTATCATCCTTACTGCAAGACAAGGAACTGAGGCTTGGAGAAGCTAGCGACCTACCCAAGGTAAATCAGCACATAGGGAAGGGAGCCTGTTTACTCATTGCCCAGGTCTGCCATAACAACGAACTCAACTGGGTGGCTTGAAACAACAGAACTTGTTCTCCCACAGTTCTGGAGGCCAGGAGTCCAAATCAAGGAGTCAATGTTCTCTCTCCAAAGACTCGAAGGAAAGAATCCTTCCCTGCTCCTTCTAGCTTCTGGTGTTTGCCAGCAGTCCTTGATGCGCCTCGGCTTGTTGATCTACCACCCCAGGCTCTCATCTCCCCCGCACGTCTGTGTCCACGCTCTCCCCTTCTTATAAGGAGACCAGTCACTGGATTACAGCCCACTCTAGTCCAGCAGGACCTCATCTTAATGAGTTACATCTGCAGTAAAGACTCTATTTCCTAATAAGGCCACCTTTGAAAGTTCCAGGTAGACATGAGTTTGGGGGAACATTATTCAACCCCGTACAGCTGGGAGCTGAACTCACATAATAATATAATATAATCCCACACTCCTGTGCTTCCCAGTGGGTCCTGGGCCCAAGTCCTCCGTTTCAAGGTTAGGGGCAGCAGCAGTGCCCTCTACCTGTCCTTCCCTCTAGGTCAGGGTTATGCATAGTCAAGAGGAGCACAAACCACAGGCTACCCTTCCTTAGAGCTGTGTCCCCGCTGCACAGGGGGATACTTACACACACCAAAGCTCTGGCAGTGGGGCAGAGAGGAGGCATAGGACCCTTGGTGGTAGCTGACCTGGAGGCATCCTCTGAGACTTCTGCCCCTGCACCAGCCTCAGCCTGTGGTCCCTGCAGGTCCCCTGAAGCCAGCTCCCTCTTCACACACACCTGCTCCCCTCTCCCTAGGGCCACACCCAGGAAGCTGCAGGGAAGACCTCACAGATCTAGGAGCTGGAGTCACAGCTGGCACTTGGCCTGACGCCCCAAGTGGGCTTGGGCTCACCTAGGGAAAGCTTCCAGCTCTGGCCACTGCTGCTGCCTAGGAAAAGCCAAGGAGGGAAAGCCAGGCGGGCTTCATCCCCTGGGTAGCCCGCAAAGGACTTTCCTGGGGGTCCCCCACAGGTGCCACACAGCCCTTGGCCCCTGGAGGTGCCTGTTCCACTCCTTTTGCTCTAATTACCCATGGTCTGGTCGAATTTGTTATCAGTGTCACTACCACAGCAATGAAGGGTGGGTGTCTGGAGCTGACTGCTAATGCCTGCCTCCTGAGCCTGGCACTTACTAGCTTGGGTGACTTTGACTTCTCTTAGCCTCAGTTTCCTCTTTTGTTAAATGGGCACAACAACAGTACCAGCCTCACACTGTGGTGAGAATTTGGCAAGTTTCTGCACATATAATGCCTGGCACCTAACGGTTACGTGGTAACATCCCTCATGTGTGAGGCTTCATCATCATCACCATCACTATCCTACAACAGCGGTTATTACGGTGAACTGACTTGCAACCTGCCTGGGGAATGAGACACATATTCTGGTTCACAGAGTTGCTGTGGTTGCCGTATGTGGAATTGTTTTTGCAGAATTAGATTTTTTAAGTTAGTTAATTGAGCCACCAGCTCTCCACACCAGAGGTTCCCAGCTCTGGCCCTTAGGACCTGTATGACTTGGGCTTCCGTTTTCTCATCTGTATAGTGGTCCCTCCCTTTCTTCCCAGATTGTGGCCAGGAAGAAAGGAGAAGGTAGCTATTATCACCATCTGCCCGGGAGCCTCAATCATGTCTGATCACTCACCTGGGTCTCCATTTCCGTGTCTGTGAGATGGGTGATGACTCCTATCCAGAGCTTTTGGAATAATTCGAGGCAGTGAGCAAATGTGTGCCTGGCACAATAAATGGTGTCGGATATTACTGTGTTTTTAAATGATTTATTTAACTTTTATTTTCAGTTCAGGGGTACATGTGCATGTTTGTTATATAGGTAAACTTGTGTCATGGGGGTTTGTTGTACAGATTATGTGGCCACCCAGGTATTAAGCCTAGTGCCCATTAGTTATTTTGATATTACCATTCAGGATCAGTTTACCTGTGGAGGTAAATGCACAGAAGCTCCAGGTAATGGCCTCTGGAGAGGGGAATATTGGCTAGCTGAGTTAAGAGGTGACTTAACTCTGACCCTGCCCCTCCCCTAAAGCCCCTCTGCCTTCTAGTTAGTGTCTATAATAGGGGGTCCCACATAGAGTGCCAAACGGGGAGTCCCTGGCTGGAACCAGGCACTGCCAAGAGCACGGGCTTGATCTCTGCAAGCCCAGAAGGAGAGTGAGAGGAGGATGCAAAAGCACGCCCCTAAGGAGTAAGTGCTCATAAATTCATTGGCAAGTAATTTATGGCAGCCAAGTATAACACCTAATGCCTGCCAGTGTGAGAGGTTAATAGGGAAGGTTAAGGAGCACCTGCCGGCTGATTTATGGGCCTGGCCAGTGGCTTTCATCCTGGCTGAGGCTCTGGCTCTGGGCCTGGGGGAGAGGAGGGGAAGGGGCCAGGCCAGGGTGAAGGGGCAGGGAGGGAAAGTGGGGGAGAGGGAGGGTCCAGAGGAGAAGTGCAATAAGAGAGTGGGGAGGGAACCGCGTAGAAAAAAACACAGGAGGGAGCAAGGCAGGCAATAGCAGTAACATCCTCCATACCCCCGCAAGGAGGCGGTGATGGGAATCGTCCACTCGGAGGCCCAGGGGCTTGTCTTGTCTGTGACCCTCATAGGGTCAAAAGGGTTTGCATCCATCAGCGTCACCAGAAAAACAAAATTGAACAAGTACATTCAGTGATGTGAACTGGGGCATGACTTATGTTTGCAAAGAATGAGACAAGTCATCAATTTCCTCATCAACATAAAATTATTATCTGGGGCCAGGACCATAAGGGAGACAGAAGGCATTGAGTCCAGCCACATGGCGGCACCATTACTGCTCAGTGCCCTCATCTGTAGGTGGCGATGGATGCCTGCCTTCAGGAGTGGTTTTGCACATTCAATGAGATTCCAAGGGTGAGGACACTGGCCGTGGTGTCTGGCCTGAAGAGGACGAGATGCAAGAGAGTTGGGTCTGACGTTACTGCTACTGCCTTCCTTGCTCCTTCCTATCTTTTTTTTCTATGCCATTCTCTCCCGACTCTCTTATAGCACTTCCCTGGACACCAAGGCCAGGCTTTTAAAGTTGACATCGAAAACAGCAACTAGCAGCTGGCATAGCCTTCAGTCACTCCGGGGCTCTGGAGGAGCCGTCACAGTGTGTCTGGACACACATCCAGGCTGGACATTTGGGCTGGCACCCCGACTGGCCTCCGAAAAGAGTTAAGCTGACTTTGTCAAAATCAGAAAGATTAACTACAAGGAATGTTGCAAGGATTTTTTAGATGATCTTACAGGTATATATTCACACATAACTGGCCACCCCATTGTCCTGAACACCAGACCCAGAATTCCCTGAGATCCCAGGGCAGCATCATAGGGATGATGGTTACAGCAAGAAACCCAGGCCCCCACACACTCAGCACTTTCCCACCCACCAGCCCACCCTGTCCTCCTGGCTTCCCGAAAGGCAGTGTCACTATGAGGAACCTGGGCTCAGAGGGGCCGAGCAACTTGCCCAAGGTCGCACAGCCAGTGAGTGTGTGCAGAGCCAGGAGGCGACGCCAGTTTCTCGGCCCCAGGCTCAGGGCTTTCCCCATGTGCATTGCTGTATTTTCCCAGAGGTCCTCGGCAACACACATTCCAGGGAGGTGGGGAGGGGCAGGGACAGCCCCACTGGGCACACTTCCAGGGTGCTCCCACCCTCACCCCAAGAACTAGCCAAGAACTAGCACTCCCTGGCCTGGCTCCTTCCCGCTCTGTTCTCTGTGTCTCTCCCTCACCCCTTTGCATTTTCTGCCCCTGGGAGTGTCGCCCCACATCCTGTTCTGCCCATACAAACACCCATTCCCCAAAAGTGGAGGTTGGGGAAGCTTTTCCTGATCCATAGCTTCTGGTTCCCCTGAGACCATCCCACTCACCTCCTGAGGGAGGAGCCATGCTCACAGTCTTGGGCTGGGCTGTGAGTATTCCCTCCCTCCCTCCACACACACGCCTTCATGAACACAACCTCCCACGTGCACGTGAACACACACATGCAGACATGTGCACACAGGTAGAGAACACACATGCACACAAGTTAATCCTTGAAAGTCAAGCCAGTGCATAGCCCCTCCAGACATGAGCCACAAACCAAAAAACAACATCCAGAAGTCGCTTGAAATTTCATTCAAATGTTCACTGCAGATTCACAAGAAAAGGACTATTATATTCATCTATTCGTTATATATTCACAGATAACACGGAGAAACACCTTAGAGACTGTCCTCCCTCGCCCCAGGCACCGAGGATGGCAGGTGCCCTCCCTAGTCTCCTCTTCACTCCCCCAACCCCAGCCTGCACCTTCCCCTTGCTGTACTTTTTCCTGCTTCCCATGAGCTCTGCAGCCTTTCCCATATTAAATGAGGCAATTTTTCCAGCTTCTCTGCCCCTCGCCCTCCCTTCACAATTACTCTGATCCACAGCGGGGTGGGGTGGAGGTGGAGTAAGAGGACATCAATGCTCAGGCCTTAGTATTTTACACACACACACACACACACACACACACACACACACACACACACACAGTCTTAGAGGATCCCTCCCAGCTTGCCAATCCCTGGCTCTCAAGGCAATCACACCCTGTGTTCAGTCCGAGCCCTCATCCCTTCCTTCTGCCCACCAGGCTTCCAGGCTGCCATGCTGTGTTGGCGGGGAGGAAAACTGGATGTGGCATCCTAAGTCCTGGCCCAGTTTCTGCTTTACCACTTCCTAGCCATGTGAGTCCAGAGCGGTCCCTCAGACACCCTGGAAAGCCACGTGTCTGCAAGGCCAGACCTGCATGGGCTTTACAGCCAGATCCAGACTTGAATGCCAGCTCTGCTGTGTTTTTGCTGTGTGTCTTTAGGCAAGTGCTCAACCTCTCTGAGCTTTGATTTCTTCATTATAAAGTGGTATATAATGACAATGACCTGACTGGTTGCTGTAAAAATTACAGAAAATAAGATTGTAGGGTCATGAATACAAATATTCAGGAGACGTTTCTTCAAACACAAGAAGGGCAGCAAGTTTTCATCGTTGAAGAGGCCTCTGTTTCCAACAGGATATTCAGCACAAGGGAAGTCAGATGAGTGAGACGAGGCGGTTGTGGAGCAGAAGAACATCACGGATTTTACTCAAACGTTCAGGGTTAGAGTCCCAGCTCTGCTCTTCCTGTGTGCCTTTCGTCAAGGCTCCTGGCCTCTTCTCAGCCTTAGTTGCCTTTTCTGCAAGACGGGGATGATCGTAGTATCCTCCTATAAGACAACTCTGAAGATTTCCGTTCATTCAGGCAAAAAAGTTCATATTCACTGAACACTTGTTCTGTGTTAAGCTCTCCTCCAGGCCCTGGAGACAGAGCAGAGCAAACACATGATTCCTCACATTACAAGAACAGATGAGTAAACAAATACATAAACCAGGTAACTGCAGCTGGTGCCGAGTGCTCTGAAGAATTAAAGCAGGTGGGGAGGGAGCTAACTTGGATTGGGTGGCCCAGAAGAGGGAATCTATGGAACAAGCCCAGAATTGGGTCTGGCTCTTAATGGGTACTAAGTAAATACTACTGACTGTTAATTATTACTAATGGTCAGATATGCAGCTTGATCTGCAAGGGCTTCTGGGAGTAAGCAGGAGTTTGCCTGACAGCCACAGGTCTTGCTGCCCTCAGTTTGACAAGGGAGAGATGTCTGAGGGATGGCGCCGCCAGGGTAAAGGCCTGGCTTGCTTCAGCTGCCATGCTGTTTCTGGACATTCCCGCGCCTCCTCCTCCTCCAGCCTCCATCGGGCTTTCATTTCCTCAGGCGGAGGCTGAGCGCCAGCCCCTGCTGCCAGCCTGGACTGAACATCAGAGACCAGAACCATTTGCCGCGGGTTTCACGGGGTGTAAAGTGCTCAGCACCCATTAAAGCTAGAGGGGCAGCAGGGTGGGGGCTGAGATCCTGCCTAAAAGGCTCAGAAACACTTCTTTAGAAAGAGCCAAGATCAGCCCTGATCGCTGGCTTTGCCCTGGAACTGTTTATCTCAGCTTTAAAATGCCATGGGCCAGGCTGAGAGCTTGTAAAAAGGGAAAATACATATTGTCCTCATGGAGGAGGAGTGAGGTGGTCTCCCTGAGAGCTCCCCAGTACAGGCAATGCAGCTTTCTGCCAGTCCATCCATCTAGAGCAGCTATTAGGCACCATCTGTGTGTAGACCCTAAGAGGCACTGCAACATCGGATACGGTATCTGCTTGTTGGATACCCGGGGAAAGAAGGATAAGGAAAAACATTTAGACGTGCCTACTGTGTGCCAGCCTTTCTCATCATTTCCTTCAATCCTCAAATAATGCATCAAGACCACCATTACCTCCTCATTTATCAAATAAAAGAAAACAGAAGCCCAGAGAGGTTAAGTAACTCACCTGAGGTTGCACAGCTAATAAGTGGCAGAAGTGGCAGAGGGAGAATTTGAAACCTTGATGGAGGAACACTTTTCCTCCACAGAGAAAGTGAAGGAAGGGCAAGGGGTGGAGGTAAGTGGAGGAAGGACACCCCTGCCCAGCCAGCTGACTATGTCCAGGGATCAAAGAGTGGCAGGTGTACAGCCAGGTACCCTCCTATCCTGGAAAGTGACAGTGGAGCGCTAACCTGAGCCAAGCATTTCCCATGACCTTTCTCAAATAACCCCACCCCCGACCCAATTACTAAAGTCCCCAGTGTACCGATGAGAACACTGAGGCCCCGTGCCAATAAGCGGCAGAGCCCAAATCATTCTGATTCCAGTGTCTGACCCACTCACTACCCATGTGACTCACAACCATTGTGTTAAGTGTCACCCTCCATGTCTGAGGCACTTTGCAGTTTACAAGCTAATAATGTTTTTTCCATTCATTATCTCCACTTATGATTTGAGCAAGCCTTGGGCAAAAAAGAGGGCATCACCCAGAGCTCAGGCTCTCATCAGTGGCCCCATGGAAAGGCAAGCAGGAAGGGCTGGGAGTTGGTAAGAAGGAAGGGTTGATGGTGGGAGGACATTGGGGAGGCTCCACAGCCAAGGGACAGGAAGCTTGGCCGTAAGCAGCCATGAGGCTTTGAGACCCTTAGTCTCAACCTTCCAGGAAGCAGCCCTTACATCTTTGGCATCCCTCACCTTTCCTTCTGACCTGGTGCCAAAGGAACAGACTACATGACCTAAACAACCTCTCCTCTGGCCTGTGTCCTTGGTATAAGAAATCTGGAATGCGAAACCTGTGAACGAGATGGGGCTTGTGAACTGATTTCCATCTGATTTTAACCCATTCAGATCCACAGGGGAAAATAATGAACCATTCCCATAATAGCTGCCTTAATGGCAGTAACTCAGATATAACGAAAGGGAATTCTCCAACCAGTTCTACTTAATTCATTTGTTCCTTCCTTCATTCATTCAACATTCCTTGCTCTGAGTCTGTTCTAGCCAACATCTACATTACAGGTGATGGGTGGAGAGAATGAACACTGTTCAGGGGAGGGGCACATCACTCCAGTAGAGAAGATTAAGAGGAAACTTCCAGAAGATGAGGCTTGAGCTATGCCTCCAAAGCTGCTGGGGAGAAGGGAGAAGGGCATTTTAGGCAGAACATTCCAGAAACCCTCTGGGGACCCATCTTGGCAGGACCCAGCTGGGGCCTAACCCCAGCTACTTCCTAGAGCTGAGGCCACTAGCCCTTCCTGATAAGGTGTCATGATTTCCTTCCTTCCTTTCCAAGTGTTGGCTCCCCAATTTGTAGAGGCTTTATTAAAAACACACAGTTAATGGTTAGGAAAGAGGAGGCATTTTTGCTTCTCTCTCCCCACCCCTCCCCACCCTGAGCCCCCACTCTGGCTGGAATGCAGCCATCAAAATAAACATTAAATGCAAAATGCCAGAGCTGAGTTATTACTTGCGAGGGTGCTGGGAGAAAAATTTATAGCAACATTACAGTGTTTTGTTAAAAATCTCTTAATGCACCAAAATGGGAAGGTGTGTGTGTTTTTTATTAAAATGTTACACTCTATAAATCCGATCTGCAGGAAGGACACAGGTGGCGACCCAGGGACTCAGCTGAGGAAGCTGTCACTTCTATCTTTGGAGCCGTCCTCATCCTTGGCTCTGGAAGTAGCCTCTCCCCAGCCTCTCCTCCTCCATACCATCTCCTTTTCTTTGAGAAAAAGCTTACTCCTCCCTTACCACCAAGGGAGGAGAAGCCACGAAAGGGTGTGACGATCTTTGTGCAACTTCCCAATACCCTCGGGGTCTGGTGAAAAGTTGCAATTTTGTTAAAAAGCCTCTCTGAGCAATAGAGTCCCCCACAGCGCCCTTATGAAGTTTGTCTGACGTGGGGTGAAATTTCCTGTTGGTCCATTTTCACAAATTTAGATTCTGGCTGATGCTGCATTTTCCAAGGGCTTCTTTATAAAAAGGCAACCACTGTCTGTCTCTAGCCTTCTGCTCTGGAATGTCCTTCCTCAAAATGGTAGATGATATCACTGGGGCCAAATGGCAGTTTTCTTTTCTCCTTTTAACCATATGTAGGTGTGTCCTCCCTTAAAAGAAGAGAACTATAGGAATTTGGATTTACAGAACAAGGTTGGTTGTTTTTCTCTCCATCTTTCAAATAGTGATATCAAAGGATTCCTTAGTGGCATTAAAACTGCAACTCCTAGATTGGACAGGGGCTTGAAGACCCCCTAAATTTTATGTGAAAATGGGAGTATGCAACAATAATGGGTTGAATGGTAACCCCCAAAAGATATGTCCTAGTCCTAACCCCCACTACCTTAGAATGTGATATGACTTTATTTGGGAAAAGGGTATTTGCAGCTTAATTAAATTAAGGCTGTCAAAATGAGATCATTCCAGATTATCCGGGTGGGCCCTACATTCAATGACAAGTATCCTTATCAGAGACTGAAGAGAAGGAGACCGAGAGAAGAAGGCCTTGGGAAGACAAAGGCAGGGATTGGAGTAATGAAGTCACAAGGAAAGCTTGGGGACCCGGAAGCTGGGAAAAGGAAAGGAAGATTCTTTCTTAGAGCCTTTGGAGGAACATGACCCTGCGGGAACTTTGATCTTCCACTTCCCGCTTCCAGAGCTGGGAGGGAAGAAATTTTGGTCCACCACGTTTGCTTCAATTTGTTAAGGAAGCTCTCAGAAACTAATACAGCATCTATCTGCATCTTTCCAGAAAGAGGGTCCTCAACTTTCATCAGATCATCAAAGAAACGTCTCCCCTAGAAAGCCGAAGAGGCATGGATGTAAAATATTTGTGTGAATTGCATGTATTTCTAGAGTCACTGCTCCTGCAGGATGGAAACCGTACCTATAATTTGGAAGGCGGGATCAGCAAACACCCTCAACCTGGGCCTGGAGATGGAGGTCTCTGTCCCATAGTCCTTCTCACTCCCTTCCCTACTCTCTCCCACACTGATTCTGTAGGTTCTGGGTAAGCACCCGACTCCACTTCCTCAGCTCCCAAGTCTTTTGAGATCAACTTCGCAATCATCTGGGAAGCAGCTCTTTCTAAAAGCATTGAAAAGCCCTGGTGTCTACCTTGTCTACCTGCATAGCATCTCAGCTCCAAGGGCAAGCAATCCTTTAAAAAGGAAAATAGGTCCTTTGGTGATGATGCAAATGTTTTGGAACCTCTCTAGACCGATGGTTGTTGTACCACACTAAGAATATGCTAAACGCCACAGAATTGTTCACTTTAAAAGGTTAATTTTATGTTATGTGAATTTCACCTTTAAAAAATGAGGAGTGGAGGGGGAGGGAAATCAGCATCAATTGCTTCCCTAGGTGCAATAATTAACAAAGCTCATTTTGCACCCCACTCCTCGTCTCTAAGAAATGAAACAGTGCTAGTTAACTTGGCAAGAGAAAGGGCAAGACCAGTGATTTATTTTAGAGGCAAATCCTGAAAGGACTGGATTGGCCACACTTGGGAGCCGAGGGACCATCAAAGAGCAGGTCATGTGGCCCCGGGGCCCCATTGGAAGAGGATCTGGGGAAATCTAGCCACTACTTCATTTGAATTCGACTGGACAGGAGGTCAGGGTGGCTTCTAGAATTGCATCTTCCTCCAAGCTCTGCGAAACCTGCAACCTTCCCAAGTGAGAATAAGAACTGAAGTTAAGGGAGCATCTACCCACGTGATCTCTGATCCTCACAGCTTTCCTAGGAGATAGAAATAATCACGTCCATTTCACAGGTGAAGAAACGGAGGCACAGAGAGAAGTGACTTGCCCAAGATGGCACAACCACAGACCACGGATTAGCAACCAGCTCTGCCTGGCTTTACTAAAGCTCGCGCGCGCGTTTTCCACCACCCTTTGAAAAACTCGACCGGGACCTGTAAACGAATTCAATTTAGAGAAAGCAGCGAGGAGTTTCCTCGCTCCTGAGCATGGCAGAGCACCTGAGGGAAAAGGTTTGAGAGAGAGGAAGCTTGGTGTCCAGGCCCTGAAGCACGTCACTGCGCAGACACAGCCAGGACACGGTACCAGGCTCTCCAGCCAAAGCTCGTTCCACAGCCAACCCCTGAGGACGAGTAGTTTCCTGGGTGTTTCCGGCGGGCGGCTCCTCCTCGGGACGCGGCCCAGCCTCCTTCAGGCCCCAAGACCTTGAGTGAGGACCGAGAGAGAGCGCATTGCGCGGGTCGGCTGAGATGCGCGGGGCGGGGGGCGGGGGGTGGAGCAGTGCCGCTCGAGAAGTTCAACGAAGAAGCCACCTCCCAGCGACCTCCGGAGCTTGCTTCCTCCGGGCCTCGCCTCTTTGCTCCGGGAGTGGCCCGAGTGGCACACGAGGCTATGGCTTTGGGTGTTTCTTTTTATCCCATCAGTTGCCCTTGTGGTTTTGCAAGTCGGTTCGCTCCGGTCTTAGTCGACCTGGGAGCGCGCGCCGCCCTAAGTTTCCCCAAGGCCTGGGGGTGGAGAAACAAAGCCGCTGCGCTGCGCTTCCGCCCATAGATCGGTAATCAGGGCCCTTGGACTCAGTTTTGGACCGAGGGGTCGACGCCAGGAGAGGTGTCAGTTCGCCCGCAGTTGCGCGCTCTGGGCCTGCTCTGGGCGTGTGGGGGGAGTATGGAGAGGCCAGCTGTGCGCCCGTGGGTCCTGGGGAAGGAAGGACCTCAGGAGGGGTGGGAGAGAGGGTCGAGGTCTGGCCACTGGAATCCTCAGATACTACGGGCCGGATCGGGGGAGTTGCACAGGCTGGACGCAGCTAATGAGTAGCAGGAGGCAATCGAAATATAATCACCACCACCACTTACTAAGCACCTACTCTGTGCCGCGCACTATGCCAAGCAGCCTCATGTTTGTCCCCCTCCTTCTGTCTCTTTCTGTGGCTAAGGTTACCCTAGTACTTCTCCTGTGCATTCCCCTCGGCTCTGCCCTCCCCGATGTCCGCCTCGCTCCTCTCAGCCCCCCTCCCTGCCAGTCACAAGCCTCGGGATTATGCGATCAGAATGTGCGCTCCGGCTGCCTCCTATGACAGGTGCTAGGGCAGGGACCCCTCCCTCCGGAGGCAGGCGGCAGGAGGGCAGGGTGGGGGAGGTTGCAGGAGGCTGCCGGGATAAAGACAGCAGGCCTGGGAGCCGGCAGCCCTGGGCTGGAGGGTCAACCTGACCTCTTGCTGGCCCAGTGACTTCGGGAAAACGGCAATGCGTGTCTGGGCTCCCCTTTCCCTAACAGTAAAACAGGGACATAGACCCTACTCCACAAGGCAGTAGTAAGCTCACGAAGCGAATCAAGGAAGGTGAAGAAGGTGCTACTTAAAGTGCCAGGTGGGTCAGAGCCGGGAGATGGAGAGCAGCAGAGACCCTACCCCTAAGACCTTCTCCCACTCAACACACGCCCTCCATCTCCCTGAGCACCGACAGGAAGGGCTGGACCGTGGGAGTTATTAATTCCTTTGGCTTTTTCACTCCTGGTGCTTTGAAAGGACCCTGACCCAGGGCGAGCTGTGGGTAGAAGAAGCGGGTGAATATAACCCATTTTCCCAGCTGTTGAAGGTCAGGAACCCCAAATGATCACTTCAGGGGCTTTTCAGCCTGGGCTAGGGTATCTAAAACAGCAGTCTCCAATATGGAAATGGTGGGAAAATCTGAAGTCAGCATGATCTCATTTAATCTAAGCAGCCATCCTATGAAGTAGGTACTGGGCTATTATTATCCCCATTTCACAGAAGGAGAAACTGAGTTCCCTGAAGGCAGTCACTTACAGGCATTACACAGCCAGTAAGCAGCACAGCTGGGATTCAAAGCTGGGCTCCTCACCACTAATGTAGCCACTGTCCGAGCATTTTGCTGCCTCCTTCCTTCCCACTTTGCCACCCCACAGGCCTCCCCGCTATCACAGAGGCCTCACTCCAGCTCTGTCCTGGAGGGAATCCAGAAGCCCCCTCCCAATCCAGAGACCATACTGGGGACGGAGGGAGGGTTGGAATGGGAGTCAACACAGCTGCCACTGACTGCCCACCAACTCTTGGGGTGGGGGGAGGGGCAGGTGGACAGACAAATGAAACCTTAGAGAAGAAGGACTCTTGGAGGCCCAGGGCCATAGTTGTGGGGAGGAGACAAGGGAATTATGGACCATGCTCCCTCCTGTGAGTGAAGCCATGGCACAAGGTTGAACAATGGGCTCTGGGGACTGGAGGAGAGTAGGAGTGGGGAAAGGAGGGAGGGAGGTGTGGACGCAGAGCCAAGCTTGAGTATCAGCCAGAGAGAATCAAGAAGCCAGCCCTCTCCCGTCCTCATGGAAGCCTGCCCCTTTGACTCTCTCCAGCTTCAGCTTGGTTTTCTGAATGGTGGGATGGAAGGACCACCCCTTCCTTACCAGACAGAGGTGCTACCCACCCCAGAAGAGCCCTCTTCCCCAAACCCACAGGCTGTCAGTTGGGCAGTGCCAGGCTGGGCATGTAGACCTTTGCATTGCAGAATGAAAGGGAGGAGGGGGAAGGGAGTGAGGTCCAGGCCTGAGGGAACCGAGACAACTCTGGGAAGAGGGATGCTTTGTCCCAAGGGCCAGCTCTGCCCAGGACAGTGGAGCTTAACCTTCTGGGGGCCAGGAACTCCTTGGAGATTCTACTAAGAGCATTGAGCCCTCCCCCACTCTCCAGAGCCAGGCACAAGCAGACACAGTTTGAAGGGTCTTCAGATACCCTGGCCATCACACTCCTTTGCCTCCACCTCCCCAGCTGAGAAATGGGTAGAACATTCCTACTGGCTTCCCTGGAACTACGGCTGAATAAAGGCAGATCCACTTCTCCTGCCAAGCACCTCAAGAAACTGAGGCCTCGCGTCTGCCCAGGAGGTGCCTGAGGACCCTGGATAGGACCCTGGATAGGCGCTGCGTTTGGCCCACCTCTTCCACCACCAATCTTTTGCAGCCACATTTTGAAACCTTAAAGGACCAGCTTCCGGGAGAGAAGGGACGGGGAGAAAACAAGTAGGCACACGGGGCTTCCCTCCAAACACCTGGCCTGGGGTTTGGCTAATGACGTGGGAATTATGTGAGGACTTAAAATATCTGTGCTTTCCTCGGCTGTAACCGATCTGCAAAGGGTGGACGGGCTCAGACCCCAGAGGCCGACTTCCGGTTTCAACAACTTCCTCTCGGTTCAACAAGAATTAAGGTGGCCACCGAACAGGGTGGAGAGCTCGCCTCCAGGGCTTTCGAGCCAGGTTTTCCGCGGGTCCCCGGAGCTCCTCTCCCCGCCCTGCGCTCTTGGCCTTGCCCTTGCCAGAGAGGGCGGGGCACCAGGTTCCATCGCGCACCCGGACTTCGCCTTCAGGCGAGAACCCCAGCCCCCGCGCGGAAAAGCGGGCGGCCGGCTCCCCAAGAGCAGAGATGCAGAGCCTGGAAGCGAATAGGCAGGGCAAAGGTGTGCGTCTCCCTCCAGCGGGCGCGGGCGGCGGGGTTGGTCAGTTTGTAAAACCTCCAATCCGCTCCTGCTTTGTGCTTCATAGACGCGGGGTACCAAACAGCGTGTGAGCGGCTGGAACGCCTCGTTTATCCCGCACCTCTGGGATCCGCGCTGTTCCCAGATAAATGAAGGTGTGCCCCTGAATGCGGGTTTCCTTTACGACCCCCTCACTCCCCTGCCTCATTCAACACAATATGCTGGGCAGGAGAGACGCAGCTGCGAAGGCCTCTCCCAGCGCTTGATTCCCCAGAGTCCACTAGCCCGAGTTCCGGAAATGGCTAAGCCCCTAAACTCGGGGTGCAAGTCCCAGCGTGAGGTGGGCGAGGAGGAAGGGCGGGCGACGCTGGGGCGCTGCTGGGGCCCTGCTGAGCCGGCACAGATCGGGTCCCACGCCTGCTCCCCCGAGGTCCGCCCGCGGTCTCAAAGCCCCTAAGCGACCCCTGCTCTTTGCAGCGCCTGGAGAGCACTCGTCGTGGGCAGTGCCTCCCCCCCTGCCTCTATCCGACTGGAGGCTCGGTTTGGCGCGGCGGCGTCCACATTCCGGGGAGATTGGGGCAGGGGCTGCGGCGGCTGGGGACCGGTGCCCAGGGCCGATGCTGACCTCCTCCCGGCGGAGGACGTGGTGAGTCACGCGGTCGGCTGGGTCTGGCGAGCGCGCCGAGGACCCGCGCGGACTCGCTGCTCTCGCGCCCGCCCTGGCGGCTCTGGAGAAGTGGCAGCTTTTCTGCGAGCCCTGGAGGTCCAAAGGAGTTAGGAACCTTTTGGTCCGCCGGTCCCCCGTAGTGTTTGGCTCCAGGGATTTCTGATAACTCGCACAGTGGTTAAGACCATAGTTTCTGACGTTGGATCGCCTGAGTTCGAATCCCAAGTCCTCTGCTTTGCTGTGTGGCCCCGAGCTATTACTTCACTTGTCTGTGTTTCGATTTCGTAACCATTATAGAATGAGAATAATAGTTCCACCATAAGGCTATTGTTAGGATTGCAAAGATCTCAGTGTGCAAGGGCTGACTTGTAATGTAACAGTTGCCGATAGGCTGTGGCTATTACGTTGTTATTTCTAGAGTGTGAGGTGAGTGCACAGGGTTCCTTAGGACAGGAGGGTTCCCATGCAAGACTTAGAAGCTTCTCGGCTTCATATCTTGACTCTTCCCGTCTTTTCTGCCGGTGTCCAAAGTGTCCTTTCAGCCACCCCACACTTCAGTTATTGTAGCCTTCTGCCATTTGCAGAGCTGGCAACTTCCAGCCAAGTGCTGCACAGGGCTCGCTGATGTGGGCGTAGTCCCCATTTGACTCACATGGAAGTCAAGGCTTGGGTCAGTCAGGCAAGGAGCCGGGGTGCCCCTCATCACACGTCCACAGTGCTCAGCCAGGGTGGCAGTGCAGTAGATAACTGGGGAGTAGAGGGCAGCTCAGACTGAAGGTGGTGGCTCTGCCGGGTGCAGTGACTCACACTTGTAATCCCAGCACTTTGAGAGGCCAAGGTGGGTGGATCACGAGGTCAGGAGATTGAGACCATCCTGGCTAACACAGTGAAACCCCGTCTCTACTAAAAATACAAAAAATTAGCCGGGCATGGTGGCACACACCTGTAGTCCTAGCTACTCAGGAGTCTGAGACAGGAGAATCACTTGAACCTGGGAGATGGAGGTTGCAGTGTGCCAAGATCGTGCCACTGCACTCCAACCTGGGCGACAGAGTGAGACTCCATCTCAAGGGAAAGAAAGAAAGAAAAAAAGAGAGAGAGAGAGAGAGGGGGAGGGAGGAAGGAAGGAAGGGAAAAAAAGGAGGGAGGGAGGTAAGGAAGGAAAGAAGGAAGGAAAGGAAGGAAGAGAGAGAGAAGGAAGGAAGGAAGGGGAGAAGGAGAGACAAGGAAGGAAGGAAGGAAGGAAGGAAAAAAGGACAGAGGGAGGGAAGGAAGGAAAGAAGGAAGGAAGGAAAAGAGAGAGAAGGAAGGAAGAAAGGAGAGAGAGGGAAGGAAGGAAAAAGAACGAGAAAAGAAAGAAAGAAAAGAAAGAAAAAGAGTCTGCTGTGCTCTCTCCACACTGGGCACCCTCTAACCAACTCAATCCCCCACCCTTGGGCTCTACCGGAGCCACCAGGACTGGGCAGCTACCCCCCCAGCCAGGGGCAGTCCTCTGGGCTATTCATTCAATCATCTATTCAACATATTTTCTGAGCAGCCCTGTGTGCCAAGTACTACACTCAGTACTGGGGAGACAGTGGCCAGGGACTTGCATTCTAGGAAGAACACAGACAATAAACCAAGTACATTAACAAATGTGGGAGATAATATCAGATCACGGTAGACGCTATGGAGGAAAAAGAAGATGTGACAGGGGTAGCTAGGGTGGCAAAGGAAGGCCTCAGCGAGGAGGTGACACCCAGCACTAGGGTTGAGGAAGAAAGGCTTTTCTTCACCATGTTCCCACACCCTTCCCAAGTGTGGAGCCTGGAGCCTGAGGCCACAGAATGTGGACGCTGCCTCCTGGAGGGCTGACTGGGAGAAGCAAAAGGGAGGGAGAAAGGGGCAGCCAGTGGAGCATTTGCCAGGGGTGGGAGTGCAGGACTAGAAGCAGTTATCATAGCCTTCCACCATTTGCAGAGCTGGCAACTTCCAGCCAAGTGGTGCACATGACTTCATGACTTGCTGAGGTGGGTGTGTAGTCCCCTGGGTCTCCCAGTACACAGTGAAGTAACTGGGCATGCAGAAACTGCCTGGCGTGTGAAGGAACCTGACAGGAATCAGGCAGCAAGCCAGGGAGAGCCTCAGCTGCGGGAGAAATAACGCACCTGGAGAGCAGCAGTCAGGCCCAGACTCAGGCTCCAGCACTCTCCCTGTGGCCAGAAAGCTGGAAGGATGCCCTACATCCTTGCTCAAGAACCAGATGGGAGTGGTTCCACTTTCAACTACGGAAGGACCAATAGAGGAACAAATGATTGAACACAAACAGAAATAACCAGCTGCTCTTATTAGCACAGTCCCTGGAATGTTTTGGAAGGGACCTAGGAGAGGGAGTCGGTGTAGGTTTGCATGAGGGCTTCAGGTCACACATTCAAAGGACTTGCCCGGAACGTTGTCCCCAAGGCACTTTCTCACTTGTTGGCACTCGCTCATTCTTCCTGGATGCATCTATAAGATAAAATGTGGAGGACTAAAGGCGCTCGTTCCAAGGACACAGGGTCTCAGGCAAGACAGGAAAGATTCTGGCTTAGGGCATGAAATCCTTGGGTTTGAATATCCAGGTGGTCAGGGAAAGGTTGAATAGCAAGGCAGTAATTAAACAGGTAATACAAGCTCAGAGTGTTTAGGTGGTAAGAGGCGAGGTGATGCTCAAAAAATGCTTCATGAAACACAGCAAATTTTTGCATTGGGTGCGCCTGGTTCAGAGGTTCTAGGAAGAGTGTACAATTGCAATTGCTCCTGTCTCGGGGTTGTCATCCCCACCCCAACCCTCTCCACCACAATTTGCCTCTCATAGTCCTTCCCTCATTTTTTAGACAGGAATGGAGGTGGAGAAAGAAGTGGGGGTATTGCCACCACCTTCTGGGTGCCTACAGGCAGCTGCTGGGCACAGGAGACTGGAGTAGGCTGCTGGCTTGGAACTCCTTGACAAAAAAATGCATCTCTAAGCCCCTGGGAACCATAGGACACTTTCATTCATTCACTCAACAAGCATTTTATGAGTGCCAAGCCCTACAGTGAACAAGACAGACCTGGCCCCTGCTGTGAGAAAACTCACTGCTCTCAAGGCACAGGCTCAGGAAGGTCCAGCACGCTGTTAATTCCGCTACTTGATTTTTGAAGAGGGGGTGGGTGGGTGACCAGCTGTCCTTGACTAAGGGAAACCAAAGAAAGAGTCTCAGAACTTGGTGCTGCACTGAGCAGTTGGAATAAACTGAGGTGATAGAGTCCTACAGCCCCAGGTTTAATCTTTATTTTATTTTATTTTATTTTATTTATTTATTTTTGAGACGGAGTCTCGCCCTGTCGCCCTGTCGCCCATGCTGGAGTGCAGTGGCACAAACTCGGCTCACCGCAAGCTCCGCCTCCCTGGTTCACGCCATTCTCCTGCCTCAGCCTCCCAAGTAGCTGGGACTACATGCATCTGCCACCACGTCTGGCTAATTTTTGTATTTTTAGTAGAGACAGGGTTTCACCGTGTTAGCCAGGATGGTCTCGATCTCCTGACCTTGTGATCCATCCTCCTTGGCCTCCTAAAGTGCTGGGATTACAGGTGTGAGCCACCGCGCCTGGTCCAGGTTTAATCTTTTATTCCACAAATATTTGTGGGGTGCCAGGCACGTAGGAGGCTGCCCTGGGGCAACTAGTGGGGTTGAGATACACTCATAGCCAGGCAACCAGACAACCACGAGATCTGGGACGGAGATGAGGCAAACGGAAGCGTCAACTTAAACTAGGAGAGACGGGAAGTCTTCCTAGAGGAAGATGCTCTAGGCTGAACTCTGAATCATTAGCCAGACAAAAGTGCAGGAATGAGTTTAGGGAATTCCAGGTAGGGAAAACCACCTATGCTACAGTGCACAGGCTAGAGACCTTGGCAGGTTCTAGGAACTTGAAGAAACCGCTGGACAGGAGCATTTAGGATGATGGCAGGAGCACTCCGCTTTTTGCTAACTGGAAAATTATTTTGGTTGAGTCTCAGTCTACCCATATGCAAAATGGGTATGATAAGCCTTGTATTGCCAGATTGTTGGCACAACTGGAGCTCAATAAATAAAGGACTCTCAAGTGGCTTAGGTCTGCGGGCCAGTGAGGCGCGGTTCCCATTGGGCATGGAGTGGGGGGCGGCTGGAGCCTGCGCGCTCCTGGCTTGGTTTGCGGAATATCTTTATTAACGAGCACTTCAAGGTAAGCCGGCGATGGAAACCAGATGTGGGATCGCGCGGTCGGCGGCGGAGCAAGGACCAGAGATACTAAGGGGGTAGGGTGGGGGTAAGAATTAGCCCAGATGAGATTGGGAGCAGAAGCGCGACCCCCCAGGTATATTTTTTCTTTGGGAGACCTTAGATGCAGAAAGTTGACATCTGACCCACATTCCTTGGTTCACGGTGCTCAGGCCCTCTTTAATTTTACCTTGCACTTTTACCTCTCACCCTACTCCCAGACTCCCTAGAGGTACGTTCTCGCTTAACGATTTCTCAGCGGTTTAAGGAAGGCTGCTCTAGCTGGTCTCCTTCAACTTGAACCATTCCACAGCCGGGGGCCAGTTTCCCCTCTGCATCTACGCTGTCCGCACGGCCTTCCAGGTCGGTGGAGGGACTAGCCTGAGCAGAGGTTCCAGGGCGCGACGGCTATTTCCCAGCTGTGTGACCTGGACCAGGTGGCCGCCCCTCTCTGAGCCTCCGTTAGCTCATCAGAAAATTGGGGGCGCCAATCTCTAGCACGGTTGTCATGAAGCGAAATCGAGGGGCTGCACGCGCAAAGTTTTTTTCCCTTGCTGTGGCGGTGCCAGGGGCCTTGAGGCTCGCAGTGGTGGTGAAACCACAACCTATCAAAACCAAGCAGTTCGTTTTACAGTCGGGGGCAGTGAGGCCAGAAAGAGAAGAGACGGTCTCACCCCTCTCCCCGACCCCTGACCCCAAGGAGTGAACAGGTGACAGCGCGACTATCGGGCAAGGTCAGGGGGTCTCCAGAGTCCGCTCTCTGTACTTCGCCTGGCAGGAAATCCCCTCGCCTGGGCGCAGACGTGGGGCGTGAACGGTGCGGCCTCTAGAAGGGAGCGCAGAGGGCAGCGCTCTAAAGCTTCTGAAGCCGGGCCCAGCCCAGGGCTTCCCCAGGGCTTGAGGGAGCACAGATTCCGCTACATCCCAGCCCAGCGCCCTTACAGCAGAGGGAAATAGTTAACAAGACGTGCAAGTGACCATGCACTGGACGACGAAGGCTTGTGTGTGTGTTAATCTCCCGTAGGAACGGGAATGGGGAGGAAGGTTGGAAACCTAGGAAAAGGTGCCAGCGGGAAGGCCCGCAGCGGCGCCCGCGAGCTCGCGCGCAGGAGTCCGTAGGACTCGCTTGCATCCGCAGGCCCGTGGTCCCCCTGGCTTCGAATGTCGAAACCTGTTAGGTTTATTTTGGGGGGCTTTTTTTTAACCTGTCATTAAAATTTGCATTTCCCTTTGCCCTAGGCCAAAGCTCCGACACCCCGCCAATTCTCAGCCTAGCCTTGGGAGCCCTGGGGATCCTGGCACCTCCCCAGCCCCGCCTAGAATCGGAAAAGCCCTCGGGCGCCTCCGGGTTGAATCCCCGCTAGCGAGTTAGTAGCATCTCCTTAAGAGTGGAGAGGAGGGGGCAGGGGCCAGTGGAAGGAGAGAGGAGGAGGGGACGAGAGAGGGGGAAAGGAAGAAGCAAGGCAGGGAAAAAAATTTACTTATTTTTTTTTTCCGCTGCAAAACCTTAAGAGGGTTTGGGAGATCTGGTCAACTTTCCGAAACATCTGAATCTTTTTACTGCCCTCCGTTCTTTCCTTCGGCTAGCTGTGGGGAGGGAGGAAAGAGAGAGAGGGAGAGAGAGAGGAAGGGGGGGAGGGAGGGGAAGAGAGAGAGAGGAGGGAGAGAGAGGAGAGAGACAGAGAAAGAAGAGGGGGAGAGAGAGAGAGGCAGGCGTGGAGGGGAGGAGGGAGAGCGAGCAGGCCGGGCACGGAGTGCACAGCCACAGCCTCCTCGCCTCCCCAAACTCCCAGCCAAGGCGCGCGGTGGCGTCCTCGCGCCCTCGCTCGCGCCCCCGCCCGCCGCCTGCGCAAGCCAGGCATGAATGCTGAGACTTGCGTCTCTTACTGCGAGTCGCCGGCCGCTGCCATGGACGCCTACTACAGCCCGGTGTCGCAGAGTCGGGAGGGCTCGTCGCCTTTTAGGGCATTTCCCGGAGGCGACAAGTTCGGCACAACTTTCCTGTCGGCCGCCGCCAAAGCACAGGGATTCGGGGACGCCAAGAGCCGGGCCCGTTACGGCGCTGGGCAGCAGGACCTGGCGACACCCCTGGAGAGTGGAGCTGCGGCGCGGGGCTCCTTTAACAAGTTCCAGCCCCAGCCGTCGACCCCGCAGCCCCAGCCGCCGCCGCAGCCGCAGCCGCAGCAGCAGCAGCCGCAGCCCCAGCCGCCCGCGCAACCGCATCTTTACTTGCAGCGAGGCGCCTGCAAGACGCCCCCGGACGGCAGCCTCAAACTCCAGGAAGGCAGCAGCGGCCACAGCGCGGCCTTGCAGGTTCCCTGCTACGGTGAGTGCACGTGCGGGTCACCTGGTGCTGGGGACCACGGGGTGCTTGGCTTCCGCATCCCTTGAAACTGGTGGCTTGCGGGAGGTATGAGTTGGCGGGCTGGGGGCGGGGTGGTGACTCTGGTCGGTAAACGGGATCGATCGCTGCGAGGGAGCCAAGGGATCTGTTCTGTCTCCTTCAAGTCCGCCGGCCTAGGCACGGAGCGTTTCGGCTGTTAAACTCGACTTGGAGTTTGTTTTTCCCGGTCCCTTCGGCATTTCCCCAAACCGCTCGCTTTGCGCTGCCCGCTGGGCGGGATTTGAAGCGGATGCTTCTTACCGGCCCAGGGCGTGCGGCGGCAAGGAGTCTCCGCGCAGCGCTAAGGAGTCTCCGCGCAGCGCTCTGGCGCTGGGCTGCGGGGCTGCGGGACTGCGGGGCTGCGGGACTGCGGGGCTGCGGGACTGCGGGGCTGCGGGACTGCGGGGCTGCGGGGCTGCGGGGCTGCGGGGCTGCGGGGCTGCGGGGCTGCGGGACAGCAGGACTGCAGAGGCCTCGCTCCTCGCCGGCTGGGAGGCTCCTCGGGCGGCGCCGCCGCAGGTGAGAGCGCCGCAGGTGCGGAGCCAGGCGGGAAGCCCGGAGCGTGGTTGGCCGAAAGCTCACGGGAAATCCAGGCGCACTGGCGCAACACAGTGCGGAGCCAGAGACCCTAGGGTCCCAGGGGACACTGTGGTCTGGCAAGACCCGAGTCCTGGGACCCTGAGCGCTACTGGCAGTGGGGATGCGGGCAGGCCAGTTCCCCTGGAGCTTCTCCCTCGGCGATTCTTGGAGGCGGCAGGCCTCTGAACAATGGTTTAGGACAGAGTAGGAAGGGAGACAGGAAGTCCCGAGTCCCAGGTGGCCCAGAGCTGTGGCAAGAGAGAAGGGTCTGGGTCCTGATTTGAGCCCACGGGGAACCCGGGGGAGCTGGCCTAAATGACCTCCAAGCCGCCTTGAACGCAGCCACAGGAGGCAGGCCTGGGCCCCCCAGAGCACAGCCACCATTGCCCGGGAGAGAGAGACACTCAAGGACGTCTCTAGCCAGAGCAGCTCGGTAGCCTAGGCCTTCTCTTCTTCCAGAGAATCGGGGTTCCTGAACCCCAAAGCGGAAGGGGAAGCAAAGACGCAGAAAGGGAAAAACCTTCTCTGGGCCAGGAGCCCTGAGCACATACCCGGAGGCCTTGGCCTTCAGGTCCGGCCCTGGTGAGAAGAGTTGGGGGCAGGGAATTTGCCCTGATCCAGGCTGATGGAGAGGCACTAGGCCTGGGGACAGAGGCTGGGACACGGCGGAGGCCTTGGTGGCTAGAATAACTTTGGGAAAACAGCCGATGGCAGATATTTTCTCGTATTCAGGTTCCTTCTTTCACAGGCGCAGAACTAGTTCATAGATGGCTGCTGACAAACATTCACAGTCATACGCTTGTCTACAATTGCACTCTACACAGACACACGCAGAGAGCATCTTCTTTAGGAGCCGATGTGGTCATACCCCAAGAACACATGCCCATGTGGCCTCGAATGAGCCACATACTCCCAAACCCATAGGACAGAACTGAGAGAAGATTTAGAAAGATTCAGTGGCTCTTCCCCACTTCCTCCACCTTCCTCTTCACCTCCAGTTGGAATGAGATCAGGCATTCAGATCACAGACCCCCAAGGCTCCACACACAGACACCCACAGCTCCACACGCAGACACACACAGTTCCACACACAGACACCCACTGCTCCACACACAGACACCCACAGCTCCACACACGGACACCCACAGCTCCACACACGGACACCCACAGCTCCACACACGGACACACACAGCTCCACACATGGACACACACAGCTCCACACACAGACACACACAGCTCCGCACATGGACACACACAGCTCTCATACAGGCGCTCTTTCCGTGCTAAGCCAGCAGAGACTCTCAGCCCTGTCCGTACTGGCTGTCCTTCCCAGCCCAGGGACGCAGGCCCCAGCTCGTCCCTGTCATTCAGGACTATTAGGTGAGGGCAGGTCGCAGACTAGGGGACCCATGGAGGTTCATCCTGCATAGCCAGGGAGCTCATGCTCTCTCTCCACTGCATTGAATTTTCATATTTTAATGAAAATTACCAGTGAGACCTCTGAAGAGGCTGATACATTAGGCAAGAAGAGAGCCTAAGGAGCTCCCCACCTCTTGGTTAAATGCCTTCAGGTCCAGAGGGAAGGCGGAGAGGCCTGGCCTCCCCTGAGCCCTCTCTCTGTGCCCTGCTGGGCCCCCACAGCCAGCCTGGCCCTTCCTCTACTTGCACTAGCCTTTGGAGCTGACCGAAAGGGCCAGCCACTTGACCCGCTACTGCCCCTAACCCGTGGCAGTGTGACCTGACAGCAAACACCTTCCCAAACCCCGGTTTCCTCATCTGCATCCTGGGGTGATAACAGAAAGGCCTTACTGGGTCATAAATGTGCCTCTGCAGAGACAGCAAGAAGCAAGAGCAAGAGCCCCCGCTACCCCTGCCCCTCCCAACCCCCGCCCACATTTCCATCCCTATCTATCTCCGAGCCGCTGGGAACTCGAGAGCACCCAATTCTGAGGACAGGGCAAGTCCCTGCCACTGCTCTGGGTCATAAACTGCAGGCTGGGACCAAAGGCAGCCTGTAACTACCGGCAGGACGCCACTCCATGCTGCCTAAGATGGAGGCACTGCTCGGGGCAAAGCCACAAACAATAAACAGCAAGTCAGTGTTTGTTCTTTCCCTCTCTCAGCAGCTGAGTCTCCCCAGCCAGGAGATGTCTGGTCCTTCTAGGAAAGGGATTAGGCGCGTTAGGTCTAAGATGGAGAAACTGAGGGTACAAAAGGTGAGGCTCTGCCCTTAACAGAAGTAGCCAGGAGGAGGGACTCTGGAGTGGGATCCCTACCCTGCCAGCAAGCAGGAAAACTGAGGCATGCATTGACAACGATTCTCTCCCACAGTTGTGAGAGTGTATATACTCAAAAGCAGAGAAATGGAGTTCAAGGAAAAATCCTTAGACGCTCCCAGGAGCATTGGGAAAGTCGGAGGCAGGGGCGGCCTTGGTGCCAGTACTGGCGCTGGCTGATCTCCGTCTTCAGGCAGGCAGCTGAGACCTGGCAACCATTCCTAGCCCTGGAGGTCGGGGCGAAAGCTGTTCTTTCACGTGTGTAACTACACCTAACAAAAGGGGGAAGCTCGGAGGCCTCTTCCTGGGCCTCAACTTCTGGGCCCACTCCCGGCAGAGTCCAATTGCCTCTCGGCAAGGAAGGTGCCCCGGGCAGCTGAGCCAGGGCCAAGCCGAGGGAGTGCGGGGCGGGGAAGCCGCCTCCAGTCTCTGCTGGCCGGGTCTGGACCGGGTTGCGGAAAGAGTGGGTGAGAGAAACCCTCCCGGGCTGCAAGCGTCCCTACCCCAACTTGGGCCTTCCTTTCCCCAAATGTGCTAAAAGAACGATGATTAAGGCGGCTCCGCAGTGTCCTTTGGGTGCGGAGACCACGTTTTTACGAAAGAGCCCCCACCGAGCCCTCTTCTGTTGCAACCCAAGACTTCACCATTCTCCCCTCCAGACTCTGGGTCCGCTCTTTGGCCTCCTGAATTCCTTGCCCGAGCCCAGGGCGGGCCGCCTGGGCCACAGGAGACATGTCGGGTTGGAGATCCGACGTTTCTCAGCGACGCAAAGAGCCTCCCTGTACTCAGGGCAGGGACTCCGGCGCCTCGCCCCCAAACTCCGGATCCGACCGCCGGAGCTGTAGCCGGCGCGTGCTGGTCCTAGTCTACCTGTCCCGAGACGCGGGGCCGCTGCGGGAAGCTGCCCCTCTTCCCCCTTCCCTTTCGCTTTCGATTCGGTGGCGACAGGTTTTTGTTGAAAGCAGATTGTTACCTCTCCATCCACCCACCCGCAAAAGCAGCGCTCTCAGCGCCAAGGTCTGGGGAGGCGCGGGCCAGGCTGGAGCCCCTGGGGTGCCGCCTAGGGGCCCAGTCCCGATTTTTCGACTTAGACGCAGTGGTTAAATACCAGAGGGTATTTATTTCCCCTGCACCGACACAATCCATGCACCACGAAATGTGTAAATTCTGCCGGGGTCGTATTTGAATTTAGTTAGAGAACTGGGGTGTGTTTTGTATACAAGAGACGACCCAAAGAAGGCAGAAACGAAAACCCGACAGAAGCAGCAACAACCAGTGGGTGACTGTGGGGTGATCGCAGGAAAACTCGAGCCTGGGACTGAAGCCTGCTCAGGAAGGGGCGACTGTTGTTTAATTTTGGAGGGAGGGATGGCGAAGGAACATGCTTTTAATTTTTTACTTTGTTAATTTCCATAGCCTGCTTCACCAGTCGGGTCCAAACACATACGTTGTTAAATAGAAAAACAGAGGGCCTGGATTAAAACTCAATATTTTAAGTCAATCGACTTGCACGATCTTGCACAATCTTTTCTTTATTATAATTTACATATAGTGAAGTGCTTAGCTCTGAGGAGGAAAGTTGGAAGAATTGTTATGTATGTGTACACTGTTAGTTAGGACGACCATCTGGATAAAGAAACAGACCATTTACATGTTTCCTTAAACGTTGTAAAACGTTAAAGCAAAAACATTTTTTGTAAGTTGTTTTAAGAAAATTTCAGAAGATACTTCGGAGCACCGGGGACCCCATTTTATTCCTGACAGCAGTGTTTCTTGAATAGGGTGACACTTCAGCCAGGGCATTTGCGCGGTCCCGATTCTAATGCGAAGTTCCAAGCGGCTGCGCCAGGAACCTCGCCGCGACCGCCGGGCTAAGCCGGAGTCACCAAGCCCTGAGCCGCACGCGCTGCGACGCCGGCCCGCAGTAGGAAAACATTAAAACGCCCTACAGAAAATCTCGGCGAAGTCCCGGAGGACTCTGGTTTCTAAGATCAGCTGGGCGCACTTTCTCCGGGACGTCCCTTCTTCTCGGTCTCAGCGCCTTCCTGCCCTCAGCCGCGCGCAGCTTTGTTTTGGTGGCAAACTGAAATAAGAAATGGAAATATATTGGCCTTTGCTGCTGCCAGGGATGAGAGGTTGTTGACGTCCGGCGCGTTTGTCCGGGCTTCGGGCTTCTCTGCAGACCCCTGGACTGGGGTGCCTGAGGCCAGGAGAGGAGGGGGATAGTTGCCCGGAGCCCCCGCGGCTCAGAGGCCTTGGGATGATTCATGGGGGGGCGCGCCCTGCCTTGGTGAGCCTCTCGCCCCGAGGGTAGGCGAGGTGGGTGGGTAGGGGAGTGTATGCCGGAGAGAAGAGAGAACGCTTAACCAGAGAGAACTTCCTGCCCCCGGAGCCTCAGCGTCCTTAGCCCCCCAAACCCCTGTTCAGGAAGCCGAAGGACCTAGGCCCAGGCAACGGTTTGGGGTGGGGCGGTAAGAGCGCCGTCCTGCACCCGGACGTCGCCTGCCAGGCGCCACCTGGCCATGTGCGCCCGCAGCGCAGGGTTCTCCAGCCATCAGCACAGGTCCTCACCGAGGTGACAGTCATCGGATTGGGAAACCAACACTGCGAGGACCCGGCTATGTGATGATACCGTCCGGGGGAATTCGAGTGGAAGCCGACCGTCCTGTGGTGCCACTAGACAAGTGAGAAGCAGCCCTTCCAAACAGGGCCCTTTGCTGGAAGGAGGAGGCACCTCTTTCCAGCCAGTGAGCCTTCCCAGCTGCAACCGGGGTCTTCTCTAATATCAGTTACCGCGGCCTCCAGAGACCCTGCCTCCAGAGTTGCAGCCCGGCACACCTCTCCTCTGCAGATGTATAAACCGGGGACACCCCCATCTCCATTCAAGATGCTCCTTCCTCACCCAGTAGAGGGGTGCGGAGTAAACCCGGGACAACAACTTGCGTGCTGCCTGGAAGCAGGTCCCTTAGAAAGGATGACAAAAATTTGGTGATGCGGAAGAAGCTTCCACTGTGTCCAGGAAAGGGCAGCGGCCCCCTAGTTGCACCGGCCCTGGCCCCGGCCCCCACCCCCAGCACGTTCTGTCACCTTAACAAAGACCGGCTTCTCCACCTGACCCCAACCCGCACCAGCCAGCGCCGAGGAAAGAGAGGAATGGAAGGGAGTTGTGGCTCAGCGGCGAGGAAGAGCCACGCAGAGGCAAGGCTCTGAGGAGCCAAGGCTGGGGTGTGTAGGGTGGTACTCAGGGCCGCGGACCGGTTCGGATTTGGACTCCAGAGGCAGTTGGAAGGGTCACCGTGGCGCTCCGCGGCTCCCAGGGTGCTGTTTTGGTGAGGAGGGGGTCACTGGGAGATACGGGCGGGGTAAGAGGGGCCACCGGCTGCCAAGTACCTGTCTTTCCCGGTGAAGGCGCCGCTTGTACTCGGGACCGCTTGGTCAAGGCTGCTGGGCACTGGCGCCGCTGCACATTGGGGGCAGAGAGGGAGCCAGTGCTTGCTTCATCGGATTCTTAAAGCAGATTCTTTAAGAGTGGATTTTCATTCTGAACTGGAGGCCCAGCATGGATGTTGGCCCCACGCACCTCGTAGAGGGACAGGACCTGGTGACCCAGGTCAGAGCAGAACAACTGGCTCTCCAGGGCTCTGAAGGCCACAACCGAGAAGGCTGGGAAGCTGTGGGAGGTTTGGACCATGACACTGATGTCCAGCATGGCACACATGGGGACCGGGGCCCACAGTTGCAGTGTAGGTCACCCCAGGCTCCACCTTTGCATTCTCTACTCCTCCATGGCCTTGGAGAAGTATGTTCTGCTCCGGGGTCTGAATTTTAGCTGTATGAAATGCAGGAGTGTTGACAATTTCCAAAGACCCTCTTGGAGTTTCTGTGCTGGTAGCAGTCTGGGCCCACCTTCACCCCCTTTGTCTTCCCTCCTCACCCCCACACGCATTTTTGTCCAGGAGAAACTGGGGTAAGGTGGGTGGAAAAGGCTTCCCTGGAGGCTAACACAGGTCCTGAGTGGGGAGCCATCACAGGACACAAAGCCAGCTGGAGGTCCTACAGGGCCATGGTGGAATGCGGGTTCTGGGCTCAGGACTGGGATGCAAATAGGGAGGGGGTAAGCAAGTGTCTTTGTGACCAGGCTCAAGCTGAGGCCCCGGGCTCATGGCCCCTGTGTCCACTCATCTTCCCTATCCCAGTATTTATGGAGCACCTTCCCTGGGCGGACCTTCTCCTAGGAGGTAGAACATGCCAAGTCCCTGTCTCCTGTGTTACGGCTTATGTCCTTCCAAGTGTTTTGTACAGTTGGGCTTAACAAATGTTCGCTGGCTGGAAGAATGAATGGAGAACTGGTGTCTCCTGCAGTGTTGCCCCCACATGTTTAAGTGCACCCAGGAGCCAGCTTAGGTGTTTGTGTGAGCGTGTGCACAGCATGAATGTGAGCGGTGTGTGCCGTGCCCGTTCTCTCTGGGTCCACGTCCTGCTATCTGAGTGTTTCAGGGCGAGGCCGAGGGTTTGTGTGTAGTCTGATGAAAGGCATGTCTGTCCTCTGGCACTTGTGTCTGTGTCCCCCAGTGTGCGAGCCTCAGGTGTGCAAGGGTGAGTACCCGTGTGCACGGCTCTGGAGCTTCTCTGGGTCTGTGGGTGGCATAGCCTCTGCCTCCAGAGGCGCCCCCAGGGAGAGTGACTAAGCGCCCTTGCATCATGGCCTGTGGCCTTCCTGCCCCTGGTCATGGCTCCCAGGAGCAGCTGACTCACCGAGTGGCAGGCAGAATCTCCCTGTGGCAAGTCCCCGGTGGGGCCCAACCACCCCCCGCGTCATCCTGGGGCCCTCGAGCATGGTCCATCCAGCCCACCCACACTGCGGCAAGGCCTTCTGACAAGCCACCAGCTCTGGAATGTACCCTCTGTCCCGTGTGGCTCACTGCGGAAGAGACGTGTCCTTGGCACTGTCTGTGCCCACTGCTGACCCCATTTAGCACATGAGCAAACTGAGGCCCAAGGGGAAATGGACCCCCACAGCCAGGTTAGTAGGAGGGCAGGAACCCACCGAGTTCTCCTCCTTCCACTACAGTGGGTGGAAAGGCAGAAAGTGTTGGGGAATCCAATCCACTCTCCCGCTCTCTTGTTGGATGCGACTCCTGCAGTAAGTCCAGTAAGTTGCACTCTCTCTGTGCATCAAATAGGGCAGATGCTTGCAGTTCTGCCTGTCTCCTTAGAAGTAAAGCAGACCCTGCCATGAGCTCCTGGGCATTAGAGGACAGCAGGAGAGCACCCGTGGAATCCCTGGTGGGATTGCAGGGACCTGACTCTAATGCAGCCCCACCAGGCTGGGACTCCTGCTCTCTGCCCAGCTCCCCAAGCTGGGTTTTCTTTTCCTAAGTTCTTGAAAACCACAAGCCAGGGTCAGCTGAGGCCAGATGACCAACTCCTCCCACTGTGTAGGACTGTCCACCAGGCCCTGAGGGCCTTTGGTTACATCGAGGAAACTGGTACCTCCCCTGACCCTGCAGCACACACACAATGGGTCATGGTGACATGTTGGGGGGTCTCACTCAAGGTTGGAAGAGATGGCAGTCATCTCCTGGCCCACATGTCTTATTTCACAGACAAGGGGACTGAGAGGCTTGATTCCATTTACGCAAGGCTCACCAAACTTTGCCTGTCACTTTGCCAAGCCTTGTGGGGGATTCTGGGAAGCTCTGGATGCAGCCCCTGCCTTCAGGTCCAGAGGCAGAGACAGACAAGTGACCTTGAAATTCCAGTTCAGTGGGATGGGCCCTGAGATGGGAAAGCCCTGACTCAGGCTCTGAGGAGAAGGTCAGGCTGGCTTGCCCTGGGGCGTGCAGGCGCCACCAGGGTTTGGTAGCTTACTGGAAGCCACTTAAGGGGAGGGTGCAGGAAAGTTGGGGGAAGTTGGGATTTGTCCAGGCCAATGAGTTTTCTCCAGTGGCTGGAAATCCTGAGGCTTCTTCTCTCTTGACTTTCTCCTTTTCTCCCTCCATGCTTTCTCTTGGTTTTTCTATGGAAATAGTCATGTATAACAGCCCCCTTACTTCTCTGGTGCCACTCCATTTCTCCCTGTGTTGAATGGCACTTTGGCCCTGTCCCGCCTGGGAGGGGAGTGTGAGGAGGATGTGATGATGGAGAGAGGTAGTGTGTCTGCCCCATACATCCTGCACCACCAGGTTCTCTGCCCCACCCCTCACACTATACCCTTTGAGGGTGCTAGGATATTGCAAATGATAGTGGTGGGGTTCTGATCAGGTTTTAGAGTATGTATGTAGAGTTTGGGGTCCTCCTGGATATGTGAGCCTCCCCGATGTCTCTATGTGGCCACAAGGATCCATTCACACCTGGCTCACATCCCAGCATGGAGATGGGACAACTCCAGCTCCATGGCCTCTGACTTCAAGGAGGGAGCTCACTTTCAAATGGGGAAGACAAACATGCACATAGCTCTACTGCATGGCTCCCCTGTTGTGGCCTCAGCCTCCCCATCTCTGAACCTTCTTCATGGGACTCAGTGGTTTCAGAGGCCTTGGGGTTCTGTGATATTCACCAAGAGGGGTGAATGGGCCCTCCAGAATCCTCAAGATGCCTCAGGACCCCACACTCTTCCCCATTCATTGTACCAGGAAAGGGGGAAGGCTGGTCCAGTCTGCCAAAGGTTAAGAGTCTGGGATGCCAGGCCTGGCTCCTGGCCTGAGTTTTCCCATCTACAGGACAGAGACAATAATGGGTTTTAAGGCAAAGAAGGCTTAGAGTTGGCTGCTGCTGCAGAACCATGAGACAGCCCAGAACGACTGAGCGTCCCTGCCTGTGTGCCAGGCAGTACACCAGTGCTGCTTATGCATGATTTCACTTAATCACCATCACAATCCTATGAGATTGGTACTATTATCATCCCCATTTCGTGGATGAAAACTGAGGTTCATGGAAGATAAGTAACTCGTCCACAGTGAGACAGCCAGGAAGGAAGGGTCGAGTCTTGCTGGCCGAGGGCTCCAAGAAACCTAAAAGGCATCCTGTTCTAGAATGATCCTGATTAGACTTGAGATAACCCTAATTCCATCCCAGATGATGTGGAGATGAAAGACAGGGTCTTACAAACATGGCCCCCAGGGCACGGCGCGGTGGCTCATGCCCGTAATCCCAGCATTTTGGGAGGCCTAGGCGGGCGGATCACAAGGTCAGGAGATTGAGACCATCCTGGCTAACATGGTGAAACCCTGTCTCTACCAAAAATACAAAAAATTAGCTGGGCGTAGTGGCGGGCGCCTGTAGTCCCAGCTACTTGGGAGACTGAGGCAGGAGAATGGTGTGAACCCGGGAGGCGGAGCTTGCAGTGAGCCGAGATCGTGCCACTGCACTCCAGCCTGGGCGACAGAGCGAGATCCATCTCAAAAACAAAACAAAACAAAACAAAACCATGGCCCCCAAAGCGTTCTTCTCAGCTTCACATCCGGGGATGCAGAAGACAAGTAGTGTCAGGAGTAAATTTCGGCACCTGTCAGGTTGAAGTTCTACACCTGACTCTGTGACCTTGGGCACAGCTTCCTCACCTGTACCAGGTGAAAACAGTGTCCCAGGCATGGCATAGGGCCTCATAGCTGGTATGAGGAATGACTGCATGAGTTTCCAGAAGTTTCAGGAACATGAGAGAACCTCTGATCAAGGTAGGGTGGAGCTGAGGAGCATCTGTGGGAACAGTGCCCTCTAGGAAACATGAGAGACCGCAGGAGGCTTTGTCTGTTTTGTTTCAAACTTTCCCCAGAGCCTGGAGCTAGTCTATATAGTAGATGCTCAATAAATGTCTGTTGCTGAGTGAATGAATGAAGGGATCTTACAGGAGGGGAACATGCTAGGAACTCTGTAAGTCTTTCCACTCTCTCTTCGTTCATCCTTCCTTTGAATGGAGGCCTGGGGTGAGAGCCTGCTTTGTCGTTCTCTTGCATTCTGGTAGAAAATTATTGATTTTTTTTTTTTTTTTGCAGGGTTTCCTGTGGGGTGTAGGAGCAGCGAGGCTCTGGGTAGCTCTATTTAGCACAGGCCTTGGTCTTCTCCGACTCCAGCGGTCGGAGGAGTACCCCTTTTCCTCACTACTCCTCTTTTGGGTCTCACCCCACTGGCACAGGCCTGCGGTCTGACTGCCACAGCCCCCGGGGTCGGCTCTAGTCAAATGGTTTTCTCCCTTCGTCCCCAACTCTCCTCCTCAGGTCTCCCCCATTCCCTACAGTGAGTTCCGTGTCCTGCCCGCTGGCACCCCCATTCCTGCCACCTGCCCAGGGTGCTGCCTGAGAGCTGCTGAGGTTCCTCCCTTAGTCCCCCATTCACTCATCCTTCACCCTGGGATTCTGAGACTCACCTGCAAGGGATGCAGCCCTCTCTTCTGGCCAGGATGCCATCTGACCTCACCCGGGTTCCCAGCGGGGCATCCAGCTCCAAGGCCTGGGCTCTTCCCAGCACACCCATGATTCCGTCCACCCGTCCCACCCCGGCATGTGCAATCTGAGGGCACTTGAACATCCACGATCCCCTGAGTCTCACCAAAGGCCTAGGTGGAGGAATTGAATCTCCATTTTACAGGTGGAAGCCAAAGTTCAAAGAGGGGGAACAGCTCAGAAGGAACGCACGGAGGAGTGTGCGCCTGGCAAAGGCTCCTCCTTACATCCAACAGACCCTTCAGCCTGGCACTTCTGTGTCGGGCAGGGACCAGAGTGTTTGGCAGTGAACGAACTGGCTCCTGCCCTCAGAGAGCCCATAGCCTGGTTAGAATGTGCTACATGCCATGGGAATCCCCAGGGAAGGTGAATGGATTGGGGCTTCCTGAGCATGGACATTCGAAGTGGACCTTGAAAGTTGAATAGGAGCTCACCAGCTGAAGGAGATGAAAGAGGCCCTCTAGACTCAGGAAACAGCATGAACTAAGTCTTCGGGTAAGGGAAGAACATGAAGCAAGTGTGTGGAGTGCAGGGGCATGATGCATGCCGGTGAGGTGGGCTGAGGATTGGCAGGGGCACAGCCGAAGAGAGCTTTTTATTTTTTTTTATTTTATTATTTTTTGAGACAGGGTCTCACTTGGTCACCCAGGCTGGAGTGCAGTGGCGCAATCTCAGCTCACTGCAACCTCTGCCTCCCAGGCTTAAGTGATCCTCCCACCTCAGCCTCCCAAGTAGCTGGGACTACAGGCTCGTCACCACGCCCAGTTAACTTTTGTATTTTTAGTAGAGACAGGGTTTCTCCATGTTGCCCAGGCTGGTCTTGAACTCCTAGACTCAAGTGATCCTCCCGCCTCAGCCTCCCAAATTGCTGGGATTACAAGCATAAGCCACCGCGCCTGGCCCCTGGGCCATTTATTTTCTACCAAAGGGTTCAGACTTTGGGGAAGCCACTGGAGGACTCTGAGCAAAACAGTGAGACCCCAGGCTGAGTGTTCTTTGCATGGTTCAGTATGGCCTTTGCTTTTTGCACTCAAAATCTTTATTTTAATTAAGAATGAACTTTTTATTGTGGTAAAATATACATAGCATAAAATGTTACCATTTTAACATCTACAAGTGAACCTTTCAGTGGCATTAAGTACACCCACAATATTGTGTAACCATCACCACTGCTTCCAGAACTTTTTCATCATCCCAAACAGAAACTCCATACCATTAAACGGGAACCGCCATCACACCCCTGACCCCCCACCCAAGGGACCTCTATTCTACTCTCTCTCTGTGGATTTTCCTACTGTAGGTACCTCTTTTTTTTTTTTTTTTTTTTGAGACAGAGTTTCACTCTTGTTGCCCAGGCTGGAATGCAATGGCGCAATCTCAGCTCACTGCAATCTCCACCTCCCGGGTTCAAGCGATTCTCCTGCCTCAGCCTCCCAAGTAGCTGGGATTACAGGCACCCACCACCACACCTGCCTAATTTTTGTGTTTTTAGTAGAGATGGGGTTTCGCCACGTTGGCCAGGCTGGTCTTGAACTCCTGACCTCAGGTGATCCACCCGCCTCAGCCTCCCAAAGTGCTGGGATTACAGGCGTGAGCCACTGCACCTGGCCTTAGGTACCTCTTATAGGTGGAATCATACGGTATTTCTCCTTTGGCGTCTGGCCATTTGTGTATCTCCTTTGGAGAAGTGTATTCAAGTACTTTGCCCATTTTTGAATGGGGTTGTTTCCTTGTTCTTCAGTCATAGGAATTCTGGATATTAATTCCTTTTCAGATACATGATTTGCGAATATTTCTTCTCATTCTATGGATTGTCCTTTCACTCCCTGGATACTGTCCTTTGATGCACAAAAGTTTTACATTTTGATGAGGAAGTACAATTTTTCAATTTCTTTATTTTGTTGTCTGTGCTTTTGGTGTCATATTCAAGAAATCATCAATAACTCCAGTGTCAGGAGGATTTTTGCCTATGTCTTCTTTTAAGAGCTTTATAGTTTAGCTCTTAGGTTTAGGTCTTTGATGCACTTTAATTTTGAATATGATGTAACATAAGGCTCTCCAACTTCATTCTTCCTCATGGGGATATCCACTTTTCCCAGCACCATTTGTAGAAAAGATTGCCCTTTTCTCAGCGACTGGTCTTGGGACCTTTGTTGAAAATCAATTGCGCATGTATTTGAGAGTTTACATCTGGTCTCTGTTCTGTTGCATTTGTCTATCTGGCCCCTGAATGATCTTCTGATGTGAAGTCCAGGATTGCAGAATGTACAAGGACCCTCGTAGGCCATCCGTTCATCTCCTTGCCTGCGGGCCAGTGACCAACAGGTCACAGAAATTCAGCTCAAGGACACATTTGTTTTCCGGGACCTGGAGCTGGTGAGAAGGGGTGGAGGGCAGAGCCAAAGGCAAGGACTCTAGAGCCACAGTCTTGGCCCTGGCTAGGCCCCTGGATATTCGGGGGCCCCTCTGCCCCTTCAGTTGACCATCCCATGAGGACGTGGCCTTTGGGGAAATTCTTATGTGCTCTGAGGATCTATACACCCACCTCCTGAGATGCGCAAATCTGGGACCACTTCCTTTATTAAGATGATTCCAGAATCCTTCCAGTGGAGCTCGGAGGAGCTCCAAGAAGGAAGCAGCCAGTGGCTCCATGCTGTTGGCCCCGTGCATATTTTGAAGATTTTCTGTTAGATTCCCAAAAGAGGCACTTGCAACTCCCTGTCCCCTACCCTAGGCCATCCAGTGAGCGGCACAACCAGGGGCTGGGGCTCCAGGGACTAGACAGCAGAGTCCAAGGGGAGCACAGCTGCAGAGAAGTAGCTGCCCCCGGCTCCCCCTCCTAGGAACTTCCCCGGCCTAGGTGACTAAACAGAGGCCTGCTTGAGCCTGGTCTTCCAGCCATGTGCCCTAAGGCATAATTTCTAGAGTTCTTGGAAAATCATGGAAACTATGTTCATTCCACAATTGGGCTACACAGGCTGCTTGATGCTTCAGATGCCTTTGGTTTGGAGAAGCCCATGGAGCTCAGGACCTGGAAACAGATTTCAGCCCACATAGCTGAGTGACCTTGGGCAAATTAGTTGACCTCTTTGCCTCAGTTTCTTTACCTGTAAAGTGGGGATAAGAATCATGTCTACCTGTTAGTGATAGGGTGAGGCTTAAATATGGTAAAATAGGCAAGGATAAAGCCAGGTGTGGTTGCTCACATCTGTAATCCCAGCACTTTGGGAGGCTGAGGCAGGTGGATTGCCTGAGGTCAGGAGTTTGAGACCAGCCTGGCCAACATGGTGAAACCCTGTGTCTACTAAAAATACAAAAAATTAGCTGGGCGTGGTGGTGGGCGCCTGTAATCCCAGCTACTAGGGAGGCTGAGGCAGGAGAATCACTTAAGCCCAGGAGGCAGAGGTTGCAGTGAGCCAAGACCACACCATTGCACTCCAGCCTGGGCAAGAAGAGTGAAACGCTGTCTCTAAATAAATAAATAAATAAATAAATAAATAAATAGGTAAGGATCTTAGAACAGTTCCTGGAGCATAGTAAGTGCTCAGTCAATGTTAGCTGTTATGATTGATAAGATTTTACTGGAACCTTGACTCTATCAGACTGGCCAGAAACCTTGACAGGCAGTTAAAGTTGACTGGGATGCATAGAGTTGGAAAATGAACAAATTATTACTGAATCTATGATTACTGTGTGGTTGACATTGTCTTTTAAAACATGGATGAGTGATGGGAGGGGAGGGGGCTGCCATCTCTACCTAACGCAGCGGGGGCAGGCTTCAAGGAGGGACAGAGGCCACCCAGGCACCTCAGGCCCCTCCTCCCCATAGGCTGCTGCACCTTGTACCCATGTGTCATGAGCTGGGGAATAACTCTCTCCCTGCTGAATGTGTTTTCTGTGTTTATTTGACCCAGAACTTCAGCCTGTCCCCAGGGCAGGGGTTCTGTTGTGTTCCTCTCTGATCAGCACAGGGCTGAGCACAGAGAATCGGGCTCAGGGAATGTCAGGCAACCTCTGCACCCTTCCTGGGTCCCAGCTTCCTGGGCCCCATCTGCAATTAAGAAAGCACCTGGTGGGCATTGCCCTGGGCCACACCTGGACTGAGACTTTTCATGGAAACCCACTGGGAGATATTAGTATCCTCAGTTTGAAGATGAGGAAGGTGAGGCTGTCCCGCTGTGAATTGAACCCAGATCTCCTGAAGCCAAAGAGCCTTTTTCCTCCCCTGCCCAGGGGGCTCATGCCCACTGCCTGGACGCCCTCATGCCTATGTGCCCATCAGACTTGACCAGCATGTGAGAGCTCTGTAGACGGTGGAGGGGGCGCACTGGGAGGGGTATTCAGCACACTGCATGCTGTACGTGGGCTACACCATCTTCGCCCATCTACTGAAATGATGACCATGTCCCCTGACCGCCCAGACACCACTCCCTTCTCCCTCCAGAGCCATCCTGAGAACCAGGCCAGCCCAGCCCAGGACCCCCATGTGATGTGTGGGAGCAGCTCCTGTGGGTAAAGAAGGAGGAGACAAACCCTTCTAAACAGAATGAGTAATAGCCTCCTCACTAGCCCAGTGTTGGTGAAGCCAGGGGCAAGAGGCCAGTTTTGAAATATTAGTTGTACCATGTGGCAGGTGGACAGTGAGGGCCAGGCCTCCTCAGGGAATGTATGTGCCCAACCCCTGCTCTATTAACGCATCCCCCAGGATTTAGCCCCATGAGAGAAGATTCCACAGAGCCCAGTTTTGTGCTACACAAAGTATCTTCTCAGGAGATCTATCCCGTTGCAGGGGATCCATCCTGCCAAGAAGTAGTAACAGGTGGAAAAGAGATGTATTTGTCTCATGTTCGCTGTGGATTAAGGTTTGCTTGGTAGAAGGGACACACCATGCATTATATATATTTTTTTTTCTTTTTTTAAGATGGGGTTTTGCCATGTTGGCCAGGCTGGTCTCGAACTCCTGACCTCAGGTGATCCGCCCACCTCAGCCTCCCAAAGTGCTGGGATTACAAGTGTGAGCCATTGCGCCTGGCCACACCATGCATTTTAAAGAAGAGACTTATTTGAATTTTTTATTTTGTTCAGATGAGCAGAAGTCAATGAAAAAACCATTTTCTTCCTTCCTTGCCTCCCTCCCTCCCTCCCTCGCTCGCTCCCTCCCTCCCTCCCTCCTTCCTTCCTTCCTTCCTTCCTTCCTTCCTTCCTTCCTTTCTTCCTCCCTTCCTTCCTTCCTTCTCTCAGACAGGGTCTCACTATCACCCAGGCTGGAATTCAATGGCTAAATCATGGCCCACTGCAGCCACAACCTCCTGGGCTCAAGCAGTTCTCCTGCCTCAGACTCCTGAGTAGCTGGGACTACAGGCTTGTGCCACCACGCCCAGCTAATTTAGAAATTTTTTTTATAGAGTTGGGGGTCTTACTGTGTTGCCCAGGCTGGTCTCAAACTCCTGAGCTCAGGCAGTCTGCCCACGTTGGCTTCCCAAAGTGCTGGGATTACAGGCATGAGCTACCATGCGGGGCCAAAAGAACCATTTTTAACTAACATGTTAATTGTGAATGCTGAAACATTGATTATTTATATTTTATCCTTACTATATGTGATAGGCAAAATCCTGGGAACCCATCTACTCCAAATCCCAGTCATTTATACAAAAACACCAACCAAAACTTTTAGGTATAATTATCCTTTAGATATTTTGAATTGTTAACTATTTTATAGTTGTAAATGTGGATTTTTTAAAAAGCAAATATTGAAAAATCTTTTCCATTCTTATCAACTTTAAGGAAGTTGATGACTTTCTTAAAGTACAAACTAGGACTGGGCATGGTGGCTCATGCCTGTATTCCAGCACTTTGGGAGGCTGAGGTGGGAGAATTGCTTGAATCCAGGAGTTTGAGACCAGCCTGGGCAACATAGTGACACCTCGTCTCTACAAAAAAAAAAAAAAAAATTTTAATTAGCCAGCTGTGATGTTGTGTGCCCATAGTACCAGCTACTCAGGAGGCTGAGGATGGAGGATTGCTTGAGCCCAGGAGGTTGAGGCTGCAGTGAGCTGTGATTGTACCACTGTGCTCCAGCCTAGGCAACAGAAAAAAAAAAAGCAATCTTATAATTAATTGAGCCATTACTTTCCCTTTCTCATCCAAGGGGAGAAAAGCCTTGTTGCTTTTTCAGTTTGTAAGTGATTCTCTAGATTGGAATGAATACATTTGGGCCAGGCGAGGTGGCTCACACCTATAATCCCAGCACTTTAGGAGGCCGAGGAGGGTGGATCTCGAGGTCAGGAGTTCAAGACCAGCCTGGCCAAGATGGTGAAACCCCATCTCTACTAAAAGTACAAAAATTAGCCAGGTGCAGTGACCAGTGCCGGTAATCCCAGCTACTCGGGAGGCTGAGGCAGAAGAATGGCTTGAACCCGGGGGGCAGAGGTTGCAGTTAGCCGAGATGGCATCAATGCACTCCAGCCTGGGTGACAGAGTGAGACTCCGTCTCTATAAATAAATACATAAATAAAAATTAAAGAAGGAGCACATTTGAGAAAGAAAAGATTTGATGTTGGTGAAAGCAGCACATTCTTTCTGGGATCATATGCTGCTTCTGCAGGCTAAGAAATTCAATTGTTTGGTCAGGCGCAATGGCTCATGCCTGTAATCCTAGCACTTTGGGAGGCCGAGGCGGGCGGATTGCTTGAGCTCATGAGTTCAAGACCAGCCTGGACAACAACAGTGAAACCCTGTCTCTACTAAAATACAAAAAGTTAGCCAGGCATGGCGGCATGTGCCTGTAGCCTCAGCTACACGGAAGGCTGAGGCAGGAGAATTGCTTGAACCCAGAAGGCGGAGGTTGCAGTGAGCCGAGATCGCACCACTGCACTTCAGCCTGGGCAGCACAGCAAGACCCCGTCTCCAAAAAAAGAAAGAAAGAAAGAAAGAAAGAAATTCAATTGTTTAAGATTAGCTCGATTCAGCATGTACTTGGGTGCCAGACACTGACAACAGGCAGGGCGAGTGATAACGCTGCCTCGTAACACCCCTCCCCTGCCCTTGGTGAGGGCACAGTCTAAAGGCAGAGGCTGCCATGAATCCACTCTTTAAAAGTTTTTTAAGTCTATATAACCAAATAAATTTAACATTTGATTTTTACAGCAGTTGCCAATGTTTCACCCCATTTATAGTCTTTGTTATATGTATGTGAAATGGGCCCTTCATTGAAAGGGACCCTGGGAGCTACTTTTGACAGAGGTTTATGGTTCATAAATGTCATTCTGGGAGCTGCCGCTCGGGAAACCTGAACTGGAGAGGATGCACCTGGGGAAGGAAGTGGGTGGGGATGACACAGTTGCAGGCTGAGCAACGTTGCCCTGGCTGTCAGCTGCCACGGCCAAATTCATCCCCAGATCATAACTGTGTTAATATATCATGGCGACGTCCCATTGATAGAGTGGGTGCCGTGTGTGGGTCAGGGGATATGCCGTCTTGCACTCTACTTCAGTCAGACCTCACAGCCATTCTGGGATGTGGATGTTCTCAGCCTCACCTTACAGATGAGGAAACTGAAGCACACAAAGGTCAAGTCACTTTTCCAAGGATACCCTTCTGTGGCAGAACCACAAGGTGGCTTGGGAGCCTCCTTAATAATCTCCTTTAGTCGGCTCCCATTTCTTTCACGGGGAAAACTGGCATTCCCTAGTCTTATGTGAAGCGTTAGCTAAACACAGCTTCAACAGACCTCTCCAACCACATCGCTGCCTCAAAACACCTCCTCTACAGAGATCTGGAGTCGCCCCAAGGCTGGGCTAGGTGCCCCTGCCCTGGTCACCACCCTGCACTGTAACCATGGCCCCTGTCACTGAGGCGAGCCATTTGAAGGGAGGGACTGTGTTTTACTGGGCTTTATATTTTCACCACCTGGAACTTTGCCCAGTGCATAGCTGGTGCTCCAGGAATGCTGTTGAATGAATCAATGTAGCAAATAAGTGGCAGAGCCAGGGGCCAAGCCCAGGCCTGTCCTACCCCAAAGACTTCTCAATCATTTCATTTTGCCTTGTGCAGGATCTAAGCTTCTCCATCTCGCCTGCCTCTGGATGAAAGTGATATTACAGTGTCTTGGTGAAGGTGGTGGAGCTGCAGGATTCTTTCTGCTACAGAAGGGAAACAGAGGCTTGGGGGAATTAAGTGAGAGATGTCTCGGGACACGCCCAGGGCCACATGGTTTAGGGGGCTTAAGAGGGACAATGGGCAGACAGACCACAGGGCTGGATGCAGGAGGTGCAGGGTTCGAGTCCTGGCCCTTCCATTATCAGGCAGTATGACCTTGCTCTGGGCCTCCGCATCTTGGCTGTGAAGGGAGGGTCTGGTCCAGTGGGGTCTCTGAACCCTGGGGACGTATTGCTGGGATAGGGGAGAGCATGGGAGACTCTGCTTCTCTGGCAGTGGGTCCTGCCAGGGACAGGGTCTCATCCAACCACCCACGCCATGAGATGGAGCTTGGGGATGGGACGAGGAGCCGGGAAACTTCTAGCCTCCTTGAGGAGAGAAGCTGACAGGGGCACTTAGAGCCCAGACTGAAGCTGGAACACCCATCCCACCCCAGGAGGCATCAGGAAGTGATCTCCAAGTGTTAGATCATACGTGGGCTTCTCATGGAGACCCTGAAGCTTGGTTTACCCTAGTCCTTTGAGATAGAAATGACCCCAGTGGCTCAGCAATGCCCCCTTAGAACAAAATGAAGCCTGCCTGACCCCTCCATGTTAGAAAGATAACTCATCACCACCTTGAAAGGCAGTGGACTTGGCATGGGACCATCCGGTCTCCCCCTCCTAACTATGTGATCTTGAGCAAGTTGTTCATCTTCACTGGACCTCAGTTTTCTCATCTGTGAAACGGAGATACCAACACTGACCTCATGGGATCTGGGGAGGGTCAGAGGAGATTGTGGGTGGGTCAGGGCAACACGAATACAAGGCATTACATTATTGCTGTCATGGTTGTAATCAGCCCTGGTTGGAGAGCTCCTGTCTAAGGAGCTTGGTAATTTGGGATTTGCCCTATTTGGGGTGGGGGGATGGTATCTTGGTATCTTGTTTTACCGTAAAATGCAACATGCCTTGCCAAGCCTTCCTTGACTGGCAATACCCAATTCAAGAGCCACTCCATTGCGGAGGCCTTCTCCGACCTTTTCAACCGAAATTGACCGCTCCTTTCTGTGGGCCCTGCCGTGTCTGGGAAACAAGACTTTTGCCCTGGGGACCCTGGAACACTTGACCGTGCTTGTCCCTCATCCATCTCTTCCACTAGGCCATGATTCCTAAGGGAAGCTCTGAATGAATCAGTGAGGCAAGACACAGGGTGGGGGAGAGAACAGGAAAGACAAATTCCAGACACAAGCTAGGGGATGGAGGGGACCCAGGCCTTGGCAGAGGGGCCATGGGGGCTGGGGGCTGGACAAAGGTTAGGGTTCTTTCTTTCCACCATTTCTTTTTTTTATACAAGGAAACTTTACTCATTTGGACTAACTGTAGGACAGTTGAAATTACAGTAGACTCAAAAATTAAAGTACTTTTTAAACTTTTAAGTTCCAACAGTAGCTTGACCTTGGTCTCCTACAGCTCTCAGAAGAGCTGCTTAAAGGATCCCCATGTTCTAATTGGGTCACAATGGCTTCCACGGGAGTGAGGGCTTCCAGAGGGCTGGGGAGCAATGTGTGCTCCCAGAGTTGGCATTTGTCTTGTGATTTTTATTGCAACGTACAAGGCCCCTTGTAGAATTATGAATGGTGGTGGTGATGAGGGGAAGGCGGGGAGGTTGCCAGGTAAACTCATCCATGTCCTGTTCAAATGATTACATATGCCAGCTTCACAAGAGGGGTTCCTAGGGAAGGTGCCTTCTTTCCATTAGTCCACATACATTTTATTTTTAAAAAACTTTTTATTTTGATATAATATTACACTTAAAAGAATTCCCAGATGCCTTTTATGCTGACTCCCCAAATGGTGATGTTTTGCCATATTTGCATTATTTTCAATCTTTCTGGGTCTCTCTCTGTGTCTCTCTCTGTGCATATGCTCTGTTTATGTATGTATTGATATACATGCATACTATATACAGCTGTATCATTTAACAGTAAGTTGCAGGCTGTGCGCAGTGGCTCATGCCTGTAATCCCAGCACTTTGGGAGGCTGAGGAAGGTGGATCACCTGAGGTCAGGAGTTCGAGACCAGCCTGGCCAACATAGTGAATCACTTGAACCCGGGAGGCAGAGGTTGCAGTTAGCCAAGATTGTGCCACTGCACTCCAGCCTGGGCAACAGAGCAAGACTTTGTCTAAAAAAAAAAAAAAAAAAAAAAAAAAAGAGTAAGTTGCAGACATATGACTCATATGCCTCTTTGCCTCTAAGTACTTCAGTGTGTGTAGGCCCTGAAACAAGGCACGGGTCCACATCTGAGGTCCCAGATGGTCAATGAGGTTGATCTTCAGCAGAGCAGTTTGATCAGGGGCAGCCTTGAAGGTTGTTGCAAGGGGGCCAATCTCTTGAGGCAGCTGAGAGCAGCCATTCTCCTGTGACTTCCTCCCTTCCTCCTTGACCCTGTCTCCTGTCTGCCTGTCCCAGTCCCACCCACAGCATCCACCCCAGGAGGGCCCAGTAGGCATGCTCCAGGCATGAGATTCAAGTCTCAGCTCTGCCTCTTACCAGTTTTTTGTTTTCTTTTTTTTTTTTTTTTTTTGAGACAGGTCTCCCCCTCTGTCACCCAGGCTAGATGGAACTCTGGGGGTCAAGTGACCCTCCCACCTCCGCCTCCCAAAATGTTGGGATTACAGGCATGAACCACCACCCCTGGACCTTCTTAACAGTTATTGATTCTTAGCAAGGCATTTACCCCTCTGGCCTCAGTTTCTGGGGCTATAAAATGGAAACCTGGTGGTTGTAAAGAGGCTGGAACCCTACTGGTGGCATAATAGATGCCCTAGTACTTTGTAAAGTACAAAGCCCAGTTCCTGGTTTTGTTTTGTTTGTTTGTTTTTTGTTTTTTGTTTTTGCGAGAGCCCAGCATTAATCCCTTTTCGTTCCTGGACTCTGGGAAGCCCACTCCATCTCTAGACTAAGAGAAAGACAGTCCTCCTAACTCACCCCTGCCATTGCAGAAAGAACTGAGAGAGCTTCTGTGTGAGGGCGGAGCAGTGGAGGACGGGGTGGCAGACCCTGCCTCGGCGGATGCCCGCCTCGGGAAGAAACCACGGGGAAGCTGGTAACAAATCTGCCAGCCACATGGAAAGCTGCTGGGCCAAACGACAGGGGTGTCCTAGGGAGCTTTTGCAAGGCAAAGGCTTTTGCAAGTTAGTCAGTTTCCTGAGCACCCACTGTGCACCACCCTCTCTGGAGGGCCAAGGAATCCCCATGGGTCTCCAAAGGGAGGCCACTTAAGGAATGAAAAAGAGCCCAGGTCTCAGCCTGTCTGTCACTCAGTTGCTAGTGACACTGGTGGGTCCCTTCTCTCGGCGCCTCACTTTGACCGTCTGTCCAATGAGGATGCTGGGGCCACCGTGTGGGAATTCTGAGGAGACTGGAATGAGGCAGGAATGTGAAAATACCCAGAACTAGGGGAGGAAAGACCCCTGCAAGGAAGGCCAGCGACCCGCCCCATCCATCTCTTTGTCCCTTGTAGTGCTGGAATGGTGGCAGACGCGTAGTAGGGCTGAATTACTGCTTGAGTGGCAAATCCTCCCAGCTAGGACCTGGGTCTTCAAACAAACGTCTAGAAACCTCATTAGGCACTGGGGCCCCAGGATCATCACCTTCCGTCCAGTGACTTTATTGGAACTGCAGTGCCTCCTGGTGGCCAGCGTGCACAACTGCAGTCTTGATCTTGGCCTGCTGGGAGTTGGGCCCTGGAACCTGAATGCTTAGCCTTCTGGGTAAGCAGCCAGGGCCGGGGACTCCTCTTCAGTCTTGGCTTCCCCCACAGGGCTATGCCCCTCCATCTCCTCTTCTCATACCCCTCCCTGGCAGGAATTCATGCAACGTTGTTGAGCTGAGCAAACAGAAGGCAAGAGGTTTGTCCAGGGCCAGGGAGCTGCCAGGGTCATCTTTGGTCCTTCCTGCCCTGCGCTGTGGCTGGTTTCCTCGACCCCCCTCATCCTGAAAGGTCCCTTCTTCCAACTCCATGCAGCAGCCTCCCAACACAAGCAGTGTGTGCAGGGGACCAAGGACCTCCTGTGTCTGGAGCCCAGCTCCAGGGCCTGGGGCCCTTTCCTGCAGACACACTGGCCACCCTCAGCTGTGCCTGCAGAGCTGCCCCAGCCATAGCAGAGGCAGAAGGAGCCCAGAGGAGTCTCCCCCAACCCAGGGACACACAGGCATTTGCATTAATTCCAGGGGTGTGTCCTGAGCCCTTACTCACACGAGGCCCAGGCCCCAGCAGTACATCTGGGAGGCCCACTCTGACCAGCTCACAGTCTAGGGAGGGAGCAGGCCCATGAGCCGGTGCTGTAAAGCAGCGGATTCAGTGTTTAAGAGGCAAGGGAGGTCCTGGAGGAAGAAGGGTGACCCTTGGCTGAGCTTTGAAAGCCCAGGAGAGGGAATTCACAGCAGAAGAAATAAAAAAAATAAAACGTTCCATAGTTAAAAAATAAAAAAAAAAAGGAAAGACAAGATCTCACTTTCATCCATCGTGCTGGCAAAGATTTTAAAAACACTATAATGACCATTATTGGCTCTGAAGTGGGAGGGGACACCGTGGTAGCTGAGGACATTACATGTTTCTGGAAGACAACTTGGCCGTGTTTCTCAGAGACCCTCAGATATGTGGATAATTGAACTTCGTATTTCTAGTTCTTGGAGCTTCTCCTAAGGGAATCGCCATGCATGTATTGAGAGATTTAAATCACAGACCTGCTATGATTTCAAACAAGTAGAAACCTGTGAGCCCAACAGAAAAGGATGGATTAAATAAAATAGTGATTGTTCTTGCTACATAACCATTAAGGATGGTGTGGTAGAAGAATATAGAACAGCATGGAAAGGGGTACGGAATATGGTTAGATTTTACTAAAACATTTACAGGCTGGGCACGGTGGCTCACGCCTGTAATCCCAGCACTTTGGGAGGCCCAGGAAGGCAGATCACCTGAGGTCAGGAGTTCGAGACCAGCCTGGCCAACATGGCGAAACCCTGTCTCTACTAAGAGTACAAAAATTAGTCGGGCGTGGTGGCGGGTGCCTGTAATCCCAGCTACTCAGGAGGCTGAGGCAGGAGAATAGCTTGGACCGGGGAGGCGGAGGTTGCACTGAGCCAAGATTGCGCCACTGCACTCCAGCCTGGGCGACAACAGTGAGACTCCAACTCAAAAAAAAACCACAAAAGTTTACAAAGTAATGTTTTCTCTATGTGTGTTTGTGTGTGTGTGTGTATGTGTGTGTGTGTGAGTGATTTTCTTTTGGTCTGTCTTGATTTTTGTTTAATCTTCCATATAGAACATAGATTACATTTGTAATGGGAAAGAAAAGTCACAAAAGTTACAGAGAAAGCTATCCAGGTGAAAGTAGTAGTTAGCCACAGACAGGAGAGGCAGAGAGACATGCTAGGTAGAAGGAAGGGTGCCTGCAGGAGTGCGGAAGCCTGAAGATACTCGTGCAGTGCACTGCAGAGCAGAAGCAGGTCTCTGAACCTCAAGCTAGATGGAAGGCTGGGGTGTAAGTCCGTGACTCTGGTGGGGACCAGTCCTGCCTTCGGGACCCTGAATGCCACATAAGCCTGATGTACAGGGTTGGCAGATTTAGCAAAAAGCAAGCAAGCAAACAACAAAACCAGGTTGCTCAGTCAAATCTGCATTTGAATAATGAATAATTTGTAGGATAAGTATTTCTTGTGCCATATTTGGGATATACTTATATTGTTTAAAGTGTTAACTGTTTATCTAAAATTCCAGTTTAACCAAGTCTCCTGTATTTTTTCTGGCCATCCTAAGGAGGGATCTGGGAGCCAGTGAAAGGCTACGGAGACAGCCCTGACATGACCAGCTGTGTATGTTTTAGACACGCCCTCCAGTTGTATTTGAGGGTCGTGAGCCTGAAGGTGGAGAAACCCCTCAGGAGGTCGGGACTGAGTGTCACCCTGAGCGTCACCGAGATCCTAGAGGTCTGAGTTGCAGGGGCCCAGTTTGTGAGGACGGTGGCCAATCTCCACGGCAAAAAAAAGGGCCTTTCTCGGAAGCTTCCCTAACCTTCCTCCAGCCCATTCCAAGTGGTGCTTGTCTCTTGCTTCCCATAATCCCACAGCACAGAGCCCAGCCCGCTCTCAGAGCATGCACCATCCAGGATTCTAATCACTGCTTTCAGATAACGTTTCAACCTGTTCCTGGGAAAACAAATAGAAAATTAATTCAGACCAGCCCCGCCCCCCACCAAAAAAGAAAAGAAACAAAATTAACCCATAGACCCATATTGCCACTTCTGGAAACGTGTAGTATTTTCTGAGGACAAATGCTCCACTCCCTTCCTCTTTTTGATCAAAATGAGATTTATCTGATATAAATTGAACATCTTTGCATGTGTTAAAACGCTATCCTTTCTTAGCATCATTTCATTCATTTGTTCATCAAATGTTTACTGAGCATCTACTGCATGCCGGCTATGATACTAGGTGTTACACAGCAGGGTAAACAAAGCACACATGTTCAGATATATTCCCTGCTCCATGGGAGGGAAAGAGAGACAATAAACAAGGGGAAAACAGAAGAACAAATAAATACCTAATATTGGCGTGGTGGTCCATGCCTGTAATCCCAGCACTTTGGGAGACCAAGACAGGTGGATCATTTGAGGCCAGGAGTTCAAGACCAGCCTGGGCAACATGAGGAAACCCCGTCTCTACTAAAAATACAAAAATGAGCGGGGTGTGGTGGCCCATGCCTGTAGTCCCGGCTACTCAGGAGGCCGAGGTCCGACAATCGTTTGAATCTAGGAGGTGAGGTTGCAGTGAGCCGAGATCGAACCACTGCACTCCAGCCTGGGTGGCAAAGCGAGACTCTGTCTCAAAAAAAGAAACAGCGTGCAGAATAAAGACTATCAGGAAGGATCTTCCATTTATGGAAATATCATCCTTTATTTAACCAATCCCCTATTGTTGAATATTTTGATTACTGTCGGTTTTCCTACATATTAAACTATGACATGATGAACTTTCTCTCTAGTGAATGCTTACCATCATTTATTTAGAGTAAATTCCTAGAAGTGAGATTTCTGGGTGAAGGCATATAAACTTTTAATTTAGTTTTTGTTTTATATATTTGAACACAATTTTGTATTTTCTTTTTAGTTACATTTTTTAAAATTTGAAAACAACATGCTGTAATTTTTTTTTTTTTTTTTGAGACGGAGTTTTGCTCTTGTTGCCCAGGCTAAAGTGCAATGGCATGATCTCAGTTCAGTGTAATCTGCACCTCCCGTGTTCAAGCGATTCTCCTGCCTCACCCTCCCAAGTAGCTGGGATTATAGGTGGCTGCCACCATGCCCGACGAATTTTTGTATTTTTAGTAGAGACGGGGTTTCACCGTGTTGGCCAGGCTGGTCTCAAACTCCTGACCTCAGGTGATCCACCACCCGCCTCTGCCTCTCAAAGTGCTAAGATTACAGGCGCAAGCCACCGCGCCCAGCTGTAAAAAACTTTTTGGTGTATACTTTTATGAGTTTTAACACACTCACGTATAGATTCATGTATTCACTGCCACAGTCAGGATACAGAATAGTTCCATCACACCAGTGCAAGCCCTTTGTAAACAAACCTTCCCCCTCCTCCTACACCTGAAAACCAATGATCTGTTGCCTAGAGTCCCCGTAGTTTTGCCTTTCCCAGAATTCATGTGCTAGCTGAGTGCAGTTGCACTTCATGTAAATTTGAGACTGGCTTCATTTACAGACCCTAAGGCCACCTTTGAGATTCATCCATGTCATTGTTTGTCAACAGTTTTTTCTTTTCACTGTGGAGTCCATCCATGGCCTGGATAGACCACAGCTTGCGTCTCCATTCCCCTGTCAAAGGACACTTGGGGGTGTTTCCATTTCGGGGTGATTCTGAATAGAGCTGCTGCAGACATTTGCTTATGGGTTTGGGTTCCTCTCCTCTTAAAATAAGTCATTATTTCTGTAGGGTAAATACCTAGGAGTGGGATTGCTGGGTCATGAGGTCAGTGTTAGTTTAACTAGATAAGACACTGCCCAAGTGTTTGCACCGTGATGGATGGGAGTTCCGGGTGCTCCATACATCGCCGTAACTTGGCATCATCAGGTCTTATTCCCACTGTGATAGGCACATAGTGGTATCTCATTGTGCTTTTAATTTGCATTTCCATAGTGGGTAATGAGGTTGAGCATCTTTCATGCTTACTTGCTCCCTGTAGATCTTCTTGGGTGAAGTGTCTGCTAGAATATTTTGCCCACTTTTTGTTAAATATTACTATTAACTACACTCCACACTTTATTGAGATTTCACTGGCTTCCCCCAATGTCCTTTTACTGTTCCAGCATTCCCCCCAGAACACATTGATTACACTTAGTCCTCATGGCTCCTTGGCCTCCTCTAGTCTGGGGCAGTTTCTCAGACTTTCCTTATTTCGAGAGCATTTCAGGGCTTGGGTTGGTGGCTGTGGGTGAGCAGGATGGCCTGTGCCACTGGCTAGCCTGAGCACTGCCATTTCCACCCCACCCTCTGCTGAAGATTGGCAGCCCCTTGAGGGCCGGGACACTGTCTCTCTCTGCAAACAGCTGTGCCCCGTGCATGTGTGCTGAAATCTAAGCCCAGTCACTACTACCCCTTTGGCATTATTTATTGGGACTGGAGCTAAATTAGGGACATTCAAGTTGAGCTCTGGACAGACCCCAGTGTCAGATGAGGTGGGGTGGGGACGTGATCAATGGCTAAACTTTAATCTCCGCCCTCACCCCCACAGGACCGTTTGGACAGTAGTGGGTTTAGTCAGTGCCCTTTCAATAGCATGAAAGGGCCTCATGCTGGCCTGTTTTTTTTAAGGAGATTACATCGGTGTGTGCACTCCGCCACAGGGTGTGTGGGGCCAGCTCACCCGAGAACAGAGCAAGCGGCATGTCCCCCACAAAGCAGATGTTTGGAGGAAAAATAGATGTAATCAAAACCGTGGAGGATAAAATGACTGAGACCCCTTAGCGCCATATGCATGGGCCTGTGCACGGCTCCACACAGGCCCACACCACCCATGTCCACACCCACCCACGCGGATCTGCACCCACACACAACTGCCCACGGGGACACACATCCCACTTGTGTGCCTGCACTTGACCACACAAGCATGCACACTCCACAAACCTATCCACAAGCAACTACACATATGTTCCCCACACCCACTCACAATGGCAGACTTGTGCCACAGGCCCTCGGGTGTACATCTGTACATACAGATGCCACCAGCACCCTCTCCCTAAAATGGCTCTAGAAGGTCATTCTTTAAATCACGGCCAAAAAAAAAAAGAAAGAAAGAAAGAAAGAAAGAAAAAAGAAAAATGAGTCATCTTTGGAAACCTCTCAAGGACTTTCCTGTTTTAAAAAGGTAAAACTAGATTAGAGTGATGCCATTGGGTTGAACCAGGACAGATGGGTAGAGGTTAAGGGAACGAAGCAAGGCTTTCCACTTCATGCATTTCTCCAGCTGAAATCCAACAGCCTGGGGTTCCCAGCACTAGAAACAACAGCTCCCAGTGGTACGGGGGTCCTCCCAGGGGGAGTTCCAGCAGAGGTTGAAGGGTTCAGTGGCTCCGGATTGAGAATACAACCTTGAACTGAATGCTTCCCACTTCATCAAAAGCAGTCTATGGCAATAATGCTGACCTAGGATTGTTTGAAGAGCACTGGATACCATGATGGCCACACTGCGTGCACAACACCCTCCGTGGAGCAGGCATTGCTCTCGGTGATGTAGGTTCACTACTTGATTGATGGCTCTAAGTAGTCAGGGGTTTACTTCCAGATCAAGACTGGGAAGCTGCAGATTGGGACTACATTGTCTTGGACCCCATAGCCTCAGCCCTGGGACAAACTCATCATGGGAGGGGCGTCAGCATAGAGCCTTTCTGGGTCCACAAGGAGCTGCTCCAGGGAGGATGTGAGAAGTCCAACCCCTGGCGGGTGGCCTGGACCCACGCTGGGCGCTGTTGCTGCTCAGCCTTATGCCAGCACGAGGTGCCCCAAGGCTCTGAAGAAGGCTTGCCCAGCATCCAGGCAAACTGAGAGCACCCTGGCGGTCTTCTCTACCCCAGTGTGGTGGCAGGGTGGGTGTGGAGCCAGTTCCTGGCAGATCCTGGACTGGGTTTCTGGACCTTGGTTTCAATTCTGGAGCCGCCCCTATGAAGCCCGTCACTGCTTCTCCTTCTGTCCCTTGCTCTCTGCATGGAGACATCGCTCAAGGTCTGTCTGGGTCTTTCTTCTCCCCTGTCTCCCGCAGTGACCTTTGCTGTTTGTGCTGTCAGCCTTGAATGGTGGCATTCGTCATTGTGTGCCCTTTTTCAATGTATCCCACCCAACTTTCTCCCCAATGGGTAGGAGGATGAGGCGGTTGGTTCATTTACTCGAGAGACATTTTCTGCACATGCTCTATAGAACATCGGCTCACCAAAGGTGCACACAGATACCTGGACAGAGCGAGAGCTCAGTGATGTTTGTTAGTTAGAAATTGTTCATTTATTCCTCAGCAACCTCTTACTGCATCTCTGCCACCTGACCTATCCTGTGCTGAGCCTCAGGCTGAGAAGGGACAAACGGCATGAGGTCCCAGCCCTTGGGGAACTGACATTCTATAGGAGGAGCTGGACATTCAGGGCTTGATGAGATACGAGTCAGCAAACATAGGCAGTCAGTGGAGAGGGTGAGCAGAGGATGGAAAATAGTCACAATCTGGGAGGGATTCCTGGAGGAGCATTGGATCTTGGAGGTCAGCTGGAAGGAGGAACATTCCAGGCAGGGGCCCAAGATGGGGACTTGGGGGACCAAGGTCACTGGTTTCCTTTGGTCAGGAGCAGTCAGCCTGAGCCATGGGACTTCTATTTTCAGCAGCCGTCTTGCTGAGGAGGGCACCTTGCGGGGAGTCAGATCTGACCAGCACCCAGGCCTTCAGCTACCATGCTGACACTCCAGCCAGCCCGGGGTCATCTCCCTGGAGAGCAATCTGCTGGCTTTGCCCAGGGCCCAGCCCCACTCCTCATATCATCCCTGCCACCCTCTGTCTCACACAGGCCGGAGAAACTCAGGGCCACCCGAGGAACAGCAGTGGGAACTGCAGAAGGAAGGGAGACTCAGACGGGTGGCAGTAGCCTCCCAATGTCCGCAGGGACAGGGCTGTCATGGGGAAGGGCGCTGGGGGGTTAGAACTGGAATCAGTGAGCCAGACCTACGGGAGACAGACATGGGCTGGGTCTAAAGATGAATAGTTCTGCTGTCCTGGGGGCAGTGAGCTCCCTGCTACCCTAGACTGGAACCAGCGCCAGGTGGAGATGCTGCAGGGTGGCGAGAGGTGGACATAGACAGCCTGAGCTTGGGGTCTTAGGACTCAGACTCTGAGAGGGCCGTGCTTGTTATTCTGACCAGTTGAGTGGAGCTGCAGAACTTCGGGGAATTTTTCTTTGTTGTCTAAATGAGGAACCCAGCCTCAGAATTTAAAGCAAGCTGACTCAAGACAGGTTAGAAGGCTTGCTTCCTTCTTCCTTGAGGAACCAGGAGCAGCACTGCCCTGAATTCCTTCCATCTCTGAAACAGGCACACCCTCCCCCTCTCCTCCCCTCCCCAGGTCCTCAGGGACAGTCCTGGCTGCTGGTGAGCAAGGGAGGAGGGACCCTCAACTACCCCGCTCTCCCTATTTGTAGGTGAGACTCCAGAGATGAAATGGGTCATCTGAAGTCCTGCGCAGAGCAGGGGCCGAGGCCAGGGCTCCCAACTCTTGGGCTGGTGGTCTTTGCACACCCTGGGCCACCTCTATCTCTGCCTGCTCACTTGGTCTCAGTGGGCAGCTGGAGGTGGGCAAAACTGGACCCTTACTTGTCACCATGAAGACTGGACCTTCTGCCACTTCCCCTGAAAGGCCAAGAGCTGGCTCAGTGCTGAGAGGCTGCCCCCAGGCCGCATCCTCACTCCCTCATCCTCAAGGGCTGGTCCTGCTCCCCACAAGATGGACAGAGCAGGACGCCTTGGTCATATGAGGCCCCTGGATTCCTTCTGCCCCTACCTCTCTCCCTGGGAATAAGGCCTAAGACCCCAGGGGAGGGAGTAGAGGGCAGGCCAGGAGCTGAGAGGCTGTGCTCTGTCCGGAATTGGGGCATGTTCCCTTCTCTCTCTGGCCTCAGTTTCCCCCCAGTTAAAACTAGCAGTTCAGGCTGGTCCATACCAACTCTCAGTTCCTGTAACATGGAGCTCCCATTGCTGTGCAGGGTGGTCCCGATCCCCAGCAAGGGTCTGTGGGGCTGTGAGATGGCGCCTGGGGACCAGAGCTCAGGGCTCAGTGCTCACCTCCCTCAGCCCCTCATCTGGCTTCCAGGAAGTTGCAAAACAGTGATGGTTATTTTTGTGAGGCTGGGTGGGGTTTCTAAAAAAAAAAAAAAAAAACCTAAAACATAAAATGTATTTGTCTGCCAGGAAGATAAATATCTTTGCTGAAAGCTCTTGGCCCAGCTGCCAGCTGCAGTTTGCAGAATGTTGTCACTGAAGCCGTGGCTGTCTGCATGTGCCTGGGCTCACACAGGCGTCATGCGTGATGCCGCTGGGCCGGTCGTGCACCCCCATGGCGTCTGCACTGCCAGTGGCCCTCAGGAGCAGCCTCCTGAAGCTGCTTCCAGGCCTACTCTGGGCACTCACCTCTATGCCCTTTCCTTGATGCCTTGGAGAGGGAGGCGAGAATGCCACAGGCCAAATGTCCCTCTCAGCTTCCCCAGTGTGCACAGAAAGCCAGGAATGAGATGAGTCTGAAGCTTCAGCCCTCAGGATCTGGATGGAGTCAGAAGACCTGGACTAGAGGCATCATTCTGACACTTAATGCCCATCGCTTGGACCTATTTCCAGAAGAAACCGCGGGTCAGAGTGGCTGATGCTCACACCTACCACACGTGCTTGTTGTGATGATCAAAGCTCGTGCACATGAAAGGTTGTGTCAAATGCTCCCCAAACGTCTTATTAATTGTGTTTGTTCTTTCACTCAACAAGTTCCTTTTCCCCAAGTTACAGACAAGGAATGCAGTTCTCGAGGAGTTCACACCCACATCTGCAGACACCCAGTTGGCTGCCCTTCCCTAGGCATCTGTGCACACCCTGCACATGCTCCTGTGCCCAAGGGCCTGCATGCTTGGAGGACTTCTCCAGGGTCGGAGTCCTCTAATGTTCACAGGGTCTGTGGGTTTGCAAGTCCAGACTAGAAATGTGAATATCAATAATGGCAAAACTACATAGCTAGCACACTAGCCTCTTTATTTCCCACAGCTACCCTATGAGGAAGATCCTAGAAGTATCTTCATCCCCATTTTATAGAGGGGGAAACTGAGGCACATAGAGGGTAGGTAAGCTCTCCTGAGCACACAGCTGGGGAGTCATGGCCATAGGATTCATGGTGGGGCTATCAAGAGTCCATGACCTAAACCAGGGGTCCTTAGCCCCCAGGCTGTGGACCAGTACCGATCCATGGCCTGTTAGTAACCGGGCCGCACACAGGAGGTGAGTGGCAGGTGAGCAAGCATTACTGCAAGTTCTGGCTCCTGTCAGATCAGCGGTGCCATTAGATTCTCACAGAGGCGTGAATCCTACTGTGAACCATGCATGTGAGGGATCTAGGTTGCGTGCTCCTTACGAGAATCTGATGCCTGATGATTTGAGGTGGAACAGTTTCATCCCCAAACCATGCCCCACCACCACCTTCTCCACCCATGGAAAAAATTATCTTCCACAAAACCAGTCCCTGGTGCCAAAAAGGTAGGGACTGTTGTCCCAAACCCTCTGCCAGGAGGTGAGTGTGTCTGCCTAGGAAGCTCACCAGGCTGTGTGGTGGTAAAGTGGCTTCTCGCCTCACTCTCCCACCCCAGCCCCCACCTCTTCTTTCTTGATGTGTATGGGTTGACTCGTCCTTGCAGTCCTGAGCTAGGAATGTCCTGGGGGGGGTCCATCTGCCAGACGCAGTGGCTGGGAGCTGTGCTCATGTACACCCACCCAGGCCCGGGGTCAGCATGCTGGGGATGAAGGTGCCCGGGCAGCCTCAGTAAACAGTGGGCAGGAGCTGCTTGTAACAGAAAATGTGGCCCATGCCTCAATCCCATGCACCCCCAAGGAAGAAAGACCCTTCTCTTGAACAATAGGTGAGACCAGTGTGCAGGGTTGGGGGGCAGGGAAGGAGGTGTTGACTCCTCAGCACAGGACTCTTGGGGCAGAGTCTCCACAGCTCCTGCTGAACTCCTGGTGGGACTAGGCCAGGAAAGGAGGGGCACTCCTGTCTGCCTCAATGCTGGGTCCTCCTCACCCCAAGCCCCACTGGGCCAGACATGGCTGCTGAATGAGTTTCCCTTCCACCCAGGGAGGCCATGGCACTGGGGTCAGAATTCTCGGGCCCCAGAAAAGTCCTGATGCAGGGAATCCCTCTAGAGAGAGGAGCTCAGGGTCAGTGAGGTGGGGATTAAAGGTCACAGAGGTCAGATTGGCTGCCTTAGGTTCACATAACATTGTTGCTGGAAGGGACCTAGTCTAAGATGATGGCTAAGAGGCTCAGATTGGGGAAGAGATTTGCCCAAGGTCACACAGCAAGTTAATGGCAAGCCAGAATTAGAAGCCAAGTCTCCTGACCTCGCATCCAATGAGCTCTAAGAGGAAAAAGGCAGGGGGTGGCTACCCGAGTGCCCCACTGTCCCCCCGACATCCCCCTTCTCTTGCTTGGTTCAACCATTGGTTTCTGACTTTGTTTCCTCCTCCCTCAGCTAAAGAGAGCTCCCTGGGTGAGCCAGAGTTACCCCCTGACTCTGACACTGTGGGGATGGACAGCAGCTACCTGAGTGTCAAGGAGGCTGGGGTGAAGGGGCCCCAGGACCGGGCCAGCTCAGACCTCCCCAGCCCATTGGAGAAGGCCGACTCGGAGAGCAACAAGGGCAAGAAGCGGCGGAACCGGACCACCTTCACCAGCTACCAGCTGGAGGAGCTGGAGAAGGTCTTCCAGAAGACCCACTACCCAGACGTGTATGCGCGGGAACAGCTGGCCATGAGGACAGACCTCACCGAGGCCCGCGTGCAGGTCAGTGAGGGCCACCTGGGAGTGAGGCTGGTAAAGCAGAGCCTGTCCCTGGGCTCTTGGCTGCAGTTGGGGTCTCCTGACTGCCCACCAACCACACCATGGCTTTCCTTTCCTCAGTTCATTGAGAACCTGAAAGTGGGGGCTCCTAGCCTGCCCCTCATGCCCCTTTCCCAACTAGAGCGACTCTGCTTTTATCCTCTTTAATATTGGGCTTCTGCACTGTGGTGGGGGGTTGCAAAGGAAGGAGGGCCTCCAGCAGAGGGGCAGGAAGGCTGCTGCTGGCTGTTTCTGGGCTTTACACAGTGTGAGAGTCCTGGCTCTTTCACACAGAGAAGGGTTACTTGTCCCTGCTCTAGAAGGCCTATCTCTTAGACAGGAAACAGGACAAACATGAAGACAATGTCTACAGCATCCCAATGGGCAGAAACAGAGAACAGTTTAGCTCTTCCTTCTGCCTAGATGGCTGCATCCCCCTCCATTTTTCAAGTTCCAACTCATACCTCCTCTGAGAAGTCTTCCTGACCACTGTGGCTAAAGCAGTAGCCCCCCTATTACCAGCCAACAACCAAAACACCCAACCCAGTACAATACAGTGGAACCCAACACTCAACCCAACTCATTGCAACCCAACAGAACACAACCCAATAGAACTCAACTCAACACAACACAACACAATGGAACTCAACACACTCAACCCAACTCAACCCATTCCAACACAACACAACCCAATATAACACATTCCAGTGGAACTCAACCTAACACAACACAACACAATGGAACCTGACACACTCAACTCAACTCAGTGCAACCGAATAGAACTCAACTCAACCCAACCCAACACAACACAACCCAATAGAACTCAACTCAACCCAACACAACACAATGGAACTCAACATACTAAACCTAAGGCAACCCCTTCCAACACAACACAACCCAATATAACACATTCCAACAGAACTCAACCTAACACAACACAACACAATGGAACCTGACACACTCAACCCACTCAACACAACCCAATAGAACTCAACCCAACCCAACACAACAGAATCAAACCAGCTCACCTTTTGTTACACTGTCCTATTTTATCTTCTTAAAAATTTTTTAAAATTTTTTTTGTTTTCTTTTTAGAGACAGGGTCTCATTCTATCATCCAGGCTGGAGTGCAATAAGATGATTATAGCTCACTGCAGCCTCAAACTCCTAGGCTAAAGTGATCATCCCACCTCAACCTCCCAAAGTGCTAGAATTATAGGCATGAGCCACCATGCCTGGGCCCATTTTATCTTTTGGGTATTTTTGTTTATTTTTTTTAAAGAGACTGGGTCTCTCTCTGTCACCCAGTGTGGAGTACAGTGGTGTGATCATGGCTCACTGTAGCCTTAACTTCGTGGGCTCAATGGATCCTCCCGCCTCAGTTTCCTGAGTAGCTGGGACCACAGGCATACACCACCACGCCTGGGATAAGTTTTTTTATTTTTTGTAGAGATGGGGTCTTGCTTTGTTGTCCATGTTGGTCTCAAACTCCTGGCCTCAAGTAATCCCTCACCTCAGCCTCCCATACTGCTGGGATTATAGGCATGAGACACTGTGCCCAACTCCTATTTTGTCTTCTTTACAGGATTGTTGACTGGCTTACGTTATTTTACTTGTTTGTCCCCTCCTACTAAACTGTGATTTCCTTGAGATCAAGCACTGATTGTTCATCACTGTATTCCCACCAATTAGAGAAAGCCAAACGCAGAGCATCAAGTCTAAAAAATAAGTATCCGTGGACCAATCAACCCTTGTCCAGAGAGCTGTATCTGCCCTGACCAGCATGAATTCACAGCAAAGAAAGGATCAGAAAGAAAGAAAAGACCCATGAGTAGCCAAAATACAGGTGACAAAATTCACACACTCAAGTTTAAGTTTCAATTTAACACAAAATAAATGTCATAATCAGTCCGCTTTTCCAACCCAAAGCATGTTGGAAATAGCAAATAAAATGTTGCCACATAGCAGTTTTTCCCTCTCCAGTGGGCCAGAAAAATTAATAGCTTTAGAACAAAGATAAATCTTTTTTTTTTTTTTTTTAATCAGCAAAGCGCCATGCAGCTCAGTGGGCTGAGCCCTTCAACGTTAGGACAGAGATGCCCCAACCCTGCAATCCTCAGCAGGCCCCAGGGACTCTTGAATTAATTCATGAAAGCATCTTCAGCAGCATTGTTCTAAGGCATCAGTAAAAGATTCATCAGTTGCAACCATTTTCTGTTTAAGAAGGCAGAGGCATCTCTAATAGAGTCTACAAACTTTTTTTCCAAAATGGCTAATGTGGAAAAGGACTAGTGGTTATCAGTAAATATGTAGCTGTTCAGAAACTGCAGCTACCAGAAGTGATGCTGAAGAGCTGCATGGTTGAGTTGCTGTAAGTTCCCTGAGGGCAGCCTGCCATTTATTTTTTATTTTTTATTTTTTGAGACAGGATCTCACTGTGTCACCCAGGTTGGAGTGCAGTGGTGTGATCTTGGCTCACTGCGGCCTCCACCTCCTGGGTTCAAGCGATTCTCATGCCTCAGCCTCCCAAGTAGCTGTGACTACAGGCATGCACCACTACACCCAGCTAATTTTTTTTATTTTTTGGTAGAGATGGAGGTTTCACCATGTTGGCCAGGTTGGTCTTGAACTCATGACCTCAAGTGGTGCACCTGCTTTGGTCTCCCAAAGTGCTGAGATTACAGGCGTGAGCCACCATGCCCAGCCCAGACTGCCTTTTTTTTTTTAGACAGAGTCTTGTTCTGTCGCCCAGGCTGGAGTGCAGTGGTGCAATCTTGGCTCACTGCAACCTCTGCCTCCCGGGTTCAAGCGATTCTCCTGCCTCAGCCTCCTGAGTAGCTGGGATTACAGGTGTGCACCACCACACCCGGCTAATTTTTGTATATTTAATAGAGATGGTGTTTCACCATGTTGGTTGGCTGGTCTTCAACTCCTGACCTCAGGTGATCCACCCACCTCAGCCTCCCAAAGTGCTGGGATTACAGGCATGAGCCACTGCACCTGGCAAGACTGCCATTTTATTCCCCTCCAGTGCCTAATGAATGTTTGATGAAGGATGACAGGGCAGCTGGGGCTTTCCTGTGAATCCAGAAGCCCTCACACACCCAGATCTCACTTGAATTTGGACAACCAGCCACTCATATGACCTTACATGCCTGAGTTTGGACAGGAATCCTAGCATCTAGCCTGATCTCCAGCAAATGGATTGGGGAGGACCCACAGGTGTAGGTAGAGAAAGGGGCATAGCTGGTTATGGGACAGCCCTGTAGGTGCTGTGTTGGTGTGGGATAAACCTGTTCCTTTTCTGTGCAGTATGTGTGTACATTTGTGTTTGCATATGTGTGTTGCATGCATGCTTCCTAACAAACATATGGGAGTGCCCGGGAGTAGAATTCACTAAGTACTGAAAGAAGAATGACGCCTTGAGTACAAAACATGAAAACAAAGGCACACAGAGCATTTTTCAGTTACCACCATACAACTAAAACAGAGTGTTCTCTGCACACACACATGCACGCACACACACACACACACACACACACACACACTTATACCTACTTCCACAATGGAGTTGAGGTAGCTTACAATTAAAGATTTATTTGTTCAATCTAAAAACAAGAACAATGGCATGAAATGCAGAGGTAATGTGGTAAAAAAAATTTAGGCTAAGGTTCATGGTTGCCATTGAGCACAAACTTCAACTTGGAGCTTCCTGGCAGCCAAGGCAGAAAGGGAAACTGAGGTGCTGCATATCTTATCACCTAGTGGGAGAACCACAGAATTATAGAACGGTAGTGCTGGAAATGATCACCCCATCTTCCCATTTGATAGACGAGGAAGAAGAGGCCCATAGGTGGGAAGTCATAACCTGAAGTTAACAGCAGCCACTCAGTAGCAGCACTGCGACTGGAATCCGGGACTCCTGAGTCGCAGCCTAGTGCTTCTTTGACTTTAGTTTGCTGTACAAGGACACATGCCAGATTGTTCAGAGGCTTTTCTTTGTATAAAGGCAGCAGGGTGGGTGGGATCTTCATGTGCGTCAGACCTCTGGGTTGAGCCCTAAGCCTGGCAGTGCCCTGGGGGGGGTAAGGGGGTGGTGATGGAACCCCCTGTCTGCCTCTGCTGTGTTTGTTCAGGGCCCATACTCAGCTGGTGGCAAGCCAGGTGCCTGGCGTAGAGTGGTGGTGGGGACAGGGACGGGGCAATGGGGGCCCCAAGATGGACTTTTCCTGGGAAGAAGCCTGGGGTTTGGCCCTGCTCCAGGGGGCTGCAGGGGCCTCTCTCTGCTGTCTGGGATTCCAATCTCTGCAGCTGGTGTCTGAAGACAATAAGACAGAGGCCTCCCCGCCCTGGGCCACCCCGCCCTGGCCCCAGATGGGCTGCGGTTAGCGAGGCCTCCGCCAAGACAGTTGGTTCCTTGCACAGCCCGGTCCTCAGGAGAGGCCTGTGCTGAGTGGGCCCAGGCTGGGGTGGTCCTGAGGTATGACATTCAGACCGGGAGAACAGTGGGGACCTCGTGGTTGGCTGTCCTCCTGGGGCTGCACAGTGGAGACAGGCCTGCGGTGCAGAGCTTGGAGGCACAGGAGCGGGCGTGGGGGTTGGCGTGGCATCTGGAAGGGAGCTCTCGGAGCCCCTGGGGTGCCAGGGGTCAGAAATGGATGGACACTCCAAGCCTCAAGACCTGCAGATGTGAGCATAGAAGGGGTCGTGAGGATACCCTTGCTGCCTCCAATTTACTGGGGAGGATATTGAGGACCGGCCAGGCTCACCTAGCTCATGTCTGGATCTGGGCAGAAAAGCCAGAACTGGGTGCGCAGGGTAAGGCCCCAGGACAAAGGAACAGGAGAAGAAGGAGGGAGGAGGTGGGCAGCCCTGCTCCCACCGGTCGCTCACCCGCCTCTCACCATTTCCATCTTCAGCCCTCAAATAAATCCCTCAGCCTGACCTTCTTCCACTCCTGTTCCAAAGACGGTGCTAGCTCTGCTGGCCTCTCCCCCGCCTGGTCATCTGTCTTCCCCAGATAACCCACATCTCCTCCTCCCTCACACTCAGCTCCAGCGAGCCCGCGCCCCACATTCCACTCCCCCACATGGCTCCTCCCTCCACTCTAGACCCCTTTGCCAGGCGCTGGCCACCTCCTTCCCTCTTCGGGGTCCCTCCCCGCCCATCCCTGGATCCTCTGTTCCAGAGCCTGTAGGGACATCTTCCACTTCCACAGTCCCACCATGGGGACCTGGAACCCACAGAGACACAAGGAGAACCCCAACAGTCACAGTGACAAAAAGAAAAAGAGAAGCCATCTCTCTCCGCGCCTCCAGTGGCTTCTCCCCTCCCCCCAGCTTCCCCCACAGAAAACCCTGGGAGGCTGAGGAAGGAGCGGAAAGACGGAGCTAAGCCTGCAGGAAATTAAACATGAAATGAAAACAAGCTCCTCTGATTCATTCTCTCATCCTGGCCCCAGTCTCCCATCCCAGGCCACTGATAAAGAGGGATCCCATTTCAGCAGCACAGAGAGGAGACCCCATCTGTCCTTGGCTCCCAGTGGGCAGCCAGGGCCTGGACCCTAGGAATCCCTGGAGGAAAAGGGGCCCTGGGAGGCCAGGGCAGGGGCTGAGACCCCAACCTGGGGAGAGGGTCCGTTTCTAAGGAAGAGGCTTCTCCTCCCCCAGTCAATGTGTGTGCACACATGCACGTGCGTGTAGCCACACTAGTGAGTACGCTCGTGCACGCACACACATGCTTAGGATTAGGGAGGGGAAAGTGAGTTGGTACAGGAGTGGAGAAACATAATAATGTACACCCCTGCTCACCCCCACCCTCCTCACAGTAACATGAGATACATCCCCATCTTCCTTGACCTCTTTCCTCTAGCAAAAGACAGTGAGAAAGGTCAGGAGCTGTAAGGAAACAAATGGGAAGGACTCTAAACATTCTTGGACTGCATTTCCCATCTATCTCCCCTGCTGCGACTATGAGGTACCATTCGCCATGCAGAAACTGAGGCCCTTGGCAATGCCAGTGCCCCTATGAGCCTGTCCATTGGCCAGCTACACTGGATGCCCAAAGAGGCCAGGCAGCGTCTGTGAGGAAGCACGTCCACACCTCCTTCTCCCCTCCTCGAAGTGGTTCCTAGGAAGCTCAAAGGCTCTGAGGCAGAGGAATTTTGAGAGCTGACTCCTATATTTAGCTCAGCAGCTGCATTGGTCGTGATGGATAGAGAAATGTTTCCACCTGGAGAGCAGGGACTGGACCTCAGGAAAGTTGGCTTTCTTGATGCCTGGGCCTGGAAGGGCCTGGCAAGGCTCCTTATGGCTCTGCAGCTGAGGCTGTTGTCATGGCTCTGTTCTCCCGGTCTGCAGCGTGCTGTCTGAGGTGTGCCCACTTGCATCTGAGTCTGCAAAGCCAGCAGACAGGTGCACATCAAGCTGGCAGAGGCCTCCCTCTGAGGAGCACCACGGTCCATCTCTGAATCAGCCTAAAGCCATTCCTGGCCTGGAAGCTGATCCCTCCTCACTCTCCCTCTCTCATCCACCCCGTCCCCATCACCCCTTCTCCAGATCCTAAGTCATGGGCCAGGGGTAGGGCAGCTCTTGCTCTTGAGCCTTGGGAAAGTTCTCAGCCTTCCAGAAATGCTCGTGCAAAGGAAAAGGACCCAACACTCCCCATCGCCAAAAACCCCAGTGCTCACAGCTGACTCAGAGACCTCCCCTCCCCCGTTGGGCTCCCAATCAGGCCAACATCCCATCCACTTGTGCTCAGTGACGGGTTGGCCTCCACTTCCTCTCACCATCAGGCCACGCTTCTACACAAGATTTTATAGCAACTGCCTCTACAGACAGCACCAAGGGAAAAACCCTTCACTTGGCAGTCAAGGCCCCCTGCAATCTGACTCTGTTTCTTTCTCTCCCACCGCTTCCTTCAAATTGACCTCTTTAGGTTTTTGGAGTATGCCTTGGTGTTTCTAAACCCAGGCCTTGGCTTTCCTCCTTTCAGCCAACCATTCAAGGCCCAGCTCCTGTCCCTCCTCCAGGAAATCTTCCCTGACTGCCTCTGTTGCCCAGCAGAGCCCCTGTTCTCCCTTTAACACAGGGGAGTTCTGAGCTGGGAGACTGTCTCCAACAAGAAGGCTGCAGAGAGGATGCAGGGAGGAAGGCATTCTGAATCTGGACCAATAAGCCTTAGAGAGCCATGAACCTTTTGGAAAACTGTGGCAAAACTGTGTGTGATTGTCTAGGAGAACACATCTGGAGGAGCATTTGTAGCTTTTATCAGCTTCTCCACAGGAGTCTGGTTAGATGACTGCTAAGATGACCAGTGACTTGTTTTATAGGTGGTGACACTTGGCTGCTCTAGATTCTGAAGCTTAGAAAAATAAAAGTTCTGGCTCAGGATCACGCCCATGGCTAGTGGGGGTAAGATACCTTCCCAGCTCAGAGTGGATGATTCTAGATTGTCAGCTCTTGAGGACAAAGACCAAGGTTGATATTTATGTGTGGCCGCACCGCTTCCCAAACGCACTGCAACTGATGGGGGGGCTCAAGGGAACAGTTTGCACTGCCTGAAAGTGAGGCCTCCAGGCGGGCGTCTCACCCTGGTGACAATGGCTTTTTCGCGTCTTGTAGGTCTGGTTCCAGAACCGAAGGGCCAAGTGGAGGAAGCGGGAGCGTTTTGGGCAGATGCAGCAGGTTCGAACCCACTTCTCCACTGCATATGAGCTGCCCCTCCTCACCCGAGCTGAGAACTACGCCCAGGTAAGTCCCGCCCTGAGCTGCCGCCACCGATCCCCAGCCCCTGGTGCTCTGAGAATGAGCCCCTTGGAGGAGAGCCCAGGCACCCCGAGATGACTTATGGCTCCAGGCTGCCCTTCCGTCTCATTCCAGGGGTGTGCCTGTTTATACCAGAGTGTGGGAGGCCCAGGGTTAATCTATCCAACTAATCATTGAACCAGGCTTGGCTGAACTTTAGGGAAGGGAAGGTTGGGGCAGTGAGAACGGCTCTTTCCTCCACTAGCTTTGGCCACTTTTGCTGTGGGCATCGGAACCAAGGCAGGCAGAAGGCCACCAGGCCCTCAGATACCGCTCGGAGGGTCTCTTCAGAAAGCGAGCACTGAAATCTCCAGGACTCGTGGCCAAGTTGGAATGAGCTTGGGATTCCGAGTCCAGGGACTTAGGTTATCTTTCCAGCTCCAGGTCTTTCTCACTTTAGGCAAGTCTCAAATCTCTGAGCCTCAGTTTCTTCACCTGTACCTTGGACATGGTAAAAGCATCTGCTCAGCTCTGTTGTCAGGCAGTTGTAAGGTCTAAATTCAATCATGCAAAAGTATTTTGTGAATTGTACAGTTTCAAAAAGCTTGTGTGCCTGTGCTCAGCTTCTGGGGCCGTGTCCTCCCCTCCCCCCAGAGCATTTTCCCTAGGTGTCTGTCAGCCAGTCCCCTGTTCTAGTGTGAGATGCAAGGGATGAGAAGTATTGAGTCACATCAGGCACATGGGATGCTTGGAGAGATGTGTTTTTGGCCAAGTCCAAGTCCACTCCTGACCCCCACTCAGCCTGCCCAGCAGAAGTGGCTGCTCCCTACCTGCTCAGGCCTCATTCTGGCGTGGCCTCCGCCTCAGCTCCCAACCCGGCCCTGCTCAGCAGCCAGCCAGTAGCACGGGCACCCCTGCCTCCTTTACTTCTCCCTGACCTGGTTCTGTGCTAGCAAATGGTCTCTGGCTCTCCAACTAGACCAGCCCTCCGTTCCCTCTCCCCCAGCCCAGGATTCATGGGGCAGGAGGGCAGGGCACAGGCCTGGAGGTGAGGCTGAGGAATATGGGGTGTCTCACACAGGCACCATCAGCATCAGCTCGCACTATGTTCTTCCATTCTCTTTCTCCCCTCTCCCTCCCTAAACTCAGCCTCCCTCTGTCCTCCCAGGATGGAACTCTAGCTCCCTCCTTGGCTTTCAGCTCTGCTGCCTGAGCGCACAGCTGGAGGGAGAACCCAACACAGGGCCCTGTTCACCCCTCCTACCCCCACCTCACCTACAGCACCACATAGTGTGTGCTCAGACCTCTTCCGAGAGGGGGTGATGGAGGCCAACCGGTCCCCCTTCCCCTGCACCGCAGAGAGAAATGCGGTTCCCTCCAGGATGGGGGCTGAGCTCTTTCTCCCTGCTTTAAAATGCCTCCCTCGAGTGTGCTCCAGACACATGCAGGAGGGCAGGCCAGCAGAAGCCCACATGAGGTAACCAGGAATCCCGTGTGCATAAGCTGAGAGGTTCCCGGGTCTCCCCCACACCCTAATTCTATCTCCTTATACGTGCCTAGAAGGTAGAGGAAGATGGGAGCCCCAGGTGAACGTTGGGGAGGGAAGGGAAGCCCAGTGGCACAGATGGAAGATAAGATGGCCAACTCATCCCTGCGCATGCCCTCGCCCCCTTGGCACGAGGAGGTCCGGTCTCAGCTCTGGCTGTCCACTCCTGAGGCAGCCCCTTCCATCCTGAGTTAGTTCTGAAGCCTCCTAGCTCAGGCCCTGGAACCTCAGCCACTGACCCTTGGTTTCTGAGAGGTTTAGGTCCCTGCTGCCCACCTCACCCAACCCCTCCATCTTCCCTGCTACTGGTGGGGGCCCAAGGGAACCTGCGAGGCCAAAGTTCTCCGAGTTGAGGTCTGCTCACCTAGCTCAGGTGCCTATGGATGTGAGGGGCCTGCGGAGGAGCTGGAGGTGAATGAGACACAGCTGCCATCCGCAGATGGAGGCCAAGTCTACAGTTGAGTCTAAAAATAGGAAGCCAGCTGGGGGGTGCTGGGGTGTCACCCTTCCACTGGACCCTTAATGAAGCCTGAGGTCACTCTTTAGAACTGAATTTCCCTCTGCTGCTAGCCTGGCCCTGGGAACAGAGATGCCAAGGTGTAAAAGCCACCCCTACAGGGGTATCTGGATGTCCATCAAGGCTAAACACTCAAGAGGGGCTTCATGGGAAGGATGGACAGTGAGGGGAGAGGTGCTCTGGGGGAAGGGGCGAGCCCCTTCCACACCACACCTGCCCGCCAGCCGGTGACATCTCTCCCTTCCTCTCCCAGATTCAGAACCCGTCCTGGCTCGGCAACAACGGGGCTGCCTCACCAGTGCCAGCCTGCGTGGTCCCCTGCGACCCGGTGCCTGCCTGCATGTCCCCTCATGCCCACCCCCCTGGCTCTGGGGCCAGCAGCGTCACCGACTTCCTGAGTGTGTCTGGGGCTGGCAGTCACGTGGGCCAGACGCACATGGGCAGCCTGTTTGGAGCAGCCAGCCTCAGCCCAGGCCTCAATGGCTACGAGCTCAACGGCGAGCCGGACCGCAAGACCTCGAGCATCGCGGCCCTCCGCATGAAGGCCAAGGAGCACAGTGCGGCCATTTCCTGGGCCACATGACAGGGCACCCCTGCCCCGTCCCCACCTCGGGACACCATGGGCCACGCCCATGTTTTCCAGGCCCCCAGCCTCCCACTCGACTTTCCTCTTAGGAACCTGGCCTGGGCCAGGGGCCTGACCCTCAGCACTTTCAGCCGCCCCAAGTCTGAGGCCCCGTGGACTGCTGGGAGGGAGGGGGCAGCAGGCCCCTGGCCCCTCCCTGGCACTGAGGCCCTGACCCCTGCTCCCGGCCACAGGCAGTGGAGAAAGCCAGGTGGCCACGTTTTTCAGCTTCGCATCCATGATAAGCTGAAAGCGCTTTCTTGCTCCCGCCCACTCCTCTGCTCTGCCGAGTTGACCATGAGTCAATGCTAGATTTCCATGCAGACCCAGCAGCCTCACCAGCCCAGTCTTGTCCATCCTTCCTGCTCCTAATGGGGTCCCCTGGTCACCAGGCCGGTGGCTGTGTGTCTGAAGCACAGGCTGCCCTGCAGAGCCAGCCTCCTGCCCTCCCATCTTTCTCTCCCTGAAAGCACATGGAATCCGACCTGCTGGGGCCAAGGCACCGGCCTCCACCTACCCCCGAACAGTGACGAGTCTGACAGAGCCTGGCTGACTGCATCCTGGCTGTCCCCTAGGCTGGATACACCTGGAGAGAGTGGGCAGAGGATGACAGGAGCTGGAGCCGAGGACCCCTGCTGCCATCTAGCAATGCCAGTCCCCAGGGGAGACACGGGCCAGCCCCTCACTGGACACTATAGGGGAGGAGCCAGACCTGAGGGAGGCTGAGAACACGGATGCCACAAGGGCTCCCATGGTGCTAGAAGAAGGAAAGGTCCTGGGAGAGGGGGAGGCATCGGGGTGGGGCGTGGGCCCGGGCAGTCCTCCCGCTCTCCGGCCTGCCTGGCATCTGGTACAGTGGGGAGGTCTGGGCAGCTTTGTTCTCCATCCAGAGCCCAGTCAGGTTCCCTCCAGGAGGATGTGGAGGGGCTCGTCTCTTCCCTGCCCTAGCCTGGCCCCTCCCTGGGGCTGCTCAGCAGTGTCCCGGCATGGAAGGACTCACAACTTCGGAACACATAAGCTAGAGCTTGGGGGCCGGGTGGCAGAGGGTCAAAAGCTGCGTGCAGGCTTTGCTAGAGGACGTGTGGCCATGCTCGGCCTCCAGGCCCTGCTATGGCCTCAAACTGACCGTCCTCCCTGCCATATCTGTCAGTGTCATCGCTGCCCAGAGCCTTCCATGGCAGATGGGGGCTCTGTGTCCCTCCAGGCACTAGGAGGTGTTGCTCTTCTCCACACAGCTTTCCACACTCCGTCCTTACACTTCTTCCACAGGGACCAGGACTCTCTGCCCTCT